>NC_045770.1:36769044-37969044 GCF_008692025.1 Phocoena sinus | reverse complement strand
GATAAGACTACCCTCTTTCATATATTCCAAAAACATTTATTCGGAGCTGGCCATGGGATAGTCACCAAAGACTTAAAGATGGATAGAAAGTGGTCCTTGCTCTTGGGCTTCTGACAATCCCATGGGACAGTTAGGATTATCCATGCGTTCAGTGCTAGAATAGAAATATGCTAAAAGGTGCTGTGGGAGCCTAACATTGAACTCTGCTGAAGGAGCTGATCAATGAGCTAGGACTAGTGGCTTGAGCAAAGCCAGGAGGGAAGGGAAAGGGTACTTCCTGCAGAGGGAACCGCAGACAAAGACAGGAAGGAAGGAGTTTCATGTGGTGTACCTACTGTGGCTGAAGCCAAGAGCTGAAGTGATGAAGTGAGGCAGGAACTTTACGTGCTGAAGCTTAAAAAAGTTCTAGAAAATGATTCCGTCATAATAATGCCCATTTTTATAAACGCAATGACTAAATGAATGTAGGACTAAATTTTCTGGCACAATTGTAAATGGACAAAACATGAAGTTGAAATTTCTGGAGAAAGCTAGAACACTTTACACTCCAGTGAAACAATGAGGTTCTGATATCCCCAAGAGAATTCAAACTGTTCGGAACCTGTTCTTGTGTTACTTAGCATGTCTTCCTTCAGTTACAAATTTTTGTCACCATGTCTCTGTAAGTGGATCTGGGCTTTTCAGACCATATATCCTGATTTTTTTTTTAATTTAGAAAATATCACTACCTACATTATCACACAGCACAAAATCACCCAAATAACCATTTTATGACATTTCAATGGGAAACATTAAAGTATGCACAGAGGGCCTGGCTCTAAATGAGAAAAAGACCTAATGAGAAGAAAATGTGAATTTAAGTGAAAATTACAGGGTATTGCACTTCTTTCATGAGTATAAATGTGCTGCAGTTCTTTAAAGCCGAGGCCCTCCTTTTAAAGACTGAAGTGCCAGGTTCAATGTTACTATACTCCCCGGGAGAAAATTAGGGCCCTTTGGAAATTAAATCACCTCTTTTACAATAACTGCTAAGTTTTAGTTTACTGATGGTAGTCTTGTGGCTGGGATCTAAAAGAGTCACTCCTTTCAAAACTGTGCAAGGCAGTAGCTCAGAGAGTGGATAATCCAAATCTGTTTCTTTTTTTTTTTTTTTTTTTTTTTGCGGTATGCAGGCCTCTCCCTGTTGTGGCCTCTCCCGTTGCGGAGCACAGGCTCCGGATGCGCAGGCTCAGCGGCGATGGCTCACGGGCCCAGCCGCTCCGCGGCATGTGGGATCTTCCCAGACCGGGGCACGAACCCGTGTCCCCTGCATCAGCAGGCAGACTCTCAACCACTGCGCCACCAGGGAAGCCCCAAATCTGTTTCTTAAATATCATCCTCTGTTTTTCATGAGACCAGTGGGAAGTAGCATTCTTCAGTGTCATGGAAAGGGAAACTGAGAACACAAGAGGTAAAATGATTTCTGGGTCTCACGAGAAGTTGGATCTGGAATCAGCAATTTTGATTCCCAAGTTATTCTGGATCTGAAATATATACGTATGCATAGATGAAAGAAACTCAGTGAACAGACAACTGTGCCCGATGTATCTGGTGATTTTGGAACAATCACTATTTGCTTGGTAATTTCTCTTTGAGGAACTTGGTTGTCAAGTTCCCAAGAAAATGCACCCATGAGGGATTCATTTTCAAATCCTCTGAATTTGTTTTAAGCAGATTGACAGTTATTCTTCTGATGAAAAGAAGTTGTCTCCCTGGACTATTTTTTGCCTCTGGTTTTTCTGGATGAAGAGATGGTGTGATTTCCACAGCTGGGTGAAGGACAGAAGTTCACCCGAGAGAGTTTGAAGGGCGACTGAGGGCTGGAGGCAGGAAACCAATGTAATGCAGGTCCTTTTTCTGAACAATGTCACCAGAAGAGGAAAATATAAAAGTGGAAAGTGAATTTGAAAAGATGAACATAGTTCTTTGCTAAGTGTATCAGTTGTTCAAATAGAGAGATAAAAAAAAAAAAACTGAAGCCAGACTTGTTTCCTTGGAATATGGCTGTCTACCAGCAGCCCGGTTTTGACATCTGCATGTCAGCACACCAGTAAAGAACGGAGGATCCACCAGTCCTACCAGACAAGAGCCTTTCTTTCTCTATGAAAGGTGTAAAGACTTATAAGTCAGAATTTCAAAACAAATATTTTCAGGTAAGTCATTTCCATTCCAAACAAAACTTCCCTTCATTCCTTCTTTCCTTGTTTTTCCATCTTCTCTCCTCCTCTTTTTTCCCATTTCTGAAGTTTTCTCTGTGTTAGGAGGAAGTATCTCAGATGAATCCTACTTAATGTAAACAATACCCCATAGGTATAAATGTAATAAAAGGAGAAAAACTCATTTCCCTCTCATTTTTCTAGTATTACTCCATGAGCAAAAAAGTCTTTGCTTTCCACTTTATCTGGTGTTCCTGTTGCTTGAAGCAGTACAAGCTTCCCAGTTGCACACGGGGTACACTTTCTGATTGACTAATTGATTGCCCAGAGTAACAATAACGCTAACTGAAAACAGCAAATCCAAAGTGTGACCAGAGGTTATTTAACCTCTGGGAACAGAGGGCTCTTCAAAGCAGTGTGGGACACGTTTACTGAAAACCTGCCACGTTCCAAATAAGGTGAATCAGACGTTAGTTTGAAAGCTGTGTTCAGCACAAGCACGTCACTGAACAGAAGTCTCAGAACAAAATAGGAAGCCAGCATACTGGGAGAGAGAAGTTCCACTTTCAGCCTGATTTAAAGAAAAACGTTTATTTCAAAGAAAAATGGCTATTTTAATCATCAATTAAAAAAATCCGAAGGCTATTGCTTTGATATTCTTATCATACATTTAATCAATGAAGGGAAAGTAAATAAAAAATTCGGGAGGGGTTGGAGAGGGATACTTTTCACATTGGTTTGCGTTACACAGAATGACTCAAAAGAAACAGAAAGTTGCAACAACTGTGATGTGGCATTTATAATAAATGCCTCAACCTCATAAGGCCCAAACGCTCAGAGATTTAACTGGTAATGCCAGGGGGATGATGTAGTATTTCCTGTACTGTTTTAACTTCTCAATAAGCATGTAGACACTGCAGTGAAGCCCAGGTAAAAAGTTCACAGCTGGAGGGGGCGTATAGGAGGTACTCTGGAAAGCTATAAGCTTACATAGGCATCCAGCTGGAAATAGCCCTGGAAGAATGGAGGGGGGCGTCACACATGGTAATAATTTGAAATTTACAGAACGTGGGTTTTAGGGGCTACAGTAAGGTCTGAGGAGTTTTCTCTCAAAGGGGTTCTGAAATAAGGCGTGGGGAAAGGATGGGGAATGTAGCACCAGTTAACAGAATCTGGCTGCACTTGAAGAGCATGGCTACTAATTTTACTTCTTAGGGTATCCAGGAGGGCAAGCCCCCCTCATCACCAGCTCTCTTCATCCAAAGGGGGTCCATGTTTAAAATGGGTCTCAAATGCTATATCAATTAGATGGGTCACTCCCTGTTTTAAAATCTCAACTAGAACTTTGTACCTAAGAGCATTTTTCTTCCTGGGCCTTCTTTAACTGTGTACCTCTCTTAGGACCCCTTTCCTCCCCTTCAACTTCTCCCACCATGAGATTGTAACTGTCTCCATGACAAGGACCAACTCTCATTCTTCTCTAGTACACTGTAGCCAAATATGATTATGTTGCCAACAACCCCCCTCCCCATCCCAATAAAAGCTTTTCAAGTGGCTTCCCATTGACCTTAGGATAAAACCTAGCAAGGTCTTTAATGTGGCTCATACAAGGATCCTTCATTTGGTCCCAGTCTGAGTCTACCCTCTTGTCAATCTTTCTGGCACTTCACTGATCTTTCCTTCCCGGCACATTCTTGCTCTCTCACTTCTTGGCTTTGTGCCTGCTATTCCCTGCCCGGGACAAGCTGTCCACCCATCTCCACCCCCACTCTGTCTGGTGCTGGCTCCTCCCTCAGGGCTCACAGCCTTCTTCAGGGACCCTTTCCCACCCCCGACAAAGTTACGCATCCCTGTACTTTGCTGTGCTTCTCCTCTCATAACTCATTCTTCATTTTTACTACTTGTATCTGTTTTAGTATCTGCTTTCCCAGCTAGATGGCAAGTTCTGGGAAGTCATTGCCCCTCTCTTATCTTTTTAGCACTGTACCTTTGGTGCCTAGGGCATAAAGCTTGGATGTATGGTTCTACTATATGAGAACTCAATAAACTTTATTATTTGAGTCAATGAATGAATGAATGAATAGCTACTGTAATAAAAACCACCATGGGCTGAGTGCTTACTATGTGCCAATGAGTATGTTGCATAGTTTACACATATTATGCCGCTTGGGCATCACAGTGGTCCCATTATTACCTATAATACATATTATTACTCCTATTTATAGATGAGAAAACCAAGTCTTGGAGAGGTTATTAATGACTCAGGTTTCCTAGCTTGAAAATGACAAAGCTGGGATCCGCGTCCAAGGCTGTCTCACTCCAAAACCTAGGGCTTTTTATGGGGCCATATGTTTCTCAAATAGCTATCCAGTAAATGCTCATTAAAAAAAAATACACACAGAGTATTGAGTAGAGTTCCCTGTGCTACACAGTAGGTTCTTATTAGTTACCTATTTTATATATAGTAGTATACATATGTCAATCCCAATCTCCCAATTTATCCCTCCCCCCCCTTTCCCCCTTGGTAACCATAAGTTTGTTTTCTACATCTATGACTCTATTATGAAAATAGAATCTAAAAAAGAGTGGATATATGTATTTGTATAACAGATTCACTTTGATGTACAGCAGAAAGTAATACAACATTGTAAATCAACTATGTTCCAATAAAAATTAATTAAAAAAACCCCACACATGCAGGGACTTCCCTTGCTGGTACAGTGGTTAAGAATCCACCTGCCAATGCAGGGGATGAGGGTTCAATCCCTGGTCCATGAAGATCCCACATGCCGTGGAGCAACTAAGCCTGTGTGCCACAACTACTGAGCCTGAGCTTTAGAGCCCGTGAGCCACAACTACTGAACCCATGTGCCACAACTACTGAAGCCCATGCTCTGCAAAAAAGAGAAGCCACTGCAATGAGAAGCCCATGCACTGCAACAAAGAGTAGTCCCCGCTCGCCACATCTAGAGAAAGCCCGAGCACAGCAATGAAGACCCAATGTAGCCAAAACAAAAAAAACCAAAAAAAATACATGCAGAAAAAGTTGTGAATATATTAGGTTCTTCCAATTTGAGAATCCCTTTGTAATTGTATGACTTGAATTCACATGATTAGAACTGTTCCTAATTCCAACAAAAGTCTCTAAATTCCACATCCAAATCCAGTGCCGAATTTCTTCTTTTGCCTGTTAATACAATGTCTGCTGGACCAGAGTTTGACCAAGGGTTTTCTGCTCAGATGCTGCCTGAGTGCTTAGAAGTGAGATGAGTTCATGTCTGTACAACAAGCCAAGGGTGGCCAGAACATCTTTTACCTAAGGGTTCCAAGGTTCATGATTGGCCAGCTATGGGACACCGCTGTATGACACCTTCTTATTCTATTTTCCTAAAGATACATGATTCAGTGTAGTGCTAGGTTAGTACCAAGGTTCCTAAGAATGGCAATAGTTACTTAAAAAATTATAACACATAGAAAATTAGGTCACAGCACATCAGCTCACTATAAGAAAACTCTCAACTACTGAGTGATTCAGTAATGGACCCTCTGTGTTCCTGGAGGACAGATGGATGGAAACGGAAGCTGGGTGACGATCGATCAGGTCCACTCTAAAAAATGATGTGTACTTTGGGTGGATAGTTAGACAAGAGAACTTCTAATGTCCTTTCAAATTCTACCAGAAGGAAAGTTTGATGAAATGTTTATGGAAATTACTTTGAGGGTTTGTCTGAATGCTGAAAAACACTTGTTAAGTATGTGTATATATATCCAAGCTCTGGATTCAGATACCCCTAAGTTCAAGTCCTTCCTGTACCCTTACCAGCTATGTACCTTGGGCAAATCTCTGGGACCCTCTAAGCCTCAATTTCCTTTTCCATGAATAATAAAATTCACTATTATATTTGTAGAAGGCAATATATTCAGACTGTGGGATATTCTTACTAACTGCATGACTTGTGCAAGTTAAGTAATCCCCACACACCTCACTGTGGTATAATATGTGGAGGATAATAGGATCTTTCTCAAAAAATTGTTATGAGGATTAAGTGAATTAACAATGTAAAGTGCTTGAATGGTGTCTGGCACAGAATAAAGCTTCAATTGGCTTTAATTACTGTTATCATGATCTTGGAAACAACTGACATTTTTAAACTTTTCATCTAGGAGTTTCATGTTTAAACTCCATTGCTGTTTGTCCTTTTGCTTGAATTCTAAGTGTAGAATAAAAGTTGGAAGTTTAGAAATGATTAGAATTTATGCTCTAAACCGGGAAGCCAACATCTCAACGAGGGACTGTATTCTTAAAAAGCAAGAAGGAATGTTTTTGTGTCAAAGTGGACAGGAAATAGCTGATGTCCAGAACCTAAAGTATCTGAACAAAAGTGATCTTTTGGTAATGATTTGGAAAATGTTCCGAATACATGTCTCACAGATTTAAAAATGCTTATACCTATTTTTTTTAAAAAAGGTCCAAGAAGAGTTACTAAGAAAAGTGTCCTGGTTTTATCAAATATTTATTCCAAAGCCAAGATAAAGAAATAGAATTTTAATGCATTCACGTTTACAACTGATATTAGCTCTTATGGCACAGCAGGGCAAAGCGTGATTTTTTTTTTAAATGTCCTGTGTCATGCCTGTATACAACACTCTCTCTGTTGTGCTCTCGTTCTCTCTCTCTCTCTCTCTCTCTCTCTCTCTCTCACACACACACACACACACACACACACACACACACACACACACACGAGAAAGAAGACAGAGCAAAGAACCTTTGCTTAGCTATTAGTTTTCCAAAGTCCTTTGGGATGACAACATAGAGATCTAGGAAGAAGAATCATGATTCATTCCATAAATCTCTCCAATATTCATAGAGGATGATTCAGGTCTTGCCTGGTTCTGGGGAGTGGCCTTTTATTGTGAAGTTTTATGTTCCAGGCTCTGCTTAACAAAAAACAGTACCATTTAATCCTTATAATAATCATGTACGGTAGATATTACTCCCATTTTATAGATGATAAAACACAGAGAATTGACGTCCTTTGGTGACTGTCACACAGCTAGGGACCGGCAAAGTCAGGATTTGAACGAAAGTCAATTTGATGGCAACGCTGATGCTCTTAATCACTCTCTGTTCTGCCCTGTATTGGGAGACACGGAAGGCAGAGCTGGTGCTGTTGGGATAGAGACCTCCCAGCCTTCTCCTTGCTTTTGTGCTTGGTCCAGGCCCGATAGGGGAACCGGTTAAGTTGGCCTTTGACCTACCCAGCCTCTTGGGCCTGCTTCCCTTTCCCTCCCCAACGTCTTTCAAGAAAAGATTGAAACCTTGCTCAAAGGAGAGTGTCCGTGACTAGTAATGACTAGTTACCCATGCCAGGGAGCTATGCAATTCAGTTAGCAGCAAAACCAGTGGTTCTTCTTCAGAAACCAAGCCCACAGGGACAGAGAGTATCTTACTCTGCCTCTGCCTGGGTCTGACTCTTCTTAGCACTGCCTGGACCTTGCTGATAGGATGCCTGTGTTGCAGGACCCTCTCACTAACGGTAGTAATGAGTGAGTAAACAGTGTCACCATGTGCTGAATGACTAACTGGGGCTGGCACACACTGCCATCCTGACGGTACAAGACAGAGCCCCGCCTTTGTCAAGGGAAGGGAAGGACAGCAGCTCCTGAAGGAGGAGAGGATCAAGGTCTTCATCCCCAAAGGATTCTCTGTCCCCTGCTTTGCAGTCACTGAGTAACCTCAGCTCCACTGTGGCTTGCACAGAAGGAAAGGGAAGGAGCAGGGTAACTGGGGGAGAATACGGTGTTGCAGAAGGGCTCGATGAGCCCTATTAGATTCAGCCCTGAGCCACCTACTGAAGAAGCTCTAACGATGCTTCCTTGGATAAGAGCTGACCTAAAGCGAGACCACATTCCATTGAACCATGGAACCAGACCCCTAGGAACGGGTTATATTAGAGTAGGATGAAAAGTCTTCCATGTGTCCAAGCAATATTGACTGAGTGTTTACTAAGTGCCAGACACTGTCTGAGTACTGGGTATACGACAATGAACAAAACTAAAAAAGTCCCTGCTTTCACGGTGCTTAAATTCTAGCGAGGGCAGAGAGACAGAAACAAAAACACAAGTAAACTGAACAGTGTGTCCAAATTTGATCAGAACTGTGGAGGAAAAGAAACCTGGTAAGAAAGCTAGAGAGGTGGGGAGGGAATCAGAAGTACAGACTCTGAGACGGGCATGAACTTGGTGCGTTCTGAGAAGGCAGGTGTGGCTGGAGGAGAGAGAAACAGGGAGAGTGATGGGAGTTGCAGTTGGAGGAGGGGTGTGAGAGTGTGTGTGTGTGAGAGAGAGAGTATGTGTGCTCCTGCATGTGTGATTTTTTAGTAAGATCCTGTAAAGACCATGAGGACTTTGGCATTTCCCCCCAGTGAGATGGGAAATGGGTGGAGGACTCAGCAGCGGACAGACTAGACGGAACACGTGGCCAGACCTCCCCAGAGTTCCGGGCAGCCCACCACAAATGCCTAATTTGCCTTCCCAAACAGGCCCACTAGGCTTGGCCTTCCAAACTCTTTTCTTCTGCTGATAAGCTTCCCTCTACACACGTTTTTCTCTGGCCATAGCATCTCCAGTCACAGTGCCCGTCTGTCCAGTATAGCCTGACACTATTTTAAAAACAGCTCTTCAAGACACGGACTGCCTTTCAAAGTGCCTTTTTCTGCACAACAGGGCACGCATTTCAAGAAACAACAAGGGGCCGTTTCTATCGAAGCAAATGTGTTTCTTGCATCCAACAGCAGGGCTCCACAACAGTGATGTTTCTATTTCAGAAAGCAGGTCTATTTTGTCAGCAACAATCCTTTAAAACCCAAAGTTGTCACATAATCCCCTTACTCTGTGCAGGATAAGTAAAAATCCAACAAATGAAACACTTCTTCTGGAAACTATATCCCTTTTGGATTTTGTTTTGAAATCATCTTTTAAAATCTGTCATTGGTAAACAGGATTGAGAATCCCAAAATTGCCTCAAAGATTTGTTATGAGAGTTAAAGGAAGGAGAGGAAGTGATTGTTTACTGGGGTCTATTGAATTCTTTGAATATGATATGACATGTTAATATGGAGACAGGAAAATGCATACCCAGGACTACCTGTCTGGTTTTAGTTTTCATTTCAAACCCATCTTACTTATGCATTCCCAAAGAACAATTCAAATGCCATGTTTTGCAAGTTTGTGATTTCAAGTGGCTAATCTGTCTTGTTGGCCTCTGTACAGAATTTTAAACTTTTTTTTCCCTCTTTGTTGGCCTGAGGGTGATGACAGAATCAAATATGCTGATAAATAGGGCCAAATAAATTCTCTCCTAGGAAAGATGCAGTTAGAGGAAGAAATTATCTGACAGTGACAGTTTTTAAAAAAATTTTCTCACCCACTAACATTTCTGGTTCAACAACTTTTCTGCTTGATGTAGTTAAATGTCAACAAAAGTGTTACTTCTTAATTATCTGAGTATCCTGAGTCATAATAGTAATGCGTATGTCACTTCACTGAGGAAATGTTTTATTCTCAATGACATTAGTTATTTTTACAAGAATCTTTATGACCCACTGGAAAGAAGATAATTTTCCTTTGATGACTTTCTCTACTACAATAATTGACCTCAGTTGATTCCCTTCAAAATTACATGAGAAAGCCCGACTTTTCAAAGATGGAGATAAAGCAAGTCTGTGAACTTCCCCTCTCCCGGTACTTCCCCTAGAACAGTAGTTCTCAGCTCTGATGCACAGTAGAATTTCCTGGGGGAGCTTTAAATCTATACAGAGAGAAAGAGAGAGAAAAGATACCCAGGCTCAAACTGAAGAGATTCTGACTTGATTGGTCCAAGGTGGGCATGGACATTTTTAAAACTGTACAAAGAAAATTCCAGATAAATACTAGTGTAACTTTAGAAGACACAAGTACACTATAAAAATGAGAGGAATTGTATTGCTTAGATCAATGGTTCTTGATTAATTCATATTTTTAAGTTCATTTTGCCACTATAGGAAACTACACAGCTATATGTTCAGTGTGGACAACAGATAAATCTCATTTCAGCCTCAGGGGCCCTGACCACAACTAGTCTTTGACTTTTCTCTATTGTTCACCTCTGTCTTCAATGATTAATTTGTTGTTACTTCAGCATCTCTTGCATTGATACTTGAATACACCTGCCAGGAGGAAATAGGTGAGCCCTCTTTTTAGGAATTTACATGAAGGTGAAGGGTCCTCCTGGGTAGAAAAGGTGCATAGAGGTTTGAACTCTATCCCGAATTTATGTTCATTATTCAGACATATATGCAGAACGGTAAAAGAGTACGATGGAAACCAAGTTATTGAAAGGGGCTGGAGCTTCCTGGGGAAGAAAATGCTTTATGAAGAAATTTAGAGTCTGGTATAAACAGATCACTTCAGCAATAGGACCAGAGAATAAGAGGGAAGTGGTTTTGCCAGCAAGACAAATGGCACCTGTCAGTGTCCTGAACCACGCTCCTGGCTGAGTGTGACCCGGGGAAGGAAAGAGGTGTGTGGGAAGAGAAAGAGATGTCACACTAAGCTTGGAATCGCTTTGGGATCCACAGCCTGTGGACACGAGACGCTCCAGGCAGTGGAGGCCAGTGGCGTCTGAAGTGTGGTGCCGAGTAGCAGCCGCTGGTATGGAGTATATAAAACACTTATTTGGGACCCCCAAATACCTGAGGTGTGGAGGAGGGCTAGAAGTAACTTTCACAAGATCAGAATACTCAGGTGAGAAGGTAGTGGGGGAAGGTTGTAGCCTGTGAGATGCCAGTTTTGATCTTATGTGACCTCATTTGTACTGATGGGCTATGAAGATGTGGATATTTGTGTGTGCTGGATATTATCCCATCCTTTTATTTCCCCAGTCCCCAAACCCCGTCTCTTCCATCTGTATTACTCCAAAGGCCCCGTTTTCTTTCTCCACTCCAGTCCATCCTGCAAGTGCCTAATATTACAGAGACAGATTAAAAGAGCTCAACATGGCATTTCACCACTGGCCATTTTGATGATTGGTTGTCTTCGTGGGCAGTCAATCAGAATAGTCACAGCCAGCTTTCTCTGACTGCATCAGCAGACCCTTAGGGAAGAGTCCTCCCTTCATTTATCTTAGCTGTTGAACCAACGACACCACAGATCCTTAAAATGCATACTGTATTAAAAAATAAAGGAAACCAAGTTTGGTGGAGCACAAGATCTGGGGAGACAAAGAGATGTATTTAATTACTTTAATCTTCGCTTTTTTTAAAAAATGAAAATTTCAAGTCGTTACAGAATTTCTCTGATTCCTCACTGATATTCCCATTTCCAATATGCAGTGATCTTGCCTAGCCCACTTGCTGAATAAAGATAAGTCAGGCCACATTTCTGCGTAGTTTAAACCTTGCTTCGGTGTGTATCTTGAGAAATATAGGTCAAGGGGCCTTTGCATGCTTCTTACATAGAATTATCTGTATACTTGCTAATACTCTGATTCTAGAGGTTCATGGGAGATGTAATTGATCTGGGGGGGGGTGTCCAGTATTGATATGGAAATAAGATCACAGTTCTAATCAGGGGTCTGACGAGTGAATGAACTTGGAGAAGCTACTGAATTTTCTCTTGCATATGTGAAAAGGGAGTAATGACTTTATTAGAAACATCTCTAAGATTCACGCCACCTCTGAACCTAAATTTGAGCATTTACATAGTTGAAATAAATTAAGCTATTTTTTTGCTCCTCAGCCAGGAAGAAAAGGAAGGGGATCAAATCTGCTCAACTTCAAAGAGATCTCTCTCAAGTAAAGGGCCATTTTCTAAAAACTTCCTTCATTCTAAGAACAGATTTACTACAAAATGCACCCTGAACGGAACCAGGGATCCGATCTCACGCCAAAGTGACTGTGCCTTTAAAGCAATGAATGCCAAAGCTGGCCTCTTGCCCTGAACTGCCAAAGGAAACAGGAAGGCAAAGCCAAGCTTCCCAATGTGATAAACTCCATTTGTCACCTTCTCACATGTGCCTCCAAGACTAAACTTGTCTCTTGGTGGCTCCATTTCAGTTAAGTACTTTTAGACCTCAGTCCAAACCCCTTCTCTTAGGATTTGGCTCAAAATATTGATAACCATAAATTTCCATATTTATATTTCCAATCTGTGAGGACTTAAAAAAAAACTATTATGGAAACCAAGTACAATCTTAGGGAGCAGACTGTGTGTTTAATTTATACAATGAAACTTGGGCTGCAGCATTAATATTGTAACAATGCTGAATAATTTAACTGAATTGTATTACATTCTTTGTGCTGTAAATCCTTTCTGTTACTTTTGTGTTTGGGGCAAAATCATCCACTGAGCCTTGCAAAAAGGCTTTTATTTTGCTTTTATATTCTTCTGTTGCTTTGACATCTCCTCCATTTCTTTTTATTTGATTTCTTTCTTGCTGGGTTCACTTCTAATTAAAGGAGTAACTGCAGCTGAAAACAATGACAATTTAATGGTGTGAAGGAGATCGACTACTTTGGGTGGAAGTAGTATGAAGTGGTTGGCAGTGCCTTCCACATTCTAGTTAGCTGGGCACTGGAAAACGTGAACACCCCCGCTCTTTGAAGTAGACGGTGATGCACCTCTGGTTGGCTTTGCATTTATTGACTCATGTGTAAGTTCCAGGATCGTGCTTAAAATGGCAGAGTTGGAAGGAGTCACACAGATCATATAGGCTAACGGTGTTCTATGGATATGTATCCATTTCCAAGAACGTTTTCATTTGGCAGTGGGACCAAAAATAAATAAATAAATAAGGCTTATGCAGTGAGTCTCTGAAATAGCTAAATTTAAAGGTTTGCTACTTACTCTGCAGTTACGGTTGTTTCAATTTTTTGTAATGCTGAAATGCATTTTCTTTCATGAAATTATGGTAATAGTAAGTGGTAGTTGTTTTAATGTTTAATGTCTTTACACAGAAAAATGAAATATAGCAAATCTCTTATAAAGATGATCTTGAAAGATAAAAGTCTGGGGACCACGCATTTGGTCTGATCATCTATTTCACTGTGATTTGGGGAAAATGAGGCAGAGTGGCTACCTAGTTTTCATGCAGCCACCCCGCTAATCAATGGCATCAAAGCCATGTGGCCTTGGACAGGCTCATACTCTCAAAGCATAGCAGTATGTGAAGAAAAGTACAGGCTGTACCCACCACATTCAAAGAGCTACCCAGAAACAGTGGTAATACTGGATTCTGTTTATCAAGCTCTTGTTTGCAGTCTTTTTGGTGGCATGAGAGTTACAGCTGATATCTGGGGAATGTAATTTCCCTCAAAAAATAACCGCCAAAAAACCAACCAAGGCAAATGGTCCCCAAAGATTCACCTCTTCAATAGACTCTATCCTTGGAGAGGTCAGTGTGGAAGAAAGATTCAAGGTCAGTCTAATTTTCGTGCAGATTATGATGTGCAAGGCCACCTGAAGTCATCCACCTTTGCATCTACCCCTGGGTTCCATCTTTCTCTCTGCATCAAACATGGAGATACTGGATACTACAAGAGGAATGAAAAGAGTGCTGACGAGTATCCTAATACAAAAAAGATTTCAAGTCATTTGTGACACTGGGATAAAATTTATATTTCTGTGTCTGAGATTTCAAGTTATCTTTGTAAATGGCTCTCTAATTGAATCAGCAAACCGTAGGGAAGAGCCTTCACTTCCTTTCTGCTGTCTGTTATGCCAAGCACACCAACAGTGCTCAGTAAATAATGCTGTATGGATACAGCAGACCAAGGAGTGGGCGTAACATATTTTGCTTTTGATTGTTCCGCTGAAAGAAATGATTTAAATGACAGAGTGACAGAAGGAGTAGGCAACAAAGAGATGTAAGTGGAAACTTGAGGGTGACTCTTTATTTCACTCTTTAAAGCTTCGCTACACAGACAATTATGTATTCGCTTTCAGTTCTGAAGTTTAGAAATTCAATGTTACGTATCACACAGCCAATCAATAGATTTCCTGGAGTAGATACTGATAATACGTCATGTTTTCTTCCTGACATAATATTCCCCCAATGAAATCCATTGCTTTTTATTATTGATATTGTGCTATCCTGGCAGCAAACCTGAAATGTAAGGAAATAGGATTCTATTCACTATTTCCTATTAGTAAAGTTAATAAGTCAGAGAAGGAGCTAACACAGTTGTCTATTTCATCCCTAGGGTGCTCACAAGTTCAACCTTCCCTCTGTTTTATTTTAGAAAGGGTGCTTATAGGTATTACAAAGTTTGGTAAATTGTCTGATATCTTGTTTCCCACAAGGATTCTATCATCTTCACTTTTGTATCACGGGCCCCTCAATACTTCACCGATCACTGAGCACAGGTTCAAGTGCCTACGAAGTGCTGGGGTGAGTACTGGCTGCTGGGGATTGAGAGGTGATGGTTGTTTAGTGAACAAGACAGATAATTCTGGAAAGGGTGAGAAGAGCTGAGCTAGGGGAAGTCGGCTGGGGGTGGATCTGTCTGACCGGCTTCCGAAAGGAAGTGATGTTGAAGGGGAAACCTGACTGATGAGTAGGAGTTTCCCCAAGTTCTCTTTTTCTTTGTCTTTTCAGGTTACTGGAAAAGCTGTGGCTGAGAACATACGGTTTCATGTGTCATCTGCTACAATGGTCTACGTGAAAAAATGTTTCTCCTCTTCCTAACTGGTGTTCAGATAGTATAATACCTTTCCACGTTGGTCATATGCTAATGCACCTGAGCTATCTGGCCTTTCTGTGCAGTTTTCTCAAGCTTCCCTAAACTTGAACCCTGAAGTGAACCTTGGCGGGTCCTGCTTTGTGGGTCCCCTGTCTCCACTTTTAGAATCTACTTGTTAATCAGTTCTCCTCTATCCCACCTCAGGGCAATGCGTAGGTGAAAAAAATTCTTCATTTTAAAAGAATTACAACAGAAAATTATTCTGACTCTATTGCTGTGAGATGTGATACTCACAATCATTTGAAATATCATCTGAGCTGAGTCTCAGAGACACTCGGGAGAAAGACAAGCCTGTAAGACCTGGACGTGTGAATGGTGTGTGTCTTGTAATGTCTGATGGAGCAGAAAAGCCAGCCTTGGAGAGAGAAACCAGCTCCCCTCTTAGTCTCTTTACTGTTTTCTCTCTGTGAAATTTAAAATTCCACATGTACTATAATGCAGGCAATGATGGAGAGCTGCTCTCATTCTGAAAAAGAGTGTATATAAGTATATGTATAATTGAATCACTTTGCTGTACACCTGAAACTAACACAACATTGTAAATCAACTATACCCCAGCATAGAATAAAAAATCAATTAAAAAATAACGTCAACATTTACCAGATATGGATAATCACTCTGAATCAAAAATTCATAGGAGTTATTACTGTTTTACATACATGCCAGGTATTTTTTGTTTTGCCTATCAAATGAATATGATAAAGTATCACGTTGTTTGAATTTGCTTTACCTGTTTACCAGTAGTATGAGATATCTTATCCTATGTTTATTGGTCTTATTTTATTTTCTGTAATTTTTTTTTTTTTTTTACAAATGATGCCTATTGGTGTCATTTTCCCAACTTTGTATTGAGTTTTCTTGTTGCTTTTGTCCTATTGATTTGTTTGCGGTTATGTGCGTGTGTGTAACTATACATATTCTAGATATTAAAGATATTTTTAATTCAAAAAATTTTAAATTCCGCGTGTACTATAATACAGGCCATGATGGAGAACTGCTCTCTTTTCACTGAGACATAGACACACACACAAGCACACACACACACACACACACACACACACACATATGAGCACAGCCCTTTAGAGCTGCCTGCTTAACTTCTCACAGCGACTTCCTCCATTTGGGATGGGCTGTGGTCCCCGAGGGAAGCCTCGGCATCTGAATTTGGCAGGGAATCCCATTCCCATGGAAGTTGGGGCTGCCCTCACACTCCCAAGGAACAGCTTGCTGAGATTCTCACCCATTTGCCTCTGCCTTCCCTGGAGAACATGTGCACACAAGGTGGACCAAGGAGGGGGTCTCCAATATTCCCCGACTCACACAGACCCACAGGTGATGAGAAACTTCTCGCCTCTAGGTATGAGGAAGATGAAATCTCTGTAGATCTTAACCAACCCACTGCTCTACAAACATGAATGTTGGCAGTGCTTTCCATATCAAAACCGTCCAAGTAGAGCCTGACCTTTGGGCCTTGGGATCCAATGCTGAATTCACATCCATTTAGATTTGACCCCATTTCAAGTGTTCAGAGAAATGTGAAAGAATTTTACAGTAGACCCTCCATCACCCACCCTCCCCCCCCCAAACTGAATGAAACATGAGGAGGAAAAACAAATGGAGAGATTTGTGAGAATGGTTGGCTTCGACTGCATTTGTAAACAGAAATAGGCAATTTGTCAGAGTTTAAATTGCCTTATAAAGTATCTTTATACAGCAGAAGAGATGGTCAGAAATGCATTTTTTGGCCCCAATTTCCTTTCATTTCTCCCTCGGGATCTCTCTTTCCTACTTTCTACCCCATCTTTCTGACCCTCTGGTTTTCTCTCTGACTTTGGCTATGTAGGCAATTTCAACGTCATCACACGCGTGGGTCAAAACCCTATTTTAGGAATCATCATGGTTGTAAGAGAACTGCTTTTTCAGAAGCAAATAGTTCTGTGGACTATTCACAGCATACAAAACCCAGCCTCATCTGCCAAGTCCTGCCTCCCAGACCTGGTGTGGAGTCTAGGCCCAGCCTGGTGGGGTCACTGGGCCCGGCTGTGTCACTGGTATATTCTTCACTGCCTGCTGCTCTCTCTTTCTATGTTCTATGGAATAGTTCTATGAAAATAGAACTGATGGCTCCCAACTGTTTTATCCTGATAAATTAAATAAACAAAAATTAGTCCACAAAACTGGTGTGGATGGTCATCCCTAGGCATTAAGGTAGTATCCACACTCTAAATGTCTGTAAATGACCCCTAGAAATGAAGAGCTCTATGCCCCTTTCCTGGTGATGTTCTGGCTAATCTCATTTTCCCTCTTCGCTTGGTCTGAAGGCCTTCTTCCCTCTGCTGTGAAGGTTCAGCAGAAAATACTCCTAGATTCCCGGTTCCAAACATGGAGCCCGGCTGAGGGGGGAGCCCCTTCCTGGAGGTTTCCGTAGCAAAGAGCTCTGTACACACCTGGGGCTCGCATGTCTCTCTTGTACTGTAATCCTCTGCTTCTCCAAATAGATTGTCTTCCTGATTCTGCCACTATTCCTGGCTCAATCAATGTACACTGAACAAATTTTGTTTTTCTTCATGTAAAGTTAGAGAAATCATGGTTAGGACTCGAATTGCTCAAAGTCCATATGACTCAAATAGACTTTATACAGGCTCGCCTGAGGACCTAATAAATTTTCTTTAAATTGTTCCTGTGGAAAAATGCACCAGGGGTGCCAAACAACCGAATTAAAAATGAACTTTTGGAACCCAATGTTCAAAAGTGGAGACTGTTCAGAAAACAGTTACCTGCTTCTAATTTCTGACTGAATGAAAGGGTTCATGTTTCTGCCTTTGAGAGCAGGGGTACTGGAACAGCCACCAAGACGCTGCTAGAGAACAGTGCTAGGAGTGTGGAGGAACGCTCCCTTTTCTCCAGCCCCAGAATTTCTCTGCACCGAGAGTCTCTCTCATTTAATGAGAGCTGTATCTGAGGCGTCAAGCCCTCCAGGTGAGGAAAGCTGTCAGAGGGCTTTCACTGTGCCAGCACGAATGAAATGCATCCATGGTATTTGTTTCCTTGTACATTAGTTATATATATGTGTGTGTGTGTGTGTGTGTATGTGTGTGTGTGTGTATATGTATATAAAACAATGATTCTATCTTCTTTCCTTCATTTTAAAATCCTTTCCTATGTTTATAACCCTTGTACTTACTATTCTGTTTTGTTTCTGAGAGGGCTATCAGTACAGATTTCCAGGCAATGAGAGCTTGGTATAACCTGCAGGTACAGTACACCACCAGAAGTATGTATCATTCCTTCTACACAGTTAGTTACCCTGGAAGTCTGTTAGGCAGGAGCTACATGTGATAAATGTCAGCCAGTGAACTGACTGGCATAGAAACCAAAATCCACCAGGGAGAAGGGCAAAACCACTAACATGTTTTCAGTTGTAACCAGATCAGACTGTAACTGCCTAAGCCCTGATAAATAAAGGGGGATAAAGAATTGAAATCTCCTTTGGCAATAGCTCTGTTACAGAATTTCACAGAAAAATATTAAAAAAAAAACCTTGATGTACATGGGACTATGAAAATAGATGTTCTATTAACCAGAATTAAATTACACACACACACACACAAACACACACACACAGCAAACAAATACATACGTGAAAGTAAAAGGGCAGTCAGTATACTGGGCCAGAGAATTGTCTGACATTGCACTAAAGACACGGTTGAGCAAACTCCTTGAGGGCAGGGATTCTGCATTCATGTTTTTAGCTAAGAGACACAATGTGTGGAGCTGGTTAGAAGCCGACAAACATGATCTGAATTCTGGAACTGAATTCCAGTTCTGCCACCTGAGAGCTGTGTGATGCAGGCAAATTAGTAAGCCACTCTGCTCTCAACTTCCTCATATATAAAGAGGAGAAAATGATTCCTATTTCTTAAGAATGTCATGCAAAGAGCACTTAGCTCATTGGAGGTGCTCAATACTTGAGGGCTCCTTTCTCATCCCTTCTTTGCACTTTCTGCAGCACCAAGTATACTAACTAGGACACTATCCATGTTCAACAATTGTCTTTCTTCATGTTTTGAATTCTTTTTTCTTATCTCCTTAAATGGGTTATGATTTCTCTGAAGGTTTCAAGATTTTACCTCTCATACACCCTTCGTCAGGGAGCTCCTGGCAGACATAGTCCACCAAAATGAGAGTAAATAAATAAACAGAGAAACAAAAGAATCCCATCCTGGGATTCCCAGGATGGTGGCAGTAAGGCCTAGGATGATGGTGTATCAGCAGGCCTAGAGAACACCCGTCAGGATCGTGGTGGGGACAGAGGGCTCCTGGGGAGACACGTCCAGGAAAAGAAACGGAGCAAAGAGATTCTCTGACAGGAATTATAGTGAGGAAAATGTACTGAGATGTTTTACAGAGCTGTTGGATGGTATGAAAAGACTTAGCCAGAGATTCAGAGAAACTTCACAAATGAAAACAATGTTGGACACTTCACTCCTGGAGACGAATTATAGTTATATATACCACCTGTCTTAGCAGGAAACATTATTTCCCTCTTCATGACCCTGAAGACACTGATATGAGCTCAAGCAAAATTTTGACATGGCCATGATGCGGCAAAGGGGGAGAGGGAGAAAGGCTGTAAATGGAACTAAAATCTTCATCCATTAGAATAAGAAGCAGTAGGTAGCACCTAAGATGAATAAATCAAGAGGTATAAGTTACGGATCAGTTTAGAAATATGACGGCAAATACCAGAAGAAGCAACTCAAAATGATGAAAATGGTTTCCTCTAGAGACTAAGGGTGAGGGACGGGGTGCCAGTGAATGGTTTCTGCATTTTAGCACTGCTTGTCTTTTTAAATTATGTGCATGATACCTTGATAAAAATGAAAATTTTAAAAATAAGGACGGTAATTATATTTTATACTCATAAAATTCAGAATTATAGAATAAAATTGTAGGAAAGGAAGTAAACAAGGTCTGATTACTCAAGGTAAAATACTCAGCAACAAGTTTGGTTCCAGAATATTCACGCGCTGTATTTCTCATTCCCATGGAGCTCTTACCACACAGCAGATCCGTTTGTTATATTTCTTACAGCAGCTGGCATGGCTTTCTGTATACAGGAGGTGCTTAAGTTTTTGTTGGATGATAAATAACTATACCAACTGCTGAATTTTTTCATGGTGATTTTTAATGAGCTTGGTCTGAAGAACAGAGGGGTCACATCTGGAGTTTATAGTTTTGTTTTATATGGAGGGAGAAGATTATAGCTTAAATGGATTTGAAAAGTCTCTCTGAAATCTGATTCTGAGGTAGACATTCCACAGGTCTAATCTACTTTATACTATGCAGGGGTTTGCCAGAGACTCATTTGAGACAATTGATATTTGACTGAGGCAGTCTAATGGGAATTTAAATTATACATTCTTATATGGTCTCTAAACTCTACTCTTGGGATAAGCCAGAACTCTGGTTTATAATCTCTGCCCTGAAGGAACCTAAATTCTGGGGAGGTGCCTAAGGGACACCCTGAAAGGGGGAGGGGAGGAAAGAAGTATTCTTGCTAAAACAGGGTGTGAAAACCACTGAACAGAGTCTTAGAAAACATTAATCTGACCACATTATCTCAGCTTCCTGGGGAAAAGTATTCACTGAATTAAAAGCTAGTATTTTGGCCTCAGATTTCATAACGCAGCTTAGTAACAGAAACATCAAGATAAATAGTGTCATAGTGTCCTTGCAAAATTTCCAGTGTAAGATGTCCATCATGTTACCTAATTCCCCCAGTGATAAATGTACCTTTGAATTCACATCCAGGAAAAAGTTAACTTCCATTGATGAACCTGCAGGCTTTCTTTTATGTTAACAACAACAGCAAAAAGAACCCCTATATCCCTACATGATTTCTTTTTTGCCTTAGTTGCCTGGAAACGCAGAGTTAAATGAGAGTTCAGTTTTGGAAATCACCCATTGCAAGTGTCTACTAACATTTAATTTGTATTGTTTGAATGGATTTGGTTCTGAGGGTCCTTATTTTGCAAAGAGAAGCAAGCCAGCACTTGTGAATTGCCTACCAGGTGCAAGCCTTGTATTTGTTGTAAGTCTTACGGGTTATTCCATGGAATGTGTTCAAGAATCCTGGAAAATCGGTGTTGTTGTTCTCACTTTACAGATGTTGCAGCTTAGTTTCAGGGAATTTAAGTAATGTGGCCAAGGCTATATGGTCATTATGGCTATATGGTCATTAAGATGCTTATGAAGTAAGCAATGTATAAGTTCTCAATAACGTACATTTTATATTCAGATTGATATCAGAAATTATTCAAACCTATTTATTTTCCTTTGATTTCAAGACCATACAGCCTATCTCTCCCTCTCTCTCTCACACACACACACACATATATACACATGCACACACACACAACAGCTTCTTTTTTGTTCATTGTTTACTGAGTGTTTTGAAAATTAATTTTTATTGGAGTATGGTTGATTTACAATGTTCGCACCATGACTTTCCCTTCCTTATTTTCTTCTTTCCTCCTCTCTTTCTGTTTCTGTATCCATATGTTGGAACTTTCTCTGTTAGCCCTTGGAGGTACAAAGATGAATGATAAACAGACTCCAGTCTCAAGGAGCTTACCACTTAGGGCAGGGGTTAAAACACAAACTTACCAACAGTTAAAGGTTGAAAGCAATGAGTGATGCAAAATGCTTTGTGAGTTCGGAGTGGGGAGGGAAATTTCAGTGTCCGAACTCACTACGAATTCACAGTTCACTGGACCAAACAAGTATAATACAATGTAAGAAGTGTACTGGAAGAGTTTTTTCACTATGTTGTACACACTAGAAGGGGAAGAAATGGACTTTACCTGTTTCACAGCTTGAGGAGGGGCGGTTACAGCAACATGGGCACTTCGGGCAGGGGATGGAGAGGGCCAGGGTTCCAGGACATCTCACAACTATCTAAGCGGGTGGACAGGATGCTGCAGCCAGTGGGGAAAATGTAGTGGTCGGGCAAAAGACCTTCACTCGGAGGAGAGCTGGTCCTGTGGAGTGGAGGGAGCCTCAGGGAGGGACTGGATCTTGGGTAAAGCTGTAATTCCAAGGGGGAGGCCTGGCAAAGCCACAAAGATAACTGGAAGCTCAGCCACTGGGCTCAGCCCCAGGAGTGTGGAGCAAGGTAGAATTTCTTAGACACACTGTCCAGCCCATTACTGGGAGCGACAAGGGAGCACTGCAATAATGTGAGCACATGGGCAGTGGCAGTGGTCACGGAGAAGAGAAAGAGGTGTGGATGGTTATCAGTGGCCTCCGTAGTAGTACCTGGGAAGGTGGTCTAAGGAAGAGAGAGAGGAATTATACTGATGCAGAGGTCCTGAGCCTGGTAACTGGGAAATTGGGGCTCACAGAGGTAGGAGGGCTGATGGGAAGTTATTTTGGAAATATGCTGGGGGCTTGAGCAAGCTTGAAGGTAGAAAGGAGAAAGTGAAGATATAAGAGACTAAACGGATAGACCAAGTCCTCTGGAGCAAAAGTAGAAGTCCAGTGTTGGCCATAGAGAAGCCAAGTGTGAGAGGCAAGGGGGAGAATGGGACAGAGGACCCGTGAACCGGCAGGGACATTCTTGGCAGAAGGGAGGAGCTGCCTGGGCCCACAGCAACTGCACGTTCAAATCTCTGAAATGTTCTTGACATACAGATCTGATGAAGGTCTCCTTGCCCCTGGCTTGGGCCCCTCCGGTATATTCCCTATACTGTAACTTGTCTGAAGAGCAAATCTGATTCTTTAACATTCAATAGGTTTGAATTTCGCAACTCCTCTGTGGTAGGCGTAAGTTATGCCTCTGTTTATAAACAACCTGTACACTTTTCTCCACAACTTTCTATTGCCCTCAGGATGAATTTCTAACCTCCTTTATAATGGTGTTTAAGGCCCCTCATGACCTGGCCCCTGCTTACCACCCCAGTCTCATCTCTCCTCTCCTGACCTTGCACTCCACAGTCCAGCCACACTGAACTACTTGGAAGCTTCCAAAAGAACTCAGCCTCTGCCTGGAAGGCCTTTTCCCTTTCCCCTCACTGCCTCCTAGTCTTCCTTGAGGTAGGCACTGAGATAATACCTCCTCCAGAAAGCTTTTTCTGGTTCCCAAGGCTACACTAAGTGCTTCATCTCTGTGCTCTCAGAATACCTTACAGTGACTTCTATCAGAAACCTTATAAC
Source organism: Phocoena sinus (assembly GCF_008692025.1). Taxonomy (NCBI): domain Eukaryota; kingdom Metazoa; phylum Chordata; class Mammalia; order Artiodactyla; family Phocoenidae; genus Phocoena; species Phocoena sinus. Next base: position 37,945,850 of record NC_045770.1, on the reverse strand, counting down.
ACTACATTATAATCACTTGCTTCTTTCAATTACTTATGAAGAGGGATTGTGTTTGGTCATTATTGGTAAATTATTGATGTTCCATACATGTTTTCTGAAAGAAAAAATCATGTGGAGTATTGTTGATAAAATTCTTATAACTGACTCTTATCTGCATGATTCCCCAGGATATAGGTCAGTCCAGCCTCTGTCAAAAGTGCTTCTGTCGAATCCCCTTCCACAGTTTTAACCCATGGAGCAGCTGAGAGTGAATTCTCTGAGCTGTTGCCAGGTCCATGGGCAAATGTCTTAAGGGCAGACTTGGTATAGATGAAGGTAGAAGGGCAAGCTCCTGTTTCTACCTTCTGAGGAGGAGAGGGGGGATGTGTTGGGGACCTTAAATACTCAGAACAGAAGAAAGGGTCAATGGTATAACTCCGCTGCTCATTTCATCAGCAAAAATGTTGTGGGTGCCAACCACAGAGTAGACATGTTAGGGACTGGAGTATAAGGGTGAACAAGATGGACACGATCCCTGCCTTCAAGTGGCTCGCTGCTTCGTTGAGGAAGACACACAAGAACAAAGAGATATGAGGGGTGATAGCTGTTGAAAGAGAGGAAGTAGAGGCAACTAGCAGAGAATACAGAATGGGAGCTTATCCAGATTGGGAGGCCAGGGAAACCTTCTGGAAGAAATTGTTTAGCTGAGACTGAGAAAGCTTAGGGTTAGGTTAGCCAGGCAGAGTAGAGCGGGAGAATGTTCCAGAAAGAAGGAACGGCATGTTTGTAGAGCTGAGGGTGAAAGGGTACTTTTCAGGACTTCTGTTGGAGGGAGCTGGAGGGCACAGTGTATGGGAGTCTGCGGGGCACAGACAGGTGACAGCATGGGGCTAAGGGAAGAAGAAAGCTGGGAATAGAAACCAATCCATCTGGAGGGCTTGGCAGGAGCCAGGTCACACAAAGCCATGGGAGGAGCTGGATTTCATTATGAGAAAATGAAGATCGCTTAAGGGGCTTAGGCAGGTGACAGGCATGGTTAAATTCCTGTTTTAGAATGCTCACTCCACGGGCAGGTTGGCAAGATGGCAAGGACTCAGGCCAGTCAGCAAGCACCTGATGCGACAGGGGCAATGTTTTTCCCATGGGTGTGCCCATTCAGACTTCATTCACCTGTGCCAGAGGCTTGCGGGACACAGAGGCGGGGCTGCCAGCTCATCAGGTTCTCCCCAACATGCAGCCTTTTCCAGGAAAAGTGTCTTCACCCTTGTTGCCAATAACAACTCCAGTGGCTAAATGTCCTCGGCACCCCTTTCCAGGCCTGCCATAAAACGGGTCTCAAAGGAGTTCAGGGAAAAGAGGTGAGTTCAAAATTGGTCTGTAGAGAAAGGGTAAAAGAAGAGAGGGGATAGACAAGGGGAGGGGGTCCTGGACAAAGAACCAGAGACATAAAGTTGAGATGTGAGCCAAAGACAAGAACGTGAGGTCCACACGCTCTTGTGTTCACCCACACAGGCGTGTGGGCTACAAGACATAGGGCCAGAACAAGCTCCCTGTTTATGAAGTTCATGTTTCCTAAAGGTGGAGCTGAACTTAAGCTCCTGTGAAAAGCAAACTGGAAAATGCCAGTGATTCAGAGTGGAGGGAATTAGCAGCAGAAAGAAAGGGAAACAGGTCAACCGCCCCCATTCTTTCATCCTCAAGGACCTTGAAATTTGATTTTGCAGGATGCACGGGCGTGTAGTCACTGGCCTCCCTTTATTCTGCTCTACTCCATTTACTGCTTGGAGAATAAGGTGCCACTTTATTGTTCAGATTCATTGCATAAAATGCAAATATTCATCCAGAGTTCTCTAATTAGCATCCGGAGAGCTGCCTGGGCTCTGTGTGTGTGTGTGTGTGTGTGTGTGTGTGTGTGTAAGTTGGGTCTTCCTTGCTTGCAACACAATGTAAAAGAGTAAGATGATTCACTCACGTTACATTGCTCTGATCCTAGAAGTCTAAATATTTGTGTGGTCTTTTGTTTCAAACCTAGAACTTCTTATGGTAAACACCTTCTGAATCTCAAGTCTCTGTGCCTGACTTTAATTAACCATTGATATGAACACGTACTGATTAGCACACTGGCTAAATGGGTTTTTGCTTCCTTTTGATTTCACAAAAAGACCCCACCGCCCCCCTCCACCAAACTGATACCAACTGACATCTGATTAGAAAAGGCAAAACTAATTGGAATGGGTGCAAAGGGGATTGTTTGAGTCACTTACATTAATGCACATTACAGTTAAATATCTGTCATATTTTCCATTAACCCTCTTGCATTTCCCTCTCCAGGATCAAATCTATTTCTTAACCTCATACCCCTCTTTTCCCTAGTTAGAAACTTGGTATTCAACAGGCTAAATTACCCACTAATGCTTTAAATGCACAGCTCTTATGGACGGATGCAAGGCATGGACAAAGACCTTGGAATGAGAGGAATGAGAATAACAGAAGCCATTCCCCTAACTGTGGATTTAAACCCTGTGGATTATGATTCCAAGGCTAACATGTTCTTCTTGCTATTGTGTTTACTTCTGTATTGAGGGACACAGGAATTAATTGTTGCTTCACACCAATTCAGTCTATTGTGAACTGAGCTATTGCATACTAGGAAGATAAAATGAAATAGAAATGAAAGTGGAATATCTAGCAAATAGAGTTCTATTCTTTAAAAGGTTAAAGTAACATGTTCAAAGTTGAACTTGAAAACTTAGGGGAAAAGCCCAGATCATTTGGGCTCAGTTACCACATAAAGTGGATTTAAGCAAAGGACAATGCAGTATGCATACCCAATGGGAATCCAATAGTATTATGGACAGATGTCTCCTTCTAATCAAAAGCTCATTGAGGAGAGGAACCATGACTTCCTGATCTTTTGATGGATGCAAGGAGGGTTCTTTGGATCACTTAATCTTTTAGTCTTCAATTCCTGGCACATTGTAAGTGCTCAATAAATTCTCATCATATGAATGAATGAATGCAAAAATTATGGTTTTACCCTATTGTGAACCTCTAACAGTGACCATAAACAGGTCCTAAAATCTTGATGGATGATGTTAAAGAAAAAGAGAGTGAATGAATTTTCTTTATCACTTAAAAAAATATAACAAAGACTTTGGATTTTTTGCTTTAAAAACTAAATCACATATCCACTCCCTTGGGTTTTTTCCATTTTTATCATGGATCAGAGGTACCAGGAAGCCCAGGAGCAAATCAGTCTAGCAACAGAAGCAAGAATAAGTCTGCAATATGATGAAAATAGCTCAATTTGAAAACATTCTGATTATTTATAATCTAAAAAAAGTTTAAAAAAATTATTTTTCCCTTACTACATCACACCTTCATCTTTGTTCTCAGTTGTAGTATCAGTATCCAGAACTCAACAAATAGAGCAAGCACTCAACAAATATTTTTTGCATGAATGAATACAAGCTATTGCTAGAGTGAAGAATGGATCAGTTCTCAGGTTAGCCTGGAATCTTTAGTTCCCGGCTCCAAGTTGGGCAGACTAGGAGACTAGAGATCTGTGGATTGAGATAAGGCAACTGCATCAGAACTGGCTTAAATTTTGCCTGAGGTAGAAAAAACCTGGGAATGTGGACAACAGTGAAATTTCAAACAGACATCACAAAAAAGGCTCTGTTAGCACAACCCAGACCACCTGTACCTATTTCCTTAACCTAGGCAGCATAGTAGTTATTAGCACTGGGCCAGTGCTGACTGCAACTCTGAGCAAGTTATTTAACCCCTCTAAGCCTCGGTGTCCTCATCTATGAAAAAAGCGTGGATAATATCTACCATTTGGGTTATTTATATATGGCACAGAGTTGGTATTCATGTTAAAATGAACAAACCAAAGAACACTAACAAGACACAAGCAAAATCCCTCCTGCTAATTTTGCCAGTCAAGAGTCTTCAGTACAAGATGACATGATACTATACACAGAAAATCCTAGAGATGCTACCAGAAAACTATTAGAGCTAATCAATGAATTTGGTAAAGTAGCAGGATACAACATTAATGGACAGAAATCTCTTGCATTCTTATATACTAACGATGAAAAATCTGAAAGAGAAATTAAGGAAACAATCCCATCTACCACTGCAACAGAAAGAATAAAATACCTAGGAATAAACCTACCTAGGGAGACAAAAGACTGTATGCAGAAAACTATAAGACACTGAGGAAAGAAATTAAAGATGATACAAACAGATGGAGAGATATACCAAGTTCTTAGATTGGAAGAATCAACATTGTGAAAATGACTATACTACCCAAAGCAATCTACAGATTTAATGCAACCCCTATCAAACTACCAATGGCATTTTTCACAGAACTAGAACAAAAAGTTTTACAATTTGTACGGAAATGTAAAAGACTCCGAATAGGCAAAGCAATCTTGAGAAAGAAAAATGGAGTTGGAGGAATCAGGCTCCTGGAATTCAGACTATACTACAAAGCTACAGTAATCAAGACAGTATGGCACTGGCACAAAAACAGAAATATAGATCAATGGAACAGGATAGAAAGCCCAGAGATAACCCCGCATGCATATGGTCACCTTATCTTTGACAAAGGAGGCAAGAATATACAATGGAGAAAAGAGAGCCTCTTCACAAAGTGGTGCTGGGAAAACTGGACAGCGACATGTAAAGGAATGAAATTAGAACACTCCCTAACACCATACACAAAAATAAACTCAAAATGAATTAAAGACCTAAATGTAAGGCCAGACACTATAAAACTCTTAGAGGAAAACATAGGCAGAACACTCTTTCACATAAATCACAGCAACATCCTTTCTGACCCACCTTGTAGAGAAATGGAAATAAAAACAAAAATAAACAAATGGGACCTAATGAAACTTCAAAGCTTTTGCACAACAAAGGAAACCCTAAAGAAGACTGTAAGACAACCCTCAGAATGGGAGAAAATATTTGCAGTTGAAGCAACTGACTAAGGATTAATCTCCAAAATATACAAGTAGCTCATACAGCTCAATATCCAAAAAACAAACAACCCAATCCAAAAATAGGCAGAAGACCTAAATAGACATTTCCTCAAAGAACATATACAGATTGCCAACAAACACATGAAAGGATGCTCAGCATCATTAATCATTAGAGAAATGCAAATCAAAACCACAATGGGGTATCACTTCACACTGGTAAGAATGGCCATCATCAAAAAATCTACAAACAATAAATGCTGGAGAGGGTGTGGAGAAAAGGGAACCCTCTTGCACTGTTGTGGAAATGTAAGTTGATACAGACACTATGGAGAGCAGCATGGAGGTTCCTTAAAAAACTAAAAATAGAATTACCATATGACCCAGCAATCCCACTACTGGGCATATATCCTGAGAAAACCATAATTCAAAAAGAGTCATGTACCAAAATGTTCATTGCAGCTCTATTTAAAATAGCCCAGAGATGGAAACAACCTAAGTGCCCATCATTGGATGAATGGATAAAGAAGATGTGGCATATATATACAATGGAATATTACTCAGCCATAAAAAGAAACGAAATTGAGCTATTTGTAATGAGGTGGATAGACCTAGAGTCTGTCATACAGAGTGAAGTAAGTCAGAAAGAGAAAGACAAATACCATATGCTAACACATATATATGGAATTTAAGAAAAATAAAATGTCATGAAGAACCTAGGGGTAAGACATGAATAAAGACACAGACCTGCTAGAGAATGGACTTGAGGATATGGGGGGTGGGGGAGGGTGAGCTGTGACAAAACGAGAGAGAGGCACGGACATATATACACTACCAAACTTAAGGTAGATAGCTAGTGGGAAGCAGCCACATAGCACAGGGAGATCAGCTCGGTGCTTTGTGACCGCCTGGAGGGGTGGGATAGGGAGGGTGGGAGGGAGGGAGATGCAAGAGGGAAGAGATATGGGAACATATGTATATGAATAGCTGATTCACTATGTTATAAAGCAGAAACTAACACACCATTGTAAAGCAATTATACTCCAATAAAGATGTAAAAAAAAAAAAAAAAGAGTCATGTACCACAGTGTTCATTGTAGCCCTATTTACAATAGCCAGGACATGGAAGCAACCTAAGTGTCCATGGACAGACGAATGGATAAAGAAGATGTGGCACATATATACAATGGAATATTACTCAGCCATAAGAAGAAATGAAATTGAGTTATTTGTAGTGAGGTGGAAGGACCTGGAGTCTCTCATACAGAGTGAAGTAAGTCAGAAAGAGAAAAATAAATACTGTATGCTAACACATATATATATGGAATCTAAAAAAAAATAAAATGGTTCTCATGAACCTAGGGGCAGTACAGGAATAAAGATGCAGACCTAGCGAATGGACTTTAGGACACAGGGAGGGGGACGGGTAAGCTGGGACGAAGTGAAAGAGTAGCACTGACATATATACACTACCAAAGGTAAAACAGATAGCTAGTGGGAAGCAGCTGCATAGCACAGGGAGACCAGCTCGGTGCTTTGTGACCACCTAAAGGGGTGGGATAGGGAGGGTGGGAGGGAGGCACAAGAGGGAGGGGATATGGGGATATACGTATGCATAAGGCTGATTCACTTTGTTATACAGCAGAAACTAACACAACATTGTAAAGCAATTATACTCCAATAAAGATGTTAAAAAAAAAAAAAAAGAGTCTTCAGTACACTTTTTGATGATGGTCATGGAGGGGGTGTGGAGAAAAGGGAACCCTCTTGCAGTGTTGGTGGGAATGTAAATTGGTGCAGCCACTATGGAGAACAGTATGGAGGTTCCTTAAAAACCTGAAAATTGGGCTACCATATGATCCAGCAATCCCACTCCTGGGCATATATCCAGAGAAAACCATAATTCCAAAAGATACATGCACCCCAATGTTCATTGCAGCACTATTTACAACAGCCAGGACATGGAAGCAACCTAAGTGTCCATCAATAGAGGAATGGATAAAGAAGATGTGGTACATATATACAATGGAATATTACTCAGCCATAAAAAAGAATGAAATAGTGCCATTGCAGGAACATGGATGGACTAGAGATTGTTATACTGAGTGAAGTAAGTCAGACAGAGGAGGACAAGTATCATATGATATCACTTATATGTGGAATCTAAAAAAGGGGTTCAAATGAACTTATATACAAAACAGAAATAGGGTTATAGATGTAGAAAACAAACTGGTTTTCTAAATGGTTACCAGGGTGTAAGGCAGGGAATGGATAAACTGAAAGATTGGGATTGACATATACACACTACTGTATATACAATGGTTAACTAATAAGGACCTACTCCATAGCACAGGGAACTCTAATCAATACTCTGTAATGGCCTATATGGGAAAAGAATCTAGAAGAGAGTAGATATATGTATATGTATAACTGATTTACTTTGTTGTACACCTGAAACTAACATAACATTGTAAATCAACTATACTCCAATAAAAAAAAAGTCTTCAGTATAAATTATATTAACATGTGTGTCTGGAAATTCACTCTGGATCCTGGCCTTAGCACTAGTTTCATGGAGTATTAAAAACAAATTTTTGTTTCTTTTGTAAACTTAAAAGATAAATGATGAAATGTCAAAGATAAAATGAAAATATAAAAAAAAAAAATGCTCCTGGTTTGCCATGAACAGCCCTCAGTATATCTGTATCAGAACTCTTCCTTTTTGCCAGCATAATCCAGCCAAGGTAAGTCATAATGGAAATCACCAAATGGTCGAGGGTCATTTGTAATGACCACCTAGCATCTCCTGGGTCTCTATCCTAACTACACTCTAGATTTTAGGTCACTTACGAAATCATGGGTTTGTAACCATCTTTTAGATTCACTCCTCGGTTCTGAGTATACTGACTGATTTTGTTTCCTAGCTTTTTTAGGAATCTGGCTGGGTTCTGTCTTTGGCCGTTCATGCTCCTGACTTCCTCTCACCTGATTCTGTCCCTAAAATCAAATCCAGACACTAGCCTAATTGGCTGACCCTTTAGCCAACCCCTAGCCCCCAGCAAAGGGGTGGTTTGGATGCTATATTGTTGCAGAACTCTGAATTCATAATTATTTTCCTATTAGAAAAGGCACTCCCAGTTGAATGAAGGTTCTGTCTCTTCTCTGGCACTTTCTCTGGGCAATTATAAGGATTTAGAAGTTTTGTCAGTATATGACAGCTACAGTGAGTCCTCATCCCTCCACCCTCAGCTAGACCAACTGGGAAACAATCTTCTGAGTGTTCATCTTTAAGGTTAGCTATACACAAGATTAACTTAAAGACGAAGGGAGGAGAACATTGCTTGATTTATGCCAAGGGTTGATATATAGTGCACTGAAGGATAAACTTGGCTAGGTAGAGAGAGTGGGGTGAGGTTCCTAATATACGATTGAGGAGCTTGGCTTTAAACTAAAAAGGAAATGTACAAATTTATGTTTTGGTCATAACAAACTATCCATTCACTGGCTGCCTTCCCTCTCAGAATTTTTAGAGATGGGAGAATTCTAAACCAAATATAGAATCCACTTGAGTTTCATGGCTCTAATGTTACAAAAAAAAAATTCACACTTTTAAGTGTCTGATTATACAGCTTTGAAAAAGACCATTTTCTAGTGCAAGAGGTTAGGGCTTTGGATTGAACTCTCATGAGCCCTGGTCAACCAATAATTCTTTCACACCTTAAAACAAGTATTCAGTGACTTGAAGATAAATCAGAACTGCATGCATTACATCCCTCTCCTGCCCTCTCCCATAACCTTCCAATCGGAAAAAGACGAAAATTATAGCCAGGAGGTATTTCCATTTGCCAAGCCCCACACACTAGCAAGACAGAGTTGCTGAAGACATTTTGTGAAACATCAAATACCATTTGTTCTCTCAGTCTCCAGAGAAGGGATTATTTAAAACTACTCCAAGCATGGAACAATAAAAATGTCTCCAACAGTTCGATTATGCTGCATCTATCTCTCGGGTGCCATTCACATCTAGGAGAGCAGAGGCGGGCAGGTACCCAATAAAGGGAGAGGGACATATGAATTCCCCCAATTTCAGTCTCTGCCTGAGCATGCAGCCCTATCTGGGTTCAGAGTTCTGAAAGGTGAAGAGAAGGCCATCTTTGCACAGTCTACTGGGTAAATTGTAAACAACTGATCAACAAATTCAATCTATCATTTTGTAGCAGAGAACCAAGATTTCCACCGTTCCCAAGGCTAGACTGTCCCAATTAACATATCCCACTAGTAAATCTTGCTGTGTTTGACATAAAGTGAGTATGACAAGCAGAAAAAAAATTCGTGACTACTGTTTTCGTTCAGGATGCTTTAGTTGATAAACTTAAGAATTGCTTAATTTCCTTCCCTCCTATGGCTTTGGTCATGAGTATCAGTGATTTGGCTAATCTGAGATGAGAACACAGATTTGTACTGTCTACTATGAATGGCAGAGTTAAAACTACTCTCTCTGAGTTTAGAATACTTAGCAATATACCGGATGAGACAATAAAAATGGAAGAACCTAGAAATATGTACATCCAAATGAAAATTACTTCTCAAAATTATCATCTTGGGAAGCAACTCATTTACTTTCTTTATTGCCTTCAGGGAAAGTTCACAAACCAAACGTGAAATGCGGTTCTATCCCATCATAGTTATTCTTTGTTTTTTTGACCCAAAGCAGCATTACTCTGCTTGACTGTTTTCAAAAATAACCCCAACAAGATGAATATTACTGCATTGATAACAATCCACTCAATGTGCTAAAAGCTCTGAAGACAATCCCTAGAGAAAAACTCTGCAACTGTATTGAACAGCACCATTACTAGAATGCGTCCAACCCCTTCAAAGGTGAGTGCTTTCAAGAGGGTAACACTTATTTGACTACAAAGCTCTGATACACTTGCTCACAACTCAGACACAGAACACTTCAGAGTCACACTTCACGGAATTGTTGAGCCGGAATTGACAATATAGTTCAATTGACAAGGTTGGGATAAGGCTTTGATTGAGTGGCCATTGCCTGTCTGTATAGAAGAGGCCTTTAGCTGGACATGTCACCACCATTTCTACCACGTTTTGAGGGCCTTCTTGAAAAGATGAAAATTATCTTGGCATCATAAGTGTCATACACACTGGGAAAAGTAAAAACAAAATATCTAAGGCAGTGGAAGATGTTTGTGGATTGGTCATTAGCACCCACTGGTGTGCTTGGGTCCTGGAAGCTGGCATGGGGACTAAGGGGTCAGAAGTATGGTGGACAGTTGTTGATATGAGCAACAGAGGCAGAAACAAGACAGAGGATGTTGGAGGTGGCAGGAAGGCTCCCAAAGAAGGGCTGATGGGGTACCAAAGAGCTATATTTCCTATCGTAAATTGCTTATTTTGGTTAAGCTTCATAATACTCTCAGGAAGGTCAAGTGACACACAGATATTTTTTGATTCTTTTCTTTAACAGCTCTGAAGGTGATTAGAGATTTGAGACTTTCTCTATCCTCCCAAAACTTAATTTACTATGTAGATTATGCAAATATGGCTCGATATTCTAAGAAATATTTCTTTTGAGAATTTCACAATGATCTACAAATGGCCATTCATTTCCCAGCAAATCCTTCTTGTGAGCAGTATAGCCTCAAGTCTGAGAGTACAACCTTCAAAGGAGACCATCAGAATCCTGGCTCTGCTACTTATTATCTGTGTAACTTTGGAAAAGTCATTTTAACTTCTCTGGGCCTCATTTGCCTCACCTATAAAATGAGAATAATGGTAATTACTTTATACGGGTAAAATGAGATACCACAATCAAGGGGGGAAGAGGTTATGCCAGTTACAGAGTAAATACTCAATAAATGCTAACTTCTACTAATATCTCATTATTTATGGTCATTTTTATGGTCAGAAGTTCGGGCCCAGGAAAGGTAAATCGCTACCCACTCACCATATTGCTGGACAGAATTAAAGATTGTTCTCTTTTATTTCTCTAGTACTGCTTATGAAAAAATTTGAGACTTACTCCAATGGGCTTCCTACATAAAAGTAATGCATATTGAAAAATATTCTGATATCATGTATGGCCCTTTCCATGATAATCACAATAATAGCCAACTTTATTCTAGACCCCCACCTGAGAGATACATCACTTACTCTCCCAAAATCCTAGGATGTACATTATCATCCTCATTTACAGGTGAGGAAACTGAGGCTTAGAGAGGCTCACTGATTCGCTGGAGGTCACACAGCTAGAATGTCAGAGTTAGAATTTAAATCCAGATTCACCCACAGCATAGCGGCTACACAGAATATTAGAAAGTAGTTCCACAATACTGTTTGCTTTTATACCATCCCCAAATTACCCATGCTAAAAATGGAACTTTGTAATGTACACATAACTCTACTCCAAGTCCATTCTTCATAATCTACGATTTAGAAAAACATACTTCGTAAGTGGTTAAGAGCCGAAAGTTTACTTGGGACACAGCTCTCGAATCCTAGTTGAGTCTAGTTTTCTCCTGGCATATATCTAAGGCAAAGGTTAGCTTGCCCACAGTCTGTGGTGCTGGTGGCATTCTTTTCTGGGCAGTAGCCATACAAACTACTCTAGGAATGTGATTGGAACCAGGCTCTGTGCCGTCATACTGTCCTGACACATTGTTTTGACAGGTAACGTGCTGTCTTTGTGCTTGGACGCTAACGCAGATCTGTCAAGTTACATGCACAAAGCAACATTCAGCCTTCCTGCCTGCCTTCCCTCACTTATTCCAGGAAGAATTTTTCCTTGCAAGTTCCCTGGGGATCGGCACTGATTCACCAGTGTGTGTTCTGGAGACACAGGGCTATCTCTTCATATGATTCCTGTTTGGGGCAGAATAAAACCTCTGCTTTATGTTAACCACAGGATATAAGGTAACCACAGATTTTTTTCTGTTGGTAGTCATGACAATTTCATGCCTTAACACTTAATTCACACATTACCTTCTCCGGCAGCCTTTCCTGATTTCCCCTTGCTCAGTAAATACCCAAGCTTTGTGCTCCACGTCATTATCCTTTCCACTCAGTATTAAAATGATAGTTTTTAAAGCCTGTCGACCTCTCCAGACTGTACTTGCAGACAGAGAACATGTCTCATTTAAGGTGGATACTCAACCTTCATGCACCAGCATGGAATCACAGCAGGATCCATTATGATGGGTTGGAAGTTTAGGCATTTCCGTTGGTTGGTGTGGGTGGAGATTTGTCATTAAACACTCTTAAGATCACGTCTGGCCTTATTTCTATACTCAGCATAGTCACAACCTCACGCATACGGTAGGTACTCAGGGCATGCATGCCGACCTAATGACTGATTTATTGACTGAACAAATAAACCAGGCATGGGCATATCAGAATGTAACTGACAACTGGACTTGTCACTAAAGGCATGGATTCTAAGGCAACATTCTTAAGCAAGAGCCTTTGATCACAACAGACCCCAATGACAGTGATGCTCTAGAAGGAAGATGCTCTTGCCTCCAGATGCCCCAGGTGAACCTTCATGAGGTCCTCAGAGGCATCTGTCAGCACCATCGCTGTCTTTGTGGTCTCGATTCTGTCCCAGTGCAAACATAATGGTAACCAAAGCAACAGGACCAAGCTGAATGGTGTCTGGGTACTCTGCGTTGGGAGGAGCACAGCCCTTACCTGTCTGTGCTGTTGGGAGACTTGGTAGCCCAGTCCTGTGATGGGCTGATTCTGCATCTTCTGCAGCAGGATCTTCTGCTGAAGTGGTAACGGCGACCTCAGCAAAGGCTGGCTCGAGAGGGGTTGGGTGGGCTGAGCTGCTGGCTGCGGCTGCGGCTGGGGCTGCTGCGGCTGCGGCTGCGGCTGCGGCTGCGGCTGCGGCTGCGGCTGCTGTGGCTGCGGCTGCTGCTGGGCTGAAATCGAGCTCTGCTGCGGCTGTGGCTGCGGCTGGGTGTAATGCAGGAGAGGAGGCTTGCTCTGGGGAGGCAAAACGGAAGGCATCTGCTGGTTGGCTTGATCTGAGTTAAAATGAAACAAAGGCTTGGTGCCGCCATGTCGGGGCTCCATGGCTGTGTGTGGGGTGTTCATAAAACTCCGACTAAGATCCTGAGGCTTCTGCTGCAGGAGCACGTCCAGAGGCCCTCCCTGGGCCGAGGGGCTGGCCTTGTACATGTAGTTCGCCATGACCTTCGACTGGCTGCCACCGCCCACGACCCCCGGCATGGGGGAGCTCTGGGGGCTGAATGGCTGCTGGCCAAAAGAGGGGCTGGGGATTTTCTCCTGCCCAAATGGACCTGGGGAGGGCCCCGCCGAAGAGGGCAGGCCTGGCCAGCTGGCCGGCTGGTGCTGCTGCATCCGGACGTGCTGCTGACGATTAGCGGCGATCTGTTTGAGCTGCTGGGCGTGGGATACTTCCTGCCAGCTCGGCAGGGCCCGGCTTGCTCCTGAGGCCGTCTGGGGCTGAGCCTGGCTCTGAGGGACCGAAGGGATCGGGGAGGAAGCGGAGAGGGCCGAGGTGGCCATGGAGAACGCAGGGCCGGCAGATGAGGGCCTCAGCTGAGGAGAGCCCGAGGGGCCCTGGGTCAGGCCGGGTGAGTATTCACTTTTGATCACCGTCTTCTCCATGGGCAAGGACGGCCGGGGAGTGCTCCTCTGGCTTTGCTGACCCAAGTCGATGCTAAACGGGTCGTCCTGCTTTATGGTGGCGTTGATCATGTTCTCAAGCTCAAGGTCACTCATGGGAGGCACAGATATATTGGTCAGTTCATTGAACAGTTCCTGCAGCTCGGGATCCATCAGCTGCTCTCCAGGGTCATCTCCGTACCTGTTAGAAAAAATATTCTCCTGGGTCACTTGACCGTCCACGTGCTTGCTGCAAGAGAGAGTCTCTCCCGGTTCCTTCTTCACTTCCTTTAAGCCCATGTTGAACACACCATTTCCAGGAGAATGTGTATGGGCTGGCAGCGTGGCAGTCTTTCTCAGGGGTGCTTGACTCATGGGCAAGGTCCCTGACATCATATGACTTTGTCCATTATTTACTTGGAGGCCCCCTTGTCCTGCAGTGAGGTTTTCCCCAACACGGATTCTTTTGATATCAAGGAATGAGTTGTCGACAAAGCCATTAGGCCTCTTGCTGTTGGCAGGGGACAGGTTAACTATCTGTTTTCTTTTCAAGGAACCCTGGAGCTGAAAGACAGAGGGGGAATAAGAAAACAAAACATGAGATATTTTTCAAGATGCGTTTAGTCAAAAGAGACAGAATATTTGAATGTTTTTTCCATTTACACATAGGAGGAGGCACAAATGAAGCCCAGTTTGGAATATAATGAAACTTACAGTAGCACAAACAGAGCAAAATGTTTCTGGAAGAGCAGGTCAGTGAGGGGTGACAGGTCATAGAGGTTCCCATGATTGGTACGTTGGCCGATGGATGAAGAATCCTTCACATGTCATGGGGAGTTATTGATAATGCTTACGATTAATCACCAAAGTGGTGTTGTTTTCTGGAACAGGCCAAACTATTCCACATGCATGCACACATAACCCACACGGCCACAGGCCACTGGACTGAACACAATTTTGACCAAGATGGGAAACACTGTAGAGTCTAAAGCTGGGACCCAATTTCCAGTTTCTTTTTCACAGATTCAACCCATCATCACTCTTATCCTCTAAGTAAGTAATCAGAATAGTTGTCGTGTCGAAGGAGGTAGTCTCTCTGTTGTTTAACTATTTTTCTTCCTATGATTCTGCAGCTTTGCATTTGAGCCCCTGTAGCAATACTGGGTGGCTGCGCAGAAGTTACGAGGTCATCATTTATTAAATGAGCCACTCTAAGCACAGATTTTCCGGGGGATTCACTTTTTATCTGGCCCGTCTCGAAATCTCTTAGCCAAAACCAAGGTGTAGAGAGGCAGTACCGCATAGTGGTTAAGAACTCAGGCTCTGGAACTGGCTAAGCGGCGCTCAAATTCCAATCTGTCACTGAGTGCTAAGTGATCCTGGCTCTGGACTTATCTGAGCCTCAATTTCCTTACCTGGAAAATGGGGACGACAGCACTTAACTCATAGGAAGACATGAGACATGTAAACGTTTAGCACAGGGCTTACTGAAGCAAGAACTCAATAAAGTTTAGTTTATAAAAAAATATGGCTTACTACCTTCTCAAAGAGGAGCATCTCTCTAAACAGCAACAGTAACAACAAAATATTAAAGTACTTCAATCACTCACTCAGTGATAAGACTGTATTCTATTAACTTCAGACATTATATAGAGAGATTTAAGGACCATACAGTCACACCAGTAAATTAATAAGAAACATAAAACATGCACCATTGATCTTGAGGTCCTTTTTGCTCTGCCTCTAAAGTGAGAGGCTATATCTAGCAAAGGGTGGCTTTCCCAGTGCAGCTGACCCACTTCAATTATTTAATGTTCGCTCAAGATAATTGCAAATTACTGAGGCAGAAGGATACTTCCCAGATATAAAATTCTATCACTTCTCCTGTCCTCCCTTTTCTCTTACCATCACTCCCCCACCCTCCTGAAGATTTCTAGGTAACCTAATTAGAAAATGAAATTAACATAACTGAGCACCTATTATATGCCAAGTACTTTAAATATGGTTATTTTATTTTCCTTAGTCTTTAAAACAACTCCATTAGATATGCGTTATTTTATAGATAAGGAAACCAAGGCTCAGGGAGGCTAAATAACTTGCCCGGTATAAGTGGCAGACCTGGGCTTTAACTCAAGGTCTGCGTAGTTCTAAAGCCTGTGTCACTTCCACTATATGATGCTGGAGTCACCTTGTTCAGGGCTAGGGTCTGCCTTGCACAAAGAGGGAGGGGATAGTGAGCACAGAGATATCCTGGATCTCTGGTCACATGATGAGGAATCAGGGAATGGCGGGGATGCAATCTAGGGCTGAATGTGAACGGTATGTGTCTTGTCATGTAGTTCCTCGATACCTGTTTCAGTAATCCATTACCTGTGGGTTTGCCCCCTCACAAGTGTGTATAGTTATGGTCGATGTACCATGCTGGTGTAACCAATGTTTACCTTTTACCATTGCTAATGGGCAATCAGAAAAAGGAACCTGACCCAAGCTGGGCCAATCATTCCTTCCATGAGAATTCTGAAATCGGAGAAAGTGAGACCAGGCTCTCTTTGGGTAGCTGCACAGTCATTTATAAAACTTGTGAAGTGTTGTTCCATTAAGCCAACCACAGCCATAGAGGAAGTAAGTCTGTGGAAAGAGAGGGAACGATGCAGAGAGGAAGGACACAAATTTTGATGGCATTTGAGGGCCTGATTTCAATCGTAGGCCAGCTCTGCCTCTCTCGTTGTTTTCCTTGATACACTATGGAATCTTTACAATAAAGTCTCCTTGTTGCTTAAGCTAATGTGAGTTAAGCTTCTGTTACTTTCAACCAAGAGCCCTAACTAAATCCCATGAGATTTAACGTTTGGTGATGAGCAGTTTGCAACAAGGGGTAGGGTACCCTTTGTACCTGGCTGTGAAGCTTTTGTTCCCCTCATCTCTGCTGTCTCTCCATGTTTCCCTGACTCCTAATCTTGTCTATTCACTGATATAGGCCAACATCATCACAGAACACTGTCAGCCATCACTGCATTTGGCACGAACTGAAAGTGGTTACCGTCTGTCCACAGGCGGTCAGGAAGAGCACAGACCAAAGAGGGTCAGCCGTGTTACCTTAAGAGAGGCCACGCTGATTTATTTCAGCATGTTACATTTTGAAGGTTTTTTCCACAACTGGTAAAGAAAAAACAAAGGAAAACATTCTTTTTCCAGGTTTGGGTTATTGCCTTTGATTTATTTTCCACTGCTTTGAAAAAACCTGTTCTGCCAGATTCTCTACTGCTCAGGCCACTCCCTGGGCAGTTCAGTACATACTCTGGGAAGCAGCTCCAGGGCTTTCTCTAAGCCACCAGGGTTGGAGATGGAGTAATAGAATTAGCGGCGGTGGTAGCAGTAGTAGTAGTAATAATAGTAATAACAACAACAACAAAGTCATTTATTGAGGGCTTGGGTGCTAGCCATCGTGCTAAGCTTTTTGTATGGATCGTCGCATCTAATTCTCACAGAACAACTCTAAGAATCCTCGCAACAACAACTCTGTAAGGTTGATACTATTTCTACCCTCCCCCCTCCCTTTTAGCGATGAGAAAATTGAGGTTGGGAGACTGAGGAACTCTTCAAGGTCACACAAACACTAAGCCATAAAGCCCGGCACCAAACCAAGGATTCCCACTGCTGAGCCTGTGCTGGGGAGTAAATGGTACCCCAGGCCCTGACAGAGATAAATAACTGGTGCCCACACGCAGGTATTGAGGAGGCTGGCCCAGGATCTAGTCCTGATTCTGGCATTACTTGCTTTGCTATTTCAGGAAGTTATTTCTCTTCTATGGACCACAGTTCCCTCCTTCATAAATAGGATTATCTCTGAGAACACTTTCCTGCCTGAACCCAGAAAATAATAGACAATGAGGGAGTGAGAATTGTTTTTTAGGCATATGTATCATGGTGTAAAGTCACCACCAAGCATAGCTGGATGGATGACTTAAGGTGGGAAACAGAAGTCCTTCTCAGTGACACATGGAAGACATCCCCATGGTTAAAGAGATTCCACTAGGACTTCATCAGGCATGATATTTACCAAGAGAATTTTGGGGATAGTCTATGTCCTGCCTTGTAGAAGCTTCTAATCAAAGTTATGTCACCAAGGCCCAATGAATGCACAAAAGTAGAGGCACAATACAATCTCAGTGATTCTCAAAGTTCAATCTTTGTTCTGAAGTATTTTCTTTGCTGGACTAAAATGTCTCCATCGGATATATGGATATTGAATTGTGGTATAGAGTCTCAAAAATTTCTGTGACAGAATGGAAATACTGTATTCTAGAAGGAGAGAGAGAACACAGAGAGTCATATCATGAATACCTCAGTGAGAAATAGTTTATCAGAAAATTCAATGCCACCTTACCAGGCCAGGAATCGTCCTAAGGGAATGAGACTCAGTCAGAGGAATGAAGACATGGGTTTACATCAAGAAAGATGGCAGCTGGTTTAGGGAAGTTGGGAGCTCCACAGTGTAGACCTTCCAGGTGGCTGGGGAAGACGGGATGGGGGCAGGTAGAAGTATAAGGGTATGCCCTGAAAGCCAGAGGGGACAAACAGTTTCCAGAAAGCAGTTAATAACATTGAAAGGGTAGAGGAAAGAATCTCCAGAACAAATCTCTCACCAGGGCTGACTTATCCATTAGGCTGGGTAGGCACAGTGCCCAGGGCCTACAGTAGTCTTAGGGGCCCATGAAAATATAATTTAATTTAGTATGGAAGAAAAATTGAACTTTTAGGGTGAGGAAATGTTTTAATATATATAGTAATATGTTTATCTTGATGTCAACACAGTCATAAAATATAATTTTTAAAGTTTTTATAAGGAAGGAGGGGCCCTCAAAAGCAAGAGGCCCCCCAAAGGCTCTCACTTCAGAGCTACTATGTATTGAATACTTAATTTAAGACAGGTGCTCTTAAAACAAGAGTTGTGTAGAGTCCCATTTAATCTTCTCACAGCTCTCTGAACATGTATCCTGATCTTCATTTTCACGTGAAGAAATTGCAGCTTCTGACTTTAAGACTGCATAGTGCATGATATGGAAGCAGGCTGGCAACCCGAGTCTGGTTCCAAAGGCCTTCTTCTGAATCACTTACTACACTGCTTGCTTTCCTTTGGCCTTCAATTTGCCACATGCCAACACTGTTCTCAACACAGTGGACACAGAGAGCCAAGATAGAAGAATAACAGAATGAAGACGTATGGCATGCACAGGGCAGGGGTAAGGGCATTCAGGACTCATAGAGATGGATGGCAGGAGAGGATGGTGACATCATTGGTCGGAGGTTGATGGTGAAAGCTCAGGACATCACTCTCGAGGCTCCAACAGAAGAAAGGGAAGAGACAAAGGGTCACTTGGTCATTCAAAAAGATTTATTGAGCATCCAGAGAGGGTTCTGTGCAATGATCCCTGGCATGAGAGAAATGCAGATGACTAAGCTCATGGCAGCATGTAAAGGCTTCAAATGAGTGCTACATTTCAATATTTATACTTTTTCTAGATGGACTGAGAGGCACATTTTGTTTTGTACAATAAACCTGCTCCCCAAAATTATTATGTTTAATTTGTGAGATTATGCATACAATATCACCCTTTCACTAGCCACCCAAGAAAAGGGCTTCTTTAGGGAAGGATTTCAACACGGGAAGTCTCGTCTGGCTTGCATATGACACAGGAATCAGTGTATTTCCCTTCGCTGAGACCCAGCAGACTGTTTCCTTTTACTCTCATCCTTGTTCTGACTCTTCTCCTTGAACACCTCCGTGCTATTTGAGGCCTGCGGTCTCTACTGGGGGAAGGGGTAGGCCTGCTCAGGGCAGGGCCCAGACACCGTGGCCTGCCTGCCCCAAGGGCTGAAAATGGAGGTGCCGAGAAGCATATGGACAAGGAAAATCCAATACACAGTGGCATCAGGGCTGCAGTCCCCTGGTAAACTCTCCTTTTTCAACAGCTGTGCTTTACTCTTCCAAAGGACTAGAAACACAAACTTCCTGGAGGGATTTAAGAACGCCATTATTGCACAATCCTCTGGTTTCTGTTTCTTTCCCTGCCCCCATCCCTTTCCACAAATAAATGCATTCTTTGTCTCCTGTGCTGCCCTAGAAACAGGGAATATGCCACACAAAGGTAACAATTCAGTCCATAGGTCACATTTTTTTTCCTCAAGAAGGAAAAATCAAGAAGATTTCTGTCTTTCTCAAAAAGAAATAAACACGAGAACCAAATTTACCGCTGCTTAGATACTTAAGGGGATATCTTGGTCCCATCCTCTGTAAGCTTTCCTCAGGCCATTTTACTCATGGCTGATTAGAGATAGGGTTCAGAATAGGTAATATGAGAAAGAGATCAACTTCCCCAATAATTTATGACTCGATTTGATTCTTGAAGTAAAAATGTTTGGGATCCTGAAACAGCAAATTCCAGCTCATCACAGTACTTGAAGGTAAGAGTGATCCTTCCCTGGCTCTCCTGCCCCCAAACAAACTAGATGGGGTTATAAGGCTTTTGCTGAAGACATCAAAAAGCTCCTACTTCTTATTTAGCCCTTGTAGAGTTCAGAGCTTCTCCATAGTGCTTCCCTGTATTGTGAGGTATTGTTTTATGTCCATATAGTAATGAGATTTGCCCAGCTAGATTTTAAGGTCTTTGAGCTTGGGCACTGTGTCTTATACTTGAATGGCTCCTTTCAGTACTAACCACAATGCTGGGCACATTACAGGTGTTCAAATAGTAGTTTGTTGGATGATCTCAGTACTTGAGAAGCTGGACCCTTCTAACAACTGAGCAGTAAAACAATGGCAAGAAGAAGGCTGTGGTAAATATCTTCATATCCAATTCACAAGCAGTTTAATGGTTCCACTAGAGTTTTGCTTGAGTGATAACTTTCTTCTGAACCCTGAAGTCAAGGAATGAGAAGCTCTGAGAACTGAAACAACGTTGTCATCCATGTAGACCAAACGTGAAGGTGTGTGTGAAGCTTTGTGATGGATTCCAGGTGGTGCTGAGCCTCCTGGGGTGCAATTCTAAGCCCCACCTTGACTCAATGTCCCATGTAAATGATACTTCCTGTATAATTTTTAGGAACTTCCATTTTTATTCCTTCAGAATAAAGTGTGATTTATTATTTTATTTTATTATTTTTTTGGTGGAAGGTGTCGGGGAAGGCATATTAGATCTATCTGGAAAATTTGTCCCATAACTTTGTTCCATAAGGTCTGGACTCTGAGAAATGTGACCACTTAAGTCAATAAAATAGCTATGTTTTTAATGAAACAAAAGATAAAGTTTTATATAGAATCCAGAGCACTGCAAATTCAGGATCTTTGTAGAAAAAACAAGTCAACACACTGTCCTTCTAAAGACACTACATGCCAAAGAGTCTCACATTCAGAACTTCTTTAGTGCCTCTCTGCCCCCTTCTTATTGTTAATGGCTGCTTGTAGAAGAGTAACCAGAAGAGATGGAAATTGCCTCAGAAACACACTCCTCATTGCAGGGCAGAGTGAGGACGTCTCATTACAGCATTTTCTCAGTTTGCACACCTCTAGCCCTTTCCCTTGGAGAATGTTCCAAGTTTATCATCAACTCACAAAACATTCACTGAGGGAAGAGGGATGAGAACCCATGCAACACTGTCTCAGAGTGGTAGTTATACATACATATATATAGATTCTTTTTCAGATTCTTTTCCATTACAGGTTATTACAAGGTATTGAATATAGTTCCCTGTGCTATACAGTAGGTCCTTGTTGTTTATGTATTTTACATATAGTAGTGTATATCTGTTAATCCCAGACTCCTAATTTATCCCACCCCTCTTCCCCTTTGGTAACCATGAGTTTGTTTTCTACGTCTGTGAGTCTATTTCTGTTTTGTAAATAAGTTCCTTTGTATCATTTTTTTAGATTCCACATGTAAGTACTATCATATATTTTACACATCCTGTTTTATCAAGATGAATGGGAGGCTGCGGGATCTCAAAGGAACATGGAATTGAGCTGCTAGTAAACCTGGGATGTGAATGCTACTTCCCTCCTCTTCACTGAGCTTGAACCAGTCACTGTCCTCCCTGCAGGATGGGGTTTTAGGGGGATTAGGAACCATGTAAGTAAAGCACCAGCAGCATTCCCAGCTCAGGGCAGTGCTCCATCACTGGTGGCTCTTTTTCAGTAGAAGAGGCAGAACTTGAGTCTGAGCCTGTGTGAGGCTTCCTGCTGTCCTGACTGTTACATGCCAGCATGTGCTAGACAAAGGCAAACTGAAGACAACAAAACGAGCCTTTCCTCATCTGTAAAATGGCATCTGTTTACTCATTCATTTAACAGATATTTATTTAGCACCAAGTATATATTCTGTGAGGCTGTCGATGTCTTAGGGTTGTTGTGAGGACCAAGTAGCTAGAGCACATAAAGAGCCTGCAAAATTTGGTCTTAGAACATAGTGCTCAATAAATGTGAGAATTGATAAAAACAAACAAGAAGGAGTGTACCACTCTGTCTGGAAATAAAACGAAAAGGAACAGCGCAATGTGATGGTTGCCATGCCGAGGTGTATATGGGATTAGCTGTGGAGGAGAGTGGCCTTTGTTTGGAAAGATAGGAAAGGAATCCCTCTCCCTTCCAAGGAAATACACCCCCAAATATGCAAATGATAAGATTGTTTTATGATATTCTGCTACACTGCTGGTGACAGTGTAACAAAACTTGTTGTCTAACAACAGGGGAATGTTGAAATTAAATTAGAAAATTCAAGGTAGAAGTACTTTGCCATATTGTCTACTAGCTTAAACAGTGTCATTCTAGATCCACTTAGTGGTAACCAGTGTGATTATCCTGATGACTGTCTCCTTGGTCTTCCTGACTAGTTGCTACAATCATCATAAAGCAGGGGCTGGTGGGGCCACCTTTCAGAGATGGAACCTCTGTGTTTAATAGAAAATGAACAGAATATTCTATAAAAGCTTGAAAAACCCAACCACTTTGTGCATGAAATACTTTAATCATGACTCACTTTTTGCCCAAAATATATCGAAGCAGATCCCCCAAAAATGCTATGTCTAAAATGTTGGCAATTCTCTGGAAATCTCTAAATGTCCTCTCAGCAGAATGTACAATGTATTAAGTACCATTAATCAAGTGGCTTCTCTCTCCTCCTTAGCTGGAGGGCCCAGTCTGGAAGCTTTCATTCTAACGGGCCTAGCTCAAGGTCGGTGTATCTCCTCTGTGAGGCCTTGCCCTCCTACTTTCCCTCAGGTTCTTTCTTCCTGCTTTAATGATTTTAGCACTCTCTGTCTAATATTGTCTTTGGTAATTGATTCAGGTCTGTGAGTTTTTCACTTCAGTGTGATTCCAAGGAGTCAGTGGAAGAGAGAGTACTTGTGCATCTCATGTGTTCACACAAGTTCAGTCCAGCACTAGCTCGCTGACTGGTGGATGATTTAACTTACTGGGCAGTCAGTGGTCTTGGAACATTAGACGAATCAGTTTATGGGACGTCTATGATTCTCTGCCATTGGCCATGAATCATACCACAGGGCTTCATAAACCATAGGGCTGATTCTTAGCAATTCTTTGTCCAGCTGCAGAGCTGCTGGGAACTGGGGCAGAGCTGAGAGATACTGGAGTGATAGGAAAAGTACCGGTGTTCTAAGAGCTTGCTCTTCTTTACTTACCCCTGTGGGAATTGGATTTATTCCAAAACGTTGGCCAATGTGAATATCAGGAAAACCCAGGTGGCAGAGAGAATGCCCTCACACCATCCCAGGATTGTTGCAATTCATTATTTTGGGGTTTGAACCCAGGTACTGAAGAGTCCCCACTTTTTTGTAAAATAATACCAGTATAAAACCCAGCCACTCCTAATTCCGTGGCAACATTTCTCCCTCATCCTAAAGGGCTTATTTGACTTAAATAGGTACTAAGGGTTCCTATTCTTCCCAGCCTAATTCTCTCCGACCACATTCTTCCTTTTTCCTCACGCCCCCTCTGCTTCATGCGCAGTGAGGTACCAAGTATTGTTCAACCCCATTCTGAGAATCTGACCCTACATTTTGCCTCTCCCCAACCCAATCTATTCCTCACACAGCCCCCGCCCATCCCAGTGTGTTCTCCTCATAGCAACAAAAGGGATGGTCCTCTCACACCTAAGCTCCAGCCATATTATTTTTTTTTAATTCCCCCAAACACAAAAGGTGATTTCAGCTTCAGGTCTTCTGCTCTGCAACTCTCCAGCTCCTCTACCTCTTCTCACTCTTATCGGTGCTAGCTCCTTCTTTTTCTTCAGTGTGACCTCAGCAGAGGTTTTCTATGACCACCTACCTAAAATATGCTCTCATGGTTGTCTTCCAACTCAACCTCCTGATTGTTTCCTTTACAGCATTTATTACAATTTCCTAATATTTGTATTCATTGACTTCCAATTTTTAAGTCTGTCTCCCGTGAAAGCCCTAGATAAGTCTGTCTCCCATGCAAGCCCTATCTATCTCTCAATAAGCCCTAGAGAGGGAGGCTTGAGCTGTGTCTATCTTGGTGACCACTGTAACTCATCTCTAGTATAACCCAAACAAATAGGCGGTCAAAAAGATTATTTAAAGCAAAATAAAATGTCTAGAAGGAAACACTTCAAGATTCTGAAGTACTTTCTGGTGGCAGGATGATGATTGTTTTTCCCACTTTGCTCATATGTCTGTGTTTTCTAATTTTTCTATATAGGAACATATATTATCTATATAATTAAGATTTATGCGAACATGTTATTCAGTATGTCTGCCCATGCTAAATAACCACACTTTTCTGAGAATCCGGTAGTGGGGCTTGCTTCTGACGGTGGGACATCCCATCTCCCCGAGCCCCAAGCAGACTGGATCAAGGCGGACATTTGATTCAAGTTGAACCATTTCAATGCTTTTATAGTAATCAGAAATTGAAATAAGACCTTCTCAACAGTCTTTGTGCACTTGAAATGAGAGAGATGTAGGGCTGCCTGTACTGGAATCATTCTCAGTCATGTACAATGAGAGACAGAGAAAGCGAGTCTACAGAGATGGGAGAATGAAACTGATGCCCAGAGTAAAGCCAGGATGAGAAACCACGCTGAAAGAGAGGGGGAGGGAGGAAGGAGTGGGAGAGACAGAGACGCAGAGAGATTCCTGAAGCTTTCCAATTCCTGGTTCCAGCCCTTTGGGAGAGTCAATTATACTTCCTGTAATTGAGATGCCCTGTAACCTTCCAATAAATCTCCCCCCAACATACACACCTACACCTTTTTTTTTCCCTCATGATACTTCAAGGGGGCTTCTGTCGCTTACAACAAACGATTCCCAACTAAAACAAAGATGTAATAAAGCCAATAATTACGTTCCAGTTAGAGTCTTCATAAGGTAAATGCACATTTTTCTTGACTGATTAAAATTGAAAAGCTGAGCGGAGGCTAAATGCACACATTTATTTTGGTTTCTCTTTCAACTTGCCACGTGTGGTCATTAACCCAGCTCTTCCACAGCCTTTATGAAAGGAGAGCGTTATGAATTAAGAATGAGGGCGGCTGTTCCATGACAGCAGGATTCTAACAGGGTTCCCATTGTCTTCACATAGCTCGACAAGGTATACCCAGGGGAGGTCCAGAGATGATATCTCCACCAATTATCCCCTCGATGCACAAGAATATCCTGAACATAAAACTTCCATCTGAATCATGTTTAGACAACCCAGGTCTGCAACGTGTTAACTGGTTTGGATGCTATCACCTGGAGACAGAGGCGGGAGCGATGAGCAGACCTTTTAAGAGGTCCCTGCAATTTCAGGCTCATCTTTAACTCCATTACAAAGGAATGTTAAGCAGCATTTAGAAGGTAGTTTGGCAAACTACCTGAAAGCGCCAAACAGCTCCTTTGATGTTTTTGGCATTGATGTCATCATTCTTTTGAAACTTTTGAAGAAATATTTTTCTTATAGCAACTGTATCAAGGTTCGATACAGGGTGTTGATGTGTGTTTTCTCTGGTCTGATGTTAGTCTGAGTAACTATGAACCATACAGAGAGATGTTCCTTTAGAGAGACCTCAGCTTTCACTCCAGCCTATGTTTATTTTCACATCAAAGACACATCTAAGGGGAAATTGCTTAACTGGCTCTCTGAAACATGAAGAGGTTTACAGAGATATTTGGTTATAATTGAAAAAACAAAAACAAAACCTACACTTCGGGCAATTTAAGCCTTTCATGCCCGGAAATGTGAATGTATAATGGCAGATAGAAAACTTCCTTTGCTTTCCAGGAAGGTCTGAAAGCAGACTTTTTCAAGCAGGAATTAAAATCCCACTATTTGCCATACATTTATGGGAAATGATTCTTGATGATTTAAATGACATTAAATGGTGGGGGGGACAATAAAGCCTTTATATTATTTGCGGTTTAACTGCTCTTTGAAGCAATGTCCTATAGCAAAACAATGCCCTCACTTTGATCTAACCTGCTCAGCCCAGTAATTATATGACTGAGATGAATTCTCCACCTGACAGATTCCAATTCTTCATGTGTGGCCATATTCTTTGAAGAGGGAAAATAAACCCACCTAGATTGGGAAATAAAACTTTAAACAAGTCGAAATTGTGAAGCAACAGTAAGTCTCTCTGTCAAAGCAGTAGGCTGAGCAGAAAGCCTTTTTGCAGATGATGAGAACCTCTGTTTCCCAGGATAGGTTTACGTTCTTCTTGAAACTTTTTATTTATTTTTTTCTTGTTTTTTGGCCGTGCCACATGGCCTGTGGGATTAGTTCCCCAACCAGGGATCGAACCCGGGCCCTCGGCAGTCAGAACACAGAGTTCTAACCACTGGACCACCAGGGAATTCCCAAAACGTATCTTCAAACAGGAATATGTTACCGTTCCTTTCTGTCAATTCGTATCATGATAAGTCAATATTCACCATTTTTTAAAAAGGAGAGGAGAACGTACTAACCTGGGCCTTGGGTTAACTGCTAACTGACTGTTCCCTGATGAAAAACAAAAAACAAAAAACTGTTCACCCCATTATAAATGGCCATGGGATAAATCAGACAAATAAAAGAGCTCATTTTGCACCATTCTGCAAAGAAAACTATTTACTGTGTTGCTTGAGTCCGCTTAAAATATTAAAAGCATAGTCTTAACTCAGAAAGCTCCTAATCCTCAAAAATATTGCTACTGTTTATTTCATTTGCCTTTTAGATACAACACAGGACAGATTTAAACTGAGAAAGCTCACCAACTGCCACCTTGTAAATTGCTTTTAATCCGGATGTCAGCAGGATTGATGCCTCTGGGACTTGAGCCCCTACCGCCAAACATACATTTCTTCTCTGTACCTGGCTTGAGATTAATATTTTGTATCCACTAGTTAGATTTCTAGAGGATAAAATACTTCTTTATCCATGACTCGTTTTCTGCATTTGTCATGTCTCCATATACGTCATTCCACTCTCAAAGAGGGTTTTTCTCTTCAACCAGTGCGTTTCTTTCACTGTCCTCAAATTCCAGCTCAAAACTCACTCCTTCTCAGAGCCTAATTGTGATCACCGCTCTATTATTTTGTGCCCCAGTAAGCCACTCTATCCACGGTTTGCTTTCCTCGTGTATTTAAGGCTTTTGGCTTATAACTGTTATTATATCTTTTTCAGTGCCCTCCGCAAGATCGTAAACACCGTTTTGTGTCTTCTGATGTCTTCTGAGGCAATACATTGTAGTGGTTAAGAGCCCGAGGTTTGGCACAAGAGACCTGGATTTAAGTCCTGGCTCTGTCCTCTACGAGGTAGTTTGGGTAGTTTACTTTACCTCTCTGAGCCTCAATTTCCTTCTCTTTATAATGGGTGTAACAGTTCCCACTCAGTAGTTGTAGTGAGTCTCAAATGAGATAATGTCTATAAAGTCTGTATTCAAAATGTGGCAAATAATTAAGGTTTAATAAATATCAGCTATTATTTTCATCTAGTCTTCTGTGTCTCTCAACAAAACTTGGATGAGTGTTCAGCATACAACAGAAAAGAGGAAGGACCAAGAGCGTTCACTGGGTGTCTACTCAATAGAAAGTACTTTCCACATATCATCTCATTGAATTCCAGCTTCCCTACTTACTATCACTATGACCATGGGCAAGTCACCTAACTTCTGTACCTTGATTTTCTCACCTGTAAAATGTATATAATAATGATACTTATAAAGCTGATGCAAAGATTAAATAAATTCATGTAGAGTGCTTAAAACAGCCCTGACACATAGAAATGGCCAATAATACCAACTATTATTATTATTACTACTAAATCCTTACAACAACCTTGAGAGGAGATATAAGGAACCTCATTTTATAGATGAGAAAAATGAGGCTACAAAAATTTAAACAACTTGACCAAGGTTGCCTGGCTAATAAGTGAATCATATTTGCCTGACTGTTTATGAAATGCGTTCACCAGAGAAAACTTCCATTTCATGCTAGGGAATTATTCCTGGGAAACACTAGAGTGACAACTAGGTCCTCAGGGAACTGTCCATCACAGGTACCGGCAAGAGGTGAGGCGCTCACGGAGATGCAGGAGGTGGCCTCCCTGGCTTGGAAACCATGCAGAGAAAGGTGGGCTTAATTATGAAGCCCATGGGTAGGCATCAAAGGACTAGGTAGGGGAGTGACACGATCTGTAATGTATTTTAGAAAAAATACTCTAACACCCAAATATTTGTGGGTGGACTGGAGATAGGAGAGCTTAAGCCAGAAGACCAGGGATAAATATCTCAGCACTCAGTAAGGGATGGTGAGAACTGGACTTGAGCTAAGGTGCTGGTGGTGGAAACGGAGGTGATGGGAGAGAACTTAGGAAACAGAAACCAAATGAACTTTGTGATTAATTACATGTGAGAAATGTGAGTGACAGAAAGTAATTACGGCCAAATCCAGATTCCTGGATTAGTGACTAAGTAGATGATAGAGTCATTTGCTGAGAAAAAATGGTAGGGAGAGAAGTCTGTTTTAAGAGGTGGGTGGGGAGGCAAATGACAGGTCCAAGTTGGCCCATGTTGGGCTGGAGATGTTGTAGGTCACATGGGTGGAGCTGTCTCCTTGCTGGCTAGATATTCGGGTCTGCAGATCAGGAGAGAGCTTTTAGCTGTCTAAAGAGCTTGGACAGAAACGCATCTAAGCATCAGTCGAAGGAATGAACATGGTTTTGAGTCCAAATAGAGAGTTTGGAGTGAGAAAAGAAGAGGGATGGGAATGGAACTCTAGGGAACATTAAAATTTAAGGAGAGAGCAGGAGAGGAATAAGGTAGAGGAGATGAACAGCTGAAAGAAGAAGGGAGTTTTAGGGAGGGAGGTCACAACTTCAACTAATGAGAGGTCACCTGGAACCAAAGCAGAGCTGTATCCACAGCATCTGACATTTG
This sequence comes from Phocoena sinus, assembly GCF_008692025.1. NCBI lineage: Eukaryota > Metazoa > Chordata > Mammalia > Artiodactyla > Phocoenidae > Phocoena > Phocoena sinus. The sequence continues at coordinate 37,916,806 of NC_045770.1, read as the reverse complement.
ATGGTGGTTGGGGGAAGAGGCCAAATCACAATGCATTAAGGTTAGAATGGGAAGTCACAGAAGGAAGCAAATTGGTAGATTATTTTTCCTAAAAGCTTGATTGAAAGAAGGAGAGGCAGGATAGCAGCTAGAGGGAGTTACCTGCCTAATCATTTTTTATATCCTTCACAGCAGTTGGTACAATATTTCGTATTTGTAAGTATGCAGTTAAACATTTTTGAATGAATGATTCTGTCATCTTGCCTAATTCCTTCACTCTATCTCATTCGTTTTCTTCCATATTTTCTTCTCTTTTCTATACCAGTAAGGGAGGTAGTGAGGCTGAGTTTCCTTGTTCAAATACTAGACAGAAGGCATAGAGTTTGCCTGTTTTTCCTAGAGTAGTTAAACATATTGCATGTAATAGGAAGCTCCGTATGCATTTGAAGTCAGCCAAGATAAGAGGGAAGCCAGGCCCTGAGAAACATAGGTATCACTGAGAAAGCAGAAGTGTTGCATCCAGGTATTCTTTTCATTGGGTTTCATGTCCAAATAAATAAAGGTATATAGGAAAATCCTGTTTGAGGGACAACAACAACAAAATCTACCCAAAGGAAGACTTAAAAAGGGATGGATGGCATTGAGTGGCTTCAGTGAAAATTCCAGTAGCATAGATTTGCAGGAAATCTAAGGATACTAAAAGCCTATTTAAAATGGTATCCTACTTGATCTTGATAACCAATGGTAGTTCAAAGCATCAGGATTGGGTCTAATCACTTGTTAAATTAAGGTCACATATGGGAATTGCTTTTGCTCAGATAGTTTCCTGCTACCGAATAAGAAGGATCTAATAAAGTTTGATCTTTGGATGCCTATCATCATGCATTATCAAGCCTATCATTTTCTCCATCAAAGAAAACAGTCAGAGAATAGGGGGAAGGGGAGAGAGAGAACAATCCAACAACCCTTGATCCATCTGTGCATCAATTCAGACTATTCTCCATCATCTGTGTTCACCTAGCAAGCACACATCATTTCATTTCTTGCTTTAGCTTCTCATCATATTTTGAAACTTTCAATATCATTTAGTAACATTCTTTTTTTCTCCAGGATAGCTGGTGTCACAGGTGCCTTTTTCTTTCTCTTTATTACTTTTGGCAGTAGAAAGAGATTTTTTTTTCCCTCTCTCCCATTGACCTTTATCTATTCCTAGCAAATTCATTGCTTTATGGCAAGAGCTAACACGGTCATACGCAGATGCAATTTATCTTTGCACGCAGTCGGTCTGCGTGCATGTGTCTGTGGAGTGTGCTTCTCTTTTATTGTTTGACTCCTTTTAACTCCACTCAGATCTCTCTAATCACAGTTTGGAATTCACCTGAATTTCCCTGCTGTGAAAGCTGAAAACGCTGACATCAAGTTGCTAAGACCACAGCTCTGAAAAGGAAATGGCACATCTTTATTGGTGGGACCCATTAAAAGATATGAATGGGAGGTTTTTAAGTAAGATGTTGCATGCGTATGACCTCCAGGTGCTTGACAGTGACACTGCCCCACATGTTGGCCATCTCCTCCATAATTAAAGAAACGCTTTGAAAAAGAATGGAGCTGTTTGATTTTCACACTGAAACATAATTCTGGGAATTCAGAGCCCACAGCTTGCTATGCCCAATCCAAAGGATGGAAAAGGTTCATACAAATCTTTCCATGGGGCTGAGAGAGTCTTCGGCATTCTAGCTTCATTCTTTTCTCAGGGAGAAATTTTAATTTCTTATGATTTCTTATGTGTCCATTTTCAAGGTCAGTTTTTTTTTTTTCCCTTCAAAAAGGCTGCTATAGCAACAACCACCCATCACAGAGTTCTTCCTTGAGTACTTACAAATGCTGCCTGTTAAGCAGATCCCTATGCCAAATGAAAGGCCAGGGAGAAGCATAAGCATATCAGTTGGAAAAGATAAACTCGATGGTAAAAATAAACAATTTTTTGAAATGGAAGCAGAAGCATTCATTGATTGGATGGGGCACTCCATACAGATGATGGCAATTTCTCTATAACAACAAACCAAGCCGACACTTACGTGGTGACCAGGCTTGAAGGGCCTTGAGCAAGGTGATAAAGAGGAAATGGGACTCAGGCCATTGCCAAAGAGAGCCTGAGCTCTGGTTTCTGCTCAGGACTCAGCAGCCATGCTTGTGGTGTGCAGGATGACCTGAAGTAGTGTCCGTCTTGAGAAAGTGGCCTTGGGCCTGCTGCTTTATGGCCCTGGGGTGATAGCAGTGTTCTGCCCAAGAACCTGTGTATATCCCCTCCCCTCTTATGGTGGCAGCTGGACTAAGAAGACTGACCCATTGGCTCAGACATAGAGAACAGACTTGTGGTTGCCAAGGGGTGGGGGAATGGGGGAGGGATGGAGTGGGAGTTTGGGGTTAGCAGATGGAAATTAGTATATATAGAATGGGTAAACAACAAGGTCCTACTGCATAGCACAAGGAACGATATTCAATGTCCTGTGATAAACCACAATGGAAAAGAATATTTAAAAGAAGAACATATATATACATATAACTGGATCACTTTGCGGTACAGCAGAAATTAACATAACATTGTAAATCAATTATACATAAATTAAAAAAAAAGACTGACCCATTGGGTGTGTTCCTTGACCTACCTCAAATGGCACCAGTAATATTTGTGCTGAGATCATTATAGTCTATGAAGTACCAATGGGATATGGAAGCCATCTGTAGAACCAAAAGGAGACCGTTCTTCCACCCTTCTCTCCCCTCTGTGCTTCTACTTCCCAGGCAAGAGGGGAGGCCTCTGACCTTCCATTCTTGCCCCAATTTCACCCTCCATGATCATGTGTTTGACACCCACGCATTAGCCATCCCTTCCTTCCATAACTGAATTAGTTTGAAGGAATAGCTGGCAATACATTCCCAAGGCTCGACTTACTCATCCTGTTCTGTGGAATAAGGAACATACCTGGCCTAAAGGAAAGTGTCCTCTGAAAGAACTAGAAAAGGGGAAGCCAAAGGAGAAAGTGTAAAAGCCACTGAGTCAACTGCTGAGAAGAAATGCCGTAATTTCCCCCTGTGGGTTTGTCAGCAAAGGCTCTGACCTCTGCCCTCCAGGCCCACTCTGCGTTTGAGTCGTGCAAAGTCAGAGAGCAACAGGCAAGAACGCAGAAATATGTTTAGCCTCACCTTTTATGAACAATCAGAATTCAGTTTGCATTGTGCAGTGCAAAAAACAGGCCTAGGTTTTCTAGAAGATACATGAGAAAGAGGCAGAAGAGAAGGAAAATAGAATGTCATAGAAAAGTCTTTGACAGGAAAAGAAAACACTTTGTAGGCTTTTTTGTCCCCCTTCTTAATGACAAGCAAGGGATATTCACGTTGAATCATGCCATTCAAAAGGAAACATACTGGGGCAAAATTTATATGAGGAGAATTTCACTGCCCTACATTGTTTTATTTCAGACAGCTAGTTACTGTGAGGCTGTATTTTCGAATTCTTTCTTCAAACATCTATGCCCTTGGGCAGACATATTAGCTCATTTTATATTGAGAATCTCATTACATCAAGTAGAAATCCTAAGCCTGATAAAATGATTTACCCCCTCAATTTAACTTTTATTTTAGTCTCCCACCAGCTTCTCTGAAGTGGGTTTGCTGCCAAGCTATAATACTATTTTAGACTGAGTCATCCAGGCGCACTGAACAGCTTTTACTCTGCTCCTAATGTTTCCCCATCCCTGTGGTTTGAATAAAGAGAATGTGTTCTTCTATGGGTTTGCATTTGAAATGGTTACCAACGAGGGAAAAAAGAAAAAATGGAGGCTTAAATCCAGGGTGTTTGGCCCCGAGGGAACACAGACTCCCTTCTCTCCGTCTCTATGGCTCCCAAAAGGGGGATTGAGGGTTATACATTTTTAAGCTCTGCAGAAGCCTAGAAAAACACTGGAAGCATATGAAGGCACTGGTATAGTTGAGTACATAATGCTTCATTTATTCATGGGGAGAAAGTATTTGGAGTCACTCACAGAGGGTGTGGTTAGAGACCCCTCCTGGAAAAATCAAAAATAAAAATGAAACATTAGGTGAAGTCCTGCTCCAGGAAATTGGCATGCCATCACCAGAGTTGCGGGGTTTTGAAAAAATAATAAAGGAATCATACCTTCTGAGGGAAATCCAGACCATTCTTTGATTGCCCAGACTTTGCCCCTGGGGCAAAAGATAGTCTAGGCTGAGATATGTACTACGATGATGATTCCTGGTGAGGAATCCGAGTAGAAGGACCCAATTTTACCTTCTGTCTCTCGGAGTCATCATTTTATCCTAATCTGCTCAACTCCTGTTCCTTCTTACTCCCTCCTCCCTCCCCACTCAGAACCTCAGTTTTAAATGAACTAATGCAAATCAACCCCAAGTAGCCCTGGTTTTGCAAGTCCCACTCTCAGTGTTCTGGCTTCTGCATCTGTGATCTCATATACTCACACCCTCCCTACACATCTACTGATTTCGATTGCTGGCTCTGTGGATGGGAAAGCCTGAAATATTTTCAGAAATAAAGAAGTAGCATCTAAAGTTTCACCCAACAGAGAGGCCCCCACCATAAAAGGAAATTGTTAATACTGAGAAGTCTCTCTCCTTCTTGGACTCCCCTGAGAGCTGGTTCAATGGCAGATTTGAAGGACACCTTCTTAGGTGTCCTTGTCGGCAGAAGGGCCTCAGGCCCCATCTGGGCTGGTCTCCCATGGCTAGGAGTAGGTATAGCTGGAATGAGAAATGGAGCCAATAACTCCAATCCCAACAGGCAAAGAAGTCAACACTAGTGGGGAGGGCAGAGGCAGGAAAAGGTGAGCTGGTTGGGATTAAAAACACCACGACCAGGGTCTCCAGCAAAGCAGAGACAGTGAATGGGAAGCATCGTTAGAAACACAGGTTGTCAGAGTTATGCTTCTGCTGTGCTTCTGAACCGGGAAAACCAGAGCCAGGAGAGGACCTGCGGGTTCCCATGTTGGCTCATGCTGGCTGAGGCCACACTGGGAGTTTCACACAGAAAGAAGTGGGGATGAAGCAAAGAGGACATAGTAAATATTTGGTGGTGGGAGGTGAACTTGTTTTTACTTCACTCATCCTCCAAGTAATCTTGGCTCAGAAATTAAATTAAGTTAATTAAATTGGCCAATATATGCCTCACCTGTTACCCCCTACAGGTTCTGGTCAGGATAATCATTCTACCAACATTGAGGACCTCTGTCCCACATGTGTGAGATCTAGTGAACAAGCAGACCATAGTCTTCAAAGACTTCAAGGACTCACTGGGGTCTAGTGGGAGAGACTGACAATGGCTGAGTAAATATAAAAGGTCAGGAAACCAAACCCAGAGTTAGTAGAAGGAAAGAAATCATAAAGATCAGAGCAGAAATAAATGAAATAGAGACTAAGAAAACAATAGAAAAGATCAATGAAACTAAAAGCCTGTTCTTGGAAAACATAAACAAAATTGACAAACCTTTAGCCAGACTCATCAAGAAAAAAAAGGGAGAGGGCCCAAATCAATAAAATTAGAAATGAGAAAGGAAAAGTTACAACAGACACCACAGAAATACAAAGGCTCATAAGAGACTACTGCAAGCAACTATATGCCAATAAAATGGACAACCTGGAAGAAATGGTCAAAGTCTTAGAAAGGTACAATCTCCCAAGACTGAACCAGGTAGAAATAGAAAATATGAACAGACCAGTTGCAAGTACTGAAATTGAATCTGTGATTAAAAAACTCCCAACAAACTCCCGAAGTCCAAGACCAGATGGCTTCACAGGTGAATGCTACCAAACATTTAGAGAAGAGTTGACACCTTACCTTCTGAAACTATTCCAAAAAACTGCAGAGGAAGGAACACTCCCAAACTCACTGTATGAGGCCACCATCACCCTGATGCCAAAACCAGACAAAGATACCATAAAAAAAGAAAACTACGGGCCGATATCACTGATGAACATAGATGCAAAAGTCCTCAACAAAATACTAGCACTCTGAAGAAATAGGAAGCAGAGTAAGAGAAGAGAGTGTACTATGTTAAGCAGGATGGTCAGGAAAGATTGCTCTGAGGCCCTGTGATGGGAGGGGCCACCTCAATGAGAGGAGGGCATCTCCAGCCACTCTAAGTTCCAGGGTCTCAAGTTGGGCCAGCTAGAGGAGGGAGGGACCAGGGGTTCAGATCCTGAGTCTCAGTGTCTATTGAAGCACCGTTTTCATAGGGCTCTGGGAAACCCACAGAGCCACTTCACCACAGCCATGTGAGTCAGACTCTGGGGCTCAGAGGTAACCTGAAGGCTGGTAAACTTTCTCTCTTACCCTGACAAATCTGAGGCCAGGAAGCCAAGTACCCCCTGGGATTCTGATATAGCAACGCAGGCAGCAAAGAGGCACCAAGCTCCTGTAAATAACATATGCTTTCTCAGTTGGAGGCAAGGCAGTGCTTTCTGGTCTCCCTTTACACCACTGTAAGAGTGAAGAATGCACTTCTGCTTGAAATTCTACGTGCTTTTCATTCTTAGTCAGACTTTCACCACTCACTTAAATTTGTACATGTACCTTCCCACTGGATGGGTTCATAAAGTGGACCTGAGGAACTATATGTTTCACCCTCTGGGGTGACAGGTCAGAGAGGACAAAGACATGGCTCAAACATTCTAAGCGGAACTACAAAGGATCATATTGTTACACTGAGGATTCTGAATCCGTTGGCCTCCCCTGGAAAGCAGTGTGACCCAAACAGAGTCAGCCTGTAGCACCATGTGCCTTGTCTGTGTTCATGTTCTACTCTGGTCTGACAACACGGCAATAAGAGGTCCTGGCTTGTGTGTGTAATTTAGAGACAGGTTTTGTGCTCAGTTGCTAAGCTTTCTGGTGTTCAGCCACTGGGACGTATGGAGCTGAGTTCTCCCCATCTCTGCAGGGTTGGGAGGAAGAAGGTGGAAAAATGAAACCGGTTTCCCAAGTGCTTCTCCCAAACAAATGACTCCTTGAGCTTGAATGTGCTCCCCTAAGTGGAATATCATGCTGATTCATGTGTGTGGCAAAGAGAATGAGTATTTCAATGTTCAGTTCATTAAGGGAATCACTAAATAATGGCTCTATTGAATACTACCTACTAAGTGCAAGGGACCATGGGTAGCCATAAGAAGACACAGAGAAATAAAATACAGAGCACATGAAAATAATGATAACACAACAAAAGCTAAGTTATTTTTTAAAGAACAAAGGCAAAGTAGTTAATAAGTACATAGTAAGTAGTAATAACAAGTGGTGAACTGAATTGACCGTCATGAGTTTAGCTATCTTCATGAATCAGACTGGCCCAGAAAGTTAAAGTCCAACCTCTTTTCAGGGGTCTAAGCAGACACAATTTAAGATGGGTGGAATTTAGATAAGTGGAGAGGTGAGAGGAAGACATTGTAAGGGAAGAGAATCTGATGAGCAAATGTGGGGAGGAGATAAACAAGAAACCATGCAAGTTGACAAGGCATGGGAACAGGATTGGCCTTGCCCTTCCACAGTTGGATTACTTTCAGAAAGTGACGTGGCCTTGGACTCCTTGGTGGGCTCAGTACCTGTCATGCTGCAGAAGCGCTCTCAGCAAGCTCTCATGCAGAGGAGGAGTTCTGGAGTACCGCATCAAGAATGTAATGGGCAAATAAGCTATCTGAAACATCTACCCCATCACTGCCTAGACAATACATCATCCTCTGCTTAGATAGACTAGAAGCATCTTGGAACAAAGATGTTCTATAATCTGCTGAAAGCCCATCACACCCCCAATGAGTAAATCCTTAAAATAATCATATTTAACGGACAATGAATAAGCTTTTGCAACCAAGGAACAATAGGTGGTATGATAATAAGTCTGGAAAGGACCTAAGAAATAATTCAGTCCAGGGCCCTGCCTTTTAACAAGTGACTCCAAACCATCTGCAGAGAGACTTCTACTCTATTCTTAAATATAGACAGATCAAAGACTTCCACAACCTCCCTCACTCTGGCAAGAAATCATTTTGATGGCTAAGGAAATGTTCTCTATTTAATTCAACCAAAAACTGTTAAACCTACAATTGTAAGTCATTGGGCCTGTGCCACAGTAGAAGTAAAACTTTGTTCAGGGACTTCATCTTCTAGTAGAAAAGGCAAGCATGCACACAGAGAACTTGAACTCAAGGCGGTGAATGACACCGCTAAGCTCTAAGCTCCTTGAGGGCAAAGACTGTGTCCTTCTCATTTTGAAACCCCTAGAGCCTAGCGCCGTGCACAGCATACAGTAATTTCTCAATAAATGTTTGTTAAACTGAGAAAGACATGCAAAAGACTAAAAGGAAACAACATGGAAAGATAGAGTCACAATAACGGAGTTGGAGCAATCTTCTGGGTCTGATTTATGAAGGTTGGGAAGGAACAAAATGAGTCAAGAAGTGATGCAGGAAAATCTACCTCTTGCTCTTTCATGAAATGAGTGTTTATGATAAACATCCTCCTCATAATATTTTTACATCACCAAGCACAACAAAAAAGTTACCTTTTTGGTTTGTTTCCTCCAAGGTAAACACACTCTCCTCCTTTAATTTTTCCTTTTAGCACCTTTTCCCCCCATTGTTTCCTTCCCTGTTTTTGCTTTTTCTCTGAATCCTCCCACCATTTCTCCATATTAAAATAATTACACAACTCTTTATAACTATACAGACTCTTACAACTTGTAAAAACACTTCTATGTCCATTACCATATTTGATTTTTACAATAACCCTATGGGGTGGGCTGAGAAAGTAATAGTATTTTTGCTATATAGAGGAAGAAAGGCAGGTGTGGCATTGTGGTAGATAGAACAATAGCCCCTCCCCCCCAAAGATGTCCATGCCCTAATTCCTAGGACCTTTGAATATTTTATCATACATGGTAAAAGGGACTTTGCAGGTGTGATTCATTAAGGATCTTGAGATGGGGACGTTCTCCTAGATCATCCAGGTGGGCTCAATGTCATCACAACAGTCCTTATAAGTGAAGTGGGCAGCAGCAGAATCAGAGCTAAATGTGAGGACACTACACTGCTGGCTTGGAGGTGGAAAGGAGCCATGAACCAAGACATGCAGGCAGCCTGCAGAAGCTGGAAGACCAGGGAAAGGATTCTCTCCTAGAGCCTCCAGGAGCACAGCCCTGCCAAAACACTGATTTTAGCCCAGTGAATGGGTCTCACTGGGCCAAATTGCCTGGGCCTTGGACTTCTGCCCTCCAAAGCTGCAATGTAATAAATTTTCTGTTTTAAATTTTAAGTCCTCAAGTTTGTGGTAATTTCTTACGGTAGAAGAAATTAGAAAAAATAGAAACAAAATAAAGGCATGAAGTTCTCACACAGTCCACAGCTATCAGAGCTGCGTCTAGAACCCAGGCCAGGCTCTATCTACCACCTGGCTCTGTCTTTCTTGGAGTTCTCCTATTTCCTCTAATTACTTTTTTCTCCCCCCCCACACACACCTTGTTTGTTTCCTTTAAACCATTATTATAATTTGTAATAATTTTCTTTAAGTAGGAGTTTTTGCATCTCTCCTCCCACAAAAATGTAAGCTCTAGGAGAGGACCTAGGCCTTAAGACTGTTCACCACTGAGTCCCTCATGCCTATGATGGTGCTGGGGGAACACTCAGTGCTCAGTACATATTTGTTGGAAAAGTCACACCCTTGAGCTAGACAACAGCTGAGCAGAACCAGAGGCTGAGATGATGACCAATGTCTACTGCAGACCTGGAGGATCAGGAGTGATCTGCTTCTTGGGCAGTGAGAGGGAAATTGTGTAATGAGTCTGTTGCTGTCCCCAAGGGCCCCAGTAGAGGCCCCCTCCAATGCCCAGGTGTGAGGCCTGAAGCCCAGGTTTGAAGAGCTCACATGCTGGTGACATTTTATTCTTCCATTCTTCTCATCAATAAGCCTGTCTCCCATTGCCTTAAGCATTTTGTTTCCACCCTGCATCTAATTGCTTTTGGATAATTATATCATTAACTCTTGGGAAGGAGTAATAAAAAAATAAATCAGGTTTTTGTAGGGCTGTGGAGCAAGGGGCCCGGGTGAGCCATTTTCAGCTTCTTCCGACTCCTCCTGTCTTCGTCCTCATTCCCCTCCTCTCTCTGACCTTTTGAATTAGGATCTCAGCCAACTGGGCTCAAGAATCCGGATCTTTTTTTTTTTTTTTTTTTTTTGCGGTACGCGGGCCTCTCACCGCTGTGGCCTCTCCCGTTGCGGAGCACAGGTTCCGGACACGCAGGCTCAGCGGCCATGGCTCACGGACCCAGCCGCTCTGCGGTATGTGGGATCTTCCCGGACCGGCTCGCCTGCATCGGCAGGCGGACTCTCAACCACTGCGCCACCAGGGAAGTCCAAGAATCCGGATCTTTAAAGCGTCCCTGGGTGATTATGGTGATCAGTGAGGTATGGAAACCACTGATCTGGAGGATGAGGATCCTCAGAGATTAAGGAGAAACTGAAGAATAAAGTTAAACAAATTACAAAGATCCCCGTGTTTACTTTAGTTCTTTCTTCCAAGTCGCTCAAGGGATAGTGTCTTGCTTTCCTTAGTTACTTCTGGACCAGTGCTGTGATTCTGAATATACAAGATGGGAAAATGATGCAAAGAGAAATCCCCCAGGCAGGTAGCTAGATTCATCACTGATGAATAGATACTCATCTGAAGAACGCCAGGGTCAGGAGCGAGTGAAGGATAATTTGGATGCTAAGCCATGTCTCCAGCTCATTTCTGGAAGGAGAGAGAGCAGGAAGGGTTCCTGAAGCTGTTGATTTCAAGCTGTACGCCACAGAGTCCTCGATCCTCTATGCCAGCGAGAATCCACATTCTCTCTTTTGCCCTGGGACAGCCTGGCTTGCCAAGAGGCTCCCAGATCGTGAGAGAATTACCTCAGTTGACAGTGGTCTCAGATCTTAGAAATAGGCAGACTTGCGGGGGTATCAGGAATCTTCATGACAGTGTGTTTCCACTGATATGTAGGAGACGATTAGTACTTGTTCAATTATGAATTGAACTTCCTGCTCCAGAGGAGGCCGTTAACACATGTGGATGTGATTCCTTGCCACCAGGAAGGAAAGACTTGTATTTGTCTGGTGTGTATTATTAGCTGATGGCAAAAAGAATTAACAGACATGGACTTGGGTGTAGTGTGCGTAAACCCTCAATAAACATGTTCCAAAGAAGAATCGTATTTTTTTTCACTACTTCAAATCTAAATTTCAGCTTTTCAAACCATTCTTTGTTAATCATAATGAACTCATTCAGGATTAACATATAGTCATAGTGATTAATGGGTGAGTGTCCTGGAGGCCTTTGCGTCACCACAGGCCTGTACGTCACCTGGAGGCCTTTGCGTCACCACAGGCCTGTACAGGAAGGCATTCTTTTTGGCAACACGTAAAGAGAGGAAAGCAGACTTCAAAGGAAGAGCTGGGAAACCAAGGCACTCTTAGTTTCGTGCCCATTCCATGGTCCTGTCTGCAGGGGTTTAATTGCCCTGATAACTGGCCTGGTAGTGTTGCCCTGAGGCGACAGCACAGATCCACCAGACATTTCTCCAGATGTGTAGATACAGCAATGCTTGGCCTCCTGACTTGCAGATAATCTCTCTGAATTTCTAAGGCTTGATTCCCTACTAATGGGGAAGAAAACCTTTTTTTCTTCCCCCATGGGTGCCGTTCAAAAACTCTTCTGCCTTTTCCCCAGTTGCAGAAAATTCTCAAGTCTCCTTAAGTGCCCTATTGTAAATGGGTCTGTGGGAGTAGCCATGAAGGGACGGAAAGAAAACCAGACAAAGGAGAAAATTGCCTAAGAAACGGAGGTTGGATGAAGGCAAATCTCTCAGGCTGGTGTGTGTGTGGGGCGGGTGCGGTTTGAGAAACTATAAGCCATTTAGTCATAAGAAATTCTATCTCCACGGCTGCAGTAAACCATCACACCTGTAGGCTTTTATTTCTCACAGAGGACCCTGTACAATCCAAGGCGGCAAATCGGAGTTCTGTGCGGTTTAGAGGGAATGCAACCACAGATTCCAGCCAGGAGGGAAAAGATCAATTATCCCATTCTTTACGTGCCCGGTCTCGTACTCCGAAAGCCCCAAGTAAGTGAAATGTGAGCCACAATCCTGGCCAGGGCAGAGGAAACGTAAACTGCAAACCTGCGTTATGCCTAGTGAATGCCCTTTATGGTGCTGGCGCTGAAACGACTGGTCTCATAGTCGCTTGCCTGACGGGCTTGATGAGCATCTGAATGATTGATTGTCAGGGACCATTTCAGGGACCCGAGCTGAGCCATGGGCTGGCTGAATCTATCCATTCGAAACCCTTCAGTACTGGAGGTCTAGGCTTCCCCTCTTGGATACATTTGTGCACAGGACAATCAAGGAGGAGCTGAGGTCCAAGGTGGTGAGGTGGCCATCTCTGTCTCTCTCATGATCAATTACCAACCTTACTGTTCTAAGCATTACCTCTCGTTTCCCACCCTTCCGTGCCCTTGACGTCATTGTAGCCAGCTCCCAGGCAGCCCCCTGAAGGCAGGAACCAGATTTCCAAAAGATGTCATTAGAATTTACCTGGGCAAGGTGTGCCTGAGAGACATTTAAAGTCTTTTTTCCTGGTAATCACACATCTGCCCATCTCTACAATTGGCTGAGCTCCTCCGGGTTAGGAAGCTTGTCTGGTTGTTCACTGCGTCCCCGGCACTTCACGCAGTGTCTGGCACCTAATAAAGCTCAATAATGCTTGTTTAATAAAGAGGCTGGTAATTTACCATTTGCCCCGGACATGTGTAATAATCCACATGCATCTGGTTTTGTGGTTGCGTGCAGTGTCCCCAAATATGCTAGGGGACTTCTGTCCTGTTGAGGGAAGACTGCCATTTAGATATGTAACGTTCTTAGAGCCAGCTCTAAGATACAGCCTGTCACAGTCACCCAGGGTTTACTCTGGAATCACCAGGTGCTGGGCTGGCAAATAAGGGAAGCAGCAGCCACTGTAGCCTTTATGAACCAGAGGACTATGTAAGCTGAGGAACAGTAAGTATCTAAAGATGGGGAAGGGAAAGAGAGTGACACAGGCTTCATGGGTAGGGATAAGGGGTAACCCCGGGACGCAACATGATTTAGAAATGTTCCAGTTCTGCCAGCCATGGATTCCCTTCCTATTCTCTCGAGGGGCTGCTTCTGCAAGCATTCCAGAGGGCATTCATCCCCTTCCCTGGTTCCACACACAGTATTCCACTGTGTCAGGCACTGTGCTAGAAACTGGGAGACAGGCGTGAATAAGACCTATCCCTGTCCTGAGTACTGCCAGCTCAGCTGGCAAGAGGGGTGGGTAAGATGGTCATTACAATGCTGTGTGCTCTATGGTTTGACCCAGTGGGGTAGGCAGGAGAACCACCTGGGACGGAGACTGGAAAGACAGTCTTGATTCTGGCTCTCTTATTATCTTTTAGCAAATCAATCCCGGGTTTCTCATCAGTAAAATGTTCATCATGACACCTGCCTTACCTAACTAGAATGGTTGTTTTAAATATTTACTGAGATAATCCCTGGGAAAGCATATTTAAAAGGATAAAATTCTATAGATACCAGTCTTCTTTTCATCACCATGCTTTTGTTTACTTAAAGTCAACCTGTGTGTGTGTGTGTGTGTGTGTGTGTGTGTGTGTGTGTGTGTGTGAGAGAGAGAGAGAGAGAGAGAGAGAGAGAGAGAGAGAGAGAGAGAGAGAGAACACGCATATGTGCATGTACCCAGTAAAAGGACATGAGATGGAGAGAAGAGAAGGGTCATAGATCACAGAAATCCTAAGAAGAGTAAATGTGGATCCAGAAACCAAATGCTAAACCTTGTACGGTTTGCTGAAAGAAGCTGCTTATGTATTAAGCTCAAATGTAGCTTTCTCAAAATAATTCCCAATCCAGGGCTTCTTTTGCTTCTTTCTTTCTCCCAGGTCATCCACTGGTGAGAATAGGTGATGGCCACATGGACTTATCCCCTAATTTGGACCATTTATTACATACCTCATAAGCCACCGTTTATTATTTTATTATTGCCTCTTGCTAAAGCATTTTCTGCTTGTGGCCATTAAGCCACCACTTAGGAAGAGATGACATTGCTGTCTCTTACTAAGCGGGGGGAGGGTTAATGAGTTGTCCTTGAATGACCTGAAAAGTTCATGATTTATGCAGAGTCCTGGATGTGGAGGCAGGGAAGCAAATGAGCAGAGAGGAGAAGAGACAGACTCTGAACAGAGACTGTTTATGGTTCTTGAAGCAGAAGCACTTTACCTTCTACAGGCTGAGCCATGAGGTCTCTGAGCCATGCTGCACAGAAATGGTGTGGAAACACTTCCCATCTCCAAGTCTCAGCCTCCGGGAGTTGTCACCAGAAGGGGCAGGAGAGCCATGGGGGGACACCTGGAACATGACAGGTGGCTGCTGGTTCTGGAACAATGCCCATGTTACACAAGCACATGCTCACATCTGTGGAGCCCGTCTCTCCGGGTCTGGGCTACAGATGGGGAGGCAAGCTCCACAGTGTGTGTGCTGGGTTGGCACACACATTATGAAACCCTAAATGAATCAGTACTATTTGCCTGTTCTCTGTGTCATGAACAGTTTGTTTTATTTATGACCCCTAGCAGCCCTTGACATGTTACTAATGGTGAGGTGAAAGGCAATGAGTAAAGGTTCTTCAGTGAGACCAACATCAAATGAGGCCCTTAATCATCCCCTCTTCCCCTTCCTTGTCATACTCCAGGATGGCCTTTTTGGTACTATGTTAGGCCAGGCAGTAATGTGAGTCAGGCCATGAGGATAAAGGAGAAAGGAAGGGATCAAAGCATTCTTTAGAGGATGCTTATCTGTTGGTAAGCAAAGGGTATAGGTTCTGGTTGTAACTGCACCGGTGGGCAGGGTTAGAGTGGGAAAGAGGCCCACAGTGGTCTCCAGCTTACGAGACTTCTAATTCACATGCAGAGCGGGAACCCAGACTTCAGGGATGCCTGGGAAAAGGCTTCCTTCTGATAGTAGTACTTTTGCCGATATACTGATTCATGAACGATAACTATAGAGTAAGCGTCCGTGATGTGCAAGGTGTTATGCTGGGAGCTCTGAGGGATACAGGACATCATCCCTAGTTGCCAGACACTTAGAGTCTAGTTGAAAAGATACGCTGTATGGAAACAGAAAGGTAAAATTTTATGAGAGAAAAATGATAGCACATAAAAGAGTAATAGAGAAAGCAAATACTGGATCAGGGTTCAGGGAGAGATGTCATCTTAGACTTTGTAAACTAGAGAAGCTGTCTGAAAGTTTTTTTTTTTTTTTTTTTTGGCCGACCTGTACCACTTGTGGGATTTTAATTCCCTGACCAGAGATTGAACCTGGGCCCTCAGCAGTGAGAGCTCGGAGTCCTAACCACTGTACTGCCAGGGAATTCCCTGCCTGAAAGTATATTGTACTTGAGTTGGACCTTGGAGATGGGGATGCTCTTGGAAAGTGGAGAGAAAGACAGTCACGTCAGATTGGCTGGGCTACAATAGAAACCCAATTTACATTTTCAGTTATTCCATAAATATTGGTGGAACAAATTCTTCTGTGCTGGGCACTGTGTTAGGCCCTGAGGATGTATCTGTAAATGACACAACACAGACATGGCCCCTACCCTTATGGGGTGTACCATCTCACTACAACATGAGTCAGCTCAGAGTCCACACTACAATAGAGGCATAAACCAAATGCTCCTGGAGTATAGGGGAAGCCCATGATTCTGGTTAGGGTGATCAGGAAGGACTTGCCAGGAGAGAGATTATTTGAGCTGAGCCTGAAGGATTCCAATATGGAAGACCAAGAGATGAAGAGCAGCACAGGGTAAAAGATGGGCACAAGCAAAGTTACAGAGGAATAAAAGGGCTGGTCATATTTGAGGATCAATGACTCTGGATGCTGGGGTGTGTGGTCCCTATACTGTGGGCTGAGGTAGGCAGAGGGCAGACCATGCCATGAATGCCACGTGGACGTCACGCTATAGACAATGGGGAGGCACTGAGTGTCTCTGAACAGGCAACTAAGCTTGATGACAGTGCATGTGGGTACAGGCGCGGGGAAGCAAACGGTGTTTAAAAGGAAAAGGCTGTAGCAGTAAGGTCAGTGCAGTAATTTCAGGCATGGTTCCTGCAGAATGCCATAGAGCACATGGTGCCCAAATCTCTTGCTGACTCAGTGTTTCCATCCACAAATTGGGGAAACCACAGCCACTGTTTCTTGAAACCTTTTGTAAAGTTCAGCCTGAAAGGAACAGAATATGGGTGGGCAAAACTACCGCAACAGTTATATGGGTTTCTCTTCATTTGTTTAAAGTGGATGGGTGATTTGTTGAATGGCACACAGGGAATCATGCTAACAGGTTGGCCAGTGTGTTAAGACTATAGCTCTCCCTCCTTGGTGCCATTTCAATTATTTCCCTGGATTGAATGGTCCACTATTATTGGGTTACTTATTAAAGAGGACTGGTAGGTTGAAGCTGTTTTCACTTAGGGTTTGTATGACATGTTCATAACTGAAATGGAGAGTTGCCATAGTTACCTGTGTGAGCTGTTAAACAGAGCACAATCTCCGCTAAAAATCTCTCCATCAAGGTCAACTAGACATTTTCAATCAGCGCCAAATCATTTGCTGCCTAATGGAAGTTAATGAAATTATTAAAAGAGCAGAAAAAATTGAAAATAAAGTTAATATGGATCTATTTTATATTTAAGTATATTTTAGTGACCAGCCATTTCTATGGGGTTCCTACCAGCTGGAAATTCTACAGTATAACTGGACATCTGGAGGGAAGTTTAGAGTAAAAACACATTTGAGTTTTGGCACAGATTACTGCTTTCCAATCCAGCCCATCATTAACAGCTTCTGTACAGTATTGTTCTTACTCTAGGGGCTATAAAAATGAACCAAACCTTTGTTCAATCTAAACTTCCTTTCTTGGTCAGCTATTCCTGCTGATTTCCCATCCTACTGAGCCTATTGTTTCCATTGGAAACATCAGAACGGAAAGGAATACAGGCTGCTTGCTGTATAAGTAGCATGTTCCACTCCAGTAGACCAAGGAGAAGAAAACAGACATGGTTCGTGAGAGAAGCTCAGTGCTTCTCAAACTTTAATGTGCATACAAATCACCTGGACATCTTGTGAACCTGCAGCATTCTGATTTCATCAGGTGTGGGTCAGGGCTTGAGATTCTGTGTTTCTAAAGAGCTCCCGGGTGATAAGGGTGCTGCAGGTCCACAGACCCTCTCTTAAGTAGCACAGTCCTAGTTTGCTTCGTCATTTGTTTATTAGAATCATCATAAACATCAACTCTGAAGTGCTGGCACACCACCTTCTCACATGACACAAAGATGATCTGTCCCACCCACATAGGTGTTAGAGTTGGCCGACACGAAGATGTTATCCAGCTTCTCATTTCATCAGGCCCATAGGGCCTGGCGCTCCCAGCCTTCTCCCATACCTTCTGTAGGACTGTGTTTTCAATTTCCAATTACCATATAGCATCTGACCAGAAGACAAATAATAAACAAGTAAATAACTCAGATGTGGAGTTAGTGAAATGTCTTCATCCCAGAGCA
Organism: Phocoena sinus; assembly: GCF_008692025.1. NCBI lineage: Eukaryota > Metazoa > Chordata > Mammalia > Artiodactyla > Phocoenidae > Phocoena > Phocoena sinus. Next base: position 37,899,128 of record NC_045770.1, on the reverse strand, counting down.
AAATAGCATTGAACTGATCTTGACTCTTTAACAATGAAAGAAGCGCAAATCAAAAATTAATCATTCAGCTCACGGCAAACCAGAATTTCTGATGGGACATTGACAGAAAACTTACAGAGTAGGTGTGAAGTCCAAAATTGTGATGTATTTAAAACATGGAGACTCCTTCTAGTATGGCACAGGCTGACATTTTACATTTATAGTCTATTTTAGAACAATCCATTGTTGGGCTTATTTTTTTTGGTGGGCTGATATGCTATACATCATCCAGAGTAACCATCTACATGGCACAAATACACTAGACAGTATTTAATTCAAGATTTATCAAACTTGGAAAAAAGGTATATGGGGCAATCACTAAATTAAAATCAGATTTATATTACTCTATACAGCCTATAACATGGATCCCCCACACACACACTGAATTGATTAAATCCTACTAACCTTTTTTAAAAGAACATTTAAAAATTAGTGAAAAGAGGTCTCTTCATTTTAGACTAGTGGTTCTCAAACTTTAGAGTACGTCAAAATTACCTGTAGGGCTTGTTAAAACGTAGACTGCTGCTGGGCCCCAGCCCCAGATTTTCTGATTTAGTATGTCTGGGCTGGGGTCTCAAATTTGCTTTTCTAAAGAGTTTCCAGGTGATGTTGCTGTTGCTGGTACACACTCTGAGAATCACCGTTCTAGATGCTTAGTTCATGTCCTTGGTTGTATATGAGAATCCTCGAGGGGAACTTTTGAAAATCCTAACACTTGTGTTGCCATCCAGACAAACTAAACCAAGGTCTCTGGGGGTGAAACCCAGCTACCAGCAATTTTTAAAGCTCCCCAGATGGTCCTAATGTTTAGCCAAAGCTAAGAACTACTAGGTGTGATGGAAAAGTTACCTTCTTGCAGCTGAGATATACAAAACGATGATCTCAAGCTCACTGTCCCAGACAGTTTATAATGATGCCAAGAGCATAACTGAGCAAAATCATGAGCAGATAAAATGTCCTACGGCTATACAAGATATAAGCACGTGGAACATTGCAATTTCATCACCTCGTTTAAAGATTATTTCCCGGCATTTACTGTGTGTGTGTGTGTGTGTGTGTGTGTGCGTGTGTGTGTGTGTGTGTGTGCGTGTGTGTGTGTGTGCGTGTGCGTGTGTGCACACTTGGATGCGTGTTCATGTATTTGGCACTTGGACTCCGAATAGGAGGTTGGCTGCCAATTCTCCCATGCAGGGCTTCTTGTGCAGAAGGCTAAACCAGAGGAGCCACCTACATCACTGAGCCACAGAACTTTCTTCAAGATGACTTCCAAAAGAATGTCATTTTTCTAGTGAAATCATAACATGGTTCAGAAACCCAAGAGGGATATGTGACATTTTCCCCCCTTCCTCACTCAACAGCTTTCTCTACCTCATGCCTCATCACAATCTTCCAGTTGGCAAGAAGTTAGGGAAAAGTAAGAAGATTCCAAAATGCTCTAAGTTTGCCAAGCCATGATATGTACCATGGCTTGCTGTTTTAAATCTTGAAGAAAGGATCCAAACCAGGGACATGAAAGACGAAGATCTATAACTTGAATTTTAGTTGCATTTAAGAATAATTTGCTATAGTTAGATCATCTGCCATTCCTACATTCAAGCCTTGAGATTTCTTTACAAGGGAAAAAAAATCTTAGGTTTCTTTAACTCTAAATTACACTTCTTCCTTGGTAACTTCTACCCATTGTCTTATACCAATCATCTAGGATCTCTCAAAATGGGGCTAATCTTTTTCTGACATTAGAAATATTTATTAAATACCTACCGTGCCTACCATTTTGTATGGAACAGATACAAAAATGAAACAGTCTCTTTAATTAGGAGTAGAAAGACAAAAACACAAATTCTATAATAGAGATATGGATATACAAAAGTAGGAGTGAGCAGAACAAGCAGAAAGACTGAGAACTACTTCAGAAAAGACAGCATTAAAGATGCGTCTTGAAGAATGGGTAAAATTTCTGCAGAGTAGGGATGAAGAGATATTCCTGACATTCCTGGAGAAGGGAGCAGTATCAATAAAGGCAAAGAATGATAAAAAGTTTAACCTCTCTAGAAGACAAAGCAATTATAAACATATATAGACCTAAAAACAGCCTCAAAATACATAAAGAAAAATCTGTCAGAAGGGATAAATAGACAACTCAACAATAATGGTTTGAGACTTCAATACCCTACTTTCAATAATGGATAGAATAGCTAGATAGACCATCAACAAGAGAAGACTTGAACAACTTTATAAACCAATGAAACCTACCTGATAGTACAGAACACTCCATGCAACAAGAGTAGAATACATATTCTTCTCAAGTGTACATGGGACATTCTTCAAGACAGATTACATATTTAGAATTCCATTTATATGAAATGCCCAGAAGAGGCTAATTCATAGAGACAGAAAGTAGATTAGTGGTCCAAGAATCCTGAGAAAGGGGGGCAAGGCTGAGTGGCTTTTAATGGGTATGGGGTTTCTTGATGGGATAATAAGTATGTTTTGGAATTAGATAATGGTGATGGTTGCACAATTTTTAAAATATCCTGAAAAACAATGAATTGTACACTTTAGGTTTAAGGTTTCTGGTAGGCCAGGATCATGTATTTGGCAAAGGAATAGAATACAGTAAAGTGTGGACATATACATATCTTGCTGTTGCCCATATCGCTTATAGAAAAGGATCTCCAAAAAGTTATCCTCTGAGCAGGAAATTAGGAAAAAATGCATATACAGAATGAGGTCAGGCATTTGTAATAGTAACTTATCCATTCATTCCTTTCTTCTACAAGTATTTATTGAGGACCAACTGTGTGAGAGGCCTTCTGCAACGTGCTAAGGATTCAGAGGTGAATAAGACAGACAATAGTTTGCCAGAGTCTGTGACCTAGTGAGTCTACTTTAGAGTCAACCATACTTCAGTCTCAGAGATCAAATGTTAGCAGGAGAGTATAGTTATTTTCACACCTATAAAGCTGTAGCATAATCATTTGATTTCTCCCGCCCTGAAGAAAAAATATGTGAATGATGGTCAGCATGACAACAACAAAAAGGGAGGAATCTCAAAGAATAGTAATCTATTAGCATGTCTCACATAGACAGAAATATCAGCCATTCTGCAAACATAAACCTGTAGGAGGGATACATATAGTATGCTCTTAGCTTTCTGATAACAGCACGGCAATGTTCCTACCAAATACCATGGCTCTGATTTCATATCTGACAAGCAACTGACCTTGTAATTTGTCTCCCCTACATGTGGGAAATGATGAATTCCTCTGTGCATTGGGGTGTTCTGGTCTGCTGCGTATTATAGTTCTCACTGTAAGGGCCCAAACTGGTATTTGGGTTTATACATCAGTCTCGTCTGTGTTTGGTGCTAGGTATTTCTGGAAGCCTGGTAAAATTTACATTAAATCCTGGAACATAATGATCACACCCAAGATATGGCTACTCTGTAATGTTTGTAGAAAAAATATTAGAGTAAAACTACTTAAGTGCTACATATCATTTAATAATATACAGTGAGTGCCTTCTATATGCGTGATACTCTCCTAGGAGGTATGTGAAACACAAGATATGTAAGACAAAACCATCTCAAGTGGGTACTCCTAGATAAAGATATTCCTTGATAATTTTTATCTAAGGTACTTAAGGCACTTCACAGACATTAATTAAGCTCTTTGAATATGAGATTACACTCAGAATTTTTCATGAAAATGAGTGTGGATATGAATTTATTTGATGTTTAATGGAATATTTCCTATTGAATGGGAATACTTTTAAGTTCAATATTGAGCATATGAAACATTACAAGGGAACCATTACAAAGAATGGTTCTATTAATATGAAATATATATGCTGTTGCCTGTTTTCTAGAAGTCTATATTCTGATTTCCATTTTTGTTGAACACCATCTGGGAAAAAGTAGCTAAATACATTTTTTTTTTTTTTTTTTTTTATGCGTTACGCGGGCCTCTCACTGTTGTGGCCTCTCCCGCTGCGGAGGACAGGCTCCGGACGCGCAGGCTCAGCGGCCATGGCCCACGGGCCCAGCCGCTCCGCGGCATGTGGGATCTTCCCAGACCGGGGCACGAACCCGTGTTCCCTGCATCGGCAGGCGGACTCTCAACCACTGCACCACCAGGGAAGCCCTGTTTTTATTTTTTAATGTGTCTTTATTATTATTGATTTTAAAGTTTCACAAGCACCTAGATCTGTTATTTCTGGGCCGTGTCGTGTCTCCAGGCATATCAGTGGCAGTCCATATAATCATTACGCACCTTGATTCTCTTCCCTCCAAAAGATGAGGTGAATATTCAGCCTTCTCTAAGTCAGCTCACTTGGCAGGGAACTAGTTTAAAATAGTGAAAATACTGAAATATGGAATATTGAATGAAATGGGTTTTATGTTTTTAAAAAACATATTGTACTTCCAGTGAGGAATAAGAGATCTTAATAAAAGTCTCTGCTGCGCTTCCCTGGTGGTGCAGTGGTTGAGAGTCTGCCTGACAATGCAGGGGACATGGGTTCGTGCCCCGGTCCGGGAAGATCCTACATGCCGCTGCCATGGCCGCTGGGCCTGTGTGTCCGGAGCCTGTGCTCCGCAACGGGAGAGGCCACAACAGTGAGAGGCCCACGTACCGCAAAAAAAAAAAAAAAAAAAAAAAGTCACTGCAAATGAAAACTGCAGTGAGGTATCACCTCGCACCAGTCAGAAGGGCCATCATCATAAAGTCTACAAACAATAAATGCTGGAGAGGGTGTGGAGAAAAGAGCACCCTTCTACACTGTTGGTGGGAATGTAAATTGGTACAGCCACTATGAAGAACAGTATGGAGGTTCCTTAAAAAACTAAGAATAGACCTACCATATGACCCAGCAATCTGACTCCTGGGCATATACCCAGAGAAAACAATTATTTGAAAAGATACATGCACCCAATGTTCATTGCACCACTATTTACAATAGCCAGGACATGGAAGCAACCTAAATGTCCATCAACAGAGGAATGGATAAAGAAGGTGTGGTACATATATACAATGGAATATTATTCAGCCATAAAAAGAATGTAATAATGCCATTTGCAGCAACATGGACGGACCTAGAGATTGTCATACTGAGTAAAGTAAGTCAGACAGAGAAGGACAAATATCATGATATCAGTTATGTGTGGAATCTAAAACATGGTACAAATGAACTTATTTACAAAACAGAAATAGAGTTACAAATGTAGAAAACAATCTTATGGTTACCAGGGGGAAAAGGGGCAGGGATAAATCGGGAGATTGATATTGACATATACACACTACTATATATAAAACAGAAAACTAATAACGACCTACTGTATAGCACAGGGAACTCTACTTGGTACTCTGTAATGACCTATATGGGAAAAGAATCTAAAAAAGAGTGGGCAAGTTATTTGTAGTGAGGTGGATGGACCTAGAGACGGTCATACAGAGTGAAGTAAGTCAGAAAGAGAAAAACAAATACCGTATGCTAACAAAAACATATATATGGAATCTAAAAAAAAAAAAAATGGTCAGAAGAACCTAGGGGCAAGATGGGAATAAAGATGCAGACCTACTAGAGAATGGACTTGAGGATACGGGGAGGGGGAAGGGTAAGCTGGGACAAAGTGAGAGAGTGGCATGGACATATATATACACTACTAAGCATAAAATAGATAGCTAGTGGGAAGCAGCTGCATAGCACAGAGAGATCAGCTCGGTGTTTTGTGACCACCTAGAGGGGTGGGATAGGGAGGATGGGAGGGAGGGAGATGCAAGAGAGAAGAGATATGGGGACGTATGTGTATGTATGGCTGATTCACTTTGTTATAAAGCAGAAACTGACACACCACTGTAAGGCAGTTATACTCTAATAAAGATGTTAAAAAAAAAAAGAGTGGATATATGTATAACTGATTCACTTTGCTATACACCTGAAACTAACACAACATTGTAAATCATCTATACTCCAATATAAAATTTTAAAAAAAGTCTTTAATGGCTGCTTTTATTACTAGGTAGGAATGGCTTATAATTAGATATTGCTGACAATCATTCTTTGTATATGTTTAGTGCTTTATAGTTCATAAAGCCTTTGTAACGATCTCTAAGATGTCTTCAAATTCTATTACTCTATGGATCTGTGAATTACTCAAGATCATACAGCTAGTAAGTCGGTAGGACACAGAACCCTATTTATTTCCTTTATAGCTCTTATTACAAACTATAAATACTTGGTTTATTTTTTTATTTATTTACTTGTTTATTATCTTTGTCCCCTACCAGGTTAAATGTTCCAAGGACTTCAAGATTCCGGAATTACTTATTTACTTAGAAGATCATGCTTCTTATATATTTAACATCGGCCATACTCTTGTCCAAATAGTATACTGAAATTTAAGAAATGAGTCAACAAAGTTTTGATGTATGTAAATTAATCTATCCTTTCCCCCAGATTCTATCTGACATTTCCAACTATTTGATACATAGAAATTTTATAATCATATTCCCTATTCTTACTTACCACATTGTGGTAAAAAGTGAATGCCATGTTCCAACTAATTCAGCCGCTCTTGCCTTCATTTCCTCCAGCTAAGAGGGGTAAATAGAAATGGTTACCATGGAAAGACACAAATACCACTGACTGCTATTTCCTCATTTGCCACGATATCATGTATTAGAAGAAACAGCAAGGATTCCTTCTAAAAGTTGAGCTCCAGGCATGCACAAGGCGTTAGATCCATAGTGCCTGAAGCCCCTCAGGCAGCCCAGCTATAGCAGAAGGAGGGATGGTAGTAACAGGGGGCATTTACTGAAACTTTACCCAATGCCAGATACTGCAGTCAAACTTTTCTATACGTTTTCTCATTTCATGCACATGCCAGGCCTATGAGTTAGATCTTATTATTACTGCACCTTTACAGAGGAGGAAACTGATACTGAGACATGTTAAATAACTTTCTCAAGTTCACTCAGCTACTAGGTGGCAGAAGTGAGGTCCTAACCCAGGTGTTTTCGATTTTTTTAAACTGTGGTAAAGATTGACTTTTCTTATCATTTATGCAGCTTTATTTCCTGAATGAGAATGGCATGTTCTTTCGCACCTCTGGAGGAGGGATTCTTCTGGTTCACTAATCAGGGAGGTGCTCTTAATTCCTGATACTGACATGCATCTCTGAATGACAGCACCCATCCTTTGAACAAAATGACTCTCTTTCTATAGTGTCCAGGGTTGGGTTTGGGGAAGAAGGGATGAAGGATGCATGCCTTGTAACGCAAGTCTTACTGATCCAAACGCTTGAATGTTCAACCGACATGGGGGCAGCGTTCCCCTGGCCTTCCGCTGCCACAGGACCTCGGAGAATCACACACCTCTGGTCTCTTGGCCAAATCAACCCCATCACGTTCACCTGATCTCAGGAGACCCTGGTGTCAGGTAATGGAATGTGTAAGCCAGAGGTCTTGTATTGCATTTTACTTTTCTGTTATTAGTTTGGGCATCAGACCAGGGGATCATTTTAACAACAACAAAACACCTTATAGATTACAATGAAATGAACCGAGGCCCCTGCACCTAGCTAAGGGCCTGGAACACAGTGGGTACTTCAGTGAACTAAATTACTGTTGAACTAAACTTTGGTAACTAACCCAATTGAGGACCAGCATGGAACCAAGGAGTCCTGCACTAAGGTGCCAGTGAACTCACTTATATGTGACCATCTAAACACATCTAGGAATCAATCTGATGACCTAGAGTAGGAAGAAGTCCAAGATTTGTAGGAAGACATATAATTTGAGGAAGTCCAAGCTATTCCTAAATATAAATCTATATGGTAAGTTACAATTTTCTAAATTGTCCTTTTCTTCGCCATCAGGTTTCTTCTCTTCCTCTTTTTACTCTCCAGAATGAGCCACATAATTGCTTCAATTTGCCACTTCCCTCTGACAGATCTAGTTATACGTATGTACATAATACATACACACTTACATAAACATGAGTTGAAATCAATTTAGATAACAACTGACAAGAAATTAAATATTTAAAGATGTTGTTGATTATGTAGTTGTCACAAATGTCTAGTTAGCATCCCACACTAGAAAAAAAAATCTACCATGATGATTTCATCTTGGCAGTCTTCCCCATCTCCCCCCAAACTACAACTGCTACATATTTACTCAGAACCTTAATTCACAGTTGTTTATTTCCTGTTTTCACAGGCAAAGTTGGGGAAAACATACCTTAGTGAATTTCCAGTTTCAGAGTTAGTAGCATACTACTGGTATGGTAGGTATTCATTTAACTTTAATATAGGAGGGTAGGCATCTGTTGTTCTTTTGACTGATGCCACAGTTCATTTTCTCCTAAATAATAGAGACGTTTGAAAATGCATGAAACCTCACTTTCTGCTTTGTTTCCTGTAAATATCTTTACACTTAACTTCAAAGCTGACCTTTTACTTAGATCAAAATCCATGTTACTAAAAACTTGCAGAGAAGGGAACTGCATCAATACGTTGAACATTAAAATAATTTATCTTGCTTGATTTACTGTGCCCTGAACGACTTTGAGGGTTTATAATTTCTGGGGATACCCTGAGCAGCCCGAGTGAAGTGTCTGCCAAAAATCACATCTGATAAGTGCCCTGTTATTTTTTTCCATTGCTGTTTTTAAAAAGTGCCATCGGGAAGCTTAACTACAATTCTCTTTCAGTGTCGTCAATTTTCCATGAGTTCAGGCAGGTCACAGTACAGATCTCAGATACACAGAAAAGTGTAAGTGGAAACCGGGTTAAAAAGAAAGGAAATGTTGTATATACTTAATATCATAGAAATCAAGTATAAAGGAGAGACCACTGAATTGTACAGTAGAATCAAGTTGACCGTCTTAACTGGAAACAGAATTCAAATTACCTTGCGCTTGGTTACTGGAGAGGAATGAGGAGGGTTTAAAAATAGACACCACTGTTTCGGGCCTTTGTTTAAAATAGTAATTCCCAAGACTAAATTTCTCTTACTGTCTTTTAATACGCCTGGATCAAAAGAAGCAAATCTGACTGGTTTAGGAAAATCTTCAGGGAAAACCTAATTCCTTTGTTTTCTCAGCAAAGACTTTGGATAAGAGTCTAAGTTTACTTTAGCCTGTGCATTTTGAGAACTGGACGACACATTTACTGGGAGCTAGAAAGAGTTTCCTCACATGATCTAAGCTGTGGAATTCCTTTGTTTCTTGCCTCTTAGAGAGAAGAAGAATAACAAGCATTGTACCCTCCACAAACTCACTGACCATCCAGTCTCCACTTTAACACACTACACGTACTGTGTGTGTGAGCGGGGAAGTGGGGGGAGCAGGGAGAGAGAGCGAGAGAGAGAGGAGGAAACTGTGTAGGTGTTTATGGCCAATATTAATCCTCTGGCTAATGTGTATTATTATGAGCAAATTAGAAAATCAGAATTAGGTTAAACCTGAACATTATTAAATATATTGGCCTTTAATACTTGGCTCCTTTATTTTTTAACGACCTTTTTGATATACTAATCACTTCAAAAGGCAGTCTCTTTCCATCATATCATTTCCCCTCCCATACCTTTCCCTACGATATTCCTATGTTCGTCAAGGCACTGTGTTAGAACTGCTCTTTGGCCTCTGTCGTTCCTATTTTGAACAGAATGATTAAGAAATATCCGTGGTAAATGTTACTTGGAGTTATTAGGGCCAAAAGAAACCTAAATATACCTAAGCTAATAAAAATACAGGCTTCTTCTTTCTGTATGACTTAAGATCCTTCTATTGTAATCAAAAATGGAACACCAAAAAATGCTGAAGTGGAGCAAAATGGAATTTGAAAAAAATGAAGAAAAATATACTTTACTGTATTCTGTGATGATACCCACATTAAAAGCCTTCTCCTTAGTCACCCTCTTCAAGTGCTAATTTCCAGGCAGCCACCTGAGCTCATGTTACTGCCCCTGGCCTAGGAGATCTTTGTTTCATTCCTAGCTCTAAAGCTTTGTGGCCAAAGGAAGTTATTTATGCCATCTGTAAAAGAGGGAGCAAATAACTGCTCTTTATCTTGGGTTCCACAAGGCTACTCAGGAAATTTATGAAAAATCTATTTCAGTGGCTGCTGAGCTATGAATGTTGAGCTCCTAATGGCTGCTAATGGGAGATCTTATTTCAGTCTTCCTGTTTTCCTTACCCCCAAGTGGTCCGCCAGCGTTTAGGAGAGGGTGAGAAAGATGGTGGTGAGTAATGTTGCTTGGGTGAACGAACCACCAGGGACTGGGCTTGATAATGCATCCTCACTTGGGAATGCCTGAGGTGGAAGAACCTGTGAACCACAGCACAGGAAGGACCCAAGAAGTTTCTTAGTTAGAGACCAGTGTGTTTCTATGACCTCCCTGAACTTGTGAATCCTCCGGAAAACTTTATATTGTTCTAGGTTACTGGGTCCCCTCCCTACCTTTCTTAAACACTTGGGGAAGATTCCCCGTCCTCTACAGTAAAATGCTGATGAGAAAGGTTTCATCACCCATTCTGAAATTTAAATCGTTTTGTCTTCCAAGAAGGTAAAAATTAGTTGGTTACACTTTTTCCTACAGTAACTTCCAGCACTCTTGAAAGTAGTTACTCAATTATCCTGCAACTTTTGTTGCCCAGGATAAGTCATTTGATGCTTACAACTCCTTAAAAGGGAAATATTCCAGAACCATGTTCTAATAAAATTTTTTTTCCCATATCTATTTACCATGTACCATGGACCAAATTAGCTCTACTAACACAAATCTGTACACAAATCAGATATATTAGGCCCATCACCTACCACCTGTGTTAAAAGACAGTGGTATTTTTGGTGGGAATGTAAATTGGTACAGCCACTGTGGAAAACAGTATGGAGGTTTCTCAAAAAACTAAAAATAGGACTACCATATGACCCAGCAATTCCATTCCTGGGTATATATTCGAAAAACAAACAAACCAACCCCAAAACACTAATTCAAAGAGACACATGCCCCCCAATGTTCATAGCAGCATTATTTACAATTGCCAAGGTATGGAAGCAACCTAAGTGTCCATCAACAGATAGATAGATAAAGAAGTGGTATACACACACACACACACACACACACACACACACACACACACACACACTGGAATACTACTCAGCCATAAAAAAGAATGAAATTTTGCCATCTGCAGCAACATGGATGGACTTGGAGGGCCTTATGCTAAGGAAATAAGTCGGACAGAGAAAGACAAGTACTGCAGGATATCACTTACATGTGGAATCTAAAAAATACAGTAAACTAGTGAATACAGCAAAAAAAAAGCAGACTCACAGATACAGAGAACAAACCAGTGGTTACCAGTGGAGAGAGGGAAGGGGGAAGGGGAAATATAGGGGTAGGAGAATAAGAGGTACCAACTATTAGGTATAAAATAAGCTACAAAGATATACTGTACAACATGAGGACTATAGCCAATATTTGATAATAACTATAAATGGTGTATAACCTTTAAAAATTGTGAATCACTATATTATACACCTGTAACTTATACAATATTACTGTATGTCAACTATACATCAATTTTTAAAAAGACAGTGGTATCAACAATTACTATCCGAAATATTGACTACATAACAATTCCCTTTCTTGATCTGTAAGAGAGAATAATAAATCTCCAACCACGTTAAATTCTTTGTCAAGAATCACAAGATCCTTAGAGAAAGGTAATTAAACAGCAGGAAATCAGACTGGGGACTCCATCTCCCCTCTTTACCTACTCATAATCGTTTTGATTAGCAGTGACTCTTGTTTTTCAGAACAACAGTACAGAAGCTCCGTCTCTCAGGACAGTACCAGATGATGGCAAAGACCAAAATACAGAGGGTTCCAGACTCACAATGGCTCAGCTGAAGATTTTTCGACTTTACGATGGTGTGAAAAATGATATGCATTCAATAGAAACCCTACTTGGAATTGTGAATTCTGACCTTTTCCCGGGCTAGCGATATGGGGTATGATGCTCGCTGGTGAGGCTGGGTAGCAGTGGCAGCCACAGCTCCCAGGGAGCCACCGATCACGAGGGTAAATGACCGATATACTTACAACCATGCTGGACCCACACAACCATTCTGTTTTTCACTTTCAGTACAGAATCCAATAAACTACATGAGACATTCAATACTTTATTATGAAATACGCTTTGCATTAGATGATTTAGCCCAACTGTGGGCTAATGTAAGTGTTCTGACCACGTTTAAGGTAGGCTAGACTAAGCTATGATGCTCAGTAGGTTAGGTGTATTGAATGCCTTTTCAACTTAAGATACTTTTGACTTGTGATAGGTTTATCAGGAGGTAACCCCATCTTAAATCGAGGAAGATCTGTAATACAAAATACTCAAGCAAAGGCAAACGTTAAGGACCTTTGAAATTTCCATCTGTGTTGCCTATTTCCACTCTTTCCACCCACATCTAATCTCTATGATACAATAAAGACCTGGGTACGTGGGCAGTAATGACTGCATAATTTTGTCGTTTTGAAAAAAAAAAGCTATTGAATTAAGGAAGCTGCAGAAAGCTAGGAAAACTTACTGAAGACCTTCTGAACAAAAAGTTCCCAAACTTGAGTAAATTTGTGGGGAGGCTTATCACTGATGATGTTTCACTTTCTTTATGTGGTTAATTGCTTCCTGCTTCCACGGATGATTTCATCCCTCTTTACCTCCTCTTGTTTCGTTGCAAGTGCCCGGGCAATGGCGTGGTTCATCTGGGCCTCCATTAGACTTGTGGTGAGCACAAAAGCCAGGACTGAGGGAAGAAAATTAAGAGTCTACCCTGTTCATGTTAATTCATTTTCACATTCTTGCCTTGGCCTGATTTCATCATACTGTTGACAATTTATATTTTTCTTGTTAGTTATTCAATACTCAGAGGCTTATAGTAAGCCCAGGTAGAAGAGGAATAAAGGAAGACATGAAAATGCTATTATCACCTCTTCTGAGCTACTTAGCTTTTGGGGGCTGAAGCACAGCACTTCTGCCCAACATGAACAGGCTGAGATGAATCCAAGCCAATCCCCAGGGCAGAATGGCTAGCAGAAGTTCTACATGACGTGTGGAGCTTGGATTTTCTCTGAGCAAAGTCTCAGAAGCTACTCCCTAAGCTTTCATGACTTTAAACCAGAACTCTTTGGTGCGGCACTTCTCAACTCCAGTAAGATGCAGCCTGATGCAGTGCGGCCAGAGGTATCCTCTAGACTTCCTCCTCTCTCTTCCCCAAAGAACTTTCACCACTCAAGATACACAAATAAGACATCCAGAGTCTAGAACTCGCTGATTAGGTGACGTGTCCTCCCTTTAGAACGCGGAAGACCATCTGGATTGGGGTGAGCATGTTGGTCAGGAGGTCAGAGACAGTTGACAGTTCCATCTGTTCCATCAAGGGCCGCCCCAGGGGCTGTCATTATAGGGACATACTGGGAACATTACTGTCCCTGTCCTTCAAACGGCTGTATGATGCTTCTGATACAGGGTTGCCAGATGTAGCAAATAAAAACACAGGACACAATGTGAATTTCATTTAAACATCAAGTCGTTTTTTAGTATAAGTATGTCTCATACAACATCCTGCCTGATTTCACCACACTGTTGACCATTTATATTTTTCTTATTAGTTATTCAATACTCAAAGGCTTACAATATGCTCAGGTAAGTGGGGATAAAGGATGATGTGATAATACCATTATCACTTCTGGTGAGGTGTTTAGTTTGGGGCTGAAGTGCAGTACTTCTTTAGTATAAGTATGTCCCATGCAATATTTGGGACATATACTTAGAAAATGTATTCGTTGTTAATCAGATACTCAATTTTAACTGAGTGCCCTGTATTTTACCCTACCAGGACCCTTGACACCTCTCCTGAAATGCAAGGGAGCAAAAGTTTGCTGATGTTCAGACAGTTCTTCAGAGCAGGAAGAGCTCCAGCTAGAGCCTCCATTGTGCTTACCCTCATAATCGGACGTATTTGGGTATATCAAATGGACATACGGAAGGGAAATTCCACTAAGTTTCATTGAGATGAGGAGCCAGACAGCATCCTGAGAAAAAAACTCATTCTCAGAGATGAAAACCAAGGTACATGAGTCTGAACCACTATCACAGAGAAAGGGGTGATTCTGAGCACAGCAGACCTCTGGCCCTTAGATTGCTTTCCTTACCACCTTCTAAGGGCCATGCCTAGAATGTCCTAAAAATAAGGGTGGTGGTGCAAAGACACAGGAAGTATAAAATAAGCTAACAAAACAATGCATCATCTGAATCAGGATCTGTGCATCTGCAGGGGGAGCACAATCGAGCACAGGCAGCCTGGATGCTGCTGTCAGTGGGCACCTCAGTGGCAGTGCTGGCACTCTGGCCGACATCACCAGTGGGGCCAGCCATCATCACAGGAATCTGTGGCAAAACCAGAAGAAACTGGCGAAGGTGAGGGGACGATCAAGAACGCTAGTCTGAGGGGACATTAATTTAAGCAACCTTTATTAAACACCTCGTACGTGGCAGGCAGTAGGCTAGATGCAGCAAATACAATATTGAAAAGATATGGTCCCTCACATTAGTCCAATGTGGGAAACCAACAAGTCTGAAATGATCACAATATGGTATAATTAGAGCTATAATAGTTTGCAAGCGCATGGGAGGGCACCTAACTCCTCTTTGGTTGGCTGAGGTAGGTGTCCTAGAGCGATGTCTTCTGATTGAGGTCCAGTCGACCAGCAAGAATAAGTCAGGTGGAAGAGACCATAAGAGAGGGGGCTAGAGTGCTCATTTGAGTGGGTGGGAGAGTTAGGGAGGTCCTGATTTGTGCATGTTATCTTGACCTCATTTTCCTGTTAGGCTGCTGTGACTGCCCCTCCCTTGCTAATGGCTCTGCCTAGTATTTATGTTGAATTAACACTAGAATAAGTGTAAATGACATGGAGATAGAAGACCCCCGACAACCCTTGGGTCCAAGTGCTATTTTTTATTTGTAGATTTTCAGGAGCGCCTCACAGGAATGCAGGCATTAATTACATAGGCAAACAGTATATTTTGCCATGTATGTTGCACTTTGGAAGTCCTTTCTTAATAAGGAAAGTACTGCAAAAGTCAAGGAATTAATTTATCTCTCTTTCCCACTGTCAGTTCTAGGAAGGGACCCATATACAACCCAAATGCAGCATTGATGAGGTTATCTTACTCCTCTTGAAGGATCTCTCTGTCAGGTTTTGCAAAGCTGATTTCTTTTCCTTTGGTCAGAGTAGCCTCAAAATAATAGGTTTCAGAATAAGAAAACAACTATTTTTTTGTTTAATCTTAATAATAGGGTATTTCAGGTTTGTCTAATGAAAACCAGAAGCTGATGATCTAATGCAATCAAACACTAGTTTTTGTGCAAAAAGAAATAGTAAAATAACGTAGGACCTTGTTTAAATAAGAGTTATAAATGATGCCAGCTAAATGGGAAAAAATAGCAATAACCTTTTAAAACATTAATTTAGACTTTTATTGGAATACAAAGGATCTGTGGTATCTGAAAGCAGGCATTGTCTCTCTTTTTTATTTCAGTAGAACTGTGGCTTGAATACAACACAGCAGGGTGTGTGTTTTCTAAAGTTGGGTCATTATCAGAGTGTTCACTGCCGTTTGCCAATAAGCCTTTATTTGGCAAAGTTTAAAACTGCTGACAAATGGGATTCTTCCTGTAGCATTATAACATGGTACAGCTAAATATGCCTAATTACATAAACCCTCCAAGGACAGTGGGGAAATCCACAGTTTTGAGAAGATTCACATGGACAGTCCTTACATAGGAAACATGAAAACCTCTGAGCCCTTGGTCACCTTGCTTCTGCTGCTAATATTATGGATTTTAAGGTAGGCTCTGGAGGCATTTAAGAGACAGTTTTTACTTCTGCACATGTTGGTCCATGGATGTCTGTGGGTGTCTGCAACGTTCCTTCCTTGTTCTAATTTGTTCCTGTTCAGAGACAAATACACTTGAAGAGTATTATCCAAAACTCCAAACGCTAATTCCTTACACATACCTTGTACTTTTAGGCTGTATGAATGATGATGGACAATCCGTTTAGAATTGAGAAGGGGGACAAATGTCCAATCATTTCATCACCAGGCTCTATACTTCCAGGAGCCCCTCTGAAAGAACAGAAGCCTCACTTGAACTGGCTTTGCTGGGAAAATGTGTGCTGCAAACCTTGCTCTCTAATTATAGCCAGGGGAACACGAGGTTTGTTTGGAATCAGATGCAGCTTTCCACTACCATAATTACACATTTTATTTCAAACACCTAACTGCAGTGTCTGAAGATGTTAGCCCAATTGTACTAAATATCATGCTGGAGTTCTCTCGGGGGAGGGCTGGAGAGAATAAACGAAGAGGACAGCAGTTGAAATGATGGGCTTATGAGGGTCTAATAATTTCATGGCAGGAAGGCTGATGTATAAAGGAATGAGCACTGGGCTTTTCCTTCAGAGCTTGGATGTTCTCTTCCAAATTCTGCTACCTAATTGATTAGGCTTTTTACTAACCAGGTAAAGCAATTAGTAACTGAAAGCACACTGTTGGGTGGATGCTGAGTAACATTAATCAGGGCCTCGAGGGACACAAACCAAATATATACACCTAGAGAATCCTCATAATACAGTCAGGAAGAATGCTTATTGAGAAAAAAAGAGAATCAGTGTCTAAACTCCAGGGCTAGCTGACATGCTAAGTCATGGGCAAATCTTCCAGAAAGTCCAGGAGGAGGGATCTGGGAGAGGAGAGAGGTGGAGAAGTAGATTGGGACCAGAAA
Source organism: Phocoena sinus (assembly GCF_008692025.1). Classification (NCBI taxonomy): domain Eukaryota; kingdom Metazoa; phylum Chordata; class Mammalia; order Artiodactyla; family Phocoenidae; genus Phocoena; species Phocoena sinus. The sequence continues at coordinate 37,882,234 of NC_045770.1, read as the reverse complement.
AGTATGTAGTGGCAGTGGATTCAGTTCAACAGTATGTGGAAATGTGGAGGAATTCATCAGCTCAGTTCCCCAGATTCAATCACTAAATAATCCCCCAAATATTTGTGTGGCACCCCCCCCACCCACCCATGGTGCTGACCTTAGAAGACAGGGACCCTGGGCTTGCTATCTGATGAATAGCTCTATTTTTATTGTGGAATTAGAGGAAGTGGAGTCAACTGAGAATGACAGAATAGTAACAAACAATAAGAATACTCACTGTCTTACTTGGGATCATCTGTCAGCCTATCTGATGAGGTAGGCTTCACCACTGGAAGTTGTGGAAGAGGTGCCAGATGTATACCAAGTACTACTCTAAGTCCTTTACAGACGTTTCCTTTTATTCTTATACAAGCCCTGTGGAATAAATAGTATTTTCCCCATTTTTGATTCAAGAGGGAAAAAAATGTAAATTAGAGTGAAGTGTATTGCATTCTTTTAATTCCATTGTTTTCTCAGTGCTGTGGAATCTCTGCGATCCATTAATAATATTCAAAAGTATCCCTTACATTTGTAAGGCATGTAATGTGAATGGTTTTCCAGGAACTTTCAATGCATTACCTTACTGGATTCTCAAAAACAACTCTGTGAGCTGGGAAAAACAGGAACTACTACTCTCATTTTAAAGAAGGTAAAACTGAGGCTCAGAGAGGTGACCTGCTTTCCTCAAGGCCAGGACCAGAGGCAGCTTCTGTCAGTACTAATCCTGCTTCCTGTTTTCCCTCTGGAGACCTTGAGGGAGACTGAAAAGCACCAAACAGCTACCACCTCATTGCTAAACCCTGCACCAACTTGTGGACAATAGTCTCATTAAATGCTCATGATCTCTGGATGGAGACCAAGAACCCTCCTATCTCTGCAAGAAATCTCTACAAAAACATTTTTCTCTCTTTACTCCTCCTCCTCATTTAAATGCTAAAATATTTACAATGATAGGCCAGATAACATCGTGCTGTCTTGTGATTTTTCAGGGAAAAGATGAGAAGCACGTGATAAGGCTCAGAATTTTCAACAACTTGGCACAGTAGAAGGAACGCTGGTCCAGGCATTAAGAGATGTGAGTTCTGGTTCTGTCTCCTCTGTGAATTAGCTACATAACCTGTCACTTTAAACCTGCTAGGACTCAAGTCTCCTAGTCTATAAAAGGGACTGTCCTGATAAAATCATGATGTGTAAGGGCTTTAAAAGATTGTACACATATATAAATGTGAAGGATTGCAACCAGAGCAGTTTGTCACACACAAACATGGTGACATGCAGTACTATCACATAAAATATGGATGATTCTTCCATCTACTTCCATCACCCCAAGGTGAAGGAAAAGGTTTACATGTTCAAATGACTGTGTTACGGTCCTGTCTTACACAGGAGCCGTCAGGATATAACTTTTTATTGGTAGCAGAAGCTTCACGATTTGAAGGAAGCCAGACAGGGATCTCATAGGGAATTCTATCTCTTTGGGACCCTAAGGCTATAGGATCCAGTAGGTTTCTATGAGAGAAAATGGGAAACTATGCTCCAGACCAGTCTGGCTGTATGTGCTCACTACTGGCTCATAGTTAAAATTACTTGGAAGAATTGGATACCATATTGCTATTAGCAGTGAATCTGGGAGGCAGAATAGGGGCCAAAGCAAGGAATTTGGAGTCTGACAGGGCCGAGTCTAAACCTAAGTTGTTATCACTGTTAGCTCTGTGATTCTATCACTTAACCTTTCTGACCCTCAGGGTCTTCAACTGTGTGATGGGCACAGCACCACAGCACAGAGCTATTTTGAGGGTGAGATGAGATGCATGTACAAAGCACTTCAAACTAGTATGTGCCATGAGGTAGGTTCTCAGTAAATGACAACACCCAGATTTCACACACCTTGTTGTACCACAGGGAATTCTCAAATACTGCAGTGACACAGGATCACTCATCCAAAGGTAAAGGTAACTCACCATCACCAGTCGTTCTTTTCGGGTTGTAAGAAATAATTCAACATTTGAAATGCTTTTGGTAACTTATTTTTCATGAGTCTTTACAGGTTAAAAGATGCAGTTAGCAGCCCTTTTTAATGTAGAAGCTCTAAGAAAAGAGCTTGGCACACTCTTTGCTCAAAACAAAAGGCCCTGCAGTCGCCTGGGGACCACGAGACTTGAGTTCAACCACTGAGTTACTTCAGGGTAGGGATCATGTCCCATCCTTTCTTTATTTATTCAAAAACTGTTTATAGAAGTAGCACACCTATGAGTTAGTGTCAAACTCCCTCACTGCAGGTGCAAAATGAAAGAAGAAAATAAAAATAAAGAAATTTAAAAAAAATTTAAAGATTATAATAAGTAAATAATTGCATTCACGACTAAAGAATATTTATGCTATATAGCTAATTTCTTGGACAATGCTTCCTTTCCTATAACATGAGTGATGTGTACTATAATCTCCTAGGCATCCTCAAATCCCAGATTATTTATTTATGTATTTACATGGCTTAGGATACAAGTTAGGTCCTCACATGACTGTACCATGGAGGCATAAATAGTTATGGCATAAACCTTATTTTGACATTTCCTGCACGTACTATTTTTAAATTTTTTATCCTAGAATTCATCATAGCCTTAGAAAATGATTCAAGGATGAATTAACACCCTCCCCTAATCAGGAATGTGAACAATTTGCATCATTAATTTCTTTCCTTTAAATCACAGATCCAGCTTATTGCTTCTACAGCTCAAGTCAGAATCTTCTGGATTCAACTCTTTCACGAGTAAAGGCTGTGTGTTTTAGGTAGAAAAAGTTTGTTTACGCTTTGCACATAACTGAAGAAACAAAGCCAATTTAGATAAAACTTTCCTTTTTTCTTTCTCTCCCTTGATTTCTGGCTGGGACGAGGTTTGCACCAAAGAAAACTGTGTGACTGAGTTACAAGGAAGGGAAAATGAACTCAGAGATGATGTAGGTTTTTTGCCCTCCAGTATGATTTCCAGATCTATCACAGACACGTTTGGGGGTATTGTTAGGAGGAAAACATGCATTTAGGGTATTTCTATTTCATGTCTTGAAAGGGGGATTGTTTTTGTGATGGGACATAGAAAAGAAAGGTCTGATGCAAGCTAGTCACAGCACCTGCCACTCTGAGAGAACAGCGAGGGGCTTTAAGCACAATGAAAATGAGGAATAAAACGCCGGGTGTTTATCTCCAGCGTTGCAGATAGAAATATATCTCCGCCCAACGTGAAACATCGCCTTTAATAAGACTGCCCTGCATTCATCTCTCCTGCATACACATGACGAGCACACCTCATCCGTCACGTCAAGACATGTTAAAAGGAACCTTCTTTCCCTGTTCCTTTCTACTCTGAATAAGTAATTATGAAAAACAAATCATGGCCATGTCTCTTTCTTTCTTCAGTTTTATTGGGTTTTGTCTGCCTGTCTCCCGTGGACATAAAGAATTATACTGTTCATTCAGATCCGATGATTTTCTTTGGGGGGTTGTTTCAGATAAAACAGAGGGTCTGATTTTGTCAGGAATGTAGCTCTGGAAGTCTCTAAGAGCAACTATGCATATGAATTTGAGGGCAAAATGTCACCCTCTAAGTGAACTGAATGGAGAAAACACAATACAAGTCTGTTAAAATGCTGCTTTGGGCAACAAGAAAAAAAAGGCTGGATGTGATCATTCTTTCTGAAGGCCTTGTAAATGCCGACACATAGGATGATTTGAGGGGTGCCCACCAGCCTGCATTCGGATATTTCTTTCTGTGGAGTGTACTGCTCTGGATAAAATTTGGGGGCTCTTACTTGGAGAAAATGGCCTTCTAGCCTGAAAAGGCTTATTCTTAAACGCACACAAGGCTACCTGATAGAAAGAAGAACATAGTAACGTACGTGCGTGTGTGTGTTGAATAGATCATCTCATCAAGCAGTTTGGAAAGCAAAGGGCAGAGGAATTGGGACCAAGCTGTAAGTTCACCTAAATTCTGATGAATGAAATTCTTCCCAGGTTGGAAGGTAGAAAGGCATGGAACAGGCCTGTATAACCTGGATTTCAAGTCGGTTTTTGGATCCTGACCTCACATCTAGGCCTAATTCTCTGCAGGATCTCCCTCCTGCCGCGTCCCAAAGTCCTCCAGGACTAACATCACCCTTACACGGTGACATGTGTCCCAATCATGTCCCTCACATTGGGTGTCACAGAAGGAAGGGCTTCAAAAGTGAAGTATAAAGCTTTTGTCTTCCATCTACCTCCATCTGTCCCTGTCTACTCTCTGTCTCATTCTCTTTGTGACTCTGTTCCTCTGCTGGTTGTCTCTCTCCCTTTGTCTTTCCCTCTCTGTCTTTATTTGATCCCCTTCTGTATTCTTAACGGTCAACTCCATACATATGACTCCTAAGTCATTGTACTCAGATCTGAATGTCTTCTACGCTGTGTTCTGAAATGTCTAACTACTTGTTGGACATCGTCATCTGATATTCTGCACCTTAAAATTACCACGTACCAAACTAGATTCAGTCCAACATCTAAACAACTTCCTTTCTCACCAGAAATGACAAAAACAAAAGCCATTGCCACCAGGTGAGTAAAACTCTGCTCTTCCTCATAACTCATCCAGTCATTCATCAAACACTGTTGAGTTTCCACCTTGTTGGGACGCTGAGGTTACAAAACTGAGAAAGAGAATTCCTATACTCCAGAAGCACGGGGTCATACCTCGTCAGGTATGTCATCTGACTACACAGTGCTTTGATGTGATACCTCACAAGATGTCACGGGAGCACAAAGGAGCGATACCTAATCCAGCCTAGGGGAAGGGGGTAGTTGAGGGTACTAGGACGACGTCCAGGAAGAGGTAACACCTGACTTGAGTTGCATGGGTTCTGTAGGAGTTAGTCTGATGAGGGGCTGGAGAGATACACTAGCATTTCTTTCAGAATCAGCAATGTGACACAAGCCTAGACAGATAGTCTGGCAACTCCAAAGAACTGTAAGTAGTTCTGGATGACTAGAGCACAAGGTGTTAGGGGAGGGGCATACTCACAGCACCCGGGTCCACAGTCTGGGGGTCTTAGGGTCATATGTGATGGATCCCATTCTCCCTCACTCTGTGTAAGGTAGCTGTCAAGCCTTACATATTTCACTTCTACCAGATATTACTCTGCTCTAGTTCAGACCTGCTTTACCTCCTGTTGGGCCAGTGTAATAAGCCCTGTTTCGGTCTCCATCCTTCCTCCACTCTAATTTATCTGATCTCCCATTACAACATATTTTTGAAGACTCCTTACTAAAAGCATGCTTTGTAGTCCAGCAGCAAGGGCATCACCTGGGAGTTTCTTAGAAATGCAGGCTCTCAAGCCCCTGCCTAGACCTTCTGAATCTGAATCTGCATTTTAACAAAATCCCTTGGTGATGTGAATACATACTAAAGTCTGAAAAGCACTGCTCAAAAGCATAGCTCTACTTACATTCTTTTTTTTTTTTTTAAAGATGTTGGGGGTCAGACTTTATTAATTAATTAATTAATTTTTGCTGTGTTGGGTCTTCGTTTCTATGCGAGGGCTTTCTCTAGTTGTGGCAAGCAGGGGCCACCCTTCATCGCGGCGCGCGGACCTCTCACTGTCGCTGCCTCTCTTGTTGCGGAGCACAGGCTCCAGACGCACAGGCTCAGTAGTTGTGGCTCATGGGCCCAGTTGCTCCGCGGCATGTGGGATCCTCCCAGACCAGGGCTTGAACCTGTGTCCCCCGCATTAGCAGGCAGATTCTCAACCACTGCGCCACCAGGGAAGCCCTCTACTTATATTCTAACACTGCTGAAAAACATAATCTTCACTGGCTCCCTCATGCCTAATGAATATAGCTCAAAACCCCTCATCTAATTTCTACTTCTTTCCAGCCCAACGGGACACTTTCCTTTTCTAGAACATGCTTCATCCATCCATCCCTCTTCATCCCCGTGCCTTTGCTCCTGCTCTCTTCACTTGGAGCCCTCTTTCACTTATCAAACCCTTTTGATCCACTGTGCTGAGCCTTCCTCCTAGATCCTTCCCAGGTGTGTCTCTCTCATCGCTGAATGTCCAAAGTACGTACGCTATTTCTTCTTAGTCTGTCCTATCTTGCAGTAGAGTTATCAGTTACATTTCCTGACTGTTAGTTGTCTATAAATTCCTGAAAAGCAGAGACTACAGCTTCCCCATGTAGTTGTCCCTCATGATCTTAGTGAATAGGTGCTCTATACATATTTCTAGGATAAATTATTTAAAGAAAAGATTTATACTAAAAAGGTGAAAAAGAGTAAACACAAATTGCTATCAATAGCAAAAGAAATGTAAACTCATCCAGCACTCACTTTGTAGCCTCCGGGAAATGACCTCCATTGGGTTGAAATTACAAATCTGAGAAACAACTTATCCCCAAATACTACAGCTACCAAAATACATAGTGGACAGAAAAACTGACCACTATGTGGCCAGTTAGAAGTTCTGTCCGAATGTCTCAGTTTTAAAGTTTGTACCTCCCACTTACCTTAAATATCACAGGGTACATGACCAGCAAGAATTCTAGGTTTATAACATCCTCTGTCCCCACTAAAGAGAGGGAAAGTGGGAGATAACCATAAGCCCTTTGATCTTCTTTAATGTATCATGTAAAATTCTTATTACCTATGTAATTAGCTATGTGTCTTCTGACACATGAACACATTTACCAGAAATATTCCTTTGAATTAATGTATATAAAGCAGGGAAGAATCATGGCGGGTGCGGCAGAAACGTGCAATGTTATCAGGTTAGGAAATATCCTGTTCACAGAATGCTGGTTTGGTAAAAGAAGGAGAGGAGCTTTGCTGGGAGAATACCAATGGAGTTTAACAATGCAGCCCAAACATGTTGGGGCATTCTAGATGACCAGCTCTCAATGACAAGCCCTCAAGACAAGCAGCTTGCCTGTCTGCCAGAATCTCACAGATTGGAAGCAAGGGAAATACTCATCTCTCTCTCCAAAGGTGGATGGACCAAGGAGGCCACTGCAGTTATATTAAGTGATTCTAATTATCACATTCCTACAGCCAGAATGCAGGGTAGCTCTACCCAATGATTTTCCCAGCAGGAGCCCGCCAGAAGAAAAACTGGGAGGAAGCTTTAGAAATTGTCTTCCTTTCTCATACTTAGAAGAAATCGTCTTTCTTTCTTATAGATGGCCAAGCTGTGAAATTTAGGCCCCCATCTGAATTTTCTGCTTCCGTTTTTAGATAGTTTTTTGTTTTGTTTTGTTTTGTTTAGGTCCCAGTGAGTACAGAACCACGAGGCATCCCTGTGACCCAAACGCTGCTTGCTCCTAGAGTTCGACCTTTCCTTCCCTATCAGAACAGGGCAGTATTAGTTGACAGGAGGTCCATGGCATCTCCGTTGAGTACGCAGTGTCTGGAGTCAACCAGCCTGGGTTCAAGTCTTTACTGTTTCTTACTAACCCTATGACCTGACAAGTAATTGTAACCATTCTGCCTGTTGGATCTTTCTTTGATATTCTGATCATCATTAATTTATTAGCATTAATTTTGATATTTTAAAATATTATTAACCTTGATTACTGGGTTTGGGGCATCCTCTTAAATTTCTCTCACGAGGAGAAGAGTGCCTCCCGTGCCTCTGCCTAGTCCTGGCTTTGAGTCTCAGTTTGCTCATCTATAAAACCAAGTGAAAAATAGTAACCGTTTCATTGGACTGATGAAAGGAATAATGGAGATAATACACTTACAGTGTTTAGAACATCACCTTGCAAATTATGTGAACTCTTAACTATTATTTTCTTTGACGCTGCAACTCTGTTCTTCCCACACTAGAGGAAGCTCACTGCAACAATGCTTCTCGAACTTTAGCAACCTGAGAATCACCTGGAGGACTTGTTAAAACACAGATTCCTGGACACTGTTCACAGAAATCCTGATTATTCGGGACGAGGGGGACACGGGGTCTGAGAATTTGCATTTCTAACAAGCTCCCAGGTGCTGCTGTTGCTCTGGGCATCAAACTTTGAGTTTGAACAATATGGAGGTTAGGGGTGCCAACCCTCTGTTTAGTCGGAAATCTGAGTATAATTTATAGTCAGCCCTTCGTATGTGGCTTCGTATATGCGGTTCCTTCATATCCCTCGTTCTGCATCTGTGCATACAACCAACCTCCGGTGGTATAGCAGCGTAGTATTTACTCTTGGAAAAAAAAAAAATCTGTGTATAAGTGGACCCACGCAATTCAGACCCACGTTGTTCAAGGGTCAACTGTACTTCACTACAGGGAATGAATGTAACTGGAGGCTCCCTATTAAATCTTAGATTGATCCCTCACCAGCAATGTGCTTGTAATTAATCACCAGCGGACGCACAGGTTCATGTTGATAAATATAATTGGCTGCCAACAGCCTCTGCAGCTTTTACCTACGCATTACAGTTTTTGTTTTCCTTTAGAACTTCTAGAGCTACGTCTCATCAGTGCTTATCCTGACTTTGTAAATGAACACTTAGAAAAACATCTCAGAAGTTTCTGAGACCACTCAACAACAAAGTTTTGCCAGTAATGGTTGGTAAAGACATTCAGTGCCCCGGTTCAGTGCCATTCAACCAGCTCTCACCAATACCTGCTATGTGCCAGGCACTGTGGACAAAAAGATGAAAGGACCCAGGACATTCATTAGAATGCACAGCCCTCAGGAGGAGAGAGGCACGCGAACAGTAAGTCATAATTCAGGATTATATGTGACAAGACAGCAATATGCAGGGAGGGCTGTGGGGAGCAGAGAGGGTGCCTTAGCATATTCTACAGGCTCCACCTAAGACAGCCTGGAGGAAGCATCAGGATAAGTGACTCTTCACTTCCCGAGGGCTACTGCCAGGTGTCTGTGAAGCCCCAGGACCTGTAACACCGGCCTCCTGGCCCTCAATTCACTCTGCCAGAGGTGTGCAGATCCTGATGTTCTGCCTTCTCTTTGGTGCAGCCGTGCCTCCAAGAGGGCAGTTCGCTGCTCCCCCACAAGGTAAGTCCCACCCAGCAGGCTCTCCTTGTTTCCCAAGCCTGGGGAGAGATGTCTGCCTAACTTTGGAGTCCAGTCAGTGGACAAGTCTCCCACTGCAGTCCTTTTTTTAATTAATCATGGTGATGTTTCTTCTGTATAGCACAGGGAACTTTACTCAATATTCTATAATAACCTATATGGGAAAGGAATCTGACAAAAATGGATATATGTATATGTATAACTGAATCACTTTGCTGTACACCTGAAACTAACACAACATTGTAAATCAACTATACTCTAATATAAAATAAAAAGTAAATTAAAAAAAGAACGGTGACGTTTCTCACTTTGTTTGGGACTCAGGTGGGAAAGAGGGATGCCATATCTTGGGCTCCCTCAGAAACTCCAGTGGAGATTAGTAGCCAAGTTGCGTCAGAAAGGGTGACTAGAAGGTAGTCAGACTGGATTCCTGTGAAGGCAGTGGGCCTGGAAATGCTGACAGGGCTCAGAGCAATCTGAGTTCCACCTGCCTTCTTGCTGGTTATGCTTCTTCGAAAGGTCCTTTAGGGTAGGGTCAGGCTGTCTATTAGGAGACCTCGTGCATTTCTTTGAGTCTCATTTCCCCCCAAACAATACCACCCACCTGACAGGGTTGCAACAATTCACAAAGAAAATCTGGGAGGAAAATCTCTAGCTCACCAGAGTGACCTGGTCCCACGTTCAGTCATTACCTCCATGTTACTTAGAACAGGGCTTTGAGCTGTAAGAATGCCTGGAAGGCATCATCACTTCTTTAGAGAAAGGGCGACAGAAGGAACCTTCCTCGCCCTGCCCCCTCCTGCTTTCGAGAAAGCAGAGGCAAGTGAACTAAATCATGATCTAAACATAGCCAGCCACACGGCTGGGCAAAAAGACTGCAGCTTGAACAATGGCTCTTGGCTGATGTATGTCTGAGGCGTAACTGCAGTGTGGCCTCTGTGGATGCAGTACCATCAAGTATTACAAGAGGAAACATAAAAGAAAACAAGGCACAGAAACAAGCTCCCCGGATCACTGACATAACAAGCTCTTTCACTTCACTACGTAAAAGCCACAGAGCAAAAGGGCTCTGCTGACCACCACCCACCGCTTCCTATTTCCAGCTCATCGAAGAACTGGCCCTCTGCCTGCCTGCAGACAGGAAGTGTTCCTGGTTTGCTGACATGCTTTGCCTCCATAACCCAGGGCCTCCATCTGTCCACATGGTCAGACTCTGTTCCCTGACCACGTAGAGAAGCCTGTTTTCTTCTGACACCTTCTGCTCTCATCTCTCCCTCAACCCCCCACATGGATTGAAGATGGCTCACACTGGCCCTGGGCCCAGGCAGCCTCTTCCCACTCTGCCTCCCTGCCCGCCCCCCCCAACAAAGGTTCATTAAATTAGTCACTTGGACTTTCCATAGAGTTGAAGGTCACTTGCTGTAACTGTCAGCCAGGAGAGAGAGGCATCACTGGGGGAAGTTTCAGAGGCACGGTCTCCTTGAGTAGGAGGCTTGCTCTCACCGCCATGTTGCTGCCCTTGGACAGTGCACACATGCTATCTCCCTCCAATGAGAAGACAAGAGTGCCCTCCCTCCAAGACACCAAGAGTTCCCCAGTGACAGCGCAGGCTTCCATCCCTGACAGGCTAAGGCATATTGCCTAAGCAGCTTTTTTATGCTTCATGTTTTCCAACTAGAAAAACAAGGATACTTAACTTCCTCCCAGGGGTGATCTGAGGACATATTAACCAATTTCTGAAAACCACCTAAAGAGTTTGACCAGAGGAGGTAAAGAATGGTCACTGTTCATCCAGAAGCACTGAGATTAAATAACAACTACAACAACAACTCTACCTACTTTGTTTGGGCTGAAAAACAAATTATCATTGAAAACAAACCTAGGTCTCTTTATATAATGTTTCATCTCCAAGCTGGAACTTTAGTATTATGAGGCAATAAAAAACAAAGCACAATGGAATCCTAAACTTGATGTTCTCTTGGCTCTGTGTCTCGCTTGCAGTGGTGGGTGGACTCTGTAATTACAGTGGTTGTGAAGTCCCCAGCCATGTCTCAATCGGGCAGGCAGGGCAGACTCGACACTGTATTAGCAACGGCAGTCATTGGGGGAGAGGGTTCCAATGGCTTCCCTGGCAGCATTGTCATGATTCAGCAGAGGAAGAAAGTGCCAGAAAGCCAGACACTACAGGAAGAGACTGATAAACATTCTGTGCTTTGTATGTCTCTCAAAGCTGGCATTTGGAGAATGCGGTGAAATTTCAAAACTCCAGAAGCAAAGATGCATGTAGGAAGGGGTCAGACCTATACTGCACAAGCTTCACTTCTGACAGGGAGTGGTCCCCGGTTGAGAGAGGGGCTGTCCGCCTTGATATTTCACCCCACTTGACATTTCAATGTCCAAAGTGAAGGACTTTCCCCAAAACATCTTGACACAAACATCATGGAGCTTTGTCCATGAAATCAAAGTACAGAAAGCATTGTTTATCCATCTGTGTCTAACCACTAGTGGTCTGTGGAAGAATGGCAGGTACTGTGGTAGGAAAATAATTTTAATCATGAGCCTTCATGGGACTTTGGCAAAGTCTCCTCAGCTTTCTGTTGAGCTAAATGTTAGTTCTCCCATCACCACTGGTCAGTCGACTGACAAGAATGGCATGCTTATGCAGGAGGCATGAAAATCGTTAGAGATAACTACTTTTTTTTTTTTTTACATCTTTATTGGAGTGTAATTGCTTTACAATGGTGTGTTAGTTTCTGCGTTATAACAAAGTGAATCAGTTATACATATACATATGTCCCCATATCTCTTCCCTCTTGCGTCTCCCTCCCTCCCACCCTCCCTATACCACCCCTCCAGGTGGTCACAAAGCACAGAGCTGATCTCCCTGTGCTATGGGCTGCTTCCCACTAGCTATCTATTTTACGTTTGGTAGTGTATATATGTCCATGCCTCTCTCTCGCTTTGTCACAGCTTACCCTTCCCCCTCCCCATATCCTCAAGTCCATTCTCTAGTAGGTCTGTGTCTTTATTCCTGTCTTACCCCTAGGTTCTTCATGACATTTTTTTCCCCTTAAATTCCATATATATGTGTTAGCATACGGTATTTGTCTTTTTCTTTCTGACTTACTTCACTCTGTATGACAGACTCTAGGTCTATCCACCTCATTACAAATAGCTCAATTTCGTTTCTTTTTATGGCTGAGTAATATTCCATTGTATATATGTGCCGCATCTTCTTTATCCATTCATCCGATGATGGACACTTAGGTTGTTTCCATCTCCAGGCTATTGTAAATAGAGCTGCAATGAACATTTTGGTACATGACTCTTTCTGAATTGTGGTTGTCTCAGGGTATATGACCAGTAGTGGGATTGCTGGGTCATATGGTAGTTCTATTTGTAGTTTTTTTAAGGAACCTCCATACCGTTCTCTATAGTGGCTGTACCAATTCACATTCATAACTACCTTTTAAGTTATCTCTTGTTATGCGAAACTTGACTCTTATAAGTAACCAACTATTTTACTTACCTATACCTACGATCTATCTTCACACTAACATATCTATTTAATATGAATGTAGAATGAGAGGGAAATAGATATAAAGCTAGCATATGTGGTTCACAAATATTTCAAAGAAGCCAAATAAAAATCTTAGAACCTATGTATTTGCTTATATCACCTCTGTGGGTAATAACTTCTGTAAACTTACTGCCTGATAATTTTAAGATTGTATTTTTTTTTCTTTCCTTTTCTTTTTAACCCCCAAATTACCTATTTCAAACTTCAAGAGGTGGTCCCTAATTCTTGTATTCCATTCCATTTTAATTCAGTTCAAGGAGAATTATCTGTTGTGTTTCCAGGGCTGTGGTTTTAGTATTCAAAAGGAATATAAATCACATTTCCTGTTCTCAAGGTATTTCAAGTCCTGTGGGGAAGGCAAGGCTAAACACAAAACATGTTTGTCTGAGAGGATATGATTACTGCTAAAATGAATTATATGGATAAGAGGTGCTACAGAGTCCCATAGACTCCAAGGTTTGGTGAACACTTATAGTTTATTTACAGAGGAAAGAGTCCTAATTTTCATAGTCTGTTGACATGTGTTGGTTTCCCTAACATGGTAGACCACCCAGTTGTCCTTCTCTAGCTTTGTTTTGTTGGTCCTAGGGCGACCAGGCCCACACACGGAGACAGGCTCTGAAAGCAAGATGCTGCTCAGGTTGACCAGCTGTCTAGGTTTTCCCGTGTGACACAGGGGAAGTCTAGAGAAATCGTGAATGCTCTCAGAAGTCAGCACATGAGGAGACGCTCAGGACAGAGCCCAGAGCTGGCAGTAATCTCCACTCCTAACGCTTCTGAGAAGTCTGACGACAGGTCGACAAGAGTAGTCTTGAAATCAGAGCAGATTTCTTTTGGCTGGGCAGAGGCTGTAACTGGCAAGTCCTAATTTATGTATGAAGTCTATTTTTTAATTTCACAGAGGAGCTGTCACCAGGTTCGAGGTAGAATGATCAGGAGAGAGACTACCCCGTAGAGAATTAGCCAGGGGCATTGCTCTTCAGTGATCCTCCAGCTCTTATTAAAATTCTCATTTAGAACAAGTATCATTCAGATGCCCAGGTAAAGAAAGAATTTGGTAAGGGGATGTGGGTAAGGCATCCTTTTCTCAGCCTTACCTTTCGGGAAAGGAAATAAGATTTGCTGTGTTAGGAGAATAAAGTCTTCTTTGCGGGAAAGAGCAAATGGTAGAGGAAAAATGTGAAAATTCCCAAAGTTGTGCCTTTGAGCCTTCCTAATTAACACGAGAGCACAGCTCTCCTTCTGTTTCCTGTTGACTAGCGGGCAAAGGGCGGCTGCTCTTCCTTATGACCCACAGATGTGAAAAATATTGATTTGTCAGAATCCCTAAGGCTCTAATGAAATTTATGTGATTTTCATAAATACAAATTGTATCAGAACTGTTGTCACAGAAACTTGAGTGGGCAGAGCAGCCAAGGCAGGAAAAAGAGGAGAAATCTGTGGTCAGTTTTAGTGTATGGTCCCTTGAACCTACTGCCAGGCAGTGATCTTCCTAAAATGTCAACTTCATCCAAAGGCTTGCCATCCGCACTTCATCCACTTGCTGAAGTCTCAGTAGCGAGAAGTTAAACGCCTTTAAATCACCAGCCCGAAATTACCTATCCAGAATAATTTGCTGTCAGTCCCTTACCCCATCTCCTAGCAAGACAAATATAATTACCAGCCAAGCCCCTAATCCTCTAAACCAGTGTTTCTCAAACTTCAGTGAACAAAACAGATTGCTGGGCTCCATCCCTAGGGTGCTACCTGAGAATCTGCATTGCTAATAAATTCCCAGGTGATGGTGACCTGACACTGCTGGTCCAGGGACCACATTTTTTAAAAAGCCGCTGCCCCACTGCCTATACTCAGTATGCCGATTCCACTCTATGTAAAATAATATCACATTCTGAATTTATTATAGTTAGTCACATGTCCTGCACTATAGTGTTTATGGTTTTGAATTAGGGAACAGTATATGTTCTCATAAGCTTTGTGTCTCTCTATCCTACCACAGTGCTTTTGCACTATAGAAAGAGATCAATAAGCTCTTGTTAAATCAGGGGGAAACCAGGCAGAAATGACTGTCTTCTGAGCCTACAGAAAACCCTGAGATGTTTATGATTACAGGATCCCACTGAGCTATTTACATCAAGGGGAGGAGCCCCTGGCTCCTGCTTCCATGTACCCTTCAGGTGGCCTTCTATCTCTTCTTTCCCTTTCAAGGTACTCTTGTCATTTGAGCCTGATTGACAGTAAAGAGTCAGAAAGCCCTGTTGTTGTTTTTTTTTTTTTAATTTAATTTTTATTTTATATTGGAGTGTAGCTAATTTACAATGTCGTGTTAGTTTTAGGTGTACAGCAAAGTGATTCAGTTATACTTATACATATATCCATTCTCTTCCAGATTCTTTTCCATATAGGTTATTACAGAATATTGAGTAGAGTTTCCTGTGCTCTACAGTAGGTCCTTCTTGGTCATCTGTTTTATATAAAGTATTATGTATTCGTTAATCCCAAACTCCTAATTTATCCCTCCCCCTCACCTTTCCCCTTTGGTAACCATAATTTTGTTTTCTATGTCTGTAAGTCTGTTTTGTAAATAAGTTCATTTGTAACATTTTTTTAGATTCCATGTATAAGTGATATCATATGATATTTGTCTTCCTCTGTCTGACTTACTTCACTTAGTATGATAATCTCTAGGTCGATCCATGTTGCTGCAAATAGCATTATTTCATTCCTTTTTATAGGAAAGCCCTGGTTTTGAACCCAACTGTAAGACTTATAAACCCCATGGCCTTTGGTAAGTTGACTGACTTAAGCCTCAGCTTGCCCATTTCTGAGATGAGGTCTAATAATCCTTAATTTACAGATTTGTCTTGAGGATTAAATAGAATAATGCATAGAATCTGTTGTAGCTCTGTGCCTGCCACCCAGTAGGGATTCACTCATCTATTATTTATCACAACACAAATCTGGGGGAGAACGCACAGTGTAGTTTGCTCTGCACCCTCTAGGAGTGACCCTTGGTGCACGCTTGCCTATAAATTACTCCACGAGGTTTGACAAACGGCTGCAGGATAACCTGCGAGCCACTGCACCTTTCTGTATCAGTGACCCCAATTTCTGCTGGGGGGATAAATCTTCTTCCATTTTAATAAAATTTCTCAAGCGTCAATGGAAAGCAGAAATGTCACTGAAAGAAGCATGTGGAAACTGCAGAGCTGAGAATGGGGAGTGTCCCTGAGGACCAGTCTCTGAGAAGATGCCTGTGTCCTGTGATGGGGAACATTTAGAAGCTGAAACAGTAGGAATGTGGTGGGGAAGGCAGGGGAATTCAATCTCCTTTGCCTCCTCCACACAAATCAATCACAAAGGAAACAGGCATTTGAGGGAAAAGTTCCTTTAGAATGTATTTCTATTACCTCACTCATAGATCTCATTCCCTCCTACTATGATTCCTTGAGCAGAACAGCCCGGATCTTACACAGCCTCTTAATGGGCTCATTTTTGGACTCTGTAAGACAGACAAAGGAGTCTCGGAATCCCCCAGATGGGGACGGGAGCAGGTTAGAGGACCAAAAAGAGGGTCACTTCAGACTGAGAAGGGATGATGGGAAGCTGACCCTCCAAATATCTTCAAGTTACTGGAATTTTCTACTTCCGTGCTGAAGGAAGAATTCTAGGCAATAAAAACATAATTAGAAGATCTACACTATAACTTACTTAAGATTGTGTTGTCTCACGTTCAGCATCCATATGTCCTGAATTTTATTCAACAAGCACAGTGTTCATATTTTATTCCACTGTTCGAATGGTATCGCTGTGTCCAGGAACTTCCCACAGTTTAGCTTCCAAATTATATCACCCAATTTGCCTCCTGTCCCCCACATCATGAAAAATGGGGTAATTTTTGGTTTGGGAAATATAATCATTGCAATATATGCCCTTCATTTTGCAAATGAGGAAAGTTGGATCTTACTACAGGTTGGTGTCAGTACCAGAGGGCTGAAACCCAGTTTTTCTGAATCTCAATACATTACTCCCTTCTAGTATATTATGCAGCCATCAGGTTCATTTTAAGCTTTTAAAAGGCTTTTTTTTTTTTTTTTTTAATTAAACAAGCACTTTAATCCTGACAACATATCCCAGAACCCCCAGCTTTCTGTCTGCTTACAGAGAAGAAAAATAAAGTTAAATGATATGTACATAACTTCATGGGGGCATTCTCTTTATCAATCTAACTTTAAATTATTTATTTATTTTATTTCATTTTTGTGTGTGTGATCAGCACATCCATGCAGAATCAGGTCAGAATTGTTTTTGCACGCATAAGAGGCTTATTGAATCAAGTGTTGGCATCTCTACTTGGTTTAAAACAAAGCATTTCAAATGGCTAATAAGATAGTCGGAAGTCTTCTCATCCAGGTCTAGCACCTATGTTTCAGGAACTATACTAGGTATTAGGTATTAGAAGTTAATAAAAAGATAAAGACCTTACCCTCTTGGAATTTACAGCTAAGCTTAAGTGACCTGAGCAAGAGGGTCTAGGAAGGGCCCTTTTGCCGTCCTGGACACAAAAAACCCAGGGTCTGGCATAGTTTAATTAAATGACCATCCTTCCCAATTAGCCATGAAAAACACTGCTTGTGTAACTATGTGATTATCACTTCCTGCCTGGATTAGTGTAATCCATGATATGCAGGCCTTCTGTGCTCCAGCATTTCCTCTGGGGATTTGCAACCTTTGCAAAACCCCAGCTTTAGAATGCTGGCTAGAGCCAAAACGTCATTACTCACATTACTTCTATGCCAAGCAAGCTTCCCGTGCTTCCTTAACAGAGGAGTGCACACTGTAAACGTTCTGTAGTTAAAAGGATGAGCAGAAAACGCTTCCCCAAACCTGGGGCTGTCTCGGCAGTTTAAGTATACACTTCTCTCACCCCAAGCAAAAGTTGGCAAGTGTCAGCCCCAGACGACATATGTGTTCATCTCCTGTTGCCTGTCAAGGAAAAGCTGGATATTGTAGAAATGATTCAGACCCTCAGTGGGATTGATGGGGTTCTTTCTTCCAATTCTACAATTCTGCTTTTCTAGAATAGCTACTTCCTGGGGACTTCCTCAGATAGGAAAACTGTCTTTATCCCCACAATTCATTTTTTCAATCATAAACTCACATTTTTTTTCAGAAATGAAATAATACTAAAGATGAATTAGAAATATTTCAAATGAGGAAACTGCAGCTGAGAGAGAGAGAGAGTGGGAGAGATAACATGCTGAGACAAGGTCACAGCAAGGATTAGAATCCAAGTCTCCTAACTGATCTAAAGAACTACTGTGTCTTCTCTAATAAATAGTTCAGATTCCACTGGCCTGTGCTATATGGCCACCTTCTCCCTCTACATTTATAGAAAGGGTCATTTTTTATCTGTAGGCTGTCCAACTCCTCAGTGCTGTAATGGAAAGGATCCTGAATGTCAAACACCATTTTTCATTGGTAATATTGCTTAGGTAAATATCTCAAAATAGATTTTCAGCACCAGAGCAGGAAGACGCCCATGAAAGGAAGTTCCAGCTTCTGAAAATACCACCGGGTTTTCGCAAAGCCAAACTGCATGAAACAGATCAAAGAGCATTACATTGCCTTCTGGTTATGGGTCACTCTATCTCTGTGAATCTAGTCATAAAAGCACAGAAATTCAGATCTGGGAGGGACTTCAGAGATCATCTTGTCAACTCCTTCAGTTTAAAGGTGAAGAAAGCGAGACCCAGAGAATACGAGAGACTCGCCCCAGGCTATAGAACTAGTTACAAGGAAACTGTCTGTCCTTTCTCCCTCTGTCACATTGTCCTGTAACACAAGGCCTAGGCCACCTGATATATTCAGTGGTTGTGCCAACAAGAACAGAGAAGATGCTTTTGATTTTTTTAGGGTGATACACATTGTGACAAAGCCCCAAAGTGACCTCTTCCAAAGCAGGAGAGCAGCACATGCTAACATGCAACAAATTCCTGGACACAACACAGAAAAAAGAAGAAGAAGGAGGAGGAGGAGGAGGAGAAGGAGAAGAAGAAGAAGAAGAAGAAGAAGAAAACCATCCTACAACACAGAAAAAAGAAAAGAAAACCACCGCATCATGGTCTCAAAAGAAGTCGAGTCTGAGATCTGATGTTCACCATTCATCACATGCCCTTTGATGCATGATGCTTAAGATAGTTAGTGTGGCACTTTCATAACTAAAGCAAGTACAAAAAGTGTCAAGTTCTGGGCTTCCCTGGTGGCGCAGTGGTTGAGAGTCCGCCTGCTGAGGCACAGGACACGGGTTCGTGCCCCCGTCCGGGAAGATCCCACATGCCGCGGAGCGGCTGGGTCCGTGAGCCATGGCCGCTGAGCCTGCGCGTCCGGAGCCTGTGCTCCACAACGGGAGAGGCCGCAAGAGTGAGAGGCCCGCGTACCGAAAAAAAAAAAAAAAAAAAAAATTCAAGTTCTACTTCAAAAACAGTAACAGTCCTTGCAGAAGTGATTAGGGGAGAAACCTACCCATCCTTTCTTTCTATTTTGCTCTTCACTGAACTTGTGCAATATAGTTCCCTAAATGTCTGGTGCCCAGAACTTCCAAGGGCAAGAACTTTGCAAAATAACATTTTTTATTAGAAAAACTATACATAATTATTATAGAAAATTTGCAAAATACAGAAAGTCATCAAGAAGAAAACCAAACAGATCTATATATTTACCATCCTTAGATATTGTTACTTTTGAAAATATCTCTTATCAGTATTTTATTTAGGCATGCATATACATAGATATTTTTCAAATAAATTGGCCTCACATCATTATATATTGCTTTGTAGCCTGTTTCTATTTGTTTTCACATTACAACTTACCAGGAACTTTCTTTTTCCGAGTAGTTATCAAACTTTACTGAACCTCAGAATCACCTGGAAGGCTTGTTAAGACAGAGTGCTGAGTCCCAATTCCAGTTTCTAATTTAGTACCTCTAGGGTTGAGATCTATAATTTGCATTTCTAACAAGTTTCCAGGAGATATTGATGTTGCTAGTCTGGGAATACACTTGGAGAGCTATGGTAGTACTACAACATAACTTTTTGTAAAAAAAATGCCTGTAGAGTATTTCATTGAGTGTGGTATATGATAGGCATTTTGACTTTTTCCAGTTTTCACTGTTATAAATAATAATGTAATAAATATATATTTTGCATATCTTTTTTAAAAATAGCTTTATTGAGGCAAAATTCACATATGATCAAATTCACCTATTTTAAGTATACAATTCTTTGTTTCTTTAAGATAAATTCTAAAAAGAAGAATTGCTGAGTCAAAGATTATATATTTTGATACACATTGACAAATTGTCCTCTGAGGTTGTACATAATTAGATTTGCACAGCAGAGTATGTACATCATTTTCTGATTTCCTTGGGCAACCCAGAATAGTATAATTTTTAAACACCTTAACAAATTTGAAAGGAAAAAATAGTATTGTATTGTTGCTTTTATTTATATTTCTTTGACATCAGTTGAGGTTGAATATTTTCCCTCAGATATTTCTTTGGCATGAGTATTTATGATTTTGTGAATTCTCTGCCTTAGGCAGGATATTTGTGTAGGTATCCTGCATAGCACAGACCATGAGGACATTGGCCATTTTAATGTTTGATAAATCAATACAGGGAAAATCCTATGTAAAATGTTATTTCCCTATAATTCTCATTGAACATCAGCATCCACCTCTCTCTCTCTCTCTCTCTCTCTCTCTCACACACACACACACACACACAAACACACACACACACACACCCGTACCCCAAATTGAGAAGGACCTCCAGGCTATGGGCAGTCCCAGGGAAACTTCCACTAAGGCAGCAAAAACACACTAGTTTAAAAACCCCCAACTGAATCTGGTGAGTCAGTTCTACTGCAGTCAATTGAATTGAGGTAAAGGATAAGTGTTACAATGTTTATAGAGTTAATTTTAAAAGAAAGTGGTTATTTTACCTAATAGGTTTTTCATCTTGTTTTCTGCTCTGCTCTGGGGGTTCATGGACTCAGCCTAGCAGGTGGCTCCCTAGCCCAGTAGAAGCTGGAAGTAAGAAGGCCTGCGGAGAGAACTGTAACCGCTGATCTTTGAAAACTTTCCTAACTTGCCACCAAGGAAGCCTTAAGGTCGAATACCAACAGCTAGAGCTTTGGTGGAGAACTCTCCATTCTTGGGCTATTTGGCATTCACTGGGGGAAAAAATGTCATATATATTTTCACAGGTGAAGGAGAGTCGGTGCCCAAAGAAAGCATCCAATACAAAGGCACTGTGTTCTAGGTTTCAGCCTGTCTATAGAGTTTTTGAGAAGAGTTTCCTTTTCCTAAAATTCTTCTGAATGAATACAAGGTGACTCTTCCATTAGACCAGCATGATTTGAAATTATCTTTTTCTGCGTGGTCTGCCCTACTGACTGCTCACCTCTTAAAACCCATGTGTTAGGAATACTTTTTTATTTCTCTTCTCTTACCCCTTAATACATTCTTGCTGAGGGATGTGCTCTGCTCCTACGGCTTCAGCTCCACCCTGAGACTGATGGCACCAAACACCACATCTCCATTGGCAAATGTGTTCCTCCGCTACGTTGATGAATGCCCTCTGGGAATTTATCTTCACTGGAAAGACTGGGAAGGCCGACAGAAGATGCAAACCCAACGTGCTTAAAACGGAACTCTTTAACTCTCTCCACCTCAAACTTTCCTTCTTATTTTCCTCATTTCAGTTAATAGCATCCCCACTTATGTTAAAATCATAAGCCTTATCTGGATATTCTATATTCACTTGGTCCCTGAATTCTGCCTCTTCTGCCTCAAGCATGCATCTCCTATCGGGCCCTCCCTGTCTCCCCCACTGCCCTTGTGCATTAACTCAGACCTTCCTAATCTCTGGCCCTCACTACTTCACCCCTTCCAGCTGGCCTTCCTCCTAGTTTACTTTCTTCACTCCAAACCACTCTGTGCCTTCAAAATGGCCTGCAGAGGTGTTTTCCCATTAAAGAAATCTGATCATGTCACTCCCCTTCCTGAAGATGGCTGCCCAGAGGACTAATTAACCTAAATTCTTTGACATGGCACCTAAGACTTTCCACTACCAGCCTCTTCTTCCCTCCACCACCAGCACCCCCGGCAGGCTCTGCTCTAGTCACACGGAATCTCTGTTCCCAGAACAAGCTATTTTTAACCTTTTACCCCTCCAGGTTGTGTGCATTCTTCTTCCTCTTATTTGTCACAAAATTTCCTCCTTATCCTTCAATGCCAGCTGAAATGAATCACCTCATTCATTAATTCATTCACTCATTCAACATAATTATTTTTAGCATCTATTAACTGCAAAAAAAAAGAGAAAAAAATTGTGCTATGGGAAGCCAAACAGATAGGATCCCTGTTCTCATGGAGCTATGAAATTTTTCTTGAAGACTTTCTTGACACTTTGGGCAGTTAATAATTTCCTCCTTACCCTCATAGCATTCTGTTCATACCGCTATGATAGCAGTTAATAAACCATAATGTAATTAAGTCTGGATTCCTGACTAGACTCTGAGCTCCTGGGGTTAGGGGTGGAAGGGATGCATCGATGATTGAGTCTTACTCGCCTTTATATTTGAGGAGGCTATTCAACATAGTGGTTAAGTTCATGAGTTCTTAGACAACTACCTGGGTTCAAATTCTGCCTTTACCATTTACAAGCTCTGTAACTTTAGACAATTTTTAAAATCTCTCTGTGTTTTGGTTTGCTCTTCTGTTGAATGAACATAATAATAGTAACCCATAAGGTTGTAAGGGTTAAAGGTGTTAATATATGAAAACAATTACTACAGAATATGGTAGGTGCTCCATTTTTATTAATTCCACTATGGTGCTAGTAATAGAAAGCCCTCCATAAAAGCTAACTTAATGAGTGGATGGATATTATTTAAGTATAATAAGATCGATCTATCTACCTATCTAATCTTACTCAAAGACCGTATCACCTCATTCACAGGTATGAGAATGGTCAGGCCAGACGTAACCCAGACAGCCAAGGGCAGTGATTCTCAAGCTTTAGCATGCTTTAAAAATCTCCTAAGGGGGGCTTCCCTGGTGGCGCAGTGGTTGAGAGTCCGCCTGCAGATGCAAGGGACACGGGCTCGTGCCCCTGTCCGGGAAGATCCCACATGCCGCAGAGCAGCTGGGCTTGTGAGCCATGGCCGCTGAGCCTGCGTGTCTGGAGTCTGTGCTCCGCAACAGGAGAGGCCACAACAGTGAGAGGCCCGCGTACCGCAAAAAAAAAAAAAAAAAAAAAAAATCTCCTAAGGAACTTATTAAAATTCGTATTTCTGTCCCCTTTCTGATTTAGTAATTTTGGAGTCGATCTCAGAATCTGCATTTGTAATGAGCACTGTGCAGATAGATGGTCCTTGGACCACACTTTGAGAAATACTAGCCCTGGCGGGTATCTTAGACTCTTTCCCCTGCTGGGGGTCCCAGAACCACACATTGTCTCACGTGAACAAAGGGACTGGAGGGGTCCTGCGGATCAAGGTGACACAGTACCATGTGATCGCACAGGATCCCTCTGTGGAAGACAGTCAGGGAGGGAAATGAAGTCCATAAAATGCACTCTGTAGAGACCTGCTACAAGGACATCTGCGTCATAAAGCAGGGCTGACTGTGAGGGTGGATGGAAACATTTTCTAGTAATCCCACTTGGGTTATTTTCTAAGAATTGGCAACAGAGTGATGGTATTTAGGGTACGTAGGTTTTGCTATTCAGGGTTGAGCTTTATCATCAGTTTCATGTTGAGTTAATTTATGATTATTAATCTGCCATAAACTACCGATGTGACATTTGGCAGGTCACTCTGCCTTTCTGGGCCTCTTCTTTCTGTGAAAAGTGATTTGAGTTAAAGTTTCTCTAAGAGTCCTTCAGTCCTGTTATTCACTGATTCCTAGGCTGGGAATTGCAAACCACCTACCTAAGGCCTGAAAGAACTCACGGCTCTCCTAAGAGAGAGCAGTTTTCTCGGTATTAACCACAGAAGCAGTTTCCAAATGTCAATCAATAGCAACACACCTGGATTTTTAAAGATGAAGAGAGAGTGCCAGTTCCACTGGGCAGTCTGCGCCAGCACTTAGCTGAAACAGGAACAAAAAAGCACATCTGAAATAAAGAGCCATTCTCTTCCCTCCTGCCCAGCTGGCGGCAAACCTGCTCCATCCAGCACTTTCTCCAAAGGCCTCACTCTCCTATCCTCAGGCCCTGGAGATGGCCACCACAGGAGGCAGGTACTTGAGCTACTCCTTCCTAGAGGATCTTGCTGAGGCCACCTGTAGGAAGTCATCTGGTCACACCCTTGGGAGAAATCTAAATGCACTAGCAATAGTGAGTCCATGCCTGTATTTCTGGAAATCCAACTCCCATTCCTGCCTTTATTTCTGTTATGCCATTGTAGCATTGTGATTTATAATAAGAAATATATATTTGGTCTTTATTCCTGTTTCTGGCACAGAGCTCCTAAACCTCTTGGAATTTCCTAACTGACAAGAGCAATAAAAGTGCCTTTTGTTATATTAATGAGACAACTTTTGGACCACACCTAAGGATGGGGGATGGTTGCCCATGGAGCTAAACCTGTGATTAGAAGATTGGAACTTTAAGTCTCACCCCCAAATACCCTGGGAGGGGAGAGGGGTTGAAGATTGAGTCCTATCACCTACAGCCAATGCTTTAATCAGTCGTGCCTTTGTAATGAAGCCTCTGAAAAAAACCAAAAGGTCAGGGTTTGGGGAGCTTCCAGGTTGATGAATACATGGAAATTTGGGGACAGTGGAGTTCCTGAAGAGGGCATGGAAGCTTTGTGCCCTGTGCCCATACTCTGCCCTAGGCATCTCTTCCATCTGGCTGTTTCTGAGTTATATTCTTTTATATTAAACTGATGATCTACTAAGTAAAATGTTTCTCTGAGTTTTATGAGCCACTCCAGCAAATCAATCAAATCCCAGGAGGGGGGGGTCTTTGGAAACTCTGATCTATAGCCACTCAGAAGCACAGCTAACCAGGGTCTAAAATTGAGAGGGGCAGTCTTGTAGGACTGAGCCCTTAACTTGTGGGATCTGACGCCATCACCAGGTAGTGTCAGAATTATAGGACACCCAGACAATGCTGGAGAATTGCTTACTATTGTGGCAACCACCCCCATTGGAACTGGTGACAGAACTGTAGCCATCAATGATGGAAGAAAAAGGATTGGGAGATAAAGAAAAACTTTATTATTCCCATGTCACCTAACATGTAACAGCGCCTCTAGTCTTGAGCTATTTTGCTGTACATTATACGAAGTATGGTCCACAATGAAAGTTCCTTCCAGATGTGTGTTTCAGGAGGACCCAATTTGAGAAAATGTATATGCACCTCAGCATCACACAGTCCCTTTTTCCAGGGTCATGGCACAGCAGGTGGGTGGGGTGCAACTCTCTACCCTTGTGCCAAAGCTGTGCAGCTGATGTCTCCTTGGCTAGTGTTTTCCAAGCTGTTAACAAACAAAGGAATCCTAGCCTTTCATTATTTCTCCCTTCTCTGCCCATATCACGTGGTGAAACATTTTTCTCCCCAATTGCATTAATTAAGTAACAATTAATGTTTTCCCGTTTAAAAATTAATCAGAGACATAGATAATGGCTAATCAATGCTTCTCATCTTCTCTGAAGTGCCAGTGGAATCATTTTTATCATTCCAGTGAAAAGCACAGAAAATTCACCTCTCAGTGAGTTTATTCAGTCTTATCACAGATACAGTTTGCTTTCTGATGAAGCTTTTTAGAAAACTGAAGCTAGTTCAGGAAACTCCAGGATGCCTGGAACTCTGCATTTTGACAGAAAGGTGAGCAGAGGCTACCTCTCCTCACAGTGAGAGGTTCAAGGGTGGATGCACGGATTACCAGGTGGTGAATGACAGAAGGATTTCTTGGCTAAAGCACCTGGCTGAAAGCTGTGGAGAGAAAGGATGAGAGAGGAGGTTGGCTTCTGTGTGGAGTTTTTACTTCTAATTCTGAGTGAGTGCAGATTCTTTCAGCTCTCTGTTTCCACCTGTCTACCATCTTTCTCACCTTTCTCTTCTCT
Organism: Phocoena sinus; assembly: GCF_008692025.1. Classification (NCBI taxonomy): domain Eukaryota; kingdom Metazoa; phylum Chordata; class Mammalia; order Artiodactyla; family Phocoenidae; genus Phocoena; species Phocoena sinus. The sequence continues at coordinate 37,856,453 of NC_045770.1, read as the reverse complement.
TCCTCCTTCCTATGTCCTCAAGGTCATTGATGGTAGAACCAGAGAGGAGAAGGAGGGACAACCCACTGGAGGGAAAAGTGAACTGGGCCTCAGATTGTGTGTGATCTGAGGAGAATGACACAATATTCGCTGTCTGTTATTTTTATCTGACTGATGGTGATACATGGCCTTATCACATAGGTGTTTATATCTTTGTCTTCACCCAGGTCGTGCTTCTCTGCCTAATTTCCCCTTATGCCTCAAGACTCTACCCAGTCAGGGTAGGTGCTCCTTTTCTGTGTTCCCAAGATATTGTATTTAATTACTGGTTCAATTTTCTGAACCTCCCACTCTATTCTGAAATCCATGAGAGTAACCTTGTGCACAGGGCCTCAGTAAAATGCCTGCACATGATGGGTGTTCAACAAATACTTTTTAAAATGAATTACTAACAAAAGGTGTAAATAAATGCCACATAAAGGACAGCGTTTCTTCTGATTGTCACTGCAGACATGAGATTAATAAAGCAGAAAATAAGTACTGTCCAAAGTTAAATTCCAGTGAGACACAAAACAGTGCCCCAAAGCCTGGTAAAAAGAGTCAAATCACAGCTGGAGACAGGGTGATGGTAGAAACCAAATAATGAATGGCAGATGCCAAGGGATGGGAGTTATATAAAAATCAGGAAACGAGGGAGGTAACAAGGAAGTTGTGCGTCTTTAGGGGAAGGGGGTCTCTGTGGAAGGCCTTTGCCTGCGTCCTCCATCTTCAACTCTGTCAGAAGAAAGAGGACTTTCATCAGTGTCTTATAATTTTCTGCATACAGGTCTTTTGTCTCCTTAGGTAGGTTTATTCCTAGATATTTTATTCTTTTTGTTGCAGTGGTAAATGGGAGTGTTTTCTTAATTTCACTTTCAGATTTTTCATCATTAGTGTATAGGAATGCCAGAGATTTCTGTGCATTAATTTTGTATCCTGCTACTTTACCAAATTCATTCATTAGCTCTAATAGTTTTCTGGTAGCATCCTTAGGATTCTCTATGTATAGTATCATGTCATCTGAAAACAATGACAGCTTTACTTCTTCTTTTCCAATTTGGATTCCTTTTATTTCTTTTTCTTCTCTGATTGCTGTGGTGAAAGAAATTAAAGATGATACAAATAGATGGAGAGATATACCATGTTCTTGGATTGGAAGAATCAACATTGTGAAAATGACTCTACTACCCAAAGCAATCTACAGATTTAATGCAATCCCTATCAAACTATCATTGTCATTTTTCACGGAACTAGAACAAAAAATTTCACAATTTGTATGGAAATACAAAAGACCTGAATAGCCAAAGCAATCTTGAAAATGAAAAATGGAGCTAGAGGAATCAGGCTCCCTGACTTCAGACTATACTACAAAGCTACAGTAATCAAAACAGTATGGTACTGGCACAAAAACAGAAATATAAATCAATGGAACAGGATAGAAAGTCCAGCAATAAACCCACGCACATATGGTCACCTTATCTTTGATAAAGGAGGCAAGAATAGACAGTGGAGAAAAGACAGCTTCTTCAATAAGTGGTGCTGGGAAAACAGGACAGCTACATGTAAAAGTATGAAATTAGAACACTCCTTAACACCATACACAAAAATAAACTCAAAATGGATTAAAGACCTAAATGTAAGGTCAGAAACTATCAAACTCTTAGAGGAAAACAGAGGCAGAACACTCTACGATATAAATCACAGCAAGATCCTTTTTGACCCACCTCCTAGAGAAATGGAAATAAAAACAAAAATAAATAAAGGGGATCTAATGAAACTTCAAAGCTTTTGCACAGCAAAGGAAATCATAAACAAGACCAAAAGACAACCCTCAGAATGGCAGAAAAGATTTGCAAATGAAGCAACTGACAAAGGATTAATCTCCAAAATTTACAAGCAGCTCATGCAGCTCAATAAGAAAAAAACAAACAACCCAATCCAAAAATGGGCAGAAGACCTGAATAGACATTTCTCCAAAGAAGATATACAGATTACCAACAAACACATGAAAGAATGTTCAACATCATTAATCATTAGAGAAATGCAAATCAAAACTACAATGAGATATCATCTCACACTGGTCAGAATGGCCATCATCAAAAAAATCTGGAAACAATGAATGCTGGAGAGGGTGTGGAGAAAAGGGAACACTCTTGCACTGTTGGTGGGAATGTAAGTTGATACAGCCATTGTTGAGAACAGTATGGAGGTTCCTTAAAAAACTACAAATAGAACTACCATATGACCCAGCAACCCCACTGCTGGGCATATACCCTGTGAAAACCATAATTCAAAAAGAGTCATGTACGAAAATGTTCATTGCAGCTCTATTTACAATAGCCAGGACATGGAAGCAACCAAAGTGTCCATCAACAGATCAATGGATAAAGAAGATGTGGCACATATACACAATGGAATATTACTCAGCCATAAAAGGAAACGAAATCGAGTTATTTGTAGTGAGATGGATGGACCTAGAGTCTGTCATACAGAGTGAAGTAAGTCAGAAAGAGAAAAACAAATACCGTATGTTAACACATATATATGGAATCTAAGAAAAAAACAAAAAGGTCATGAAGAACCTAGGGGCAAGATGGGAATAAAGGCACAGACCTACTAGAGAATGGACTTGAGGATATGGGGAGGGGAAATGGTAAGGTGTGACAAAGTGAGAGAGTGGCATGGACATATATACACTACAAAACGTAAAATAGATAGCTAGTGGAAAGCAGTCGCATAGCACAGGGAGATCAGCTTGGTGCTTTGTGACCACCTAGAGGGGTGGGATAGGGATGGTGGGAGGGAGGGAGATGCAAGAGGGAAGAGATATGGGAACATATGTATATGTATTACTGATTCACTTTGTTATAAAGCAGAAACTAACACACCATTGTAAAGCAGTTATACTCCAATAAGGATGTTAAAAAAAAAAAGAAGAAGAAGAAGATAGAGGACTGATAAACTAACCCCTGAATCTGACAACTTAAGCTAGACTGATATTTCTTTCATGGCAGGACCATGCCTTCCATGTCTTTGGTATTCCAACAGGAGCTTCCTACAGTACCTTGTAGAGAGACATACTTGGGTAGTAAGTGCTGATTTGACTAAAACACAGTATATTCTGATAAACAGGGTGGAGATCTTCATCCTTTTTGTACACTGATGTATCCCAAAAGTCTAGCCTTGTGCTTGTCACATAATTGCTCCTCAGTAAACATCTGTTGAATGAATAAACGAATTTTTAAAACCTCACAGCAGGCTGTTGTCTCCATGGCCAGAGTGGAGTAGTGTTTCTGGGTAGTGTTTTCAACTAAGCCTCAAGCAAGATAGCTCATGGCTCAGCAGCAAAGCAAAAGGAGATAATAAACCTTAATCTGGGTGCATTCATCACCTAAGAAAGTACACCCAAGGTCCAACTGGTGGCGTTCTGAGGGTCTCCTACTTGGGTGACTTTTGTGCTCATTTTTGAAGCAAGATAAACAATTCCTTTTCAAGAAGCACATAAGTGATAGGAGCAAGGGGACAGCTTCTTTCCTCAAACTGGTCTCTGCTCATGTCCTGATACCTAGAAGGGAAGCTCTGTGTCTGTTAGACACTGATGACCACAATTTCAAAATTTAGGGTAAAACTCCCCCTCTCAAGCCATGCATTTTTTTATCCTCAAATAACACCCTTAAAAACAATGACATGAAAGCACAATACTGGTGGTGGAATAAATTTCACATGAAGCAGTGCATATGTTAAAAGCATTTACAGTTCCAGAGAATGTGGGTTTACATTTCACTTGTCCTGCTCCAACGCCCTATGAATTGACTCAGCTGGTTTTAATAATAATAATTTTTTTAAGTGGTGGGAATATCATTCTGTGTGTACATTACGGAATGAGAGACTCTCGCAACAAGAATTTAACACCAGCGAAAGCACATGTGTACAGATGGAAAAACACGAGTAATTCCCTTTCATATGTTTTCCAGCCTCTCCATACATAGAATGCCACACACTGAATGGGGGCCAAAGTGCCAGTGGCGGACGTCTTTCTAATGGGCATCCTTTTTGCCAGTTGCCATGGATGATAAGATTCTATTTCTTTCCTAACGTCCTTCCCCTCCGTTCACGCCAGCGCAATAATTTTTGGCATTTACAAGCCATCTCTTGCCAGATACTCGCCTATGCAAACCTGCCACACCTCCTCCTCTTTCCAGAGAGGCTCTGGAATTCAGGGGGCTGTGGGAAGATGGCTTCCAGAGCCCTTGGACACAGACAGCAGCCATCAGCCACAAACCATCTTGCAGGAAACATTTCTCCACCCAAGGAACAGACTTGAACGTAGAGAATAACTTTTATATTTGTTCTGTGACACTCAGGGAGCAGAAGAGAAGAAAAAAGATTCTGGTGAAAATGGTCTTGGAAATAAGAGACCGGAGGGTTTCAGTGGACAAAATTACATTTGTAACAGGTTGAGTCTGAGGCAACTGGGAAGCCCTGGAGATAAAGGACTAGCGCTCAGGGCAGAAATCTAGTCTGGCCTGGAGCAGCTCAGCTCATCCACACAGAGAGGGAGGCTCTGGGGGAGGAAATGGGTAGGAGACACAGAGCTGAGACCAAACCTCCTGGGCCACCTGCATCTAAGAGGCTATATGAACCAGAGTGTCTGGTGAAGGAGACAGAAGGATTCACAAGAAGAAGAGGAGGTGGACAAGTTCCTTGGATGCCATGGAAACAACGGGGAGAAAGGATGTCAGGAAGCAAGAAAGGGGATGGATCATCAGCCATGCCAAAGGCTGCAGAAGATTCTAGAAGGTAAGGACAGAGGCCTCCTCTCTCGCCTTCTCTCCTCCCAAATCATCATATTTCGCCAGCTTCCACTTTACTCCAATACGGTTCCAACCAGAATCGCCTCCCCTGAGAGGAGCAGAAGACATAGAAGTCTTCTCTTTTATATATTATGCTTTTGCACTGTTACTTTTAGAAATATGGCCATTTTATCCCCTGCCTCTATTGAGGACAAGGGGACAGAAGGAAATGTGTAGAGCATCTCCCATGGGCTAAGCAGAGAGCAGAGTAAAATGGTAACACACATTTGAGCAGCAATGACTTAGGGAAAGGGAATACCAGAATCATCAAGGCAGGAGCGAGAGGTGACCCGGCCTCCCATCCCTGCCTTCCACACTGTGGAAGGGTCACACCCACCTCTCTTTTCTTTGATTCTGTCGGATGAGACCTGCCCAGGTCACTCAGGGGTTGTGCGGTCGCAGAGGATCTAAAAGGCTGCATGAACGGAAGGCACTATTCAGGGGATGTCTGCCTCTTTTGTCCTGGAAGGCCCGTACCAACTGTACAGCCTATAGGAAGACTTCCCTGGGACACGCCGGTTTATGTTCATTTCCCTCCTCTGAAATTCTACAGTCAACATGGCGACAGCAATTCTTTTTCTTTATTATTGAGGTGCCCTATGAGTCTGATCTCCTGAGTGAAACAATAATGTCATTGAGAAGAGGGACTGCATTCTAGGCTGGTGGGATACCCACAAAGCCTAAGACACATTCAGTTGGTAACCTGAATTAAATGTCTCGCGTGGCACCCGGGATAATTCAAATCTCTTGCTACTATTTCCCTCTGACAGTGGATTTGTTATAAGGAACAGTTTTTTGATTTGGCCTTCGGCTAGAGTAATATTCTTGGAGCCCACAAACCCTAAGGCATTGTTTGATAATTGCCATTCAGCGTTTCCAAGCACTCTGGGAAACATGGGGTGAAGCAGCCCCCGCCTAGCACGTGTTGTATGAGCAACATGGAACAAAGCAAGGAGGGAAAACTAGAGGGAAGGATGACCCAAACTCCTGGGGCTGACGGCATCTTAATCCACGCCTTCTAATAATTACCACAGAGGAATATTTATTTTAAGCGTCTTGCATGCACTTTCATTTCTTCCTTTATTGCTTGCTTTGTGACCCAGAAAATTTTTACCATCCTTGCAAGAATAAAGGAGTGTCAGGTTTTCTTGCAGTAGAGATGCTATTCCTCTTCTAGGGAAATGGAAACCAAATTAAACTTTGTTCTGCAATTTAAAAACATATCTCAAATGCAAGCCAACAAAAATTTTCCTGGCTCTAGTTGAATTTTTTTTTTTTTTTTTAATGGTGTGCAAAACAAACTGCCGGAGTAGCCCCTGGTTGCAAAAACCCTGAGGGGATCCACAGACTCTGTCATACACGGGAAGATCAGGGGAAGGAAGACCTGGACTTTACATCGTCTTCCTCCACTTTAGCGCTATTTGCCCTTAACAACCAAGGAAAGGAAAGTCAGTTTCTTATGCCCATGCTGATGTCTTCTGAACTCAGTTCTAAAACTCACCTATTGCAAAAGCAAAATACAGGCTGCCCTCAATACACGTAACATACATTTGCATGGGAGAAAGAAGATACCTCGATTTGCATGATGCTTTATTATCTAGAACACGGAATCATGGGCATGATCTCCTTTAATCCTTATACCTACCATGTGAGGTATTGTGACCCAAATTTTACAGATGAAGATGAGGTTCAGAGATGTCGAGTCATGGAGGAAGCCAATGTCAAAGCCGGGGCTTGAAGCAGGGTTAAATTCCCTGGCAAGCCCATGCTTACTTAACCTCATGATGTTGTCTCCGTACCTGTGATATTAGGAACTTAACATTTGTTATAATTCATAGATATGGAAAGATTTTTTTTTTTCCCCAGTACGTGGGCCTCCCACTGCTGTGGCCTCTCCCATCGCGGAGCACAGGCTCCGGACGCGCAGGCTCAGCGGCCACGGCTCACGGGCCCAGCCGCTCCGCGGCACGTGGGATCTTCACGGACCGGGGCACGAACCCGCATCCCCTGCATCGGCAGGCGGACTCTCAACCATTGCGCCACCAGGGAAGCCCTGGAAAGATATATTTTAAAGTTTAACTCATTATAAAAATGAATAAGCTATCAATTATTGAATGTTTACCAGATGCTTGATACTATATTAGATGACATATACATTATTATACTTAATCTTAACAAAGTTTCTGAGAAAAAAAATAGTGTCTTTGGAAGTAAGGCAGGGGGCTTATCTTGAGGTAGGAAGGAGCTAAGGTACCCAGGAACTATTCTGGGGTGCTCGCTGTTGATGGTCAGTAGGAAGGAATCCTTTCGGGAGAGGCACAAAGTCTTGACACTCAAAAAGTCTCAGGTCCAGCTGTGGTCCTGGGAGTCAGGAGAAGACTGAGAAAGTGAGGTCACCTAGTTGTAACGAGTTGTAACGGAGCTGGATGAGATGAGGATTGAAGGAGGAGCATCAAGGGCTCCTAATGAAGGCCATCAGATGGTGGGAAGGAAGTAGCTCTGCTACTTGAGGGCCAGACGAATAAAGCCAGTCACTTTAATCCTTCCAGGGTTTAAAAGGGGCCTTGAGGAGTCTGGATGTAGTGATGCTGATGGATGGGAGCTCAAAACCGCAGATTGGGCTTCCCTGGTGGCGCAGTGGTTGAGAGTCCGTCTGCCGATGCAGGGGACACGGGTTCGTGTCCCGGTCCGGGAGGATCCTGCATGCCGCGGAGCGGCTGGGCCCGTGAGCCATGGCCGCTGGGCCTGTGCATCCGGAGCCTGTGCTCCGCGGCGGGAGAGGCCACAGCAGTGAGGCCCGCGTACCGAAAAAACACAAAAAAACAAAAAACCGCAGATTGTTTTCCTGACTGACACGCCACCAGAGAGGAGAAATAACGACTGAGCACAACTATATGCCAAGCACTATTGTAGGCACTAAAAATACAGAGGTGAGAAGGAGAAAATATCCCTGCCTTTACAGGACCGATTGTCTCATGGGGAACAAATATACCCTTTGTGGTCCTCTTTCAGGCCACAGTGGCCTGAAGAAGCCAAAGTTACATGTGTGAAACAGACATGGAAATATATCAGGTAAATGCCATTTTACCAAAGTCTCTCCAGATATACTGTTGCTTTAACTCTTGATTGAACCATAAAAGTATAGTAACCGCCAAATTGCATGGTGTACTCAGTTTCTTGAGTTCAGCTGTCACTGGCAGGAGGCCCTTTGAGGATTATGAATCATTACCTAGACCGTATTATTAAATGGGAAAAATACGTTCTACTAGAATGTGACTGTCAATTTTCAGGGCCATTACAGTCCCCTGGGAACTACGCTGCATCACAATAGGACAGGGGTGACACCGGAAGAGGGGAAGGAATGTGGGTGATATGTGAGTTCAATTCTTTTCATAACTTACATGGTAATGAGACAGGTTTTATCCAAAATAACATTAGTAGCATTTGCAGACAACTATCCAAATGACAGGCCACTGCCAATATTACAAGGTATGTCAGTCGTACTATGAAAAATCTGACAGTGCTACGGGGGATGGGTTTTCACTTTTGGCTAAATCTTTCTAGGCCATGAAACACACCTAGAAATACACCTTCCTTCATAGGGAAGCTGCAAGGATGTTGAATCCGTTTCTATTGTTTTCAAATACCTTTGTATCGGATCTAAACATTTCTCCTGAAACTATTAGCAACTCCAAGCCTACATTTAATCAAAAGAATAGCCATAAAAGATGGAAAGCGGGGTGGGGGAGACACGAACATCTATGAGGGAAAATAGAGCTTGGGAATAATTCATTTTTTCATGTTGGAATACAGACAGTGGTGTTTTTGAGGGAGGTGGAAAAGGTTGAACATCCTGAGACATTGGTTCTGTGTGTGTGTGTGTTTGTGTGTATGTGTTTAAATAAGATCCTGTACCTGAGATACAATTTAAATCCTGATGAAATCTACAATTTTATATTCTCTAACTCAAAAAAAATAATAAATCAAATTATTAAAATAGCATCTTTTTATGGGAATCTTTCTTTTTCCTTTTTTTTTTTTTCTTGGCTGACATGGCCAGGCTGAGACAGCAACACTCACTTACAAAAACTGTGGGAAAAGATATTAAAAGTGATTAGAAAAACAATAAAATACATCCGTGGGTCTGTACCACTCTCTCAGACAGCTTTATAGGGTGGGATTAAAGATGTGGGCCTCGGGCTTCCCTGGTGGCGCAGTGGTTGAGAGTCCGCCTGCCGATGCAGGGCACCCGGGTTCGTGCCCCGGTCCGGGAGGATCCCACGTGCCGCCGAGCGGCTGGGCCCGTGAGCCATGTCCGCTGAGCCTGCACGTCCGGAGCCAAAGATGTGGGCCTTGATTGTGCAGTAAACAGAGGCTGGCTGCCACGATGAGGACTTGGTTCCACATCAGTGGCTTATCTTTAATGCCCGAGGGGAGAGAGTAGACATACAGCATCTGAGTGAGGGGCCACCTCTCCGAAATCACCCCTGACTTTGATCAGGAGGCAGAGCCAGGGGTGGTCAAAACACATTTGATCTGAAGAGTTAAATCTCCCCCAGCCAGCTTCCAGGGGTGATCTCAACAATGTCGTTTCACCAGCCACAGAGAAACAGCCGTGAATCCCTGGCATAGATCAGGAAATGGATGCAGGAATGACTCCCTATGAGGTGAAAAATGGGAGCTGGACAACCAATCTCCTACAACTCCCAACACCACAAGGAATCAGAGGATGTCACAAAAAGTCAGCTTTAATCAAGCTTGATTGTGGTAAATACAAAAACATACGCAGCTGAGGTACAATATTATTAATCGTCACCCGTGTTCCACGAGGTAGGTGCTAATTGTCTCTTGTGCTTCTCTGAATGTGTCTGGTACCCAGTTTCGCTGCTGACTTGAACATGGATTAGATGTGAGGAAGAACAAAAGGGTCAGCAGGATTTCTAGGCAACACAATCTCTAATAAGAATGACATGGCCATTGAGGGAAGAAGATAATGCTCGGTGGAATTCTAATTTTGACCCTCTTCTGAAAAAAAGGAATCCTATTTTCATAATCGTTGCCCGATGAAATGGTCATCCTTGCAGTGCTGCAGGCTGTACGCATGCCTGAATTTGATTAGACAACTTCCCGAGAAAAGCTGTGTTCCGCTTTTGTCCCTGGGTGCTTAGGTCTGTGTGGCTGTCTGTCAAGTCTGTATTATTCTACCTGACATTACATCTCTGCCCAGCAACATAGTGCTGTGTCTTGTGACAATGACCTTACGTTCGAAACACCTTTCAAATGAAAAGTCTGGTTCACCTGGGCTCATTATAACTAAATATATCCTTCAATCTAAAGAGACATAGTTCACTCATCCAAAAGGAAGGATGATAATAGACGTTACAGAAGCCAGGGAATGGCAAAAATACTCCAGATCAAGTCACAGTGTCAAAGAGAGAAATCTGACGTCAGGGTCCCTAGCCTTCCCTTTTCAGCTCTTTACCCTCCAATCTCGTTCCTTATTTCTTTAACCCCCTTCCTCAAACTCTTAATAATTTCAAGACTTCTGCTTCTTTCCACCCAAGCCTACATACAGGGAAGACTCTAACATCAGTAATGGAATCAGATGTCTATGACTCAAATATAGGCTCCCTCACTAACCAGCTTGTGACTGGTAGCTACTTATCTACCACCTCATCTTATTCTGCTCCTTCTATTAGGAAATATGTGGGAGCTGGCCATCCTCCAGATCAAGATGACGTTTATACAGTCTTAGCAGGTGTTACAAAAACATAAAAATTCTACTTTTCTTCTAGACATATACAAACATAAGCTGGTACATTTAGTGCAACTATTGTAATAACCATGAAAACCTTCCATTACTAGGAAAACCTTTCTTTACTTTCTTCTCTCTTTGCCCTGCCATACTCCCCCCACCCCCATCCCATCAAGCCTTTATAAAATTATAGTATTTGAAGATAAGCCTAAGATGCAAAAAATATAGCTTTTGGCCACGTGTCAAGACAGACAGCAAATCTTCCCTTATATTGTAAATTTCCCAAACTCAGGCTTATGACTCATCTATGCTTTCTTAAGTGTTTAGAATGTCTTTTTTTCCCCTAGTGGGTATAAGGAAAAGAGACTTGCTAACTTACAACAGATAGAGTGGGAAAACTGCATAAATTAGAAGACCTGAGTTCTAATTCTGCTCTTCTACTAAATGTTTTTGTGTGATTCTCTGTGTACCTCAGTTTCCACTTCTTTAAAATAGAATCTAAGATCTGTCCTACTTTCCTCCCAAGTTTTGGTTTATTTCATTAAATAGGTATAAGTGCACTTTAGAAATTGTGATGTTCTGTAAGCATCAGAGCAATGCTTCTGAGGATAAAGTCAATCATTGTAGGTACTCCTGGTCCAGAGCCTTTTGCATTCAACAAATATCTATTGAAGCCCTCGAGTGTGTCAAGCAGATTGCTAGGTACTTACCTACATACAAGTAGGTTTCATCCCTCCCCAGGTTTCTTTCCCCGCTAAATGACTTTCCATCTGACACGATACACCTCTTCATAGAATTAAACCACAAAAGCAGAGGATTGCTACTGGAAGCTGATTAACTTCGATTAACATTTGCCAAGCACAGACTATGGCTAGTGGTTTCATTTACAATATTTCATCTAATCCTCATAATAATTCCATTATGCGCATGTCACGATAACTGTTTTACAGATGAGAAAACTTACAGTCAAAGCTGTTAAGTAGCTTCCCCAAAGCCACAAAGCTAGTGAGAGGGCCGACTTGGGATTCAAACCCAGGCCTTACTCTAAGCCCATTCCAAGAGGTTCTCTCTTGCTGGACAGGAAATGGGGTGGGGTGGGAGGATGGGGTCTCCTTACCTCATACCAGAGGAACAGATTTTTTTTCATTATACCAGTTAATGATGACGCAGCAAGAGGAAACTTTCCGGAAGCCCTTTCTTCTTGAACATCCTTTCTAGAGCTTCTGCCTTTAGCATATCTGCTTATATTTTCCAAGGTCGTGAGCTTTGCATTTCTTTTATTAACAGACTTAATTTTTTTGAGCAATTTTAGGTTTACAGTAAAACCACACAGAAATGACAGAGTTCCACATACCCCTCCCCCCGACTTTGTATTTTTACATTATTATTTTTCTCTATGTCTATAACCTGATAAGCATGCTTTTCATAAATCCCTGTTGTACCTTTCACTGTTATTTTATAAAATTGAAATTTCTATACCCAATATTTTGCTAGAACTGGGCATGGGATTGAGAAATAAATCAGTAAGTTTGCCTTGTGGACAGACTATGGAAAAGCTACCTGAAATATATGGAAGTCAAAAGTTTGCATTTGCATTTGTGAAAGCAGGGAGAGCCTTTGGTGGACTGTGCTCCCAGGGCAGCACTGCATCTCTTGTCACCGGGCCAGGGCAAGCAGTACCCCAGGAGCAATGTTAGAGAAAAATGCGTGAGCACTGGTAAAGGGGAAGATTTCACCACTTTATAATTCAGTGTCTGTGTTAAACCTTGAATTCCAAATGGAGCACAAGGGACTCTGAATACAGTCATGACTTATATTTGTCCAACATTTCTAGGCTTTTTAAACATTTTAAAAAAGTGTTTCTAGGATTTACTCCTTTTCCCCATCAGAAGAACTGTCATGGGAAGATGTGGAGACATAGAGTCCACTCTGTGTTTTATCAGTCCAACTGGCACCCAAATCCACTAAATAAAGACTTTGAGAGCCCTGATTTTAAAAATCTATTTGATGGAGGAGTGAGGAAATGGTCCACAGAGGCTGAGCTGCTCTCTGGGAGCTACTCACTGCAGTGACAAAGGTCAAGTAAAGTCTGTGATGCTCCCTCCTGTGGTCCACCAGCCTCGGGGACGTCTGCTACTCATGATTTTCAGAAATAATGGGGACTTGGGAGGACCCAGCCTTCTAGAAAAGGAACATCGAAGTATTGAAACCAGGGTGCTTTCTCTTGGTTGAACAGCTGCGGGCTGCCCAGGTGTCTGGCTGCAGGTTTCTCTCTTTTTATAGCCTGTTCCAATATGTTTTCACAGGTGCTGGTTTAAGAAGGTGGTGCCTTTCAGTGAGGTTTTGCCATGGCTGTGAGAGCTGAGCATTGGGTCTTCCACAAAAATACTGCTGTCCAGGAAATTACCCATGACCGGAGGAATGTTCATACCAATTCCTCAGCCCTGTTCATTCCGTCACTGCTATTGGTTTGGGGTCTAGATCAAAGTATGGACTGTGGACCAGCAGCTCTGGCATTGCCAGGGAGCTGGCTGGAAATGCAGAATCTCAGGCTCTGCCCCAGACCTACTGGATCAGAATCTGCATTTCAACGAGACTCAGGATCCATGTGCACGTTACAGTTTGAGAAGCCCGGATGCAGAGAACTCACAAATTCCTCCCTTCTGGTAGATGGCACAGTGTATTTTCTTACTTTAATAAGCAGCATCAGATACTTGCACGCTTGATGAAATTATACAGCAATATAGCATAATGAGGTTTTGCTTCGAAATGAATATTAGCTTTTACAAATTGCCCATCAAAACACAGGAGAGGGCTTCCCTGGTGGCTCAGTGGTTGAGAGTTCACCTGCCGATGCAGGGGACGTGGGTTCGTGCCCTGGTCCGGGAGGATCCCACATGCTGCGGAGCGGCTGGGCCCGTGAGCCATGGCCGCTGAGCCTGCGCGTACAGAGCCTGTGCTCCGCAACGGGAGAGGCCACAACAGTAAAAGGCCCGCATACCGCAAAAACAAAACAAAACAAAACAACAACAAAAAAAAAACCCCACAGGAGAGACAGAGTACTTTTTGAGTACCTGGAAAGAATAGATGCACAAGACTGTATTAAACAAGTGGCAGAAGGGGCTGATAGAATAATTACTCTGTAAATGTTAGCTACCATGGTAAGTAACTCACAGGCATCATGTCATTTTCACAGCTCCACTCTGTAGGAACTGTGACCATCTTCATCTTAAAGATGAGAAACTGATGCAGAGAGCTTGAAATCACTTCCCAAGGTGACACAGGTGGTGAGTGTCTGAGTGGCCAACGGAACCCAATAGTTTCTGGCTTCGGATCCCTACCCCTTAACAACTACATTTCACGGATCCTCATAGGGAGAGAGACCTTTTACAAAGGTCTTTACAAGTAAGCACAAAATATCACAAGTAGGATGTGACCTGATAAATGTAACTGGATTTAAAGAAACAGGTTTCACTGACTTTCAAATCACAGCCCAAACAAATAAACACAACCAGCATGATTTAGCACCTATATCTCCCCACGCCCCGCCACGCCACTGAACTATTATCTTCTCCTCTGACTTTCCCGGTGCTGAGTTATGTTCCTTTAACTTATTTCCACACTGACAGGGTATCCAGGGATCCTCTGAGGGGCTTTTCTCATCTCTGTGAATCAAGCTGCCCCTGAGCACCCCTTCGATTGCCTTCTCCACACCTTCCTTAGAAGTTAAGTGTGATAGAGAAAAGAGATATATAAAATGTACACATAGTAGGTAGTTAATAAAAACTACTTTTATTTTAGTTATTATTGCTCAAATACAGATTCTGGGTTCTATTTTTCTCAGAACTTTAAATTCGCGCATTACCTATGCCCAAAAAAGTGTATTTGGAATTTCCTTGACATTTATTAGGTGTCCTAGAAATATCTATATTTTAAATGAATGAATGCATAAGTGAAAGAATGAGGGTATTAATTTAGGCTCAGTTAAGAAACCACAGCTGATGCTATCCCAGGCTGCCTTGGAAGTAAATACTTGAACTTCCAGTATCACTTACCCAAAGTGACTAGAAATTTTTAAATGTCAGAGTCACGTCCGGGAATGGGCCACTTACTACTGTCCTCTGCTCTGCTACTTTTCACACCGGTCTATGGACTGAGCACTCCAGAAGAGGCTTTGCTCCTGACTCTTGCACTCTGCATGCTGATTAATTTGGCTGGCATTTGGCCTGGCACTCATGTGGCCGAGGTATCCTTGGCCTCTGGTTAAATGGAGTTGTCCCTCTGATGTTTCTGACTTGGCAATGAAGTCTTAGCAACCAGAGTCATCACCACAGCACCCTGCTATTTAATCTTTGCTGGAAAGTGATGAACACAGACCTCACTTGTATGAGAACTCTTAGGTTTCATGAAAGCCACGTGAGAAGTTGCCAAGTTTGTGCTTAGAAACAAGCACATGTTTGAAACTTTAGTTTTCTTTTTCTCAAGCTCTCCCGAGTTGGGAGCTTATAAACACAGATAAGAGAGTCTGATTTAAGCAGTTCCTATTACCTCCCTAATTCGGTTTTTAAAATCTACTTTTGCTTGAATAGAAAATAGAAAGCGAACAAATCCACCCCCCCGCCCCACCCACTTCCTTTCCTGAATAATCTAGAGACTTAGGCAATCTTTCCTTTCGCTGGGGATGTGACTATAGAGTATTATTTTATTGACTCATAATGAAGAACTTCTGATGGGAAAACCATTCAACAGTGAAAAACGGCTTGGGGGTCCCACAAGCAAAGAGAGAGCACATATTCTTACTGTGGCAAGTGGAAAAAACAGGAATGAGGAGACCTCACAGACAAAAATGCCCTAGAAAATAGCAAGTCCTTTACGTGAACGCTATGACCTTTTTGAGGAAGTTGATTTTTTCTCCATAATGTGTAATGAAAATGTTAGTGGTAGTGTGAACTGCTCTAAGATTGGAGGAGTATACCAGCAAGTGCAACTGTGTGTGGGCAGGGACTGACAATGGAAATTTGGTGGTGAACACAGAGTGTGGGCAGAGGGAAAAAAGCTCATGTGAAACATCACTGAAAGGAAGTGTCACAGGAAAAAGTTATGAGGCAGCATTCTACAGGGCTAGTCAGAGCTGCATCAAAAGTGCTGTGCCTTAGTTCATTAAAAAGAAAAGAATCCTACAAACAAATACGCAAAAGATTTCAAATGCCCAAAGAGACACTGATGAGAACCCATTCCTCTTTGAACTGAACTAACATTCCTGGAATTCAGTCACATCATATCAGCCAAGAGAAGATTCCAGTTCAGTGCTAGGGACTGGATTTTTTTCTACATCTGGTTCCACTCATAGAAACGACCACCTCTACACCCATTACTCTCCTGACACATCTAGTTTAATAGAAGAGGTGATTCCCCTATTTGTACCCTGAGGTATGATATGATGAGAGTCTGGAAATGCATATAAGTGGATTTCCATTATACAATGAAAGCCAACAGGGCCTAATCTAGATTTCTTATTGAAGTAGATTTTTTTTTTTAACTAGTGGACATTTTGCATAGTACAAGTTTTGTGCTTATTCATTTACTACCTGGTAAATCTTTGTATTTTACCATAGTGTTTTTGATTACCAAGAGTTACTTTTAGGGAAACATGAGCTTATAAAAATCATTTTAAATGGACATTTAAAATTCTCCATTTGAAATACCTGAAACAGGCTTTTAAAACTGTTTGTGGGCTAGACTAGAAAGAAAAGTAGTATCTTACCACTATGACTAATTTCAGGTAATTGAAAATCTATGGCCTTGAAATCATGGTAAAACTGGTTAATTTGTGACAGCAAATCTGTTTTTCTCCTGACAGATTTACTGATTCATATCATACTTCATCATATCCATCTGTAGACACACAGCGTAAGCTATTAGAACTCCAGATCGACTCGCCACCTTGTTTGTTGTAGATTTGATTATAGGTGTCTTTGTTGAATTATCCAGAAATATTTGTAGGAAGTAAAACCTTCATTCAGAAATGAATACATCACAAGAGGAAATAGCTTTAAAAGATGGAACTAGGGTATTTATATTTTTATTAAGTTGGCTTAATTATAATTATAAAATACTAAAGATGACTAAAGAATTTTTCTTCTAAAGTTCAGAGCCAAAGCATACTAGGAATTTATGTGGCTGAGGTTAATGGTGCATGTTACTAGATGACATAAAGAAAAAAAATCTTAATTCCTATTTTTTAACCCCCCCCCCTTTAAGGAAACGATTTCATACTGAAAGATTCACTAAGAGGAAATAAAAAAGCCACATAGATGAGGCAATTTTAATAGATCACTGAATTTTTACTTTCAGTGGTGAACCTAGCATCTGTGATATCCTTGTATATAAGCTGTAGACAAACTAGGTGAGGGAGGGAGCTTGGGTGATATTGATGGGTGACAAACATGTGCCAGGCTCTGGTCCATAATTCATAGCCATTGCCTCATTCAATCTGCCCCCAAAACCTAGGAAGGAAAGATTATTACAGATGAGCAGTCTGTTGATGAGAAATTTTAATGAACTTGTTCAAGGCCACACCATTAGTGAGGGAAAGGGTTGGAGTTTCGAATCCATTTCTGCTTGATCATAGAATCCATGATCCGACTGGCCATCTCTTTTAGAGGGACTCGTAGTGAGTCAAATGTCCATATAGACAGCTGATTCACGGAAGAACGACAACCCATAAGGCCCTTATGGCACACCATAGAACTCTGACCTCTTCCCTGTCTTGTTTAATAATCTGTGTTGATGACTTGGTTAAATTTTGTAGAAATATGCTTAGTCAATTTATCAATGGCATGGAGCTGAGAGCAATAAAAAATATACTGAATAGAGACTTCAGAACAAAAGGATCTCAACAAGTTAGAATCACGAGCCAGCCCTAAAAAGTTGATGTTTGAGGGGATAAACATTAAGTCCCTGTACTTGGACATAAAATATCAATTGTACAGAATGAACAGGATTGGACAGAGGCCATCTAGCAGGGGTTAATGTGTAAAAAGGAGTTAATTTTTTTATTTTTTGGAGTTAATTTAATTCAAGTAATCAAAATTTTACTGAGGGCCTATTCTGAAAGAGACAATGGGATACAGAGAATTTTAGTTGACATGGATCAATCAATATGGCTGCCAAAACAACGTGGCTGTGAGGTTGCACATATAGAGTTAGTTCTCAACTCTGCTCTTGCCAACCCCACTAAGAATATAGTGTTCAGTTTTCGGTACCCCTTTTAGAAGGGTGATAGCCAAACTGATAACTTGTTTAGAGGACATGCCAGGTGACATGGAGAGAGAATCTGAAGTACTGTGATATAAGAAAGATGAAAAGGACTGAGGACAGAAGCATTAAGAGTTATCTTTAATCAGCTAAAGTTCTAGCATGTGAAAGAAGGGTTCAACCAATTGGGTGTAGACCCAAGTTCTTGTCTAGGAACAATTCACAGAGTTATAAGAAGCCCAACTCGGAGGAAATGGGCTGCATCAGAGAATACGAGGTCTCTTGGTGAGAGTGTTAGAGGTCTGGCAGCCCAGCTGGAAGGCCACAGATGGGGGCTCTTCTGGCAGAAATCCCCGTATGGATTGATATCCAATTGGGTGACATATAAGGCATTTTCATACAAATCCAGATAACTATGTGAAGTTTGGACTTCTGCAGTTGCCCGGCCCACGAGTAAGCAGAGTCCAAGGGAGGAGAGTAGAGGCTTTGAAATCAAGTGAGGCTGAGCCTTCTGCAAAGCCAAGAGTCAAGGCTGGCTGAGGAACAGGGTTGGGAACCTGGCACACTGAAAGATGGGCAGTCAGGGAAGCACATGGTTTCTCTGAAGGATGGAATTTGCTCTCACTTTTTTTTTTTTTTTTTGCGGTACGCGGGCCTCTCACTGTTGTGGCCTCTCCTGTTGCAGAGCACAGGCTCCGGACGCGCAGGCTCAGCGGCCACGGCTCACGGGCCCAGCCGCTCCGCGGCATGTGGGATCCCCCCGGACCGGGGCACGAACCCGCGTCCCCTGCATCGGCAGGCGGACTCTCAACCACTGCGCCACCAGGGAAGCCCCTGCTCTCACTTTTAAGAAAAGTTATATGCAAAATGTGCCAGACCCTCTGAGACAAGGTCCTTATAATCCTCCTCTGTGGTCCTTCCTAACAAGGAGGATCATTGTGACAGATCTCTTTCTAACCGGATCCAAAGAAGGAGGAAACCATCAGGTAAAGAGCCTTAGAATAGGAGTTAATATCACCCAGACACAGATATGGTTAAGGTTCAAAGACCTCTAAAGATGCTTCTAACTGTGAGAGCCTAAATTTTAAGAAAAATGTAAGTTACATCTATGATGAGGCATTTTGTGACTTTATAATTACACCCCTTGTCTCCCATCCCAAATCTTGCTAGCACAGCCAGACTGTTCAAAGATAATTGTTTTCAAAAGATTAGGAAGAATTTTGTCTCTAAGCTAGCATTGCTTGGAATGATCCCTCCTAGATATTACTCACAGCCTTCAAATTATCTAGAGGCAGAGTAAAACTATCCTTTAGTCTTTTTTTTTTTTTCACATCTTTTTTGGAGTATAATTGCTTTACAGTGTTGTGTTAGTTTCTGCTGTACAACAAGTTGAATCAGCTTTATGTATACATATATCTCCATATCCCCTCCCTCTTGAGCCTCCCTCCAACCCTTCCTATCCCATCCCTCTAGGTCATCACAAAGCATCGAGTTGATCTCCCTGTGCTATGCAGCAGCTTCCCACTAGCTATCCATTTTACACTTAACTATCCTTTAGTCTTATTAAGGGCAGTCAGGTTATCCGTAACTGGGATGACCGTAACTTGGGACATATGCCAGTATGAGTGATCAGCTGCAACTAGACATTGCCTAGTGATCATGAATCATGGAAATTTAGCTGGCTTTCTTCCTGCAGGCCGTCTGACCCTGTCCTTGTGTGAACCAGAATGGAATTATTTTAAGATAAAAATTCTGGGGCTTCCCTGGTGGCACAGTGGTTGGGAGTCCGCCTGCCGATGCAGGGGACACGGGTTCGAGCCCTGGTCCGGGAGGATCCCACATGCTGTGGAGTAGCTAGGCCCGTGCACCACAACTACTGGGCCTGTAAGCCTAGAGCCCGTGCTCTGAAACACGAGAGGCCACTGCAGTGAGAAGCCCGCGCACTGCAACGAAGAGTAGCCCCCGCTCAACATAGCTAGAGAAAGGCTGCGTGCAGTAACGGAGACCCAGCACAGCCAAAAATAAATAAACAAAATAAATTATAAAAAAAAAAAAAAAAAAATTCTGGTGGAGCATATGCCTTAGAATAATTTACAATACTGTGAACTCCAGGAATCACATCTTAGGTGCACCATTAAAACTCTCGGGTAAGTGGTTCTGGAACCATTTTGTTCATTCTCTGGCGCTTGCTGTCTTCCACTGATTAAAACGTGATGTCGGGGGAATGGAATTATGTGGCATTGTGTTTCCCCAGCTAGAAAGACACCATCAATTTGATCAGACTGCAACATTCACGTGACAGAACACCATGCTAAAGACATGCTGATAGATGTCTGTTTGTGAGCTATCCTGTTTATATAACATCTATAGCTCCAGAAATAAGAAGAAATAGTAATACAGCAGCTAATCCTGTGAGGTTCAAAAAGACAAACTCTATTTTCTGGAATATATGCAAAGCAGCCGTGCATTTACCAATTTCAAATGAAGCACTCTCCTTTGTAACAAAATGGAAATTTCTCTTTGAAAAGCAAGATCTTTATTTTTCATCCGTCTTTATCCTATTTCTTATAAAATGTGAAGAACACATACTTGACTTTTAACCAGACCATCTCCCCATTTTAGGTATATGCATGTACTACCCTGACCTGAATTTTAAGAGACATTAACAAAAGCAGCTGACAATTCCACCATGTGGTCTTTTTCTCCTTTCTGTTGTTGCTTTCTAATTCTCATTGTAGCTGTGTCTGCAGAGGGGACAGTCCCCAGAGGGGAGAGGATCTAGGCCTCCTGTTATCTGGACCCAAGCATCCTTTTTACACCCCTACTTTTCGTCTGAATGGAACCAAATAAGACAAAGCACGGGTCTCTATCCATCAAAGGGTAAGCTATCTAGAACTGGCCTCAAAATAAGAATAAAAAACTGATAGTCACAGAAATAAAAGAAAGACCAAGCCTCTGTAACAGCACACCAGGTGGTCAGTCCAATAAATTCATGCAAACAAATGGTCAATTGAATTGGAGGAACGGGCTGGCAGAGTGGAAGGGGGTAAGGTGGGAGGTAGGAGTTATGAGTTAACTAGACCAGTTTAGTTATTTTATTAACGGGTCAATTCAGTCCCAGTGTTTGAACTCGTAATACTGTGTATTCATAGCTGAAGCCTACGTATCTGAATAGTCAAAGTAAAGGTGAGAGTTTAAGAAATTCTCTACATTATCTGGGAAAGGGAGAAGCTAGGTACTCAAATTATGGAGTGTGGCTCTCTCTTCAGCTTGAACCCACCACATAATTTCCTGTTTCATTTTGTCTGAGCGGAAAAACAAGCTCTCTCAATACAAAGCAGTTTACTGCAAGGAGAGAATACATTTCTTGCATTAAATAATTTGTCCTCTTTAGTTTACAACCTAGAGTTGGGTGAGATAAAATCTAGAAAATCTGCAAGTAAAAGAACCACATTTCGAAACGTTGCTTTCTTTTGTTCAGATGAGCTAAATGTGTCTCTCTTCTTCATTAGCCAAAGGCACAAGAACTAAATACAAAATTCCTTGGGGAAAAATGTTGCTATAGGGCTGAGTCCATTGGCTCTTTTCCCTCCCTTTATTCTCAGGAAGAAAAGACACCGAAGGGAATGCATTAAAACCCTTCAGAGAGGTTCAGTTTGCGATCCCTCCCAGCCCCTCAACTTCTCCAGCTTCTCTGACATTTAAAGGAACACTGTCAAATAGGTGGGGTTTATATTTAGAATCAAAATGCTTAAACATTCCTAACGAGAACAGATATAATTCTGTGATACATATGCTTGCTTGGGAAACAAGAGATTAAAAAATATTCAGACACTGAATTTTTTTTCCTGATTGTTTTTAGGTGGGCAAAATGAAATTAGAAAAGCCAAATATTCTGAACGGTGTTGGCATCCAAGCTATATAAAATCTTTCAACTTCATGTTCTCCCTCATCTGTAGGCTTTTTTCCCTACTGAACTGACCTCGGACAGAACCACAAGTCATGCTATTGATCATTTGCATTCAAAAATATATAAATATGGAGAGAGAGAGACTGACTCTCTACAAAGACCTGTGAAAGGCTGCTGCATTCTTGAGAAAAATATGATTAGTATATTTAAATCTACAGAATATTCCACAGAGTTCGCTTAGATTTTTACCTCTGTTTACAGAAACACCTCAGTTCACCCCTTGGTAGTGCTGGGGAGCTCCAGTGTAGGGGTAAGAATATTTTCCCAAGAGCACCTAAAGGGGGTAAGGGGCCAAAGAGGGAAAGCTCAGAAGATGAGCTTACAGGAAGGACCAGGGATGGTGGAGTTCTCTAGTTCCTCCAGTGATAAAGTACAGAGGAAGAACCATGTGATTCTTCCATCAGCTCACAAACTCAGAAAACTAATATGAATTGTCTATGCCTTCTGGGTGTCTGCTTCACCAAAAAAAAAAATTAAACACACAGGCAGAAAGTGGAGCAAGAGAGAGGCATAATTTACTAGAATCTAATGGAAGTGAAAGGCAACTTGCACGAGTAACCGGGTCATGTACATCCACAGCATGGAAGACGATTCCAGACGACTCAGTGCAAAGGCAAGTCTGTATACTTAAAAGTGGGATATTATTGGAATATTGGGATATTATTGAAACTATCCCAATAGTTTATTGGAAAATTATCCTCTGATTATCGAACTGCCGTCAATTTTCAGACAACAAAAACTACACGTGCTACCACCTTTCCTCTCTTGCTGACTTGTGAGTCACAAAAGAGTTAACATCCGCTCTCTCCCTTAATCCCTACAGCAAGTAGGTTAATGATTAATTGTACCAGTGGGTTTTGTTTATAGAATTGAAACACTGTCATTGTATATGTCAAAAGAATTAAGCCTCTCTGATCACTGACACATTTTAAAATGTTTAATTTCACTGCACTGCAGATCTACAGAAAGATGCGCAAACTGCACATTTTACAAAAGCAATTAACAATTGAATTTTTAGAGGGGAAATATAAATAAAAAGGGGCTATTGTTAATTAATGCTTTGCACACACAAACTTATTAGCAGCTGCATGCCTTTTAAACCTTTTAAAACAAGAATGGAAGAGACAATAAGGTTGTTGTTCATGTGCTTTCTTGAAGCAATCACGAAAATAAATAGTTCATGCCGGTTGGGTTATTTTCATTCAAGGAAAAGTTATCTCCAGTCAGCCTCAGAACAGGACTAGACTTAAAAAATCTTTTTCAAGGTGACCACTGTCCTGGGCTGCATGAGCATAAAACCCCCTCCTCTTGGGGAACTGCTATCTATTTGCCTATTCATCTACTTTCTGATTGTCTGTATGTACCAAGAAAAAGGAGACGTGGGCAACTGCAGAGCAGGCGGGGACTGACCACGAGGTCACCAGTGGTAATGAAGAGGTGGGGCTGTACGTCCCTCCCATTGAAGGGCAATGCCACATGGAGAATGCCACAGTAGTTCCAGTGGATAATAGAGGATGCCCTGTCCCCATGCTGGAAGCAGGAGGTCCACTCCTGGGTCTGAATTACTCCTCTTCTATCCTCTCAGCCCCGAAAAAGAAATTGCTCCTGTCTGTTACGTTTGGGGTAAATAAGGCTAAACAACATTATAAATTAAATGCAGTTTGTCTTCTACCTGCTCAGCCTACTTAGAATTCCTGGCCTTTCCTGTCTCAAACTCCTCATTTTTTTTTTTCACTCCCCATCTATACTTTCTGTAGCCCAAGTCTCCTATATGTGAATTTAAATCAACGTGTCCTTCTTGTGGTCCTTTAATTTCAGGCCTCATCTCTAAACCTGGAATGTTAAGCATTAAGAAGCAAATGGCAGTAGGTATTTAAGGGCAGGCGTCTACTCAGAGCCTGTAAAAATCACTTCAGGAAAAGGCAGACATGGGTGACCCCCCCAGGTCACTAAGGTCTGGGAGGCCAGAGCTGCCCACATGCAAATTCTGCTGCTGATGTGGTCAGGACCCCAAGCTCAGCCCACTTGCTGAGATCCTCAGTCATATTCTCCAGAAGAGATACAAGCCAAACAAGATTTAAGTCCAGGGACACATTAGCAATAGTCTATATACCAAGAAGCCCCTTGCTCTTCCTTCAACATAACTAATTTTGAATAATAGGAAATAAATCTGGGTCAGTTTTTGGAGCTGTAAATCCAGTCTCGGTAATTCTGACCTCCATTAACATAGATAGTATTTCAAATTCCATTGTAACAGTTGCTCTAACTCTTTGGAGGCTGGAAGGCAATCCAAGTAACCCAAGAGAAGTAATTCTTTCACATGCCTCAATCCCACCACTCCAGAAAGAATGTAAGGGAGGCTGGAGCAAAAGACACTCTTTAATTTGTTGTCTCTTCCTCATGACTCCTACCTCTACTGTTTCTTCCTCATGCTTGACCTGTATTTCCCCTCAGCTGATGCTTGAGTATCTTCTATAATGTTCCATATGATTTTCCGTCACCTAGGATGACCAGGCAGTGTGCTGAGTCTGAGAATACCAGACTCTACTTACAGACAGCTTACAGTCTAGCTGGAAAGACAGATTATTAAATGAGCAACTGCAGTAACTGTAGTAAATGCTGTGCTAACAGAGGTGTCACAAGTTATGGGAAAGCCCCTTCTGAGGGGTGGGAGTGGAGTCTTCAGAGAGAGGAAGTGATGATTCAGGATGTGTAGGAGTTGGCCAGGTGAAATGTGAGAGTGAGTATGGAGGAAAGCATTCTGGAAGAGGGAATGACATGGGCCAAGTTCCAGAAGGGAGAGAAATTTGATACACTGGGGGAAGTGGCAATTCTGTCTGGAGACTCAGAGTGAGTAAGACAAGACAAGGACAGGAGGAACTGGGCATTAGAAAGCAATGGGAAGCCACTGAGAGGGATGGATCTGGGAAGTTATCCCATCTGTTTTGCATTTAGAAGATCACCGGTGGCAGTGTGGAGAATGGACTGGAGGGACTGGAAGACTAGAGCCAGGAGGACATATTAGAAGGTTGTCAACGGACCCCATAGATACTGCTTCAGTCCCTTCGAGCACAGCAAGTTCACTCTCCCCAGACACAGCTCAGTCAACCTCAGGACTCCTCTGAGGACCTGGAAATACTCCTTTACGTGGTGCCTCTTGTCAGACTCACTAACTGGGGACACTTTCTAATTCTACCAACTGGGGACATACTGAATAGCTCTTCAGACATCCTAGGTCAAGTATTGTATCATGTCGTTCCCATGATTTTTTCTGAGAAAGGAGTAAATTCCTAGAGAAATGTCAACAGTTCTTTCACCTGTTCCTCATGTGACACAGTCCATTCAATTTGTTGAACACTGAGGTAGATGGAGGGTCCAGTCCTCACACATCCTGGTAATTCACCTCTGAATTGATTTGTTCACATATATCTCTTTTGTAGTGTGGCTTCTGGGACTGAAAAGCATACCCTAGGTGTTCTGTGAATAAGACAGGAGTAGAGAAGGCCTTTCACTTCCCATGGAGAGACCACTAGTTTTCTGGGAAGTGGGCAGAACACTGCCAAAGTTCCAGAAGGGAGAACAACATCCATCCTTTCCTTCTTCATTAGTCACACTAGCCTTGATATTTAGCTGCCCACATAACTACCCCAAGTAAAGGCAACATGTTCCCACCACTCTTGAAGCTAGGGGGGAGCATGTGACTAAGACTTACATGGAAGTATTGTGTGTGACTTCTGTGAAGAATCCTTAAAGAGAGGGGCTGTCCCTACTGCTGCAGCCACCTGCTTCTTCTTCCTGACTGAGCCTCGAGCAGCCATCTTGTCCCCCACGTGGAAGCCACATGCTGAGGCTGGGAGAACAGCGAGGGAGTATGTAGATCCCTGACGCTGTGAAGTGCCTCCCTCTCCTTCCATCCCTTGGGACTTCTTTCATAAGAGAGAGAAAGAAACATTTATGCTGTTTTACTTACTGTGATTTTTGTGTTTTCTGTCACAACCAAAGTTGAGTCTGACTGATACACATTCTTGATTTCAGTTAATTTATTTCTATTAACAAAGCCTAAGAATTGGCTCCCTCACCACCACACCACATTATGAAATACTTTTTAGCCTTTTGCCCTTGATCTGCTATTAAGTTGCATGCTTTTTCACTGAAATGATATGTTAAAAACCACCAGGGATCTTCACAGGAAGGCTTGGCTTCAAGGATGGATAAGGAGAGACATGACATATTGGGCTGAGGTGGGGCCTCTTTCCTTAGAGAGGTTGTACCCTCTTTAATTTAAGATCCAGGTTCCAGATTCTTCTGGCCTGTGAGTTTCTGAGCAAGGGATGACAAAACTGAGCACTTCTTTGTCTGTCTATCACGTAGAACTTGTTCTGGGGAGATGTGAGGTGGTGTAGGGCCAAGGTGACTCCATTGTTTTGGGAACCTATTTGTCAGTGCTTCTGTCTGAGGTCTCACTACCCCCTGTTATTCTAATCTCCCCCACATCCAATACCCTGATGCATACAGGCTTGCTAAATCTAACTCTGCTTAGTCAAAAAGGTTGCTGTTGACTCATGTGAATATGCATCAGGGGGAAACAGTGGCAACATTAATTGGCAGAAAGCCCAACCCATCCAGACGTCTTCACATTTTCTATAAAAGATGAATAAAACAATGAATGCAAAAGTCCCTGTATGTTTCACCAATTTGGACCAATGTGAAAATGAAGACCAACCATTTCATTAGGCAGGGCTCAGCTTCTAGTTTCATCTGGAAGAGCATCACTTATTAGCATAAAGAGAACATTACTGAAATTATCTCTTGAGGGATGAAGAGGGGAAGGGTGGCAAGGAATCAACTTGGGTAAATTAAGAAATAAAAGTACTTCCTACATATCTGAGGACTTCAGTTATATTATTATCACCACTTAGAAGGTAGTAGTTAAAACAGATGAAAGATTAGTCACAATATAATAGAGAAGAAAAATCTGACTCTATATTGGATCTGTTTCTTTTACTTTAACCTTTGTATTCTACTGCTTTTGCTACAAGTTAAGAATGTTGCCTACAGCCTGAAATATACAGGATAGTCCATTCTCAAGGCTCTGATCTTTAAAGGTATAACAATTTTCCATTCATATAGAGATAAAAAGTTGCAGAACAGGGAATAACATTTGTCTTGTTGGAAGTTTACAGGAACACCATGACTTGACCTACATGGACAGATGCAAGAACAAAGGATTCCAACACCAAGAAGTTTGCAGCAACCAACTACACGCCCTCCCCTTTTAGTATAAAAGAAGCTTGAATTCTAACTCAGGGAAGGTTGTTCTTTGGGACACTAGTCCACCATCTTCTTGGTCTGCAGCTTTCCAAATAAAGTAATTATTCCTTGTCCCAACACCTCATCTCTGGATTTATCGGGCTGTCGTGTGGAGAGCAGTATGAGCTTGGACTCGATAACAACAATAAAAATGTAAACATGACCCTCATTAATGATATTGCCAACAATCAGTCTCTATGTACAGTCTCTATGTCTCTTTGCTTAGTGTTCTAGATGACTGGAACTTTCCCTGGTCAGGAGAATCCATGGCTGAGCTCTATATGCCTCAGCTACAAAATGGAGACGTTCTAGCTTGGGCTTGCTGAGATTCCAAGTCCCTTTCTTGAATCAGATCTCAGAGTAAACACAATTCTCCTAACAAGCTACTAGCTCAGCTTCATTCTTTGTCTTCTGTTTCTCTATGAGGAATGAATGGAATCTCTCTTGGGAATTATCCTGTGCCTAAGAGGAAAACAAGAACAAAAGTTCCCACATTTGGAAAACTAAGAGCCTGACATTTCATCAGAGAAAGATGTCCTAAATTAGTATGTTCCTCACAGCAACACTCCTGCAATTTATTATTTCCTTCAGGTCATGGTTATGTATCATGCTGGCATTTCTTCCTGCAGACATCTCGGCAACTTCTGGGCTCTGACAAGTTAACATCTGCAGTAGTGCAAAGTGTGTGTATGTGGGGCGGGAGGTGGGGATGAGGTGGAGAAATATAGAAATGACATTAAGAGTCAGTCTGACTGAAAAGGGCCCTTTCAGGAGAGAAAGCATCAGTGTGTAAAGCAATCAGAGGGCAATGGCACCATCCCTTACCTGCGTAAAAGGAACAATGAGGTGACCAAGAAGGGAAAAAATAAGAAAGACAATTTCATGTAACAAAAGCAACCAAGATGGTAAGTTTTACTTCTGAACTTCTTCGCTTTTATGTTTTGGAAGCAATATTTCATGAGATTATAATGACTCATACCTCTTTTGAAAAAAAGACGGCTTTTTCTTGTCTTTCCCTTTTCTTAATAAAAAAAGAAAAGAAAGGCCTCATTCGTTTATGGTATGTAATCTGAATATACATTGTAAAGAATTACAGGTGACCCATGAACAACACGGATCTCAACTGCAGGGGTCCATTTATACACGGATTTTTGTCAGTAGTAAACACTACATTACTACACAGTCCACGGTTGGCTGAATCTGAGGATGTAGAGGAACCAAGGATATGGAGGGCTGATATAAGTTATATGTGGATTAATCCCCATGTTGTTCAAGGGTCAACTGTATTTTCATGAACAAATTCTTCAGAGCAATATAGATTTAAATTGTTGTATATGATTCCTTATAATACGTACCTACTTGAAGGCTCTATAAAGCATTTCTCTCTTCCATGTAAATGTGAATCTTTACAAAGGGAAGTGGATCTTTGGGTCCTCAAGAAAAGAAAGGAGAGAGAGTAGGAGGGAGGAGAGGGAAGAGGAAGGTGGAAAGGGAGGAGAAGAAGGAGGATATTTAATTCCCTAAAGGGAATGTACACACCCCAATTATAACAGTATCTTGCCATGTACAATTCCCTCATAAACTATGCATCCTCTAGAAATCTATTTGGATTAAGAAACAATTACTTTAAGTTTGGAGTTTTATTCAATGTGTTCCAAGTTCTGAGACCACTAGGACTGCTCCAAAAGAATGACTCACATGGAAAACCTACTTAAAATCAAACAAGTAAAAAGTGTTTGCGAATAAATCAAAATATCTATGAATTTAAAAGCTTGAATAAATCAACTGGAGTCATATAAAAGCCTAATAAAAGGACCTGGGGGGCTTCCCTGGTGGCGCAGTGGTTGAGAGTCCACCTGCCGAAGCAGGGGACATGGGTTTGTGCCCCGGTGCGGGAAGATCCCACATGCCACGGAGCAGCTGGGTCCGTGGGCCATGGCCGCTGAGCCTGCGTGTCCGGAGCCTATGCTCCGCAACGGGAGAGGCCACAAGAGTGAGAGGCCCGCGTACCGCAAAAAAAAAAAAAAGGACCTGGGAAAGTCTCTAATGGAACCATGACACCCTGAAAACCTCTTGTGAATCACAGACAAGGAGGAAGATTCTGATTTCATCCATTGAGGGTGAGGTAGAAAAAAATCATGCAAGAAAAAAATAGCTTTCCAGCAATTGTATCAGAGTAATTAAGTCCACATGAAAAGGCACAACATGGTCATCAGCCATAGAATCCCAGAATAGAATCAGGGGCTCTTTAGGAAAGTCCTAATTGCTTCAATATATTTCTGCAAAGCTGGCAAAAAATAAGAGTTTGGGAGACTGGAGGTACAGGCTTGCTTTTAGCAAAGGTATTTTCATGTAAAAGAAAAGCCACTGAGTGGGATCCACCCATGACTCTGTTGTGTTCAAGAGGGTACTTTTCGGCTATAGAACGTGAGCTCCTAAGGGAAACACTCTGTTCAAAAACAAGTGTATGAATGCAATAAACATCTGTTGAGAAAATGAACTGAAATTGTCTTTTTGCTCATTTATGAATGACAACATGGCAACTGCAAAAACACGAAAGACAACAATAATGTAAGCAATTCCAATATATTCATTTAATCAACAAATATAATGAATACCAGTCTCTGTTTTAGGCACTGAGGATTCAGCAGTGTCCAAAGTAGAATATGTCTCTGGCTTCCTGGTGCTTAAGCATCAGTGATAAAGGCTTGGCATATCTAGATCTTGGCCTGAACTGATATGTTTAACATGCTCTAAAGGATGGGCATTTTAATGATTCTTCAAATTATTTTGCCACAAATATACTAACTGAATGGTTATATACTTCCTTAAGAATTGTTGGCTCTGGAAGACAATTAACAAGCCCAGTCAAATTAGCCCAAAAGATGTGCAAAATGTTTTGTTTCACATACGGCTCTACACTTATCAGGCTCTATTCATAATCATAAATATCCAGCTTTTTTTCAGATAATTGTCACCCATAGAACTGTTATCTGTGAGGCATCATAGAAAAAGCAAAAGATGGTACCCTTTCTCCTGAGGCACTATATTCCAATGCAAGAGGTCACAAGACACAGAGAAACGCCAATGACCAAATGTAAACATAAGTACTTACTAACTCGAATGCAAAATGCATTTGTGGTGTAGACACTGAAATGAATCTGTAACAGCATACTTAGGGGATGAGTGAATCAGTGAGGGTCAGCTGTATACAAAAATACTTAGCCTTCACAGGATTTACTTGTTGAGGTGTTTACCAAAAAATTCAGTGTGGTCATTCTCAACGATATTAGTGCAAAAACACATTTTTAACTGAAATTTTTTCCTTTCTTATCTACTGTATTAGTGAGGGTCCTGACAGGAAATAGGTCCAATTAGGATAATTTGTGGAGGGGTTAAGGGGTTAATCATCCACGTGTAGGTAAGGTATAGGGGAATCCCAAGGGCTACAGCAGGAACCCAAGGCTAATAGCAGAGACGGTCAGCATTCCTAGACTGAAGAACTGGAAGAGGAAGAAGTTTCTGAAACCAAGTAGGAGAAAATCCTATAGAGCAGGTTACCTTGAAAGGCAAGAACCTGCTGGCTAGAACAGGGTAGAAAAGGGTGGACATGGATCCAAATAGAAGGGGCGAACAGAGGGTGTTTAATAGGGCTTCCTTGGTGGCGCAGTGGTTAAGAATCTGCATGCCAATGCAGGGGACATGGGTTCGATCCCTGGTCCAGGAAGATCCCAAATGCCACTGAGCAACTAAGCCCGTGTGACACAACTACTGAGCCTGCGCTCTAGAGCCCACGAGCCACAACTACTGAGGTTGTGAGCCACAACTACTGAAGCCCACACGCCTAGAGCCCGTGCTCCGCAACATGAGAAGCCACTGCAATGAGAAGACTGAGCACCACAACGAAGAGTAGCCCCCGCTCGCCACAACTACAGAAAGCCCGTGGGCAGCAACAAAGACCCAACACAGCCAAAAATAAATAAATAAATAAACTTTAAAAAAAAAGAAGGTATCTGATACATACAATAAATATGCTATTGACCAACTAAGTTTTTAAAATATTCCTTCAGTATTTATTGAGCACCTACTATGTGCCAATCCCTGCACTAGGCAAGGACTCTAAAAGATGAGTATGTTATGGTACGTGCCCTCAAATAACTCAGAGTCTAGTGTGGATGACAGACATACAAAGAGACTAAGTAAAAGACATTGCTCCAGGCAGATTCTGTACCAGAAATTGGAGAAAGTGCTGCAAGACAAAAGAGACTGAAGAGGAGCTATCCTTTGGAAAGGGGACATTATTAAGAAATGGCTGACACAACCTTACCTGTAATATCAAGTTAATTATATTCAGGATAATAAAGAGGTCACTGAATTATGGGCTATAATTCTACTGATATGTTTGTAAAGATAATAGCAATGTGCATTAAGAGGTCTTGGCAAAACCCTAAATGTGCTTTGGGTTTTTTAAAACCACAATTCATATCAGAAATAGTTCAATGTCTTCATGTTACAGATGAGGAAATACGCTTCATATATTTAGTAGCAGAGAGAGAGCAAGGACCTAGGTCTCCTGACTCCCTGCCAAGGTGGGCCTGACAGGATTTACATGTTTTAGAAACAATGTTAGCTGCACATAAATTAAGTCACTTACCTCCCCCTCTCGTCCCTGTTCTACTACACTTCATTTCTTTGTATCTTTCATTCTTCTTCCGTTGGTTGGAGGGCCTCTCAAAATTGGCATCAATGAAGTTCTTAAGAATCAGAAGCTCAGATTCCTAAAATCTGTTACTAAGCAGTAAACTTCAGTAATGTGCTTTTCACTCTACTATTTGTGGTAGCCTGTACTTTCCTGGTGTGATTTCTTTTTATATAATGTGTGAATTTTGCAGCATGATGTCAGCATGGTGAGATGCATAACCATATGCCACACCATTGGATGCTCGAATCTGCGGGTTGTCCTTTGAGCAATAACTGCAGTGACCTAATTGTTCCCATTTATTGTTCTGTTAGTAACAATTATTCAGAGTACTTTAATACAACAGATCTACCAATATCTTTCATTTAATCATTTCTACAGGACTGCGCGAGAACTCCCAAGGATTCCATAATTGGTTCATCATTAAACATATATTTAGTGTATAGTATATTTCAGGCACTGCATTTGGGGATTAAATATACATGTGACATGGTCACTCCCTTCAAGAAGCTCAAGCTAAGCTTAATTCAATTTCACCAGTTTTAATTGACTTATACTACGTGTCCAAGCGCCAGGCTGGTGAAGACATGGTAACGAGCGCAGGGGTATGATTCCTGTTTCTTGGACCAGAGTCCAGGGCACACACTGTGGCTCACAGGCTGATTTCCTTGGCAAGCTGGATGATTACTCTTGCCACAGCCCAAACGCTACCACTTCTGAGAGGCTGCCTTCAACTCTTCTCCTAACGTACAGGCTGACGGCTGGAGGTCGCCTTGCCGTCAGAACCCTTGTCCTTCCTTTTCCCCAAGAGGTCAAAGATCTGTCTCCCTCTGTTCATGCCCACCTTCTTTGGTACTCCTTTGGAAAGACTCCCCAGTTTCTGGCTGAGAGCAAGAACAGCTAAACATTGAGGTCTTGATCCCTAAAAGAAAACAAAATTGCATTTTGTTTTTGATCCTTCAGGTGTTTGGTCTGGGTTTTCCAAGTAAGCCCTCAACAGAAGGTTTTTACACATTTAAGGAGAAATAAGGTTTACTTATATACCTAAAGAAAAATTGATGTCTTTGGCAATAACAGTACCTCACCTGAGCTTTCTGGTTCTCAATGCCTGCCTAATTTGTGTTTTGATGGGATTACTTTTCACAAGTGAGCAAATTAAGCAATAAAGGTTTTTATCAGTTACCTAACAATAGTTCCTTAATCTTTTCAAAAAGGTTTCTGAACATAAAAAACAGTTTATATGTCATTAAAAATTAGCTTCTTTGAGGCCAAATGGATAATTGTAATGATTGATGAGTAGTATTAATACAAGAGAAAAGTAAATACGTCTGTTGAAAAATTTTTATTATTGTAGAGCTAATGAAATTGTCAGAAGGCCAAAAGTCATTGGGTAATCTATTTCATTTTGCCCCTTTAGACAAAAAGAAAAAGAATGCAGATTCTTTTTTCTTTTATTCTTGCCTGCACATCCCACATATAAATATAGTTAACTAGGTGAGAAAATAAAGACTGTCTTGGGTGTGGATTTTTGGGCAACTCTGCAACTACATAATACTGTTTATCAAATACTTTGGAAATTTCTGGAAATAATGGAGGTATAAAAAGGAACATTGGGAGAACATATGGTTTTAGCAAGGTATTTTAAAGTATTAAGTTTGGTGGATAATAGAAAGACAAAAATTACAGAGACCATAAAGTTATGAGGATAAAAGAAGCAAGGGACAGATATCCAACCTCCTGAAAAAACATGATAAATACCATTCTTTCAAAGTAACTTAAGGAAAGATGTTAAAGCCACTTCCCTTTTTGTTTTCATAAAAGAGATTTACTCTGCCCTCAATAAAAGGACTTGTTTTTTTGTAACTGCTCCAGTTAGATTTCTCTATTGTAATCTGGAAATCTATGGCTTTGGGGTACTCTGAGCATTGTCGTGTGCTCTTTCTGCTGTGTAAAGGATGTCATTTCAATTACTCGCTGGCGCATCTTTTAAGTCCCTTAAAGGTTACAGGGCAAATTCTGCCCAAACATTCAATATAATGTTAAAGTTACTATTTAAAAGTCAATGTACAGAACTGTCTTAGACTCAGCGACTCTCACGGTTCTCATGGTTTTTGGTTTATGCTCATAATTCCCTCAATTGATTGGTAAGTTGTGGTCACCTTGATGGTATTGCTTCATCCTTAAATGAGGTTGGCCATAAACAAGTTTCAGTCAGTAGGTATCCCACATACCAAACCGATCACAGATTATGCACATTGCCATCACTGCCTGGGGCTGCCTATTTCTACCTATGCACACAAAGTGGGCCTCTTGTGAGGGCTGGTCCTGGCACACTGGGTAACACCCATCACCTCTGTTGCTCAGTCTGCGAGGTGGTGAGGCTGCCTCAGGCCATGCCACTGTGCTCAAAATACGAGCAGTGCTGAAATCCACTAATTTTTCTTTTTTTTCTTTTTTTTTTTGCGGTACGCGGGCCTCTCACTGTTGTGGTCTGTCCCATTGCAGAGCACAGGCTCCGGACGCGCAGGCCCAGCAGCCATGGCTCACGGGCTCAGCCGCTCCGCGGCATGTGGGATCCTCCGGGACCGGGGCACGAACCCGTGTCCCCTGCATCGGCAGGCGGACTCTCAACCACTGCGCCACCAGGGAAGCCCTGAAATCCACTTTATGGTGTGGTGTTTAACTGCTGTCCCTTAAAAACTGTCCAGGCAGTATATGCTTGGCTGTGAGTAAATCAATGATGATCATAAAATACAACAAATTCCAAACCAACTAATCCAAGGGCTTTGAAAAAGCCATTATCAAATAGAAAAGGTACTTTCAGGATTCTTTTTTTAAGGTTGATGTCCTGGTTGTATAAACATGTACAGTCATCACTAAATAGATGCCTCTCAGTTACAGAGTCAACAAAGAACAATTTTTTTTTAAAAAACCCCATTTCCTCCCCAGGAAACGGTGTATGTTCAGAGAGGAAGCTGTCTTCCTGTTTTCTCCATACTAGCACTCCTGCAAGGTTTTTGTCTAAACTTCCAAACTCAGAGTCTTCATCATATGGAACAAGCTCTTCTTAACAACTGGCCACATTTTCTAGCAGTGAATAAAAAAAAAAAAATTATTTCCCACAAAACATAAAAAGTATTATGAGCCTAACTTGTCACCTACTATATTCTTAAGTACTAAACCCCACCCGAATCTCCATCTCATTCATGTATAGTGAGGGCACTATATTAATTTACTGGGGTTATTCCGTCCAAAGTTTTTGCAAAATACGTCAACTCTTAGTTTTCCAATTATGAAAGAAACTTGACAGGGCACCTGCTTTTTATTATTTCAGTGTTTTGTGATACAAACCCAATGTGCCTGGCGTCCAAGGATAAAATATAATTCAAGAACATTTTGTATATTCTGCTCTAAAATTTTAGCATTTCAGTAGATTTTGGGGGCTATTAAAAAGAACCCTCTGAAACAAACAAAAGTCATTTTTCCCTTTTTTGAGTTTTTAAAGTCAGTTAAGGAGCTTTTATTTCATTTATTTCACCTGGTGATGCTTGAAGTAATAAAATTCAGATAAACCTGAGACTCAAGGCAGGGCTACATCTAGATGTTATTTTTAATGAGATGAGTTTGGGTTTGGTAACTTTTCAGTTTTTCTTTTTACTCTTGCTTCTACATCCTCAGTTTATGTCAGTTGTCCATGAAGTCAAGCTTTTTAGTGTTGTCCAGAAGACCATCTAAATCAGAATCAGCAATGAAATGCAGATTCCTGCATTTATAGGTCTCATCCCAGACCTATAAAATCAGAATCTTTGAGACTAGGCCTGGGAATCTTCATGTTGACAGCTGCCCAGTGTGATTCCTTAAGGGTGTGATAAAGACATAAGGGCTTATCTCTCTCAGGGAGAGTTACTTGTTAATAGAAATCAAAGGCTTGAAAACCTTTAAAACATATAACTTTTCTTTCTTTTTTTCTTTTTTGGACAAAATCTTTCGGGACTAGAAAACTTTTTCATGCCCCTCAGATTTTACAATAAAGGCAGTTCCATCTTCATTTACTATTCATAAATCGAACTCAGGAGATCAAATATAGAGGAAAAAATAATTTGCATTCTTCATTGGCAACCTATATAGCATACTGTGACGGGTAGATATTCTGAAAGTAATTAACCTAGGGAAAAGCATTATAAAAACCGTAGGCTAATAGAACTACCATATGACCCAGTAATCCCACTACTGGGATATACCCTGAGAAAACCATAATTCAAAGAGTCACGTACCACAATGTTCACTGCAGCACTATTTACAATAGCCAGGACATGGAAGCAACCTAGCTGTCCATCAACAGATGAATGGATAAAGAAGATGTGGCACATATGTACAATGGAATATTACTCAGCCATAAAAAGAAACGAAATTGAGTTATTTGTAGTGAGGTGGGTGGACCTGGAGTCTGTCATACAGAGTGAAGTAAGTCAGAAAGAGAAAAACAAATACCATACACTAACACATACATATGGAATCTAAAAAAAGAAAATGGTTCTGAAGAACGTAGGGGCAGGACAGGAATAAAGACGCAGACGTAGAGAATGGACTTGAGGACATGGTGGGGGGAAGGGTAAGCTGGGATGAAGTGAAAGAGTAACATTGACATATATACACTACCAAAGGTAAAACAGAGAGCTAGTGGGAAGCAGCTGCATAGCACAGGGAGATCATCTCGGTGCTTTGTGACCACCTAGAGGGATGGGATAGGAAGAATGGGAGGAAAACACAAGAGGGAGGGGATATGGGGATATACGTATACGTATAGCTGATTCACTTTGTTATACAGCAGAAACTAACACAACAATGTAGAGCAATTATACTCCAATAAAGATGTTAAAAAATAAAACAGCTTCACAGTATCTTCGTAAGTTATTAAATCATCATTGTTTAACCATTGCTCTTCAGTTGCACTGGTGGATTTCTCCTGGAAGTTTGGTATAAGAATAATGGCAAAACAAACAAAAAAAAGAATAATGTTTCAGTAAACATCCTTTGAATATACGTCTTTGCTTTTATCTCTGGTATATTTCTAGGTACGATTTCTATATGAAATTTAGATTTCATTTGCTAGATCACCACGTATGTAACATTAAAGTTTCATCATACAAAGTCAGTTTACAGATATTTCTTTGGTCTGTTACATGTTTAAAATGTATTTTACAGGTTTGTCACTTCACTTTTAAATTTATAATGACTTTTAAATGTTACTACAAATCAAAACATGTTACTAAATGTGCCTTAAGAAATCCGTAGGCTCTTTTAATTGTGATTATTTTGAGTACATTTACAATTGAACAGTCCCCCCAAAACTTACTATCAGTTATTTTTTTTAATTACCTTCCAGCAGGAAATTGTATTTCCCACATCATGTAGCAGACCTAAAAATCTCCCACTATGTTTCAAGAATATGTTACTCAGCATTCCCGATATTGTCCAATTTTAAAGAAATAATTCTTCTTACATTTCTACCCAAAAAAGAGTTCTAGGTCCAGGAAACACAAGCAAGCATACTTTATAGTAAAATCTCAAGACTCTGATAGAGAAGCGGACTTTAAAGCAAATTAAAGGGGTGGATTTAGACAACCAACAGTTAACTATACTTAATTTTGATGATTCTCAATAATGACTACAGCATGTGCCAGATGCCTTGTCATTTTAGATGTGTCAAAACAGTTTATACAAATGTATCAAATGATTTATCAGTCACTTACTAATTAATACAGCATTGAGATGATTAAAAGGTATTCATTCACGTAACTCAGAACGACCACTTAGACTTACAATGAAAGAGCTATAAAATGTGTTGCTTGTCGTGTCCTCCCCGTAAGTCATTCAACCTTTCCAAGTGTCATTTTACTCATACGTAAACAGGAGTAGGAATAGGAACTGTGCCAAAGAGATATTGGGAGGATTAAGTGATAAATGTAAAGTCCTTAGCACAGCATCTACCATATAGTAAGTGCCCTATAAATGTCAAGTTATTATAATTATTATTCTTGTTTTCCTATCTCTAGGCACCGTGTTAGACAATTAATAACAAACCATGAGACTTTTATAAAACCAACATGTCGTTCAACTAACACTATTTTACATGGGAGCATATGTAAATAAAATTGGTTTAAGTTTTTTGAAATTCTTCTGCCTCTTCCTTTTCTTTAACTTCATATGTGCACTGCTTCCTCAAACTACGTTACACTGACTTCATTCTACTCATTTATTGAAATACCTTTAGATTTAAAGTCCTCATCTATGTCTGGAGTTAATATAATAATCAGAAATTTGGGGTCAGATAAGCTTATGTATAACGATTACTTTTTTTTAACAATTTAAGTAAATTAAAGTGAAATAAATTTTAGGGAGATCTGAAAGTTGTTGAAAGCCAAAGCGTACAGAAATATTTCTGAAATCTTAACTCTAAACTCTTACATATTGATGTGATATCAAAGCCACTTGTGAAGGCTTTTTTTGTTAATTAGTTTGTGGAGGGTTAAGTGAATTATTTAGTAAACGACTCTCAACAATCAAATATTTCACCATGGAAACAGAATGATAAACAATGCTCCTTGGGTCTTAATAATAGTCATAAGTGCATTCATTCAATAATTTTTATTGAATTCCTTCTGTGTGTAAGGCATTGTCCAATCTGACAGGGTCTTTGACATTTTTTAAAAAAGAATATTATTATCTAATTTGATGAGCTCAAAGTCTTATTGGGGAGAGATAAATAAAAAGATATCATAACATAAAGTTATGAATGAGGGGAGATGAATGCACAGATGGAACAAGTAATTATTCATGAGAGGGATCTAAAAAGACTGTCTTTCTTAAAGGCTCACTTGCTGGGACCTAAGGAGTAGTTGTAAGAAAACGGGAGAGCAGAAGGATGGGTGGGTCTTTGAGGAAGAAATTACACATCTCCTATATGACAAGCACTTGGGGAAAACTGGTAAATTTAATCATGGCTCACAGGGTACCTAGTGGAGAGAATGGGATGAGATTAGAGTTCTAACCTGGAAACTCTGTGTGTGTGTGTGTGTGTGTGTGTGTGTGTGAATGGGGGCGACAAGTGAGTTCCTTTTTGAACACATGTTTGATGCACCTGTGGGACACAGGCATTGATGTTCAAGGGGCATCTGGATCTGGAGTTTAAGAAAGAGACTCACTGTGAAAGATAATGGACTTAGAAGTCAGTATCTGATAGATGGTAACTGAGGACACATGTGTGTATGGGATCACCTGAGAGAGCAAGCAAAATAAAAAGAGAAGTCCAAGGGCAGATCCCCAAGGAACACTAACATTTAAGGGTTTAGCCCAGGAAGACGATCCAGCAAAGAAGGAGCAATTAGAAGCAGAATGAGACAAGAGGCAGCCTGGAAGCCAAAGTTGTAGGGGAGACGCTGTTAGGGAGCAGAGATTGCCATTGTTTTATCAGTCAGCAGCAGTGGGTGAAGCTTCTCTCTCAAGAGACAGGGCTGCTAACAAGGAGTTAATTCACTGTAGTTCACCACTCTTCCATAATCTCCAGGAGAAGTGCTAGCAGAAAGAAAATGGTCCCATGATGGAGACGGCAGAAGAGAGGAAGAAAGAAGGAACAAGAGGCAAAGATAACTCAGGAATGAGTCATCAGCCCATAAACAAGAAAGAGTCAGCAATATGACCATGCCTCCTGAAATAAAGGAGCAAAAAGAGCTCTCAATTAAGAAGAAAAAAAGTCTTCCTCAGAAGTGAGGCGGCATGGTAATTTAAACAATGGCTTTTGAATCCCTGCATGCACACTACTTGGTATAACTCAGTGAGCATTTGTTGACGAATGAACTTGGGAAAGACACTGCCAACTGGGGCCTTGGTTTCCTTATGGTATAATTAGGGGGAGTAGTCCATTTGGTTCTCACAAGTATCCTATGTGGTAGGGACTATTTTTGGTCCACTTTACAGATGAGTTAGCCAAGATATAGAGTTTAGGAAATTTGCCCAGACAGGTGATAAGTAGCGAAGTTGAGTTTCAGATTTGGGGCTTTCTGTCCACAAAGCTCATGCTTTGCTTCCCATGGGGACCCTTAGAACTTTCAAAGTACTTAAATATGCTTCATTTTTCTCCCTTTAAATGTGAGGCTATGAGGGAAGTTGGATAAGTATTGTTACCTCCACAACAGGTAAAGAAATAGAGGATTTGCCTACAAGTATATGGAAGCCAGGTCTTCTAACTCTATTTTACGGCCTTTTAAAGATCAGTAAATGTAATATATGAACAAACATTAACTCTGAGATCAAAATTAACATCTTGGAAGGAAACTACTGTTACTCTTAAAACTGTATAAAATATCTTTTCTTTCTAGAAATTATAGCACCATGGAAATGAATCATCTGAGATTCTGTCTTAAGAAGTAGAGATGGCAGTTTAAGTATAGCCCTCTAAAAAGTAGCAGCTTTTCCTCCATCATCTTACTAGTTAATCTTCCTGGGAACAGGCTGATATTTACTCATCCCAAGAGAGTGTTGAATTGTCTGGACTCCAAAAGATACCAAGGATAAGGTTTTAAGTTCCTCACCATTAGTCATCACATGGAGAAAAGTGACAGAGC
The DNA here is from genome assembly GCF_008692025.1 of Phocoena sinus. Taxonomy (NCBI): domain Eukaryota; kingdom Metazoa; phylum Chordata; class Mammalia; order Artiodactyla; family Phocoenidae; genus Phocoena; species Phocoena sinus. Next base: position 37,815,967 of record NC_045770.1, on the reverse strand, counting down.
TCTTTACAGATGCATTGCTCTTTCTTTGCCCTTAAAATGGCAGTAGAAACAAAATTCAGTGGGTTTAAATTAGGAAAAGTCAGTAAAGAATGCCCTCCCTTCCTTAAAAGTGATCTGTTCCCCCGGTAAGATGTGAAATACTCTGCGGTCTCTAGACGACAGGATCAGATAGGCTAACAATGCATTTGAGAGCTTTGCAAAGAAATGTTAGACAAAATAGATCAGGTTAAAGTGGACACAGACGCCCCAAAGCAAATTCTAATTATTTTTATTCCCAGTCTTGGAACAAAGAGACAATTTAAAAAAAAAAAAAAAAAAAAAGGTAGATTGTGTGTATGTGTGTGTGTGTGTATGTGTGTGTGTGTGTGTGTGTGTGTGTGTGTAGTGAAGGTATTTCCCCTTCATTTGATTAGTGATGTTCAGAATTGCTATGTAATATAATACATAAGCAACCTAAATAGTTGAATAATAAAAAGCGAATCCATCCTTCGAACCAGGAGAAGGCACATTTCCAGCATAGGTCTTTTGAGGCCATGCTCAGGTTATTCTGGTAAACTGATGTGGATGAAATGAACGTTTTTGAGTCAAGAAAGTCTGGATTCTAATTCCAGCACTTCCATTTCTAGTCATCTAGATCCTAGACAAGTTGCTGAACTTTTCTGAGCTTGTTTTTTTAAAAGGTCTATAAAATGGAGAAAAAAAAGCACTAATGTTTTAGGGTTCTTATGAGGATTAAATGTGATAAGGGATGTAAACTCTCCAGAATCATTTGTTCCCCTTTTCCTCTATGGATTCCTACTCCTTCCATGAAAGCATACAACAATCCGGGAAATGGTTGCCGATGGTGGTAAGCCATGAATTCAATTCCAATGCAGAAGGTTTGAATAACCAAGAAAACTCCAGGAGTTGTTGATGCAGTTATCTTCCAGATGAGAAATGCTCATAGTCATGTGGAACATGCTGTACACTTGCTTCTAAGTTCTTGGCCAAAATTCCCGTCTTGAATAGCAATGGTTGGCTACCCACACTACCTCTAAATGCAGCTATATTTCAGCAGTTGTCAAATAGCTAATGTGTGCTGAAAACTGTAGAAAGTTGCCTTTTCCTCCTTAAATTCTTACTCACATCCATTTGTGCAAAAATGTCCCAAATGTATATGCTTTGACCTTTTGTGAGAAATGAGATTTTTGAACTCAGGTCCAATTAGGAGGTACAGGTTGAGGATCCAGGAAGAGTCATGTGCCTTTTGAAGTCAATTATGAGCTTCATCCTCTAGCTGATCTTGGATAGTTGAGCTTAGGTCTAGCTGTTCCCTCATTGAATTTGCTTCACACCTAGAAAAGACCTAACCTGTAAGAGACAAACCTCTATGTGCTCCTTTCCTGTAAGTGGAGTGAAGGAAGCTGCATGCCTTGCTCATGAAATCATGAGTCATTTGTGTAGCAAAGTGAATTGGCCACTTATGTTTGTACAAAGTTGAAAAGGGGATGGGCTGAGAAATGGGGCAATTCCAATGTAGAAATAAGTGCTCTAGGAGGAGACCATGCTCCTTGAGATGCTGGGGATTACTGGGTTCACAGTGACTAGGTCCCCAGCATGACCATCCTCCTAAGTCACAAATCTTTATGGAGGCCTTATGGCCTGCGTGACACCAGCAGATGACACAGAACATTATGGGTCACGGAGTTCTCTCTTCCACTTCCTGTTATTTTTACTTGTCTGCTTTGTTTCATGTTTTCAAAGGTCTAACTACCACCTCTATTAGCTACTCTGAATGAGATGCTGGTCAGTGATTCCTCTGATGAATACCCATCGTTATCCCCTCTTCTGGGATGAGGACATCCGAGGGAGAAAACGGTCAGAGGCTTGCTCAATGCGGTGCAGAGAGGCGGAGGCAGGCCACGCTCTTGAGCAGCTCACTGCCCGGCCCACTGAACCCTGCCGCCACCTGGACGCCCGCTCCCTCCCGCCCTTCCGCCTCCATACGTGCAGCTGAACACAGCCCAGATGCACCCAGCACCCAGCACCCGCCGCTGCTTCGGCTTCTGCCGGCCCTCCCCTCTCTGGAACCCATTTCCTCCCACCCTTGGACTTTTTATCCTCATAATCAAATGACATTTCTGAGTCCAGAAATTGAAAGAGCCACAGTTTAGGGCAACAAAAGCAATGAGAATGCCTTTCTAGTTTTGAGCTTTAGGTTAAAAGAAACCCCAAATATAGTTCGTAAAATTATGAGAAGAATAGGAAAGTTGAAGGCTGGGACAAGTACTGCATATTTCGAGGTAGAGTTATAGACTCAATTTTCTAAAAAATATTTACCATCTTTGCAGATCTATGTGTCCCCAACCCACGGGAACTCCACACACAGTGTTTACACAAGTTGTCAGAGTGAAAACTGAATCCCTTTTAGGCCTGCCTCCTAGACTAAAGGAAGAAGATGTACCTCCTAGACTAAAGGAAGAAGATGTAACACTGGACATTGGAAGAAGATTCCCAGCGTTACCTAGAATGAAGAATGGGGAGATTTTAACCTACTCTTCAGTGTAAACCTCACACTCAAACTTGGCCCTCTTTTCACAGTTTATATATCCTGACTTTTCTGTCCTAAAGTCTATGACCACCCAGGAAGAGGAGACCACTGCCTTCTCCCACTTTAACTCCTCTGTCAAAGCTCACCTCAAATTTTACCTTCTCCATGCAGCCTTCCCAAATCCTTCCCACAGAATTTTACTCTCCCTTCTCTCAACTGCTACAACTTTCACTGCTGCTCTCATTAAGTTTAGAGCTTTGCAGAGTGAGAAAGACAAATATCATATGATATCCCTTGAACTTCTATACAAAACAGAAAGAGACCCACAGACATAGAAAACAAACTCATGGTTACCAAAGGGGAAAGGGGAGAGATAAATTAGGAGTTTGGGATGAACATATACACATTATGTGTTTATGGTTATAAAACAGATAACCAACAAGGACCTACTGTATAGCACAGGGAACTATACTCAATATTTTGTAATAACCCATGAGGCGAAAGAATCTGAAAAAAAAATAGATATATACGTATGCATAACTGAATCACTTTGCTGTACACCTGAAACTAACACAACATTGTAAATCAATGATACTTCAGTAAAAAATAAGTAAATTTTTTAAAAAGTTCAGAGCTTTGTCATTTAGCTATTTCATGTGAGTATTTGGTCTCTGGTATCATACATGTCTTATACCCCTCACAGAGTGCCCAGGCCAGTGGCATATTGCAGGTGACTGTCATTGAACAAAAGCTTATTGATCACCTATGTGTGTCATATATCACACTCTGTTTTGAGACTAAAAAGTAGAAGAAGACACAGTCCCTGGTCTCCAGAAGTGTGGAGCCCACTGAGATACGGAAGCAAAGAAACAACTAATGGCAATCAATGGTACGTGCTTTCTCATAGAGGGTATGAATGCAGGGCTGGAGCAACACAGTAGAGGGGATACTGGGGAGCAGAGGTCAGAGGGTGAGTTTTGAATTAAGTTTTGAAAGATAAGCAGAGGTTCACCAGAGAGACAAAGGGCAGAGGGGAATCCCACCAGGGGCAGGAGGGCACACAAAAGCAAATAGGCACAAAGAGGCCATGTGTTCAGAGAATTTGCGAGAATGACTGGAGACCATGGAATACAAGAGCAAGGCAGTGGGTGTGTGGAATTAAGGTCCAAATATTCTACTTAAATGGATGTGTGAATGCACCCAACAAAAGCACTTTACTCAGTTCTTAATACATGTTGTATTGCTGCTTCTATTAACGTATAACAAGAATTTGCTCAGCTGTTTTATAATTTGTCAATTTATACCTCTGTGTCATTAAAATATATCCCTTGACCCTGGGAAATTCACTGGAGGAAAGTGAGAAAGCTCATTCCTATGCATTTAGTAAATAAAATCTTATACAAACATAAACACGTTGTCCATCTTAAAAAAAACCACACATCATAGGACATGGAGACTGTTACTCGAAGGTGCTGATGGCGTACACTTCATATAGCACTAAATGCTGCCCTGCACTGTTCAGGGCATGGGAGGTAGAGAGACATTCAGAGACATCAGATTTAAAGCTGACGCTTCATACAAAGAACACCATTCACTGACAGCGTATTTGAGCATCTTCCTTCATTGCCAGATCTGTGCTTTTGCTTTTACGGTTTCCTCTCTATTTTATAGACTTAACCTTTAAGTCCTCCTCTCTTTTTGAAGGTAAGAAGATGACAAATCAGAGATGACTGCGGGAGTGGGTGAAGGCAAATAATTGTTGGCAACTTTCCAGGCGATTACATAGCTGAGAACACATCACCCTAATGGAGGTTATCTTTGATAACCACAGCCTCGTTCAGATACGTTACAAACATTAGACTTTACTATGTAGCCACTACATTAATTTGTGCATCGTTTTCTTGACTGTACATTCTTATAAGTATTAACCCAGTGTAATTCAGTACTTCCTTGGTAAGCCTTCCATAGGAAGATTAGAACACTTTTAGTGATTATAAACTATCTAGGCTTAGCAGATGCTGGTAATCTATGAGATTGTGACCTGAAAGGATTTATGTCTAAATGTGATTTCAAGTCTCTCCCTCTTCAACACTCCATTTTACCTTGCATGCTTTACATTCTCTCAAAGTACATTATTTCTCTTCAGAACCCTCTTTCTTATTTAATAATTACTGGCAAAGTAGACATTAAATAGGTAAATACATTTGCTTTCTTCTTTGGGAGTGCTTGTATTAATTTTGAGTTGTTTTGAAAATGCACTCAAAAAATTTTTGAGCATGCCTTTGAATTTTTCCACAGCGGTGTCAGTGACAGAAGGCAGGTGCAGCATTGATTTGAACTTGGTTTAAAGGCTGATATTTGACTCCAACTCCAGAAACAATCATCATTCTTACAGTTCAATCTGAAGGCACATGCCTCCTCAATGAACCCCTCTTAATTGTTATCTTTAATGAGGGCATTCCTTGGAAATCCACTTTTTAGCCTGCCCTTTCTTATCCTCCGACTACAAGGCATGAAATGTATTTTTATCTTGGTAAAGAGCAAGTGACTTACTTGGGTCAACCCTGACTATTACTTCAAGATCAGAATTTCTTGAACGAATTTGTAAGGTATCAACACACAGAGATTTTACATTGTTCCACAAAATTACCTTGTGATGGAACTCTTTTCCTGCTCATTGATTTCATGTTAAAATTGAACACGTTTCATGGGGGGTACAGCATTAGTGATAATTTTTCTTTTCTTTTTTAGTTGATTTGATGTTTTCTAAAAGAGGAGTATTTACATAGGCCAAAGAAATTCAAATCTCAGAATTTTCCCTCTAATTCCTACCTTGCTGTGGTTGTCAGATAAAACGCAGGGGTCCAGTTACATTTGAATTTCAGATAAACAACAAATGCTCTTTTTAGTACAAATATGTCCCATTCAATTTTTGGGACATACCTGTACTAAAAAGAGCATTTGTTGTTTATCTGAAATTCAAATGTAACTGGGCCTCTTGTATTTTTATTTGCTAAATCTGGCCACCGTATATCTGGGGGCAGTTGAATTATGAGCAGAATTACATTATCTCTAGATTGCAGGTCTCCGAAATTCCTAAGGGGCCATTCTTTTCACGAGTATGTGCAAAAGTAGAGACTGTTGCACTGGCCATTCCCAAAGGCCCCATGGAGCCATCTGGCTCAGGGTCTAATGGATCTAGAAGACACTGGAGATTAACCAGTCCCTCCTTTAGAGTATGCTAAAAAGCTTTAAAGCAACAAAAATAATGCCCTTCACAGAGTGGACACCTCCATGTATTTTTGTTGAAATATTTCATTTTCATTACTGGCAGTCAAGAAGAGTAAGATGATAAAATATGACAACCTAAAAACAGTTTCCACATAACCCTCACCTCTCAATCTAAGTGTGTCTGATTCTTCAGAAACGAGATGTAAATTCTACCTCGTTCAAGAAGCCTTCCCTCATCGCCTCATCACATCTACCACCCCATCTCGCCAGCATTTATCATTTACACCATTCACTCGACATTCAACATACTCTACTTACTATTTGAACTGACTTTTCATTTATAAATTCCCTGGGGGAAAAATGTAGCCAGTGGTAGCATAGCTCTGTGATTTACAGCGTGAGCCCTGGAGTCAGACCAATTTTGGTTTCAAATGTTGTTCTGCCCCTTCCTAGCTTTGTAACATTGGACAAACACATCTCTAAGACTCAGTTGATTATCTTCATCCCTCAGTAAAATGGGGTTAATAACACTTCATAGTGCTGTACTAAATGAGATGATGTATGCGTAGCGTCAACTCTTAGAGAGCACTGACCCGTGGGAGGCAGTCATGATCAGCGACATTATCATATTATTGTTATCTTTTTTGAATCCACACTCCCTGCAATGACCACTGCTTATCAGGACCTTCAAGAATTGACTGAAGAATCAGTGCCTGAGAGCCGGCAGGGACTCCAAATTCCCAGCCACCCAGATAGCGAAAAGCGCTGCCTGGGGACAGATAAGTGAGCCTCATTCACTCTACAAGGTAAAGATTCCATTTTCTTATTTCCCTATTTCTCTGCACTCCTTTAAACCTACACATTTAAACCACTGCACTGTGCTCTGTTTGGGAGCATATGACAAGCAGGAAAACTTTAACTGCCTTAGAGATTTGTTTCTGTAGTGGCACCGGCATGGTGAGCCCTCCTGGGACTCCAGTCACCACACACTTCCTGCCTTACTCTTTATTGACTATTTGCTGCCTCTAGTTTTCTCTCAGTCATCAGTGTGGAAGTTGCATAACTTAAAAGCCAAATGGGACCCACTTTCCTGCAATCTGAAGTCACGCATACTATTTTTCCTTACTGTAACTCTTTTTTAAATGCCGTGGAAGATGCTCTTCTAAATGCAAAGTGATTTTTTTTGGCATCCTGGAGTATATGTGAGATTGGATTTTTGATGTTTGATTTCCGGTTGTACTATAATCAATAAAGTAACTGGGGATATATATGTTAAAGCAAAATACAGGTTTCAAGTATATCCTCTGAGTTCTCTAGTGGCTTTTTCCAAAAATCACATGCAAAATCCTCTACGTAAAAACAAAAACATTTTGGGTCATGCATTCATTGGCATAACATTTGCAAAACTGCAATCTCTTGGAAGGCTCCAGCTGCGACAAATTCATTTTTGTATCGGGACCCAGCACCTTTTTCATAACAGGTATTCAAGGAACATTTGTTGAGCCAACCAATGAACAAGTATCTATTCAAGAAATATTTATTGAGCACTTAGGAGATGTACTGCCCTAAAATCCGTCTGCAGTATAGTGTTATATGGTCGTTAATAAATAATGATTTCGCCACAACATTGTTTATAATGCAGCCATCCAGCAAGCCAGTGACATCAACTCTGGGAGTTTGGGTGAGGGAGTTCATAGTTTCTGATTGTTTAGACTTAACAGCAATTGACCTTGTCATTGCCATTGTTACCCACAGAGAACAACGTGTTCCCAAGTCCCCACCTATCTTATTTCTATTGATTAATAATTTTAAAGTCATTCCAAACCCATCAAGACTCAGGGGCAGCCTGGAGCCTTTCCTTCTCTAGTGGCCGAGCTGGCGTCACGAGCAAAGTCCCAATCCTGCAGCCTTCAGTGTGACCAGTCTCTTCTGTGCCCCCTGTCATTTTGGGAACAGTGTAACACTGTAGGGGCCAGGCTGTCCCCGAGGTTAGAGACCCCACCTTTAAAATGATTACTCTGGGAAAAGCGGGAAATATTGTTTCAATTATAAGGATAAAACATGGACAGCCATGAACCACTTAAGAAGTTGCCTAGTAGTTTACTTTAACCACAAAACCAAAATCACTATTTAGCTGTTTGCTTCTGCACAGTATAGGGAAGATCTGAGTGGCAGCTCAGACAAGCTAGCTATTAATTAATTTATTTATTTTTACTGTTCTCTGGTCCTGATTTTGCTATTGAAGATTTCCGAAGTCTCAGTGTACTTCAGCGTTAATAGAGAACAGCTCAATTTGCCCCATTTGCAGATGTGAACAGACAGCTCCTGTGTACACAGAGGAGCAGGTTTCTTGTACACAAGTGAGTGAAGTTTCCTGAACAGCTTTTCAGGTGTTTCCATTCTTGACTGGTTTTCATTCCCCCTTTCCAATACATCACTCCCTTGTGTTTCACCTCATTTCCTCCCAGTTTCCGCCTCTACTTTGTCATATATTCATTGAGACAATTGTAATCTTTCATTTTCTCCCGGTAGAATCTGGTGGCTTTATTAAAACCAGACTTAAAGCCTTTATGCTGGCAGCCTCTCCCTCCAACACCCACTCCCACCACCAACTCAACCCCACATGTCATCCCGCCATTGCTGACTGAAGGGCGCTGAATCACTTACAGGTGACGCTCAGGCTCAGCGCCGGCCTTGCAGCCTGGGCCTTGTGCTTTGGGGAGCCATGGGTGTCACACACACAGACAAAAGAAATGTATTAGCTGACATGGTCACTTGGAATTTGACGCTCAGTGATGCCCAACGCCACAAGTCACCCTAAACATCCACTCTTATGAGTAGCAGTGTTCAGGCCCCAGGGGGATGTGTCTCCATATCTCCTGCTTTGTGTCTTGGAAGCCAGGGTGCTTCCTCTTGAAGGTGGGAAGGTTTCTTCTGGTTTGTGATGCTGCCAAGGTCAGAGGACACTTTGGAGGGCGGGGAGATTTGGGCAGTAGAAGCACTTAGGTGAGAAAAAGACAAATTAATTAACTTGTCAAATCTTTCCTCTTGGCATGAATGCAAAGGAAAATGAGGGACTATTTCTAGTAATGCCGACCTTCCATTTTGCTGCTTCTTTTTGTGTTCTAATTCCTGGTTCCAGAAGTACCCACCTATTAGCGTGATATTCCCAACAGGTGCACATCGTGGCACAACATCTTGTAATATTAAACAAGTCCTATTATTCTTGAAGTTATACGTAGGGCTAGAAGTGACCTGTTTGATAGAGATTCTTTGGCAACTAGATCAACACTGAACATTAGAATTGCTAATAGTTTTCATTAAAATATTTAATAAGATTTAATTAAATCTCCCCCAAAATAAAATTTCAGCTTCATTTAAACCATTTTAATTTAAACTTTACATTCATTAATTAGACTTCAAATTTTACCTTTTGTTTTGCAGAAAATTGAAGATTTTAGAGGAAAAATAACTTTTGAGAACAAAAGTTATTTTAACTTTGTCATATTTATGTTTAAGTTACTCTTGTGATGAAAATGTATTCAAATTGTGCACACTTTGAACAAAATTACATTTTACTTTTAATACTTTAGCCTCTTAGATCGTGACAGTCAGTAGAAAACTACATAAAAATCTTTTCTATGACAACAAGATTAGGGATTCTGCAGTAATGAAGGCAATAAAATAAATTTTATGGATTAATTAATACTTTATTAATTGTGAATAACTTAATTTTCTTGTTCATGGAAACATCACCAACCCAACAGCAGAATATCCAGATGCACACAACGATAATTAAATCCAGTCATTAGATACTTGTTGACTTTCAGTCATACAGGAACCCTAGCTTTCCATATCCTTTTTCATTTTGTCATTATAAACGTATATTTGTCAAAGTAGGAAGACAGAAAACATCTGTTTATTAGCCTGATTTATAACTTTTTAATATTGAGGCATATGGTATGTAGGCCTCCATTTGTCTTGCCCTGAACCCTGCAAATGTTAGAGGGCAGGTCTGCTCAGGTATTTTCATCTTTTTGAAGCTGTTCTCAATAGTACTGGTCTTTTGAACTATTTCTTTATGGTGATTGGTTTAGGTGTAACAGGACTGGATTTTTCCCTCAGGAACGTAATTAATGTATGTTCTCAATAGGTAGTCTACTTTACAGATAGGGATAAAGAGTAAAAGACAAGGATACTAAGTTCTTTGGTCTCATAATCAGTTTCAAATCAGTATTTTTTGACAACCTATGTGTACTCTTCAATATACTTCCATATTTTATTCATAATATAAAAAGAGTTACACATGCATGTTAGGAATATGGAATTTTGAAGTCAGACAATCCTGGATTTGCATTGTAACTCCACCACTCACTAGCAGGGTGATTTATTTCAACTATTTAAGCCTTAATGTCTTGATCAGTAAAATGGTGATGGAAATACACTCATACGGTTGCACCAAGGACTAGAGATAATACACATAAAGTGCTTAGCAGATAGTAAGCATAAAATAAATAGTTATCATTATAATTTCCACATGTTCTAATTCTTAAATTTTAGTCTGTTCATTCATTCAATCCCCCCTGTTCAAAATTCTTTGGGTGGTTAATGGAGGGGAACAGCGTTGGGAGGTAGGCAAAATGGATGAAGGGGGTCAACTCTATGGTGATGGATGATAACTAGACTTGTGGTCATGATCACTTTGTAGTGTATAAAGATGTCCAAATATAAAGCTGTACACCTGAAACTTACATATTGATAATTAAAAAAACCCCAAACCCAACCAAACAACTCTTTCATAGCTCTCCACTGCGCAGAATGTACCATCTCATGGCATTCAGCTGCTCCAGTTTGTCTTTCCAGTATTAAACTCCAGCCTTCTTCCCACCCCACAACCATTTTCCCAAAGACCTATACTTTCCTGCCTCTATGTCTTTATTACATGATTCCATCTATTAGGATGGCCTCTCATCTTCCAAGGGTCAGTTCAAGTGGCACTTCTTGTGTGAAGTCTTCTCATTTTCCAATTTCAATTAACTTTCTTCTCCTTGTGTTCCCATAGCACTATCTCTGTAGCACTATTAGAAAACTCATTTCAGTAAGCTTGGTATTATATCAAGTTTTGTGTATGCATCCATCATCTCTGCCCCACTGTCCACTTCTTCAGGATAGATTATGCCTTTTTCACCTTTGCACCCATGCCTCTCCCCTTCCCACTGCATGTAACATAGTACTTGGTACAAAGCAGATGCTCTTCATTTTTTTAAATTTGAATTTGTTGAAATCTACTTGAGAGGAATAAAAATAAAATAAAAACTTTAAAAGGTTATTATTTGGATTCTTCAAGTACTGGTCATTCTTGTTCTCATGGTGATGAGATTTTTTTTTGTTGTTTGTTTTTTAAATGGCATTACTTAGACTTCAAAACTGTTTGCTGATTTCCAGGAAAAGCACTTTGTCGAAAAGCACTTTGTCGAAAAGCACTTCTTATTGACCAACGGAACATTGTGATATATTGTACCACTTAAAAAAACATGCAAGTTATGTTAACATATTGGAAAGATTTCAATATTTAGATATTTCAGTGGTTTCAAATGTCCACAAATTCTTTGATATTCCTCCCTTCCAAGGTAGGACCTAAATATAGGTCCCCTTGAGTGTAGGTTTGACTTAGTGACTCACTTCTCTTCTAAGAAATAGAATAAAGTAGAAGTGATAGTATGTAACTTGGGAAATCAGTACATAAAAATGATCTCTCATGGATCACTCCCTCTCAGGGAAGCCAGCTACCATGTCATGAGGACAATCTAGCTGTTCTATGCAAAGGCCCACGTCAGGGAGTCTCCTGCCAACAGCCACATGAGTGACCTTAGATTCTCCAGCCCTTTTCGAGCTTTCAGATGACTACAGCCCCAGCAGCCAGGTTGGCTGCAACCTCATGAGAGACCCTGAGTTGGAACCATCCAGCTAAGCTTGCTCTCAGATTCCTGACTCTCAGAAACTGTGAGATAATAAATGTTAGTTGCTTTAAATTGGTAAGTTTTGAGGAAATTCATTATTCAGAATAGATAACTGATATAGATATTATAGAAATATTATGAGTATTCTCAATGTAGATATTCATAGTTTTAAATCTATGATATTAATTCCTGAAAGTGGCAAGAAAATTTGAGGCAGTTACCAAAAGTCATGGTCTGGAACCCACCTTTCACTACCTGCAGTGGATATGACTGTCATTCATTCTGTCAACTAGTTATATAATAAATATGTATTAAATTGTCTGCTATCAGGCAATCACTATTCTAAGCCTTGGAAATACAAAGACAAATAAGATAGGGTGCATGTTTTTAAAGGCTCCAAATTCCAGTGTTCTCCACCGTCTTACCCACTGCAATTGATAAAAGGATTGATGTCAATCTGAGGAGTCCTACCTAATTGTGTGAAAAGTTATTTAAGAATTATTTTCTGTAATAGAGAAAGAATATGGGTGGAATTCAAGAAAAGGCGCTGGGCCAATTATAATTTTCGCAGGTAGGGTCCCACACAATGCCAGGCCTGACAAACAGCTTCAGGCTTTTAAACCAAGGACAGTTGTCTTGAGGTATGTGACAAATGGAGTTTTGTGAAATGGTCTGTCTGCCCGTAGTCTATCACACATAAGAACAATCACTGTCAATAACGCCATCCTCAAGGATGAAGGACAGTGACAACAATGGCAGGGCAAATATTCCATTAGTAAAACATCCCCTAATTAATACTAATCTGTTCCCTGGAAAAGCTGCTTTAGAGAAAAGATTTTTTCCCCCCACGTGCCAAACTGCTGAGCATTAATTTGGAAAATTTCCCGTTTACTTTCAAGTAATATTAAAAAGCTTCACTTAGCAAAAATGAAAAATGAATCTATTTCTTAGCTCACATAATATATAAAGATGAGATTTTCTTTTTTCAGGTAATGTCAAGTCCTAATTGAGCACATCAGTTAAAAGCAACTAAATTCTATTATTCTCTGAACTGACATTTACTACCCCCTCTTTCTCTTTATCATAAAAATGCATTTATTAAGTACCTAATTGCATGTAATCTTAGGAACTGTAATATAACAACAATGACAGATGTGGCCCTTGTTTCCCTAAACCTTGAAAGCCATGTCAGATAAAATTAGCAGAAAACAAATAAAAAATGCATAAAGAACAGCAAGAATGTTTTCATATCAATTCATTTGGGAAACAGTAAAAAATTTTAGGTTCAACTGGAGAACATGAAGCAACTTGAAGGTGACACAACAGTAGTTTACATTATCTGTCAACGAGGATTCATAGACTCAGTAACTCTAACTCGTCAAGCTCTCTCCAGCCTCAGGGCTCTGGTACCTTCTACTATGCATGTTCTCCTCTCTGCCTGGTTTTCAGCCTTTAATCCTTCAGATTTAAAAGCATGTGTTTCTGGGACTTCCCTGGTGGCGTAATGGTTAAGAATCCGCCTGCCAGTGCAGGGGACACAGGTTCGATCCCTGGTCCAGGAAGATCCCACATGCTGCCGAGCAACTAAGCCCATGTGCCACAACTACTGAGCCTGCGCTCTAGAGCCCACGAGCCCCAACTACTGAAGCCCACGTGCCTAGAGCCCTTGCTCCTCAACAAGAGAAGCCACTGCAATGAGAAAACTGCACACCACAGCAAAGAGTAGCCCCTGCTCGCTTCAACTAGAGAAAGCCCGTGCGCAGCAAGGAAGACCCAACACAGCTGAAAATAAATAAATAAGTAAATAAAAAATAAAAGCATGTGTTTTTTTCTCAGGGAAGCGCTCCTTGACTTCCCCCAAATAATATCACATTTTCTTAGTATGCAACCCTTTCCTTAACCTTATTTATCATGCTTCATTGTTCCCTTAATAACAAAGATATGCTCATCCTAGTTACCTAGGCATTCTCTGTCCCATCACCTTTCCTTACTATTACTTGCCACAGATCACAAATAAATATTTATATCATTATTTCATGAACACATGACTGTAAGTTTCATGCAGTACAGGGGGTGGGGGTCTCTTTTCTTCTCCTCTAGTGCCTGGTACATTGTAGGTATATAATACAGATGTGAATACGTGAATAAATGAATAAACAGTACAGTGTGTGTCCAGAGCTTGAGCTCTCAAGTTAAACATACTTGGGTACAACCCAAATTCTCACTATCCAGTTATGTGACCTTTGGCATGCTTTTTTCCTCTCTAAGATTCAGTTTCCTCATGGGTAAAATGGAGATAATAATAGTAGTTTCCTCACATGGCTGTCATGAGTTTAAATGAGAAATACGTACAATGTATTCAGCTTGAAAGCTGGCATAGAATAAGCGCTTATTATTATTGTTGTTGCTGTTATTGTTATAACTGTCTCATGAAAAACTCAATTCCCCAATTTTTCCCTCTTGGTCAGCAGGGTAGGGGAGAAAGGACTTCTTGCTAAGCTTCTGGACAGCTTAGTCTTGATCACTTACGGTTTCCTGTCACCTTGGCTCCCTGGCTCACTGCCAGTGGCATAAGCTAAATTCACCCACCCCTCTCAGCCATGGCTGGGCTGCATTCTTATTTTCCTACAAGTCTTTCTAGATCTACTTCTTTGATTCATCTACTTTTATCTTTTGTGACAGCACCCAGTTCCTAGGATCCGGCATAGTTTCTCTGAAGGGAAATGAATTCATACTCAAAAATGGTTCCACTTTCCTGACTTCCAAACACTGTCCCCAGACCAACCACATATCCCCTGATTTTCAGGATGACTTCCTGCCCCAACTAGGACAGTATCTGGCAGAGAAATGGATGGCTACTGTCCCCCATCCCTTGGGACATTTTAGCTTTGGGGACAAACAAGTTTAGTCACCGACACTGAGGAAGGCCTCATGCAAAGAGAGGGCTCGCTTGCTCAGTCAGCCGGACCAGACCAGACCAGACAAGCCTGATTTGCCTGAAGGTCCTGGCTCCCGGACCCTCACTGTATTTATAAGTCTTAACAGTGTAACTGTGAATTCCATTCGGGTGATGTTGCTTCTGGCTGGCACGTGGCCACGGTTTCCGTCGTTCACAAGCAATTTTGAGGCCTGCTGATACGGGCATGGAAAGCACTGGGCTCTCTTTTATGTAACCGTGTGCATGCATTCTCTTGTAAGGTTGTTTTGGATATCTTTTACATTTATTAAATATTTTCTGAAAATATGGCTACTTCCAGTTGAAAAGAAAAAGGGTTTTCTCTTCTCTCGCCTCCCAAGATATTGCTTTGCAGAACACTCTATAAAAATAAAGAGCTTTTTACTGAGTTCAGGATTTAAACAAAGACAAAGAAAAAAGCAGTTTCTAAGCAGAAAAATCCAACAAAGACTTTACTTCTTACCAAATAACTTAAGAATGTCTGAACAAAAACATCCCAAACCTGGCTAGTGCCAGAATTTCTCAGATAAGTCAACAGAGGAGAGAAACACAAATCCAACCCCAAAGCACGAAGAAACCTATGAATGGCAAGAAGAAAACAACAGGAAGTTGAAAAAGTTGTTAAACATTTAAAGAATCAAATTGTAACTGTTTCCTAGAAAGAGCAGTTATACCTCAGAGTGTGTCTTAAGTTCTTTCGGAAGCAGCAGGGAAGATCCTACAGGGTTCCCACCTGCTCCTCCAGGAGGTCTTCCACAACCCCATGGACTGCAGGCATCCCTCTGGATCACCACTCTCTTCTTAGACGCTCCTCCATCCCATAATGCCTTGTGCATCATGTCATAAAGCATTTCTCACCATGTGTCTAGTCTTTTGACCTAGACTGTAAGCAACCTGAGTGTTGAATATAGACTTCTATTTGCCTTATCCCCACAGCACCTACCATGATGCCTTGAACACAAAAGATCAATACACATGAATTGGTTAACTTACTTAAGAATTCACAAATGTTTTCTTCAAACAAATAGAGAATAAAAACCTGAAAGAATGCTTCATTTCATTATACCAGGAAAAAAGTAGAATCTGCTATTCCAGAAATTTTAAATTATTTGGGGTATTTATTCAATTTTTGGAGAAACTGTGGAATCTTTGGGCTGCAAAGAAATATAGCCACTTGGTGTTTACTTTCATATAACATTCTATCTTGCAAAATCAAAGCTAGATATCAAAGGCAGAAAAGTGGATGTGGATATGGAAAACACAAATTTATTTGCTGTATTATTTTGGTATCCTAGAATCAGAGAAATCTTTTCTTAAAAAGGAAAGTATTATACTCAGCATACAAATGTTATTCTTATCAGCAGTTGGCAAGTTTTCAGAATTGTTATCCTCAATAGGATAAGGTGAAAATTGAAACAGCCTTAAAAAACATTTTTAATGAAATCTGGTCTGATTAATGAAAGATTTTCTACCATATGACTGTCGTTTGGTCCCATTTTTAGAAAGAAAATCTTGTGCTATTTAGAATATGGATATGATAACATTTGTGCAAAAATTTCTCATTTACAAAAATACATCAAAATGCATTAAAATATTTTTTCAAAGATTTATACATTTTTTTCTTTCAAATATATACATATATTTATACATATTTGTACATATTGATTCTCAGTTTTAAAGGCATTATTTCACTTAATGCTCTTTTAAAGATTTACACATATTGTTCTTTCAATGATTTATGCGTATTTCTTTTAAATTTAGGAAACTGAAGTAGTTAAAATGTTGGAAGAATGGAACTGCATCTCATTTATCGTATGGCATCCTATATGTAGAGATTACGACTAGATTATACTAGCTCTCTTTCTTCAAATGAGTACACAGAGATGTTAATTATTTATTAAAAAGCATAGAGGGACAACTGCCTCTTGGATTCTCTGATTTTCAAGACTGCCGACATCAGATTATGTTGATTCTGTTTTGGTCAATCTGAGATCTATAGAGTCCCCAGGTTCTCTTATTTCATTCATGTATATATTTGAGGATGGCTGTCAGGAAATGAGTTGATACTAAGCTTAATATGTTGTGATGTCTATAGATGTGACACTTGCCTAATTGACACCCTACCTCTCTACCCAGATAAGGGCTTTGTAAGAGATCATCATATTCACTTCTGCACTTCCTTCCTTATTTAATGTTCTCATGGTCACATGAGATCAACAAATGCTCAAATCCTGAGCTACATTTCCATGTTTCGTAAATCAGGAAACAGTGAAAGATGTGTCTTGTGACTTTCATTCTAAACTTAGATTAGGCATGAGGATTTAATGACAAGTGAATGGTCCTGAATGAGAAAGATGTGAAGATCTTAATAATCTGAATTGATATCTAAAACAATTTATCATAAAAATTGCATATGTAAGGGATTTTAATCAATACATTTCTCTCTCAGTGAAAACTCTCCTGATCCCCACAAGTAAAATCAATTATTTCCTCTTTAATGTCCCAACACTGTTCTCATCATAGCACCCAAAACACATTATTGTACTTCTTTTACACACCTGTCTTTTAAATATGAAGTTTCTAGGGAAAGGCACTGTGTTTTACACACCTCTGTATCCCTATTAACTTCAAAAATGCTGAAACATAGTGGATGCTAAATATGCTTGTTTCTTAAATTCTGAATAAATAAATGTTTGTGCAGTCTACGCCATTAAGGATTTTGTACTGGAGCGGCGAGATGATCAATCATTCAATATTTACTGGTACCTACTGCAGGAGGTAAAGGAAGGCAACAGTGAGATGTACCCTGAGGAATTAGAGGTTACAGAAATGAGATTTCCCTACATACAATGGATCATAGCAGAGATGAAAATAAAAATCAAATGCAAGAGACTAAGACTTGACGGGAAACTAATAACCAGCTCTATTTAAGATCTTAAGAAAAAATTTGATGTCGGCAGTCTTGAAAATCAGAGAATCCAAGAGGCAGTTGTCCCTCTA
This sequence comes from Phocoena sinus, assembly GCF_008692025.1. Taxonomy (NCBI): domain Eukaryota; kingdom Metazoa; phylum Chordata; class Mammalia; order Artiodactyla; family Phocoenidae; genus Phocoena; species Phocoena sinus. Next base: position 37,798,290 of record NC_045770.1, on the reverse strand, counting down.
TGCTTTTTAATAAATAATTAACATCTCTGTGTACTCATTTGAAGAAAGAGAGCTAGTATAATCTAGTCGTAATCTCTACATATAGGATGCCATACGATAAATGAGATGCAGTTCCATTCTTCCAACATTTTAACTACTTCAGTTTCCTAAAGAAGGAAAGAAGGTTGGTTGCTCATACCTAGGATCGTTGAGAAAGTCACAGAGTATTCATTCATATAAGCACTGACTAGTGTCCAAGCTTATCCCACCAAAGGACACCACCTACCCAGTTCTATGTGCAGGTATATCCTTATGGTAAAATATATATCACCAGTGTTCTTGTTCTAATCCTTTGAACATGTAAATAATTTGACTAGCCACTCTTGCATTGATTCCATGCTCACCAAGAGTTCTGATGGTTATTATGGAACTCACATAGCTTACTCAGAGGTAGACAATACATTCGCCTGAGAACCTGAGTGTCTAGTTACACTAGTTTTCATGTTGAAAACGAATAAACTGGCATTCTAATCAGCCTCTGTGAATCAGGCGAAGGTGAGTTTGCCTTGGTTGATGTAGCAACACGTGGTGTCCTGACATTCTAGTCGTTGTGCTTGTGGGTCTGAGGGCCACAGTTTGATTTTAACAAACCCTCCAAGCTGATTCCTCCCTGTGGGAGCTTGTGGCCTTCCCTAGGCATCACACCTCTGACTCCCCATGAGCCACCTGCCTTTTCTTCAAACAGCTGCACAGATGATGTTCTTAACACTATGCTTTGAACCACCAGAGAGTGATCCAAAATAATATATAATTAAGTGAGGAACTGTTTGGCACAAATGAAAGTGCTACACAAATTCCAAAAGAGTAAGGATCCTTGTGGTGGGCAATTGTCCAAGGAGAGATTCCTAAAGGCCTACGGTCTTAAGAGAGGGACTTGATGTCTGGGTAGGATGTAGGTGGGTGGAAAGGAGGGGAAGGGAATTTCTAACAGGAGGACGTGGATCCACAGATGTAGAGGTCAGAATGATGAGTCATGGTATTAGAGTATTAGAACTACAGATTGGTCAACATGCCATCTCTTTACCCCCTTTTAATAAAACCTGGAGATTGATGAGAAAAGAAATAACTTGAACTGTAAGCATTAATAAAACAAAATTAAATCAAACCCAACATCCTATTATGTGCCTAGTTTCAGAAGAAGGATATTAACCTCTTAATTATTTGCTTGTAAAAACCAATTTTTTGGGCTTCCCTGGTGGTGCAGTGGTTGAGAGTCCGCCTGCCGATGCAGGGGACATGGGTTCGTGCCCCGGTCCGGGAAGATCCCACATGCCGCGGAGCGCCTGGGCCCGTGAGCCATGGTCACTGAGCCTGCGCGTCCGGAGCCTGTGCTCCGCAAACGGAGAGGCCACAGCGGTAAGAGGCCCGCATACAGCCAAAAAAAAAAAAAAAAAAAAAAAAAAAGCACAATTTTTAATGCTATCATTTATGCAATGAGAACATTTATATGAACTTTTAAAGCAAACTGAGAAGAAAAAAAGTAATATCCACCACCAAAAGAAAAGCCAGTTAGAATATTAGAGTTATTTATTATCCCAAATTTATTTTAGAGACTAACACAACCACAGGAAATGAGCGAGGCATTACAGTAGTTATTCCCTAATAAAAGGAACTTTCAAATAGATAACTTTCTTTTTAATTACTCCCCAAATAATTGTTACACATAGATAAAACTATTAGCTTTGAAAATGCAACATTTATAGTGGGGAAAAGTTATATATGTATGTGCTTTCCTCCATTCTTTATAGTACTGAAGGGAAGAAGGAAATGAAAAAGAACTAAAATTATTTTCTCCCACATCAGTCTTGACAGATCACCCTGTTCCTCTGCCACATTAGTGTTCAGTAGTAGGAAAAGAGCAGCGAAGAGTTGGAGAAACAAGGCGGAACAGGGGGAGGCAGGAAGAAAGTAAGGAGCTGGCTGCACCTGCTCAGATGAAATGTGGCAGGTGGGCCTCAAAATGAGAACTTGAGCCCCTCTCTCCCTTCCTTGCCTCAGTCAACACCACCTCCATCCTACTCTGTGTGTCTTTCCATCCACCATTTAAATCATGCCTCTGGATTGAGACCAGCAAAAACAACATAATTCCTAAAGGATCACTTTTCACACAAATATGTGTATGGAATAGAAGAACCCTGTAAATTTACCTTAGTAAAGGTACGTTCAACTAACTGAACCCACCAAAAAGTTTCAGTGGAAATGTGGTTTTCATTCCAGGTCAGCTACTGTTTTACTTTTGGGGTTTTGTTTTTGTTTAAATTGAAGTATAGTTGATATACAATATTAAATAAGTTACAGGTATATAATATAGTGATTTACAATTTTTAAAACATTTTTAGTTATTATAAGATACTGGCTATGTTTCCTGTATCATACAATATAGACTTGTAGCTTATTTTATACCTAATTGTACCTCTTAATTCCCTACCCCTACCTTGCCCCTCCCCCCTTCCCTCTCCCCACTGGTAACCACTAGTTTGTTCTCTGTATCTGTGAGTCTGCTTCTTTTTTGTTATATTCACTAGTTTGTTACATTTTTTAGATTCTACATGTAAGTGATATCATACAGTATTTGTCTTTCTCTGTCTGACTTATTTCCCTTAGCATAATCAGGACAGCTATTGTTATAGATGTAGGTAACCCCTCTGATTCGCCTCCTAAAGATCTCTGTTTCTGTCTCTCTATCTCTCCCTCTCTCCCTCCCTCTCTCCCTCTGTCACACACACACAAATACACACACATTTGCACACACGTGCAAACTTAAGAAACTTCAACCTTTCTCTGTTCCAAGAGAAATTTTACATAAAAATATAGGGATCTTTTAGAAAAACTTCATTTTCATTTCATCTGCTATTAAACTGGGAAACTCTTTGGAATCCTGTTTCTGAAAAAAAGATATACGCTTAGATTTTAAGAGATTACTCGTGTTAACAAAATCCAACAGTGATAATAGAAGACCTCTGTGGTGAGTGTATTTAACTTCTGAAAGGCATATAAAAACATAAATCTTCCACGTTTAAGTGGAAGAATAGTGACATAAGGACAATCCTGAAGAATGACTCTTCAACACTTTGAAATTCTCATAAACAATCTTTCCTCAGGAAAGCTGTAAAAAGAGTCAGTTTTGCCTGAGTCAGAGCAATTTTATCTAACTAATTGCACCCTCTGGACCTTTGAAAAACTGACATTCTCCATGACAGATTAAATTTGGATGTGGCTCATAAAGAAGCTCCCAAGGGACTTGCATGCTTATTTTCCTCCTTAGGATCTAGAGCAAGGGTTGGCAAACCATGGCCTGAGGGCCAAATTTGGCCCACTGACTGATTTTGTAAATAAAGTTTTATACAGACACACTCTCGTTTACATAGTCTTTGGCTACTTTCAGGTACAGGGACAGAGTTGAGTGGTTCTGACACTAACCATATGGCTTACAAAGTCTAAAATATTTGCTCTCTGGCCCTTAACAAAAAGAGGTTTGCTGTCTCCTGGTCTGGAGGAATTTGCATCACTCCTTTAGACTGAAAGTCAGGATACCTGGATTTTAGACTTCATCCTGCCAGTAAACTGCTATCTGACCTTGGGCAAGTAATCACTTCCCTCAGGGTTGACTTCTTATCTATAAAAGATGGAGTGTTAGCCCAGGTGATCATCTATTCCTTATTAATTCCTTCTGAATTTCTATGTTCCTAGGGGTGAAGACCCTTCCCTATAATATGATATTTTAAAGAAATCCAGATCAATTTCGAGGAAGTCTTTCTTCAAAACCCCAGTTTGCAGTGAAATGTTTCACATCATTTCAAGCATTTAACAACCAAGTGATACCTCCTTGCTACTGTATCATGGACAAGCCAGAAAGCTGCAGATTAGAGCTGGAAAGAGAATGTAAACAGCAGTAAAATCTGTTTTAGACAAGGCAGTACATCTGGCCCACACTTTCCTAGAACAGATGCACCACACTGCTTGTGCCAGATATGAATGCTCTTTTCGGCTGTGCTTTTGGTAAGTGAGCGCCCTGTGCTGCAGGTCTGGGATCCTGAGGGAAATGGCAGGAGTCCTCACACCAAAAAAGCACTTTGCATTGATGACAAAAGCAAAACTTCTTTGCTTCAGTAAGAATGAGGCTGTGCACTGTCAGAACTTGAGCGCTATGGGCATATTCTACTTTATCCAATTTCTCTCTAGACACAAGACAGAAGGATACAAAATTAATGAAACGATGGTAGAGCAAGAATAGTCTCCTCTCTTCCAAACTCTCCCCAACAACTAAATGAACTTTTGCGACTGCTGTCTTGACAGAATAAAATACTTGAGATATTGTGTTACCCTAAAACCCAAAACACCTAAAGTGCTTTAAACAGAGAGCAGGAAAGGCATTAGATCTCAATGCTAATGACAATGATTTTAAAACCAGCAGGACTGTTATCTTTAAAATAAACATTTTTCTCCCATTTCTTTTCTGCCTGGAAAATAAAGGTGTTTGCAGGTATCGTTGCATCTCTAAACCAGAAATGATTGGCTCTTGGTCTCCGTAGCAGGGGATTTTGAATAAGAACAAGCATATATGGAACTCAGAAAGCATAATGAAGGTTCACTCACTTTGAAACACTGTGTTTCAAAACAGAAAGAAGTGCCTAACAAATCGGAGAGTTTTTCCAAACCCAAAGAGTACCAACCCTACAAATAACAGAGCTTGGCCACCAGCATCTCATCCACATCCTCTAAGGGATACTGATTTTCTGCATTTACCACACATTATAGAGTTTAGCTGGCACCTTTGTTTTCCATAGTGCCTTTCTTTGCAAGAAAAACACACTGGTGCACCGTCCATCATTTCCGCTAGATCATCTTCCCATATCCCCAAGAATAGCACTATCTGCTTTTTTCTCTCTCTCTTAGAGAGAAACCTCTGAACTGGATGCTAATATTTTGCAGACCAAGCAAGAGCCAAAATGGATTTTTAAAAATCTAAGCTGGCATATCTGCATCAGTCTAAGGAGTTTCAAGGAAGAACCGCAACGTTAAACTGATTAGCGGTGCTGCGGCTCTCCCTTGCCCCCGCCCCTCCCCTGAGCTCTGTATTTTACTTTACCTTGTCTTCTTGGCCAGTCAGTGCTTTCCTCATCCTCTCAGATCCTGCTTAAGTCCCATCTCTGACCACACTGCTCTTGAGCCCCCATGATGCTTTGAACATAGAAGGGGCTTATAAATATTGTTGGTTTGTTTTGAGAGTCTTCCGAGATGGCCTCAGCCCATGTTGATCTCTACTTTCTTTTAACTCCTTTGAGGTTTACTGTCTCTCCCACGCAGTTAACACCTTATTATCCTCAGCTCTAAGAGCCTGGACCACATAATACGTTTCATTTATTCTTTATAACTTTTTCATGTGAGTTGGTTTTCTTTCTCCAATTAGATTGTCAGCTCCCCACAGATGAAGCTGTTTTCCATAATATCTAGTAAACTGTTGGGCACATAGAAAACATCAATAAATACTTTTTTATTTCCAATCAATAGCAGCAGTTTTTACATGGCTTGAAAGGTTACATAGCTTGCCAGTTGTGTTGTGGGCGACTACAGGTCAAACTTTTATATCAGAAACAGCAATAAGGTGTGGAAACCCCCAAATGGGATCGTTTTAATAAATATATATGGAATACCAGGGCCAAATGAAAGGGACCGTGTCAGTCATTACTTGCAGGGTGGAATATATAAACACATAAAAGAACAGCCAAGTAAACGAGGAAGGATATGTATAGAATCCACTCATAGTAAGAATATGAAATTTAACTAATTGATCAAGCACAGGCCAAAAATGGTTACAAAACTTAACAATTCATTCCTTCATTCATTAATATAATAATCATGCATTGAGTCTGGCTATGCATATAATCCATTTGGAAAACGACATAATCTTTTACAGTAGGCCCAGTTTCTTCAAAGCTCACAGATTTCCACAGTTTACACCTGCCCATTGTTTAGAATGCTGCTGCAATGAAAGGAAACTGCTAAAGCTAACGTTTATTTCAACAAACGCTTTATTTGGGTGCATCCTCACAACTCAAACATCTGTTTTCACTAGAAACATCAATCGAGTCGACTTACTACATTGATAAAATTGGGAAAATTGCTCAATATTCTGCTTTGTTCTGCTTGTATGGACACAGCCTAATGCTTTCCATGCCACAAAATTAGTACTTAAGTGGTTAAAGGAACCGGAGGAGCTTTTGTATACTCCATGCCACCTGTGCTCTAAAGAGAATTAGGCCTGAAATACCCAGCTCCGAGAACAAGCTTGTTTCATTAATATGGAGGAGACAAGAAAACTGTTACTTAAAACAGTTTGATTATAAAGTTCGATTTAAACATTTCATGCTAGGACACCTCACATAAGAAACCAGTGACAGGTTTGTATAAAGGAAAACAGCAGCATTAGGCTCATCAGACACAAAACAAAACTGAGCCAAAGAATATTTGTGTTACGTTTCAAGTCAAATAGCACATTCTTTACTTCCAAGTGAGAGAAGATTTATTTTTTCTCTTACGTGGCTAACCTCTGGAAATAATTTGAGAGACCAGAGAAAAAGAACCCAGTTTTGAATGAAATCACCATTGTGAGTCCAAGCCTGGCTGTCTCTGCAGTGTGGTATTTCCACAACGGCTGTGGTTGTCACTACTCCAAACTAACCCCCAGAGAAGTTTAAGTTCAGCTCCTGGTTCAGTAACTCTTTTTCCAACATTAGGTGTCATTGCAGCTATTATCGCTGTAGACAAAACTTCCATTTTAGATATGATATGTCGAGATGTGCTTGCTAATGCTTTTTGGTCCCAGCTTTATAAAGATGTGACTGACACATAACATTGTGTGCGTTTAAGTTGTACAACAGGATGATCTGATAAACGTTTATACCGCAGAATGATTACCACAGTAAAGTGAGCTAGTACATCCTCATCTCAGATAGTTAACCATTTTTTGGTGTGTGTGTATGTGTGTGTGTGGTGAGAACATTTAGGATTTACTCTTAGCAACTTTTTTAAAAAATTTATTTTATCGAAGTATAGTTGATTCACAATGTTGTGTAAAGTGCAACTTTCAATACGCATTACAGTATTGTTAACTATAGTCACCGTGCTGTACATTAAATCCCCAGAATGTATTCATTGTATAACTAGAAGTGTGTACCTTTCGACCACTATCATTCTCCTCTCACCTCTCCAGCCCCTGGCAACCCCCAATCTAGTCTCTGTTTCTATAAGTTCAGTCGTTTAGATTCCACATATACGTGAGATCATACACAATTTGTCTGCTAATGAACCAGAAACTACTAGAAGAGGCAAGTCAAGAAATGTGACTTATTCAAGTGTCTGGTATGAACAGAGTCAGTCAGATAAAGAACTTGTTCACAAAATGGGGTAGAATATTATTGAGTCACTGATGGAATACAGCTGATGGAAGCTTCTTGGAGAAACCGAACTAAGTGGGAAAGAATTTAACCAGGGCTTTGCTGAAGGGTCATTATCCAAAGGAATAAGTAGCAACTTTGGGCTTCAGGAACCTGTGGAGAAAACAGAGAATGAAGAGGTACTGTGGCCCAAGTCCAAGTCAGAAACAGCACGTGACACCAGGACTAGACTCAAGAGGCACAGACTGGCCAGCCAGGGGTGAGGCAGGTTGACACAACTATAACTGCAATAAAAGACATAAATCATGCTAACATCTTTAAGAATATCAGAACTGATTTACTGACTACTCAAGCTCCCACACTTGAACACACTGATATGGTATGGCCCAATTCTTCTGACTTGCCGTAACTAAGTGCTGTGCCAGTCTTTCAATGGCTGGCAGGCAGTGTCAGGTTTGGATGATTTGATACATTGGAAGGAGACAGGAAAGGCTTTAGATAGCAGCTCACTGGGGTAAATTTTCTTCCTTCTCCTGGGTGGCGGCAGTGGAGGAGGCAGAAGTGAATAGCTGTTGACCCCTATTGGAGGAGTCATTGCCAGCGCTATCATTTCTCTGGGGCAGCTCTCTTCAGAAAGTCCAGCACAGAGTGATGCAAACACTTTGGCTGTTCTGGCCAATTTCAGAGTAAAGGCAGATTCCTGGGACAGAATAAAGAACTTTCAAAGTTTTGGTTTTCCTGAAAACTGAGGCCATACATAATGTGATTACACTTTTTCAAGGTTAAGGACTTATACTTAGTGTGAACTGACACACCCTGAGTTTCTTTTATGTTTTTGAATTCAAGGTACAGGGGATTCAAAAAAAAAAGCGAAGTCACAAATCCTGGTTTCAAAATTCTAGGGCTACCACTTACAAGCAGTCCACACAGAGTCTGCTTTTTATCATAAGAAAATGGAATAATGGCACCTACACCTTACAGCGAAAGGGTCATGTCATAGAGCAGAATGATGGTCAATGATGCAGATATACCAGGAAGTTCTGGAATATTAGTATTCCAGAACTCACTCCCTGACCCCTCCCACAGCTATGCTGACCTGCTCATGTCTTCTTCACATTTCTGAGCTACAGTTTTCTCACTGGTGAAATAGGAAAACTATTGATTCTGAACAGAGTGGTTGTGGTGATCAATTGAGATTAAGGGAGTGTTTCTTGTTATTATAAGCGTCACAGACATCATCATCAGTTACACTGTATGAGGGCATATTAACCAGTGACTTTTTTCTTTGTTGCTATATAGCAGTTTGATTTATAACCTACATTAAAGACTAAAGCTAAACAAAAGCTAAGGGTCTGTGCCTTAGAATGCTAAATCACCCTTAAAATAAACCACTTGGAAAACTCGATTAGCTGTTCAGTTTTATACTGTGATTATTCTTTCCCCATGTTTTCCTCACAGACAAAAAAATAGAAAATTTGGTTTGTTTTTCACAGTATTAAGAAAAGTTGATGAACTGTCTGTGTCCGTGTTATATATTTAGTGGATTTATTATTATTATTGCAATGCTTTGGCCCAGCTTAATTTTAGATGCAATTACCACATTATAATCTTGGCAAAACTCACTGTTCCAAATAATGCTCTGATGTACAAATGAGTCTTCCTACCAAATGAAAGCTGCCAAGGGGAAGGTACCGTTATAATATATAAAAATGAAGTCTCATTGAAGCACGTAATAACTATAAATTTAACTTCAAAGACATATACTCAAACTAAAAAAAAGTTACAATTAAGATGTCTAATTCTCCTGAAATAACACTCTAATATATAATAATTCACTGTAGGGTACGTAAGCAGCCTGGATCAAACAGCATCTCCCTACACTGTGAACTAGAAACTACTATTAGACTCAAATGTGTTGAAATATTTCTGCCACTTTTTTCAGAATATGAAGATAAACACTGTGTGGTCAGAAGATTCTGGAATCATTTTATCACTGACACCATAAGTTGGTGTGAAGTAAACTTTTTGTAAGTGTGTGTGCTTGTAAATGTCTTCTATAACTTACAGTATTTTTCTTAGCTCTGCCTCACCATAATACCATACATGGACTTTCCAACATAAAGGGTTTCGTACTTTAGTAGAGAAACCAACTTTGAAATGAGGACTTTTAGGACTTACTATCTACTAGATGATCCTTCTGGGCAGATAAATGTATTGCTTTTCTTTCCAATATCTACTGGATATTGATTCAATCAGTACAACCGATACAACAGCATTTTTCAAACAACACTGATGGCTACTGCAGTGGTTCTCAGTAGGGGGTGATTTTGCCCCCCTACCCCAAGATATTTGGCAACATCTGGGGACACTTTTGCTTGTTATAACTGGAGGGAGGAGGCCTACTTGCAGCTAGTGGACAGAGTTCAGAGACGCTGCTAAACATCCTACAGTGCACAGGACAGCCCCCATAAAAAGGGAATTATCCAGCGCAAATTCTCAATAGTGCTGAGGGTGTGCAACCCTGTCCTTTGGGGTTTGTATCTCAGTCTGACAACTTAACAGATATTGCCCCTCAACACTTGCTGCCTGATTCAGGATCCTTGGGACAGTGCTCGTTGTGAAGGTCAACATAAGAGCAGGATCCAAACCCTTCATTTCCAGCCAGGATCCCATAAACAACACCAGAACACAGAGCCGGACCAATGGGCTCTGAGTTTGTTTCAGGTTAAGCTCATGGAATTTTTTTGAAGTTCTAGTGTTGCTTTGTTCAATCATTTTAGAAAGTATGTAAGTATCATGCTGGTTTTGTTCATTAGGACTATTTTTGGACATGTTTTAGTTCAGTTACAACCTTCATAGTTGGGTTTTGTTCAGTTCAGAGTGCAGCCCATTCGTGCCATTCTGGCTTTGGCTATGGTTACTTGGTTTACGGCCTGGCATTAGTGCCCATGTGAGTGTGACTGAGCAGAAAGCAGTGGCTCATCACCACCGATGGCCACAGAACCTTCTGTACTCCAGAGGAGTTAATTTGCTCTTCACTTTGTTTTGCAGGAGGACTCAATAATGCAAGCACCAAACCAAGAGTTTTTAGGATGCATTGACTCCCCACTTTCTGTTGCTTGGAACAGAATTATAAGACTTCACCAAGAGAAGTAGCTTATTTCATATTATATTTATGAAAAGGTACGAAAGTCTCAGTGTTTTCAAGTTTTCCTGAAACTGTTTACTTGAGTACACTGTGAAGAAAAAAGAAAGGAAAAAAGTTCTTAAAAAATCTCCAGGGGTTTAAAAAAAAGCCCATTTACCCTTATTTTGCAATGGTCCTGGTTGTGAAATCATCAGACTGAAAAATACTGGAGGAGTGTTGAGGGTGGATTCTAGTGACAAGATTTCCTTAAGGCTGTAAACAAACTAAATTCATTAAGAGAAAGAAACAGAAGTGGCAGACTTCACCATAAATTGGGGGACACATTTTCCTGCTGAATTATAGATACAGCACAAAACACAGTTGTTTCATTTTTTAAAGCCTCAGTTTCTGCAGGCTGAAACAGAACATTTCAATTGGCTCAGTTCATGAAAGTTATCTGCACCTGCTCACAAAACAGCTTAAAGAAAAAAAATCTGCCCGAAGGATTTTAACTTATACAGACGGTAAGGAATAGCCTCTGGTCCACAAGAACCCATAAAGGAGGAGCAGTATGAAGCAAAGGGCATCATAATTTTTTTTTTTTAACTACCAATAAATAATCATCTAAGATCTGCTTACAGCATTATTTCAGTTTTACCTGTAGCAGCTCCACTTGCCTGTTCTGGTTGTATGTTAAAAAGCTAGGCGATTAAAATTCAATTATGTGGGTTTTTCTTTTATGTAGCCTAGGGTTGAATGAATTACTGGCAGGAAACTTTAGCTCATGAATTCAATCAAAAATCCTTTCATTTGTCAGAGCCACTTCCTGCCCTTCTCCTTTAAACATCTGCTTCTCCAGTTCAGGGAGAAAACACTCTCTCACTCTCTTGCTCTCTCTCTCTCTCTCTCCCCCCCTCCCTCCCTCTTTCTTTGTTAAAATAATAAGCAATCACCAAAACTTCCCTTGCAAAAGTTACATATTCTCTCTTAGACTTACACTTACTCCCAGTAGAGTTTATTTAATATATCTTTAATAGCTTCCTTGTATTCCTCTCTTCCTTTCCGCTTTAAATTCTGGAAAATCTCAAGCTGACAAAAGAAGACATTTTTAAAATGCGAACCTTCGCAGGGATAAGCCCCGGCCCGTCTCCGGGCCAATGAGATGGAAGCAAAGCAGCCAGGCGGGGGAGGAGGACAGGCTGTCGGGAATTGCTTGCACTCCTTAAATGGCTGGCACTTCCTGCCAGAAAAGGCCAGCTCTGCACAAACAGAAATAGGGTGGAGAGAAAACAGGAGGAGTTGCTCAAGTCCAAAACAATGTGCGCGTGTCCACGCGCGCGCCGAGCGGGACCCTAGCCGCGCGGCGCGGGCCTCGCCAGAACATCACCCAAGGAGCCTACGGCCCTTTCTCATCAGCCTCGGACTGGTGTTTAGCCCACGCCGCCGAGAAGGGGGACCCAGATGTTCAAGTTAGGAGAAAAGTGGAAAGTGCCTACTGCGCAGCCAGCCTTCTCTGAGCACAACCTAAGTCCGTCAGTGGCCCCGGGCGCCCTCCCTCTGCGCCTACAGACTTTCTCTTTGGGAAACTGACTCAAGGGCAGACCTCAGTGGCGTATTCTTTTGCGTAAAAGATCATGCTGTTTCTTCCTCATTAAGTCTAGAGTGAAAATTAGTAAAACCTGGGGGCTGTGATGCCTAATGATCCAATCCTATTAAAGACCTTTAAAAATATTATCACCCCTTTTGAGAATATCGGTGTCACCCTAGAGGGAAAGACACCTGTTTGAAGAATGCTTACCTAGAATTTATAAACATTTTAAACCGTACAAAATGATGATGCTTTAATAAGACGTGGTACGTAATACAACCAGCTGTTGTATCATGGTGAAGCATACGAATGTTTTCATATCTAAGCTATGCTGGTAATTCTAAAAATAGATAAAGAAGCTTCCGGTTACTTTACCCTTCATATTCGTATGGATAGAAGAATTTGAGCTATAATGATTAGAAAATTACTAGTATCCCCAAACCTACTGCAATCAATACATTCATAATTCCTACATGTTGTAATGATTCATCCTTAAATTTTTAAAACATGGGTTATATGGTTAAAGCCATTTATTGTTATGTTAATAAGAGTAATAACAACAGATAATATTTCTGAGCCCTCACCATGTGCCAACTGTGATACAAAGTTCTTTACATGCATAATTTATTTTAATCTCTGCAACCCTGTGTAGAACTATGATTATGCACATTTGAAGAAACAGAGGTTTACATCATTTGCTGTAGGCCAGAGAGTTAATATGTAGTAGCAAAGCTGTGACTTGTACCTAACACCTGCACTCTCAAAGCATACACACACCCCTATCCATCCATTCCAAACGAAACACCTATTATCTGGAAGACACATTCAATCAAATGAGATAAGATGTACACAAAACATTTTTTTAAACTTATACATCTATTTTATCCAACTGAAACATAAGAAACACAGTGTATCTTAAAATGTCAGATGTCAGATTAAAACACATACATACTGAATTGTAGAAACAATAAATAGTACAAGAAGAAAATAAAAAGTCAGTAAAACTGCTATCAACAAGAAATCCAAAACTCCTTTGACATACAAAATCTAACATTCAAGGTATTTCCCAACGACCAAGTTTTCCTTGAATTTTCCAAAGAATTTTCAAAAACAAATTCAGGGAACATTTGGGAATAGCAAGTTTCCAAAACAAAACGTGAATAGCTAGATTAGTTTGTCAGTTTTGCCATTTTCTCTTTCAGTGGAAAGTTCATTGGACAAATTAAAATCTCACTCCAGACAGGATGTAAGAATGTTTTTGTAAATCACAATTTGCTGTATATTAATGCCATGTGAAAGTTTTCTTTCCCAAACAAGAATCCACATGAAACTTGGTTATTAAACCTTAAATAAACCTTTATTTACATACCTATAAGCCTCAAATTGAAATTACCTATAAATGGATTTTTACATTTCTTTTTAGTTTAATTCCTGAGTGTGGTGGGCAAAAGGTTACATCCTTTATATAAACTTCTGTTTTGGGCTAAACCCAATATATCCTCATTTTGAGGTTTCATCTGAAATGCATCAAGTTGGATGATTTACTTCCGTACAACCTTGTATGGGCTATAAAACTGTGGTCCAATTCAAGCTATTTCTATATTCATGTAAATCACACTATCATGATTAATTCTCTGCATGCCACATTCAACAAAAATGTGAGGGCTTATCACATAGCCAGGTACTAACTATGCTAGGCACTAAAGACACAAAAGTACACAAAACACAGTCCTATCCTGGAGAAAGTTGCAGACTCCTGAAAGAGACTGAGAGGTAAATACATCTTAAGACCTGGATAAGTGCCCCAAATGAAAGATAACCCAAGTGTGTGGGGACTCATAAGAAAAAGTGATCAATTCAGGGAAGGCCCTCTCCTCTAAAAGCATCTCATTCATCCATTCAACAAATATCGATTGGATTTTGAGGGATAAGGAGGTATTTACAGGTGGGAAAGGTAGAAGAAACATCATATGCAAAAGCATGAAGTTCTGAAAGGGACTTCACGTTCAGGGACATGGGTAAAATGTACAAAATGCAATGAGAGCACCAGGGGTCAAGTGACTGATTCTGTCTGGCGTGTCGAGGAAGGCATCAGGGAACAGAGTACATATGAGCTACCTCCTGTATCCACAAACTCCCCTTGTAAACCGATAATTCTGAAAGCTGTCAAAAGCACAGTTACAGATTAACCGCTCAATCCCTTTAATATCAAACCAGTGAGAAAATTCCTGTGACATTTCAGTAGAAGTCCGAATGGAGTCCAATGGACCTAACTTACTTGCTGAGGAACAATGAAGTGTTCCCACGTGCACAGTAGAGAAAAGTTCAGACCGTGCTGCCTGCAGCATCACACCCAGGAATGGGGTTACTCATGGTGACTGATGGATGTAAGGTTCAAGGTTGGAGGTCTGCTCTGAGGGCACCATGGAGGACACGCACCCAGTTTGTCAATTAAGAATGGAGAGCAACCTCCCTCAGACCAGCAGTTCTCACAGACTCCTCACCCTGTCTCAATTCTGGATTTCAAGTGAAACAAGGACATGATTCATACCCCCAGTTGCTTTTCTTTTCATGTGTAGCATGATCAAAAGAATAATTATACAGAAAGAAATTGTGCAAAGACAAAAATGCGTGTGATCCGCCTTACATAAGGACCTCAGTGTACTGCTGGAAACCTCTGATTTGTTCTGTTGGCTGGCAGCTTCAGGTTACAAGCAGGGAACAGAAAGCCCTCATTAACATCTTCCTGGGCTCCAACAAACATAGAGTCAGCTCAACACACCCATTTCGTCTTGACAAGTACATATCAGATTCAGGCCGTGCAAAAATAATAAACCTTAGTAAACAGTGTGATGACTTCTAAGGAAGGAGAGAGATGGGGCACGCACAGCTCAATGAAGGGACCCCAGAGAAAGAATTCGGAGAGTTTGCTAAGAGAAGAATTCTGAGATAGGAGTTCAGCGGCCAAAAAAAAAAAAAAAATGTCACTATGCTTTTAAACCCTTCCCACACACTCTTGCCTAACATCTCATACTTCCCGCCCCCCCCCACCAACCCACACACAGAAAGCCTAGATCAGACAGAAAAATGGATAAATTTCCTATGGGGAAAGTTTAGCATTTTCTACTGGATTGACAGTCTGGCGTCTGCTTTCCAATTCATTTCAACCCAGTTCAATCCAACTCTGTACACATTGCAGATGCCCCTGCCCTTGCCTCTGAAGAACAGAAAGTGGCTAAAGAAAACCACACACTCAGGATTGCTGGTCTCACTTTAAATTCTGGACCACTAACCTCAAGTGGGGTGTCAGTGCTGTCCTGATCCTAGTACAATTTTCTGGTTCCATTCACTCTGTCATTCTCCTACAGGACTATTTCATACCTTTTCCTCTCTCCTCAAACCTCTAGCACCTTCTGCCCAATTGTCAGTCCCAGTTGCTGGATTAACTTGAATCTTATTTCAGTGAGAAAACAGAAGCAGGTAGAACTTCCACAACCTCCCACCAAGACAACTAAGCACTTAACTGTTTATACCTGCCTTCTCCAGTCTGGCCACCTGCGTCTATTGATCACTTGAACTGTGGCCAGTCCAAATTGAGATGTGCTTTTTTTGTGTAATACACACTGGATTTTGAAATTTTCTTATAAAGCATGAATGTAAAATATCTCATAAGTAATTGTTTTACATTCAGTACATGTTTAAATAATTTGTACATATAGGGTTAAATCAAATCATTAAAATTATTTTTTCCTGTTTCTTTTTTTTTTTTTTAATGTGGCTGCTAGAATTTTTAAATTACACATGTGGCTCACACTGTTTTTCTCTTGGGCAATGCTACTCTATTCTCTGCTGTGACTATAAGGGAACTACCCAGGCTCTAAGCTGAAACCAAGCCACCCCCTCCCTGAGCATTAAACCCTTTCCTCTCTCCCAATCAGGGTCTTCACTCCAACAATTCTCACTGCTTTCTCCTTCACCAGTTTTCCCCCTCTACTTGGATCACCACCATGCGCATGCAAACATGTTGCTATATCTCCTATTTAAAACAAAAACCAAAACAAACAAAAACAAAAAACTCTTGACCACACATCTTGATCCAGTTACCACCTTATCTCTTTAGAGCAGAACTCCTCAAAAGTTATTGCCTATATTCACGTTCTCCAATTCTTCTCATTTCATCTCTTATGAATCCCTTCCAACCCCACCCACTCCACCAAAATGGCTCCTGTCAAGGCAGGATGTGCGGGAGCTAGCTGAAGCCAACTGTTAAATTCAAGAATTTTGCAAGCTTCCTCTGAAACTATTGGTAGCTTGAAATAGGCTAAGATGGAGGTATTTACAGTATGGAAATTGGTACACACTACAAATCAGAAGAGCTGGTTTATCAGCACTGCACTGATTGAAAGTTACCAATGGCCTTCACCAAACTTTATAATCAATTATCAGTCCTCAGCTTATCTAATTTATTGGCAGCATTTGGCATGCACAAACACTGTCTCTTTCTCAACTCTTTTCCCCAGTTGTCTTGTGGGGCACTGTCTTCTCCTATGTCTTCTTCACTGTACACTGTTCTTCCATCTCCTTTGCTGGTCTGGCCTCTAAATACTGGAGAGTCTTAGCACCCAGTCCAAACACCTCTTCTTTTCTTTATTTACACTCCTTCTCTGGTGTTTTCAGTCTTGTGGCCCTAAATATCCAAACATATAACTTCAGGCCAGACTTCACCCATGAATTCCAGCTAACCTATCTCCTGCCTACTTGACATATCCACTTGGTTGTCTAATAGGCATGTCAGACTTAACATGTCCAAAATAAATATTCCAACTCTCCCCTCCCCCACCTCTTCCCCTGTTGCCAAACATGATGCTTCAATTATATTCCCCAGCTCAATAAATGACAATTGTAGTTATACAGGCCACACATTTTGAGTTATCCTTGGTTCTGCTCTTTCTTTGACACCCCGCATCCAACACACTGCACTCCTATTGGCTCTATCTTCAAAACATATTCTTTCTTACTTAGAATAAGATCAAATCTTTTTAATGGTCTACAAAGCCCTATAAAGTACCCCTGCTACCTCTCTGACCTCATCTCTCACCAAGCTCCTTTAGCTTACTCTGATCCAGTTGGAACACCTTGTCGACAAAGATGCTCCTGGCTCAGAGGCTTTGTAATTGCTGTTCTCTCTGAGAGCTCCTCTCCCAGATGGTCACATGGCTCGTTCCCTAACTTCCTTCTGCAGGACCATCCCATATGAAATTAATCCCCTCCATGGCACTTATCACTGTATGACACACTGTGTCTTCACCTGCTGGTGTGTTTATCATCAGTCTAGCCTCAGCAGGCATATAATTTGTTTTTCATTGCTCTACACCTAGCACCTATGAGTGCTTGGCACATACTGAAAACTCAATGTCTGTTGAATGAATGAAAAAACAGATGTCGTATTACCTGCTTTGGACCATAAAGAAAGCCACTGTCACTTTCTGTTCCGTGTAAAGCATTAAGTGGTGGACACATCTTAAATGGCATAGTATTTGATTTCTCTGCCAGGCTGCCTTTGCATACAGACTTAGTAGTGAGAGAGGCTTTTTTGGCCTGGCAAAACAATTAAATCTGACTCAATTCGGAATTAATAGTGATAATGACATTACAAACTCTTTTCTTTTAATATTGCCTTTTTAAAGGAGGATTTCAGGGACATCTTCATCTGAAAGCTGTCTCAATTTCATACTGGGGGGTACAGGCAGGAAGAACTTTGATGGAAACAACTGGAGTTATCCCCTAGGACCATGGCCCTGTTTGATTTGTGGCGAGGTGGACTGGGGTGAAGGGAGTGTAGGGGAGGATGAAACATGCCAAAGGTTTTAACAATAAAGTAATCTTTACGAATGACATATACATACCAATGATGACTTTTACCTCAAAGCCCCTCTTTCTCTTCTACCATTGATTTGCCCAGAAAACCAAGGCTGAAGTTGCATAATGAAAACCGTATCCCCCAAACTCCTGTCTCTTTAGTAAACTAAAAGGTGGTGGGGACGGACAGGAGGCACCCCTCTCATCTCCCTCACCCCCAGGATTTTCACAGGAGAAGAGGTCTCTGGTATCTCTCTACCTAGAAATCAGAATACATGCCATGACTCATATACGGTTATCAGCAATGTACAGTACCTTTTTTGTTCTTCAAGACACTAGGATAATTATATAGGTAGGCCTAAATTTTACTGGTCATTATAACATTATTTTTATTGTGTATCATGCAATCCAAATTCTTGCTTTATAACTGAATTTTTAGACAATAAATTGTTTATAAGTGGGAAAATGCCTGCATTATTATTATCATTAATTAGGTTTCTAGTCAAGCCCAAAAGCCAAGTATATTTTAACCTTCTATGGTGGTAGGAACAATCAGTAGTGATTATTCCTTTGATTTATGAGGTATTAGGGGTTCCATCCATAGTTGAAAATGCTGGCGAAGCATCAATGGAAAAAATAGGCCTACAAATAAGGACGAAACAAACCATTTAAGCACCAGGTAGTATAGCAAGAACTCTCCTAGATGTATGGCTTGGCTAATATCCATTCTGTCCTATATACTTTGACCCATAAGGCTTTGTTTTCTATGTTGTTGGGGAATATGTACTTCTCTCTCTTATCATATAAACACATACACAGACAGGCATATGCAATAGATAATAAAGTCAACCGAAATTTACTTAGTACTAAAAATGTACTACACATTGTGCTGAGTTCTCTAAATAATGTAATAGTTAACAGTTACCTCCTACATGTGTATCAAGCATTTCACACACATTATATTTAATCCCCACAAAAATGAAAGCAAACCCTTAGATAATGCTTCGTGCAGGGCACTGTTCTCAGCTCTTTACCTTTATTCGCTCCTTTTAGATGCTCAGCAGCCCTGTGAAGTGGGTACTAGCACCGTCTCCATCTTCAAATGAGGCAGCCGAGGCACAGAGTGACTATGAGATTTGCCCAAGGCCATATCAGCTGTAAACAGTACAGCTGGGATTTAAACGCAAGCAGTCTGGTTTGGGTCATGTTCTTAGTCAAGTGTACCTTGCTGCCCTTTTCGCAGCAACCTAGAGGCAAGCATCTTCATTATCTCCATTTTCCAGATGAACTACGTGATGTCCTCTGCACAAGGTTGCTCCGGTATTAGGCAGAGTTGGGATCCAAGCCCAGGAAAGACTAGGTTCTCACAACACCACACGCCCACTCTGACAACTCCCACTATAATATCTTGTCTCTTTAAATGAATACTTAGTTCCTCAAAGTCTGATGGTGTGCCTTCAAATTATTTTGCATAATCCCCTAACCACAGAAATACCCAGGGCTCTGCCTATAACAGATATTTAACATGGGAAAGAAACTCATACAAAGAGTGATTTTGCATCGAAGGCAAAGATGAGCAAAAAAAAAAAAACAAAAAAACCCCATCAACACCACAGCTTCCCTTTGTTTCTGAGAAAACGCCAAGGAAAACTGACTTTGATTTTCTAAATCGTCCTTTGATTTACCCCACTAGAGGTAAATCAATGCTAAAATAACTACCGAAGGCCACCCGAGATGTGCTGATCTAACGTGACAAATGCCAAGGAATTCAGACATTAAATTGACCTTGGAATCCAAGCTCCCCTTCTTAACTCCAACAGAAGAGAAATTACAAAATTCACATGAGTGGAAATCTTCCTATCTAGACTATGGGTGTGGCTTGGCATTTACTAAAAGCAGATACTTATCTCCAATGCAATCCTGTTTAGGAAGCAGCTAAGGTTGTTGTTTCTGTACTCAACGGAATGCGGCCTCTTTATAATATCCATTGCTGGGATTATTGCTGGCAGCACACGGACAGAGATTGGCCACCAAAATGTGTATAAAATGTTCAGAGGCTCTTTTAATATCTTTCTCTTGGTTGAGAAGTAAAACCTGGAATGTAAACCCCATTTCTCATCAAGAAAAGGTGAAGCCGTTTCAGCATACGTTTTGAATGATTTATATTGTCTGACAACGTAAAGGTAAATTCTCTCACAGGATTTATGGCACAATTCTCGGCCATCTGAGTTTTGTTGATTTCACCTTGTCTCATTGCTCAGAGAATTACAATTAAATGAAAACCCCTAATGTCAAGGCATCCAATAGCCCCAGCGCAGGACATTGTGACTGTTACAAGCATTTTTCTCTGTGAAAATCACCAAAGCTTATAGATAGCCACCATGCTGCCCCCCACCCCCCACGCCTTACCTCCAACCTGCAGTGCGGCACTTTCAGACATATTTAAGGAAGCGATGATAAACTCTTTAACAAGGTAATAGGAATAAATACAATACGCTGAAAGAATCATCTGAACTTTTTTTTTTTTTTAAGATTAAAACTCGTGTGGGACTTGTGAAGGAATTTTGACAGGTCGTCTTCAGATTATTTTAAAACACATAGGTAAACTTATTTGAAGTTAAATAACGGCAAATCCACTCACAAAAACAAAAATAGCCCTTTGAGACTTTCGCTTAAGATAAAGTTCTACTTAATATATGCAGAGTGATAGCACTTTCTAGAAAGAGTTCTGAAGTCAGTCACACACACAAACCTCAGTGGCAGCACAAAAACATCCTTTGTTGCCGGACGTGAGAAAAACACACTTGCTTCTAAAAAAAGCCTAGGAAGGAAGTGGAAGAACCTCGGGGGCGAGTAGGAGTGTGAAAGGAATGCTGGAGCTCTTCCTTTTTTTTTTTTTTTTTTAAACATGTAAGCTTGCTGTGGTCCTCCATAGTAGGGCAGTAGTTCAAGAAAGCAAAGTAAAATCTTTGTGGTATTTTTTTCCTATCCCGTAGGTGTACTATCAGCCAAATAGATTTGAAAATCCTGATCAAAGTAGGTTGATAGTCTGGCATTAAATTGCCCCAGGGTTAAAAATTAAAAAAAAAAAAATCAAAGGAAGTCAAACACCTGCATTTGATTCTAACTTCACACACCTCAAAACAACTTAGATTGCCAAAAAAGTATTAAAAGAAAAGTTATCCGAGAGCAAACACAGGTAAGCAAAGCATTGTGCTGACAGTTTGCAATGTCACACAACGGTTGTATCCCTTAGAGGAGAAACTGAAGCCTCTTTTGAAAACACAAATATGATCATGCCTCCTCCTGGCTTAAAATCCTTTGGTACCTTCTCATTGTGCTCAGGATCAACACAAAATGATCAATATGGCTTACAATGCTCTTCATGACCTGATTGCTGCATATCTGTCAAGCATATCATCAGAGCTCATGTCAGTTGAATGCTTATTATGTACCGAGCACAAAAATTCTTTCAATTAACCCCATAACAACCCTTTTAGGTGGACACTCTTATTGTCCCCATTTTTCAGATGAGGAACTGAAGAAGTTGAGTTACTTGCCAAAGATCATAAAGCTGGAGAGTGCTTATGTCAGTCACTGTTTACTGAGGAAACCAATACACAGTCCCAATCCCTCCTCACTGGGCTGCCTCCATGCTCACAGCTGGTAAATCTACATTCTCACTTTCCCTGCTTTCCTTAGTATCTGGGTTGTGTTCTGGCCAATGACATGTAGGCAGAAGTCCACAAGAGGATTTCTGAGAAGCTTATAACTTTGCAGATAAAAGAACCTGGCATTGCACACCTTTCCCCTCCCTCTCACCTCCAGTGGGGCCGTCATGCCCAGGGCCACTTCCAACTCAGAAATGACAAAGTGACAGCTAAGGATGCCTGTGATGAACGCATAAGTCTTGCACCGATCAACCCGGAACTGCCTATTTTCACCCTTTTTGTTTTGTGGGGACAATATATTTATATTGTACTTTAATATATTTATATTGTACTTTATATATTAACTCTATTAGGCAGGCTTTCTGTTATTTGGAGCCAAAAGTACTCCTAACGGATAGACCCGTGAGACCAGGATTCTAACTCAGGACATCTGATTCCAGAGCCTCTGAGCTTAATCCTATTCCTCCCTGTTTCACTCTCCCTTTTGCTCTCTTCCCTATGGCCATGCCACCTTTAAGTTCCTCAAAACTACCATGTTTCTTCCTGCCCCCAAACCTTTACTCTTCCCTCTACCTGGAAGAATCTCCTACTTACCCTTCAGATCTCAGTTTAAATATCACCTCCTCAGGGAAGCCTTTTCTGATCTTCTAACATCTTCCAGACAAACTCAGTTCCCCGCCCCGCCCCCATTTGTTCACAGAAACCTATATTTGCCCTCTGTAGCCCTAATCACAATTACGAACAAACAAGCATTTAATGCTCATCTTCCCATGCTACCTGGTAAGGAACTGTGTTCTGCTTGGACATAGCAGGCAGTCAATATGCATTTATTGAATGAATGAATAAATATCGGCCTTCCTCACCCTAAGTTAATTCTTGAGCTAGACAGATGGAGACAGGAAGTCACACCTTACACATCTGAAACCACAGGCTGGAATACATCTTGTTTGATTCTATTCTCTGCCATAAATCTCTCAACAGAAAGGAAGGAGGGAAACTGAGCT
The DNA here is from genome assembly GCF_008692025.1 of Phocoena sinus. NCBI lineage: Eukaryota > Metazoa > Chordata > Mammalia > Artiodactyla > Phocoenidae > Phocoena > Phocoena sinus. Next base: position 37,775,605 of record NC_045770.1, on the reverse strand, counting down.
GCAGAGGCTGAGTATGAAGACATAGGAGAAAGACATAGTAAGAAAGAAAGGAAGAAAGAAAGAAAGAAAGAAAGGAGAAAGACATAGTAAGAAAGAAAGGAGTACTTGCGGTCCCAAGATAGTGGCAATCCCAGAAACAGAAAAATACTCCAGGAAGAAAACAGTGAGTGGCAGGATGGGGACTGCAAATGAAAGCAGGGACGGCCTTGTAAAGACACAATTTTCAGGAGGCCAAATATAGGCACAATATAGTATCTTCTGTGATCTCAAGTTTTGCATTCGACATTTTGGGAGGCTTTTCTGGGGGAAAACATTTCCAACTTCATAGTGGAGTTGTAGGAAAATGTTTCAATTTATATAAACTTGTTTATTACCAAATTTCCTGTAGCCCATCTATTCCGTAAGCAAGAGATAACTGGCTTGCATCATCGTTTTAAAACCACAGCTCTTTGGGTATTAGACCACTCTCTCGGCACCCTGAAATTGATCTTTTTATACCCCTTTCTCCTCCATTAGACTATAAATTCTTGAAGGTAGGAATCTTGTGACTTATTTAATTTTGGATTTTCAACACGGAGCACAGTGCCAGCACAGAATACGAATTCACTCTATCTTGTTATAATGAATAAACAAAAGGCATAGGCATGTCAGGCATTTAGTAAATACATGTCAAATTGAATCTTTGATACATGACTTGGAATTGTTTCCCTTTCAAGGTATTTGTTCAGTGAGCATAATTACAGAGTCCACAGTCCAACGAAGTCTTCGTTATAGAGAAAAACTAGAAAGGAGTCTTTGCATTTTCAAGACAGTATGAATTGAAATGGCAGCCTTCTTTGCGGTACGCGGGCCTCTCACTGCTGTGGCCTCTCCCGTTGCGGAGCACAGGCTCCGGACGCACAGGCTCAGCGGCCATGGCTCACGGGCCCAGCCACTCCGCGGCATGTGGGATCCTCCCCGACCGGGGCACGAACCCGCGTCCCCTGCATCAGCAGGCGGACTCTCAACCACTGCACCACCAGGGAAGCCCTGGCAGCCTTCTTTTTATCATGTGCATACTTCAAGTGCAAAAACAACTCAAAACTTGTGATTAAAAACAAAAAAATCTACAAAATTTCTCTGCTCACCGATCCTGACCATCCTCTGTGTTTTCTCTTAGCTCTGTATCCTAAGGGTGATGGGAAAAGGACAATGCAAGGTAAAAAAAGATGGAGAAACAGATGGGATAGGAAAGACAGCCAGTAATAGAAAAGAAAGAATGGATTGGGATGAGGGGCAAAGGGGACAGGGAAGGGAGGGTGAGGATTGGAATAACAACAGAAAATGCAAAGAATGGAATTCAATTCCCTCTCATTTTCTCTGGTCTCTGATAAAAGTGCCTGAGATCCTAATTTTATGGCCTGCTCAAATGTCACAACTTCTTTTAAAAGAAATTAATTTAGAGCTAAATGCCTTTGATTTTTACAACCAACATGCTTGTGGCTTTTGACACCTTTTGGTCCTGTTCATTAAAACCATCAACCAAGTCTAGAGGTACAGCAATAGAACACCCTTAGTAGATGATGAATACAATCGATTTTCCCATCTACAGAAAGTGAAACTTCTTTAGCGTACATCATAATCTGCCTGTGTCATAAATATCCTGTGTTTTCGTTTGCATAGCGTACTAAATACACGTTGATACTAACTCAGTTACCTGAGTGGCTTGTAGAAATGTGCATGGAATTGAGTCCTGATATGGGATAAAACTATGACAAAAAACATACTGGTTTGCTCCAGATATGTGAATTATTATTTTCTAGTGCCTTAAAAAAGAATGAAACTGAAAGAGGCAGCTTGAAGAAGCTTACACGTGTTTAAAACCCACATCCTGTTGTTATCCACCGCACTGGCACAGAGGAGCTGGGAGGTGAACGTTCTCATTAGCGTTCCATTCGCTCTGATTTGCAGAAGCCTCCTCCAAAGAGGGAAGTCATATCCACACTCACCCCCCTCCACATGGCTGGGCAATGGCCCAGGCACCACCACTGAAGAGCATCATTTACTGAGTAAATATCTAAGCCCAAGAATACAGTGGTCTAACTCAGTGAGGTTAGACCTTAAGTTTAAAAGATTCTCCATGCTTCATTCCAGCCGCTATCAGCAGGTTTCAAATCACCCTTGAGCAGAGGCCCACCAGCCTAAGGCCTGAAAGACATTATAACAATAACAAGACAGGACTAATGGGAGTCAGCCGGTGAGAATAAGAGCAACATGGTGTACCCAGACTTTTGTTCCTTTTTATTTATTTATTTGGTTGAAATGCATGTGTTTTTGCTTCAGGCAGATGTTGGTATCCTAGCCTTTTGTACAGGAAGCTGTAGAAGGAGGGGACGATGATTGGTAGGAAACAGGAGGAGGACTTGCTGGGTGGGAGCAGAGAATATGTTATAGGCCAAATGACATTTTTTTTGTTGGCCCAATGATTAAAAAAAAAAAAAAACCAAGACTATCTGTAACTCTGTTCAGAACCCTTTCAAAAGGGTGAAAACCATCCTAACAACCGTAAGGTCCAAATAACTGCAGACTGTTGTTTTAAACTTTAAAATGTTTGTATCTTAAAGTTCCTCCTTTACGTTATTCTATTTAACAACAACAGACTCTTCCTAGGCTACCGCATGTCTTTTTAATTTTCTAAGAGGCCAGCCCCCTTCAAGATGTTCCACCAACTGAGCCCTGTTTTCCTGATGTTTCTTCTTTTCCTTCTTCTGAAAAGCATGTGTTGATAGACTACAGGGACTTGATTAAGATTTATTTTTTAGACAGTGTTTTCCCCTTGCCACTGTGAGTCGACCTCACTCGGATGGGAAACCAGGGCAAATGATTCTAATGCACTTTGCTCCAACGCTTCCATCTCAATAACCCTTTAAAATGAAAACTGTAGAGAATGAAATGAAAAACTCGTCTGCATCTGGAAGCATTTACACACAGAGGTGTCCTTAGCTTCGGTTGTTTGTCTAGAATTTCCATTTCTGAACCGACTTGCCTTTCTCCTGTGGGGATGCCGAAGACAACTATTTGCAAAATCCATTTTTTTTTTTTCAATAATCCAGAGGCTCCTTCAAGCTTAATCAGGCTAGAAAGGCTAACCATGACTCATAAGATTCCCCCGACACACACACAAAAGTTAGAAGTCAAAAAGAGAGCCAATCTCTGAAGCCCAGGGCAACCACCAGCTTAACTGGCAAGTCAATATTGTCATCAAACCAGTTTCCTGCTTGGAAGACCTTGACTTCACTTAGTAAAGGTGTCAGCACCTCTTTTCCCGAACAATCTCAGCATGAATGACAGGTCTGAGTCCAACAGAAGGTGTCTTTAATCTTTTTATGGTTCAATATAAAGGTTACCTGAAGAAAAGCCTTAGGATACGCTTTCAAGATATTAACTTCTGATTTTTTTTTTTTTTTTTAACATCAGTGTGTCATGTTTGGATTCAATCATTCTTTTAAAGAAGCAGGGACGAAGGGCTGCTGGACATCCACAGAGAAAGCTTATTCAACAAAACTTCCTATAGTCTAGGGACGCCTGTGCACATTCCTAAAGGCTTGTCAATCAAAGGACTCTTCTGAAATACAGGTTCTGACTGACTGTGGGTATGTGGTCACTCTGTGTGGTGTGTGTGTGTGTGTAGGGGGCAAAGTAGCTGAGTCTAGAAGGATGGTGGTACAGGAGGAGGGGCGAGAAGAGAGAACGTCTCAAACTGGAGGTGCTGCGTGAGACCCAGTCAGTTACACAGCTGATGCTGGAATAATAGGATTTTCTTCACGAACCAAGAGAGTGGCAAACACTCTGTCACACCACACCCCATTCTCAACCCTCTTCTCCCTTGCCCATCCCTTCATCCTACTTTGAATGCCAATGTGATACCTGAAGTTTGAGACTATGAGAGAAAGGAGAAGAGCGTCACAGAGATACTGACCCTGAGCCTTGGTATGACCGAGCTACTAAACTAATACCAGCGATGACCTATCTCCTGAAATATGGTAATGTGAGAAGAAAAATCTCTCTATTTGTTTTAAACACTGTCAGTCAGGGTTTGGTTATTTGCAACCTGCTCCCCCCGCCCCTCAAAAGTCCTAGTTGATTTGCCAGGGGCGGCAGACCAAATAAGAAGCTATCTATTCTTGGAAAGCTTTGTGGGGAGAGGGCAGTTTTGAAAAATCCAAGCGAAGCTTAATCGTCTTTAGAAGGTAAAACCAATTTACCGTATCCTGGAGCCTCATAATTAGCTTCAAACTTTTATGTCTGCAACAACTTAGCATCATTAAGCCATCCCCTAGTTCATGACATTTATTTAGAGGAGGGACACGACATATCATATAGTCCTCCCTATGCAATTGCCTTTGTTGACTCTTTGTATATATTTTTGCCCAAGTCTCTAATCTCATTTTTCTGTATAAGTCAAAGGTATCAGCTAATGGCATGCTTGGCTTACCCTCAGTCCTTTTTATAATACCGGACCATTTTCAGAAAATTTTAAGAGAGATGCAACATAAGGAATGGAAAGGGCAAAATAATCCTACATGGTCATTAGCGAGCTATGTGACACTGCAAGTTACTTCAACTCCCTGAGCCTCGTATGGCTCATTTATAAAATGAAGAGTTCAATTAGGTCATTCTTTCAGCTTTATGTTATAAAAGTTTTGATTATAAGCAACCAAGTTGTGTAAGCACAGACATTTTTATAAGTCTTTTTTCACCAACATGGAATATATCATATTTCCAGTACATCGCCATGAACAAAAATTTAAATTTTAAAATTTATATTTGATAGGGTCAGAGTTCATAAAAATCAATGGCATTCTCTGACTCAAAGAGCCATTTCCCTCCTCGCTCATGATTCTCTACGTTAGCGTTTTCAAAAGGCGGTCTTTAGTCCTTGCATCTGGGTCTCACCCAAGGTGAACTGAACCAGCATATCCGGGGATGGCATCCAGAAATCTTTACCGTTCACCAGCATCCTGGGATATTCTGACCTGCACCAAAGTTTGAGCACCACCAATCGGACATGTGTCATGAAAAGTATGAAATTGAGACTTAACTGGATTAAAATTATATAGAGGGTGTGCTGATCAAACAAAGAGCTCAGTCACAAATTCAGTTCTTTACTTTTCTAAAGGTGCTGACCAAAGGTAATTTACAGTGTTCTCAGAGATAAGATTAAATTTAACTCTCAATGAGCATTCTCTATTACATACATAGAATTCACAGAAACCAATGTGAAAAAACATCCCCCAGAAAAAAAAAATCAAAGAAACAAAAACACAACTTCCCCCAGGATTCTGATTCCTGCTCATTTTGCTTCCTCTTGTTTTCCCCTTCCAGTTACCATTTCCTTTTGTTCTTAAAATTTAATCCATTTTTTAAAATCCTTGCTTTAATGTTCTATTTCATCTGCCACCCAAGAAATGGCAAATTTTTAGATCAACTGGTTGCAAGTGCTGTATTTTTATGGTTTACTATAATTTCACCTTCGTGCGCTTCCTGACTTCTTTTCAATCCTATCACCCATTAATAAACCAAAGAATTTGCATTTACTTTGCACCTATGTGTTTACAGATCTCTATATGGCTAAGTATGACTAATCATTACATTGTTGTCTAGTAGTAAACTGCTTCCCCAGGAGTTAAATGTTTAAAAATTCATACTTTAGTTTATGTATTTGATTGGGTTGAATATATCATGGTATTATCGTATCTACATACACAATTTATTTCTCAAGAGTACTTTATTCACCCTAAGATCAGTGGTACTATCACTTCTTTAACCAACTGTGATTTATTCAGTTTTTCTTTTACTACAAATCAGTAAAAATAAAATGTTCTCTAAAATGCCATGTTTAATTCAGGTACGTTTTGAATATATTTCCCATGGCTGCTAAAAGTAGGAACTAGATCTGTAAGAGAACAGCACCATTTGCTAATGTTTCAAAGCCAAAAAGGCCATTTGAAAGGCAAGATAAAACAAATCAAAACAAACACTGAATCAAAAAAAGGTTGAAGCCCTTATAATTACAACAATTTAACAGCAATGTTAGTCATTGTTATTTCATCACAGTAATATGTTCAGCATTTCTAAAATGTTTCTCAATCAAAAAATGCGCATGTATCTTGCAAAAAAATCAAACTACTGGTGAATCATACAGAGCACCTTAAAAGGAAGTCTGATGTCCATGGTGAAGATGAGGACCGCAGAGTCAGATGACCCCACACTGTGACCTGCATTCACCCCAAGGGAGAGCTAAGATGGTCCTGAAAGAGGGGAAAAGTAGAGTGGGGTCCTGACAGTTTATACACCCCTAAGCACAGGAAGAACTCCTTCAGTCTGTACTTTGCCTCTGCAGGTAAGTGGGGAGGCTGGTGTGGCCACAAGAACACTTTGAGTAGTCAAAGTGGTTCGTCTCATTAAAAGGGTACCTAAAAGAGGGGGGATAAATTAGGAGTTTGGGATTAACATAAACACACTACTACATATAAAATGGATAACCAACAAGGACCTACTGTATAGCACAGGGAAATACACTCAATATTTTGTAATAACCTCTAAGGGAAAAGAATCTGGAAAAAAAATGTATAATTGAATCACGCACTTTGCTGGACACCTGAAAGTAACACAACATTGTAAATCAACTATACTCCAATAAAAAAATAATAGATAAAAATAAATAAAAATAAAAAGGCACCCAACTTTGAGTCAAGAGACTTGACTGTATGTTCTGCGATCCTCATTTCTTAGTTGTGTAACCTTGAGCCTGCTGCAATCTCCCTGAGCCTGTTTATGGCCTCATAAAAGATCTGTAACAGCGTGCTAACATACCTCCTTCTTGGGGCTTTTGTGCGGAAAAATTGAGATAATGTATGGAAATCCCTGTGAAATCAATGTTGGTTACAAATATAATTCACATAAGAGCCAGATCACTTCCCTGGAGCCTATAACCTGAGCTGTGGCCACATCTGCCCAAGGGTCTCCTGCCTGGGCTGTCTACCTACATTTGCCCACATTTGCCTCAGCAACTATTCATTCCCATGGAAACCAGCTGGGTTTGTAAAGCCCCCTCACACACCAAGGTGCTGCAGGATTGGTTACAAGGTGTGGACCCCACCAGTTCATGTCTTCTATGACCAAGACCGCCTACTCATTTAAGTATCTGGAAACTCTGAGTCTTGCATGCTGCGGGAGAAAAAATGATCTCCAAACCAATATCTACCTCTGGCAGGAATGTGCATTGGAACAGACCAAGGCAAAAATAACTCATTTGAACACAATATGCAACAGTGTATGCTTTATGGTTGAACTTGAGTTCTTTCTGATTGTTAACATGTCCCGTTCTTTTGTGCCTCCCGTACAAAAATGTGCTCTATTAGGAGTAGGTTCTATTCCTGACCCTCTTAGTCACACTGGGCGAGCCATTTTAATTTCCCTCAGCTTTATTTTATCCATTTTGGAATCTCTCCTCATTGAGTCTACCTTATTGAAGCTTCAAGTTGTATCTTTTTTTTTTTCAAGTTGTATCTTTTAAGCTAATAAAAGAGGGTCTGCAAATGAAGCATTAGAAATTGTACTTGATGCTGTAGTAAAGAGTTGTGATACTAGACCAGTTCTCAAGACGCTTCTGAAACGGAAAGATTGAAAGTAGTACAAATCATTGACATATTTAACATGCTAAGTATGCCTTTAATATTGCTAAGTATGCCTTTCTTCAGCCATAAACATAGACCCTTCCGTCAGGAGAGGAGTTCTGAACGGCAAGACCCTCTCTGACTTTCCAAAAGTTAGCAGATGGCCAGGACTTAACCATACTGAGGCTGTAACACTAACCTAAGGAATTCAAATTGCTGTGTAAAAAAACCATATTATTTACTCTTAGGGCACAAAACAAATAGTGTCAGCTGACTTTCCTTAGGATCTTGGTAGAGAACGCCGCAGAGGAGGACAGGCTCCTGAAGAGACCAGGAAATAACCAGACCAACACACTCAGTACAAAGCATCTTAGTCCATACGAATGGATGGAAAAGTGAGGGCCCTTTCCTGGCCTCAGTGCTTGGAAGAAGAGGGGAGAGTTGAGATCAGCAGAAAATGTGATGGAAGAACAAGAGATATTTTCCCCATGAGTTACTCCTGCAACTGGTGTAATCTTTTAAGGGAGGAAGTGGAATATGGCTCCTGATGTAACTGCACTGCACTGAAGTCTGCATCGTGGAAATCTTGCTCAAAAGAAAAAGGAGCAGATGACTCAGTAGTGAAGACGGCGGCCCTCCTGTGTCAGTCCTGAGCTGGACGTTAAGAGGATGACAGGCTTTCAAAACCAATATTCTGGTGTCATTCTGAGCTTCACCGGTAAAGCGAAATTGACCACATATCTTTCTACTGACTTGTATCTCAAAACAGTCTGCAAGTTTCAAATGCAGACTTGACTTCCAGGATAGAAGCTAAAAGCTGATTGATATGTTGATACCTAGGTGCTGAGCATCAGGATGCAATCAGCATTCTGTGCTGTGACAGGCTTTCCCTTTTCTGTGGCTGGGTATGTTCCAAGGACACACTTTAATAATTATCATACTCGTGGAGGTATGTCATAGTGGGGCCCCTCTGTGATGGACTATTCAAGGCATATAAATTCAGAAATATCGGAGGCTTACAAAACCATAACCTTATGGAAAAGTAAATCTTCCACTGAGCACATCACATATTCTTTCACATAGTAGGTCCGCAGGTAATTTTTAAGAGAATGAAAGAATGGCCATGCAGCTTTGTGAGGAAGGGTATAGCATTCCTAATGCACAATTTGTATATGTGCAAAACCTAGGAGAAAAAGGCAGATTTCCTTGCAGGTGTAAGCAAATTTATCAGCTACTTGGACTCTGATGGAAAATACATAGTATTTAAAGAAAAGGGTGAAAAACAATAATGGAGTCAGTGCCGAGCTGATGGCTGAAGTACAGAAAAGCATTCTAATGGAGAATGAGCTGGTTTCAATAAGCCCTAAGACAATAGAAAAATTATGTCTCCATTAAATGAAATTCCTGGTCCACATATTAAGATGGTGGCACACGTAGACAAAGGAGAGGAGATATATGATTATAGGTGCTTAATTCAGCCAACACGAATGCTGCATATCCATTTCAACACAATGTGGAACTGCTCAGTTTCTAACGGGGGGGGGGGGGGGGGAAGAAAAAAAAGACATCAGGGGAAAACAACAACAACAAAAAACCTTCCCTACAGTTCCCCCAAGGCAACCAGAAAGCAAAACTTAACTAAACAGCTGAAATGTAATTACCTATTGCTTACCACACATGGTGCTGATTTGTGCTTCCCATTCTAGGTGCATTATTAACTGCCCTGTGCTGCCCACAGTAGAAGGGAACTCTGGATTGGGGTAGCACTGGTAGGCAGGGAAATACAGGAAAGCACTACTGGTTCTGCCCTCCCTGCAGGGGTTCAATTCCTCCAGGGGCTGGTTTCAGCTGGTTGCACTCCAGGCTGGGACTGTGAGTTGAGTCTGTTTACGGAAGGGCTGTCCCTCAAGTATGGTGGGAGGTACCCCTGCTAGTGCAACAGCCAAAATGGGGGCTTTTTACACTTCTTAGGCCCTGACTGTGCCTGCTCATTCAGCCCGTTTGTTATTTTTATGTGCTGTTTGGAACAACTCAGCAGTTTCTCCTATAGGAACAGGCATCAACATATGGCCCCTGTTGAAACCATATGACATGTGATTTCAGCGTGACCCTGGAAACGTGGAGATGGCTTTCTCTTCCTGACAGGCACATGCCTCTAGAACCAGGAAGATGCTACCTCTGCTCTCTAGGATTTTAGTTTATTATGAAGGTTCTGTTATGGTGGTATTCGGCTATCTTTATTTAATCATCTGAAATTTCCCCTTCAACTAGAACATAATTAAACATGCATCTTAAAAAGTAGGTAAATATATTTTCTTCCTTGTAGCTGCCCAGAAACAAACATTTGAAAAGTAAAAATCTGACTTTGGAAGAAAATAAGTATATAAATCAAGCAAATGCTGGACTGCTTGAATGAATACATATGTGGATTGGGCTAAATCTCTGAAAACTCAGACACATCCTAAGTTATAAATCAATACAATGTCGGCATTATAATCCACCTCATTCATGTACCATGTTAGTGACTGGGCCCTTATTTATTTATTTATGTATTTATGACCACACCACATAGCATGCGGGATCTCAGTTCCCCAGCCAGGGATTGAACCTGTGCCCCCTGAAGTGGAAAGCACGGAGTCTTAACCACTAGACCAGCAGGGAAGTCCCCTGACTTAGCCATTTTTATTGCAGCTGCTAGTCAGAGGTATTCAAAGAAGCAACAACTGTTTTTGGAAATGTGAAATCACCTGTTATTGAAGATGATTAAGAAAAATTGTGAGATGAATTCATGGTGGAAATTTTGTATCAGGTGGATTAAAATAGGTTTCCTTTCAGGACTTGTCCAAAGTAAGTATCTACAATTCTGTGGCTATGGTGACATTTCTGTGGCAGCCGGTCACAGGAATCATCATTGCATGTATTTGCTTCAGCTCTCTGGTCGGCCTAAATGGCTGTTGGATGACATACTCCTGAGAAGGTATTAAGATGGTTGTTGCTAAAGGGACCGAGGTTACATAGCTCCTTCTGCTTCCTTCTCCTCACTTTGGCATGTCCTGGTAAATATATGCAGCCCATCAAAAAGCACTCTTTGCTTTATATTTCCTTGAAATGGGTTCATTTGGCTCCCAATCTGTCCTCTTCCTTCATTTGCCCCTCCTTCCGGTCTCCTTTGGGGGTTCCTCCCTATCTCCTTGACCCCTAAATGTTGGGAGTCCCAGAGCTCAGCCCACAGACCTCTTATTGAGCCTCATGGCTTTAAATAATGTCTATGATTTAGTCATTGATAACTGTCAAGTTTATACCTCTAACCCAGGCAACTTTTCTGAACTCCAAACTCATATATCCAAATGATATCTCCTCTTAGATGTCTAAGACTTAACACGTCCAAAATGATGTTTTTCCCCAAAACTCAATCTGTGAAGAAGACAGTCTCCTCCTTCTTAGTCAAGAGCAAACCCATCCTTCTAGTTGCTCCGGTGAGAAAACGTGGCATCATTGTTGATTCCTCCTTCCCACCTCACATTCAAGCCATCCAGAGTGCAGTCATCACCACCAGATATCCAGAATCCAACAAATCGTACCCCTTCTGCTACTGCTGGTCTGTTCCAAGACACCCTCATTTCTTATTTGGATTAATACGACAGCCTCCTATACAATCTCCATTTTCTGCCCTTTCTCCCTTTTTTTTTTTTTTAAACGCAACAGCCCAAAACGATCCATTTAAAACCTAGGTAGATTATGTCACTTCTCTTCTTAAAACTCTCCAAGGAGTCCTATCTCATCTAGAACAAAGGCTAAAGTTCTTACCATGGTCTACAAGGTCCTACGCAATCTGCCTCCCACCTCCTCTCCCAGACTCTAATACCTCTTGGACATCAACTCCATTTCTCTCTCCCTTGCTTCTTGCTCCAGCCATATTGACCACCTTGTTATTCCTAGAATACGCCGGGGAGGCTCCTGTCTCAGACCCTTTGCTCTTTTAGATCAGGCTGCCTGATGCTCTTCCATCTAATGTGTGCTTGGCACTCTCCTACACCTCCTTCAGGTTCTTGCTCAAATGCCACTATCTTAGTGAGGCTTCTACGACCTTTCTATTTAAAATCGGCCCCTTTCTTTGCCTTATTTTATTCCACAGCACTTGCTACCATCTAACATGTATTTATTTTACTTTTGTTTATTTTTGGTTTCCCCACTAATATTTTTCCTTTCATGTAAGCTCCATGAAAGCAGGATTTTTGTTTGTTTGTTTACCGTGTTCCTACTACAGTACCTGGCACATAGCAGGAACTCAGTAAATATTTGTTGAGTTGATTGATAATATGTTAAAAAACCTCTTGGTCCACACACCTAGATCCTACCTTTTTCTTCCACGTTAAAAGGCTTCTGTGATCTTACGAAAGACACCCACCTTACCTGGATTGGAATTTTCAGACATCTTTTAAAACGTAAATGGTCAACTGCCAGAAACTAAAGCTTCTAGAAAACAGACCAGATTATGAGCTCAAAGCGAAACAACAACAACATGTATTTAAATATCTTCCAAGCAAAATCTCAGAAGCAGTCCACCAGATTTAGATATTGTGTGCTTGGCTATGTTGCTTTGCAAAGACTGGAAACATAAGGAAGCTCTAGAAGTCAGCAAACACCAGTATTTGGCCTTAAACTGTTTTAACACACACAAAAATGGCACTGTGCCTTTGGAGACCTGGAATGCAGCATTACAGGTTTTCTCCAAAACAGCTTCATTTACTTAACATTACTCTGACCCTTTAACTTCTAACTTGCTGCACAATTAAGCTATTTAAGCCTTCAACTTAGCTCTCTTTGTGCTACAATCTGGGTCTAAAGTGAAGCAAAAACAACCCTACACCTTACTGTTTTGCTAAAGTTTGTTCTATCCCATGAAGATGTTTGCATATGCAAATTTTAGCACCACATCTGATTAGCATGCAATTGTATGGCTGAGACTATTTTCTTTTTTTTTTTACTCTTTCATTCAGGAAACATTTATTCAGCCCCTACTATGTGTATCAGGCACACAGAGTCAGGTTTTCCTTGCCTCTTTCAATGCAAAAAGTTTTTACATAGTGCTGATCACAGTAAAGTTTGTTACCATAGAAACAAGAGGAAAGTCACAATCAGAACTGGCATCAAGTTGCATTGAAAGTATGGTACTGTTTTTTGACAACAATGAAGAACAATCTGAATTCTGAACTGTTTATAAACCAAGGCAATAATCTTGTCTCTCTTGCATGGTCTGTCTTATTTTCCCATAAAATTGTAAAGGTTTTGGAAGAATAATTTATTTACCCCCTGAAAAGTTTTTTTAAAAACTTCAACTTAGATGAAAAGGGACAGAATTTACTGGGCTTCATCAGTATTTGACTTGGGAAAAATTACACTAGCCCAAAATAGTGATTTCATGCAAATGAAAGTAATTTACTTTCATATGTTTAAACAAATGGTTGTTAATTTTGGAAAGCTTTTTTTCTTTTTGGTAGCTTTCATCTCTAGCTCTTTGCTTATTTTATTTATATTTTTCCTTTCTATTGCAAGTTATTCCCCGTAGTGCTAAAAGAAAAAAACACCAGCAAACACTGGACTTATAGTTAAGAAATCTAAGTGTGAGTCTGGATTATTCTATGTAATAGCTATGTGGGTTAGGACAAGCTACTTTGTGACTGTGAGACTCAGGTTTCTCATCTGTAAAATGGGATGATACTCCCAAGAATTATTTTGAGGTTTAAAAAAATAACTTTTAGGATGGCTAGTAAAAAGTAGAGATCTCCAGTCACAGTATCAAATTTGTGATTTAAGGCAAGATGCTTGCCTTTCCCAGGCCTTCATTTCTCATATACAAAATGAGGATTAAAAACTACAAAATTCTTAGGACTGCTGTGGAGTTCAAATCCTTAGTTTAAATTATTATAACACATAATTCATGCTCATTATAAGGTAGTATCATTCTATCGTCCTGTCTCTTTTCTTTTACAAATTTTCTTGGTTTATTTATTCTTAGTTCTCTTTCAAAGCATTTCTCATTTCTCTTTATGGCCATCTTTACTCATATCTCTCTATCTCTCCTACAGTTTTCTTATTTTTATATTTGTATTTCTCTGATATTAACCAAAAAAACTTTCAGTTCGTTTCTGCTATTTTTACTTTATCCTTTATGAATCTTTATAGTTATATCTATTGTGAATTTTTTTAAAAACCAGACATATTAAATTAGGCCACCTATCAATTAAATATATTTCTAAATGAAAAGGGTAGCAGTGTAGAATTGCACTGGAAAAGCTAAAACATAATTTGAAACAGAAGCTGCCTAGAGTGATATAGCTCATATAGCTCATATGCTCATAGAACCTGTTCTTTTCTTACAGCGTGTTCTTTTCTTACATTTTTAATTTATTTTAGAAAGATATTCTTTTGTAAATATTCAAACAATAGTAAAAGGTCTAAAGAGAGAACAAATATCACCTGCATGCAACCACCTAGAGATCATTATGATGAATGTTTTGGGTAACTGCTGTCATTAATCTTATTGTACATACACATTAGACATGTATAATTTCACATAAATGGGTTCATATTACAAATGTTATTTTGGAGCCTACTTTTGCATGTAATATCTTGTTGAGTTAATTCCGTGTTAATATAATGTATATGTGTCCTAAATTTTAATCGTTACATAATATTCCATCATATGAATGCATCATAATATAGTCAACTCCTTATGAGTGGATATTAAGGTTCCTTCCCCTTTTCAGCTATTACAAACAATACTGCAGAGAATAATGTTAATGCCCAGATCCCTTTAGAATAGCGGCTAAGAACATAATTGGTGAACTAGTTCCTAAACACATCCTAACTTTTACATTTTCCTCTTTGTCCATAAATTAAGGATTTTTTTTTCCTTGTTGTAGAATTCAAACCTTGCAACACCTTAAAGTGAAGTTCACTACCAGTGCTGCTGTAAGTACAACTCTCCACATGGGACACTGGAAGGGAACAGAACAACTGTGTTGTGTGACCTATGACTTTTCTCTAATTTAAACATTCCTGCCATATAAATAGTAGCACTTAGACAAAAATGTTTCCTTATGCTATAAATCAATAAAAATATTTCTCTTCCATTTTCACTCATCTCTGTCTACTTTAACTACCTAATAGGATTGTAATTAGCAGTATCATTAGCTCCTCACTCTGGGAAAGTGCTAAACATTTTAGCCCATAGAAGACCCTATTCACAACCTCCAGAAATTTACATTCCTTCAGAAAGAGAATTTTACAATGACCGGGAAAAGTCTAGCAAGGTGAATATGTTAAGAATTCATAATATTCAAGGCAAGGAGGAGAGCAGGGAAATCACAGTTTTCACTTAGATGCTTTCAAATTTCATGTCCATGGAAATAAGTGCAGAATCTCAAGAAAAAAAAAAAGAAATAATAACCAGTCTTCTGGCCCATTCTCCATTTCTAGAGAAAGCAATAACCTGGGGGGGGGGGGGGCGGTGAATATAGTATAAGAGACTGTTGTTTCATTTTCTTCCCTTAGCCTGATTCATTTTACTCCCTGGAAGGCTGTGCATATTCACTCTGGATCACTGACAATTCTGCACTGTCATGTAATACTCTGGTCATTCCTCACCCCAAAATGATGGTCTCTTTGCCTACAGGGAGAGGACAGCAAGAACAATTTCTTTCACTTGTCAGTGCCCAGCTTGTTTTTTAGCTTAGTCCTAAAATCCAAAACAGCAATGTCACAGAGGGCCACTTTTTTTTTTGTGGTACGCGGGTCTCTCACTGTTGTGGCCTCTCCCGTTGCAGAGCACAGGCTCTGGACGTGCAGGCTCAGCGGCCATGGCTCACGGGCCTAGCCGCTCCGCGGCATGTGGGATCTTCCCGGACCGGGGCAAGAACCCGTGTCCCCCACATCGGCAGGCGGACTCTCAACCACTGCGCCACGAGGGGAGCCCCAAGGGCCACTTTTAAGGAAAGAAACGTCCCTGTCTCTCCTTGAACAGAGTATCTCCAAGGGCAAGAGTGATGTGTTAAGGTCATGCCAAGCTGTATTGATGCCCATAGTTCCAACCAAAGAAGATTTTATATTTGAGGCGGATTATAAAAAATATCCAATTCAGATAGCTTCTGGGATTCATGTAGTTAACTTAATCCACACATTTAAATATCTATGTCTTTAAAACATCAACCAGGCTGAAGTAGCTTGAGAAACAGCTAACAAGATGAGGAGAAAAAAAAACATGGTTATTTCTCTGTTTCCATAATTATTTCTCCCCTTCTCTTCCGTATAAACAGATGATATGGCTTCTCAGGCAAAAAAACCAAAAAAGCTTTTAATCCCTGTTCTGTGTAGTACAAACCTAAACAGTACAAACCTAAATCTGTATAGTACTGTGATAAATGTTGTAAGATTCATTCATTCATCCAACTGATATTTATCTAGTGTTTAGCTCATATGTGGAAAGTACTATCTAAAGCAGAGTGCAGGCTTCTGCACACAAAACAGGGTCTATGCTTTGTAAAAACTCACAGTTTGAGAGATAAGCAAGCTGTGTAGATATCTATGATTCAAGGCAATATATTTTGCATGTCACTTCAGTGCCACAAATCAGTATAAAGAAGAAAGGAATCACTCCTGGAGAGCACTGGGGGACAGCATTGTGGAAGACGCACCATTTTCACCTGGCCAGATAATACAGCAAACTCAAGACTGCTATATCTAAAATAATTTTAAATAGAATTAAAGGTATCTTAGCAGAATTAAATCTTTTTTTTTAATTTTTAAAATTTTTATTTCTTCTTGAAGTATAGTTGATTTACAATGTTTCAGGTGTACAGCAAAGTGATTCAGATATATATATATATATATATATATATATATATATATATATATACACACACATATATTTTCCTTTTCAGATTCTTTTCCATTATAGGTTAATACATTACTTTTTATTTTATTTTATTTATTTTAAATTTTTATTATTATTATTTTTTAAACATCTTTATTGGAGTATAATTGCTTTACAATGGTGTGTTAGCTTCTGCTTTATAACAAAGGGAATCAGTTATACATATACATATGTCCCCATATCTCTTCCCTCTTGCATCTCCCTCCCTCCCACCCTCCCTATCCCACCTCTCTAGGTGGTCACAAAGCACCGAGCTGATCTCCCTGTGCTATGCGGCTGCATCCCACTAGCTATCTCCTTTACGTTTGGTAGCGTATATATGTCCATGCCACTCTCTCACTTTGTCCCAGCTTACACTTACCCCTCCCTGTATCCTCAAGTCCATTCTCTAGTAGGTCTGTGTCTTTATTCCCATCTTACCCCTAGGTTCTTCATGACTTTTTTTTTTTTTCCTTAGATTCCATATATATGTGTTAGCATACAGTATTTGTTTTTCTCTTTCTGACTTACTTCACTCTGTATGACAGACTCTAGGTCCATCCACCTCACTACAAATAACTCAATTTTCATTTTAATAACTCGTTTCTTTTTATGGCGGAGTAATACTCCATTATATATATATATATATATATATATATATATATATATATGTGCCACATCTTCTTTATCCATTCATCTGTCGATGGACACTTAGGTTGCTTCCATGTCCTGACTATTGTAAATAGAGCTGCAATGAACATTTTGGTACATGACTCTTTTGAATTATGGTTTTCTCAGGGTATATGCCCAGTAGTGGGATTGCTGGGTCGTATGGTAGTTCTATTTTTAGTTTTTTAAGGAACCTCCATACTGTTCTCCATAGTGGCTGTAAAAATTTACATTCCCACCAGCAGTGCAAGAGTGTTCCCTTTTCTCCACACCCTCTCCAGCATTTATTTGTTTGTAGATTTTTTTAATATAAATTTATTTATTTGTTTGTGTGTTTCATTTTTTATTTTTTTTGGCTGTGTTGGGTCTTCATTGCTGTGCGCAGGCTTTCTCTAGTTGCGGCAAGCTGGGGCTACTCTCAGTTGTGGTGCACGGGCTTCTCATTGTTGTGGCTTCTCTTGTTGCAGAGCATGGGCTCTAGGCGCACAGGCTTCAGTAGGTGCAGCACGTGGGCTCAGTAGTTGTGGCTCGTGGGCTCTAGAGCGCAGGCTCAGTAGTTGTGGTACACGGGCTTAGCTGCTCTGCAGCATGTGGGATTTTCCCAGGCCAGGGCTCGAACCTGTGTCCCTTGCATTGGCAGGCGGATTCTTAAGCACTGCACCACCAGGGAAGCCCCTGTTTGTAGATTTTTTGATGATGGCCATTCTGACTGGTGTGAGATGTAGTTTTTTTCATTGTAGTTTTGAGATGCATTTCTCTAATCATTAATGATGTTGAGCATTCTTTCATGTGTTTGTTGGCAATCTGTATATCTTCTTTGGAGAAATGTCTGTTTAGGTCTTCTGCCCAATTTTGGATTGGGTTGTTTGCTTTTTTTGACACTGAGCTGCATGAGCTGCTTATAAATTTTGGAGATTGATCCTTTGTCAGTTGCTTCATTTGCAAATATTTTCTCCCATTCTGAGGGTTGTCTTTTCATCTTGTTTATGGTTTCCTTTGCTGTGCAAAAGCTTTGAAGTTTCATTAGGACCCATTTGTTTATTTTTGTTTTTATTTCCATTTCTCTAGGAGGTGGGTCAAAAAGGATCTTGCTGTGATTTATGTCCTAGAGTGTTCTGCCTATGTTTTCCTCTTAAGAGTTTGATAGCGTTTGGCCTTACATTCAGGTCTTTAATCCATTTTGAGTTTATTTTTGTGTATGGTGTTAGGGAGTGTTCTAATTTCATTCTTTTACATGTAGCTGTCCAGTTTTCCCAGCACCACTTATTGAAGAGGCTATCTTTTCTCCACTGTATATTCTTGCTTCCTTTATCAAAGATAAGGTGACCATATGTGCGTGGGTTTATCTCTGGGCTTTCTATCCTGTTCCATTGATCCCTATTTCTGTTTTTGTGCCAGTACCATATTGTCTTGATTACTGTAGCTTTGTAGTATAGTCTGAAGTTAGGGAGCCTGACTCCTCTAGCTCCATTTTTCTTTCTCAAGATTGTTTTTGCTACAGAATTAAATCTTTAAGTGCTAATCTGGCATTGTGAAAAAGTTAACAACAAAGTTAACATGTCTGGCACATAATAGGTGATCTATAAATGCTAATATCCTTTTCCGTAAGTGTTTTGTTTAACCCCCAGAAGTAGTTCTCAAACTAGGGTGACCACTAGGGTCACCTGGAGGACTTGTTAAAACAGAGTGCTAAACCCCATCCCCAGAGTCTCCAATTCAGACAGTCTGGGGTGGGGTCCAATGATTTGCATGTGTAACAAGTTCCCAGGTGATGCTGCTGCTGCTCTTCTGGGGACCACACTTTGAGAAGCACTGCCCTAGGGAATAGCTTAGGTGCTGTGGAAATCTGATTCTGTAATCATTTCTCACAAAAGAAATAGGTTCCATAGGTCCCAGTTTTTAAACTGTGCTTTTCTTTTTAATGTCTTGCTAAAGGAAAGGGGGAAAAAAGTAACACCACTTTATATAGACCTGACCTTTTGGTAAGCCTGGGCAATGACTTCCCATGTGGAGCAAATTAATCTTTCATGCATGCTTTGTGCTCCGGAAAAAGTAAAACAGATTCTGTTCAACATTTACCAAATGCTTCTCTTGTTGCTGGTCACTATGCTAAGCCCATCAGAACCTGTCTCTGCCTTGAGGAGCTTACAGTGTTGTGAGGTGGACAGCTCCGCAAAACTGTCATTAGAGTTTAATACGTTAAGTGCAACGATGGGATATATAAAACATTATGATGGATTGAGTATTAGGTGAGGGTGAAAGAGGAGCAAACTCAGGCTGGCAAGATGGGGAGGTGGTGGATCTTTCCTAACAAGATGACCCATAATTCCCCGAGCAGTGAAGGATGAATAGGAGTTTTTTAAACAGAGACTGGAAGGGCTTTCCAGGAGGAGGGAACAGCACAGCGGTATCAAATACACTTTGCCTTTCTAGGGAGGCCAACAGTTTTGTTCAGCAATAGCATATCACAAAGGTCTTTGTGTGCTTTGCTAATGAAGTTGAATTCATGATAAACATAACAACATTTCAGGAAGCCCACTCTGGCAGCTTCATATTGGAAGGGATTAGCCTGAAAGCAGGGTAACTTCTTGGGATATTTTTGTTGCAGTAAAAGTGAGAAAATGTGAGATCTGGAGCAGCTAACATTGTGGCAGTGGGGATAATGAAGAAGAGAGGATGGGGAAAGATAGTAAAGCAGCAGACAATAGAGGAACTGGGTCATTTATAGAAACTGAAAAGTGAGTGAGATGGTATAATCCATGAGAACTCTCATATTTCTGGCTGGGATGAAAGACCATCATTTGCTAACATAAAGAATACAGAAGAAAGAACAGATTTGGAGGGGAAACTTCAGTTTAGGACATTGAAATTGACATGACCATGTGTCATCTAAGTAGACATGACTATTACACAGTTGAATATGTGGGCTCGGGCACAGGAGAAAGATTTTAAAACCCTGGGCTTATCTAAGGTCACCCAGGAGAGGGCAGAGAGTGAGCAGATCTATTGCCAAGTTGGCTATCGATGATATTTTCATTACAGGGAGAGAGGGAATATCAGGAAGGTCTCTCCATTGCTGGGGTGGCATCTGCAGTGTTCAGTGCATAAACTCACAATCTGTCCTTAATGATGACCTTTTGTTCATTCCTACACTCAATATATAGGAGACAAATGAGATGTTGTATGTCAAAGTCCTTTGCAAAGTACAAAGCCCTATACAAAGTTTAAGGGAAGACACACAAGGAGAGGAGACACGGGAGGACAAATGACCAACTTCTCAGGGCTTAGCCAAGAACTAAGGTACTGAATCTAGTTCTCCCTGGTCCTCTGTCAGTCTGACATCCTCCAGTCCCCTGACATGTTTTTCATGAAAATACTTTTTCATTTTATGAATGTACCATACCTATGGCTCACCTGTGTCTTTGTGTCTTTTCTGACCCACAGGTTTGAACAATCTGGAACTGGCAGCAGGAATTACTGTGGAGCTGAGGGAGGAGTAGCTGTACCTCCCCACACAGATGAAGATGGATCGTAACCTACAGCGTGTCTGTGTCCCTGGGGGATCTAGGCACTTTATAATGGGGTTTTTCTGCATCTCAAAAAAAGTCATAGAGAAAATGGTAACTGCAAGAACTCATTTCTCTTATTTGAGTAAGGGTGTTATCAAAAATAATGCTTTATTCATGCTGTTTTACCCTGGGATCAGTTCTAGTCTAAATGAAACTGTCATGTATAAAATGTATTTATAAATAGATTCATATATAGATAGAGCTCTACACAGCCATTAACAGTCTTGCATAAAAATCATTCTTTCATTCCAGGTGTGAACTGTTGTGCTATTTTGCCCAGTTCAGACACAGGTTGTGGGCTTTCAAACTAATTTTGGAAAGCAGACACTGTGGAGTCAGTAGGTGGAATAAAAAGAAAACAGAAAAATTAGTATGCATGCCCCTTTGGTCTTATATTTCTCACAGGAAGGGGCAATCGTCTAAAATTATTTAATTAAAAAAAAAACTTTAAAGGAAGGCAATGAATTGCAGTAATTTCCCAATGTCGCCTCATAGTAATTTGTTTTCTGCCAAGTGAAAAGCTACAGATCTTGAAACTGTTACTGAACGATTTCTTTCTCCTGTACATTCCAAGATTCCTTTCTTTTTTTCTTCAGTATTTACTATTCTGGTTGGCTTGCTCCATTTTTGCATCCTCTATTTTTTTAATTTTCTTCCTAGGAGGTCAGAAATTATTTCATGGAATCATGGAAATTCTCAGTTGAAAGGGATCTTAGTACATCAGCAATATGCCTAAGAGATAGGTAAGTGGATCGGGGCTTGAACCCTCCTTATAATGAAGGCCTCACTGCCTCACACCAAGCTATTTCGTCACTTAAAGACCACCACACAATGCCCAGGGTACCTGCTCTATTCGCAACACGAACTGGAAATTTATATGGGGTCATAATGATGAGTGGTGGCTAGAAGTCTTTTCTGCCTGGTGTAATTTAATTTCTAACTCGGTTTAATTTATCTACATAATATCATTCTGTGGGATATACCCTTTTCATACAGCACATACATTTCCTACTCTCAACTGTGAGCTCCCAGGGGAGGTACCTTATCTTCACTTCCGCATCTAACAGGATACACTATAGGAACTAAGTACATCAGTTTAACTCTCAGATGAAGGAACGAAAGTTTGCAATGGTAGTTCCAAATGAAAGGAAAATTAGTGCACTTACTATTTGCAGATTTTCAAATCATGCACGCTTACAAGTTTTGTTTTTAAATATATCACAAAACTGAACGTTCAACATGGTTGTCATCGGGAGTAATATTCAAAATATTTGACAGTATAATCGAATATGGTGGGAGCCACAGTTCCCACAGGTAGCCATGTGAGGGCACTTCCAGGGGAGTGTCAGGCAACAGAGGACAGACACAGCTAGGGGCATGGGGGATGGGACACTGAGCATTTGCTCAAGAGGCTGCTAGTGTTGCTGCCAGGGGTGCCTATTCCCAACGGGTCCAGATGGCTGACTGGGGAGGAGAAGCAAGCAGGGCTGGGGCTTTCACGCAGGAGCTGCAGAGGGCTCCCTAGGGCAGCGCCCATAGATATCCACACAGGGTTCCCTAGGGTCTGGGCTCACAGGGCGGAACGAGGCACTGGTTGTGGAAAAAGGAGCAATGGCTTCTACCCATGTTTATCGGATGAATTAGCAATACTGTTCATCAAAAATATAACATCTGGGCTTCCCTGGTGGCGCAATGGTTGAGTCCGCCTGCCCATGCAGGGGACATGTCGTGCCCCAGTCCGGGAGGATCCCACATGCCTAGCAGAGCCGCTAGGCCCGTGAGCCATGGCCGCTGAGCCTGCGCGTCCAGAGCCTGTGCTCTGCAACGGGAGAGGCCACAACAGTGAGAGGCCCGCGTACCGCAAAAAATAAAAATTAAAAAAGAAATTTATATATATATATATATAACATCTGCCTTTGATATTGGTGGGGGAGGGGATCATTATGTTTTGCAGTGAAGATAGGATGGATCCCCAGTTTAAGATCCTCTGATCTACTGAACAAACTACCATTACAACCAAACAAATCAGAATTTAAAAGAAAGAAATGCCTGTGTGTCGGTATTTGGGGTGAGGAGTGACTTCTATATACTGAATTATGAAGGCATTCTCCACGGCACAAGAGGACTCACAAGATCCATAACAGAATTCTTTTACTTCAAGCCATTTGTGTGGATTTAAATTATTTTTTAATCTGAAAATTGGTTTTCAGTACAATTTTTCAAGGACACATCTACTGGGTAAGACAAGATATATTGATGTCCACCCTCATACACCAGGCTAGGCCAGGTCAGGTCTTCAACACTGGCGTAGAATAGAAATTTGTAGCAATTTTCCTGAATAAAAAAAAAAAAAAATTAAGCTCGTTCTGTTTAAAGTGCTCTTTCCTTTTTAAGGTTAGATTAGAATATATACTTTTTGCAGGAAATATTCAATTGCATAGGGAAAAGTGAGATTTCTTGGTTTAAATAAGGCAGAAAATTCTGCTTGGACAATATAACTAAGGTCAGATATCCTCTTCCTACAATCAGTGATCATGTTGAATTTTTATAATTCAAATCTAAATGAATTTTTAAATTTTATACTACATTTCAGAGGTAACTGTAACTTCCTTCATGAATTAGTAAATTACCTTCAAAAACTGCAATGTGAACTCAGTCACCTCCCTATGTCCCCCCTCCCTTTTTCATTTGAAACTTAAAGTATACACTTGCAAAATTTCTTCCTCTTATATTCTCCTTTAAAGGCCAGTTTCTAGCAGACAATTCAACCAACTGCTGTATTTTTCCATACATGATGCCAGGGAATAGAAACAAGTGAGATAGTTTCTTATATGATATAATTGTTTCCACTAAAAACTCAGGAAAGCAGGAACCAATCCATCAACAAGGGCAAACAAAAGATTGTGTAATCCACAAACTTTAACTTTTGATCACTTATAAAACTGAAACCTGAAACCTAAATAAGCCATAAACTAAAGAGATGGCAACTGTCAAGGTGTACGGTTTTTTCTGTGTTCACTGCAGAATTATTAAACTTTGTACTCTCTGTGGCCTTAACGTCCAACACCAAAATTACAATCACAGTCTCCTTATCTACTTTAATGTCACATCCATTTTTTAACCAGAAATTAAGTAGGGTGCTCATTTTCCAGCACATTTTTTGTAGATGTGTGAGTTTAGTATTACTATCTATGCTGTCTACCAGGGCACTTACAGGGTTCATAGAAAGGGAATATCAAGATGCCCTTACATCAATAAAAATAATATGCGCTATAACTGTCTTCTCCAAAAGTGAAAATTGACACAAATGAGAGAATCCCATTGCCCTCAAAGAACTAACTACTAAGTTTGAGTCTCTAGCTGGAGAAGTCATTAAGAAGGTGAGAAATGTGACTGAAGCCAGCGCTTAAGAAACTAGAAGAGATACACCGTGACTCATGAACCTACTACACCAACCAACATCCTTCCTCTACATTCCAGAGTCCAGCTGCTTTCACAAGTCGCCCATCATTCTCAAATGAGCTACTATGCACTAGTGATTTACCCCTGCTTTCTTTTACATTTCAATCTCTTCTCCACTTATTTACCTCTGCCTCTAAATGTATTCATTATGCTCACCTAAAAATAACGCTATTCTGATCTCTAACTCCTTTCCTGAGGACTATTCCTTCTTCACACCATTAAAATTTTTGAAAGAGTTCTTCACAAATGCTATGTCCACTTCCTCTCCTGCCCCATCTATAACTGTCTTCCATTCTCCAAATTTCACTGAAAGCACTTTGCTCTCTAGATGTCCACATAGATCCTTCTAATTATCAAATTTTCTTTCCATCGTCATGCTCTTACATACCTCTGCAGCATTTGATACTATAGAATATCACTTTTGTTCTCAAGACTCCTTTCTCCCTTGCCTACTAGTCAAAAGGAAAACCATTTCTCCACCCATATTCTCAAAATGTAGGCATTTCCTAACAGGTACCACTTTCAGTTAGTAAGCTCTTCCACCGCTACAAATTTCATCTTCAAAGACATGCATGTAGCTTTTAAATCACTGTCCCTGGACTTGAGTCCTCTCCAGAGGCCTGGACCCATAGTTCAACTGCCCAATAAACACTTCCTCCTGGCTGTTACACCTGCTAATATGTCTAACTCCACACATTCCATGTCAAACATCACCATCTTTAGCCCATTTTTCCTCCTGTTGTTATTCCTATTTCTTTTAATGGTTTCGCCTTTCCAGATGCATAACAGTTTCTTCTCTTTGGCCCTCAACACTGCATTGATAAGCCATTTTCCAAAGGAGAGATCTGGAAATATAACAGGGAATCTAGTAGTGACTCTGCATGCTTCCTTAGGATTGCACAAGTTATTCTGGGCTTTGAGAGCCAACACCAGTCTGATGGTGCCAAAGTACCTGTGACACCATTTAGTTGGGCTTGAAAACAGTTTCTGAGCTCCAATATGCAGGACTAAAACTCTGCTAGCAACGCAGCCTTAGTTTCCCAGGAATACGAGCCTCCACAATAGTGGAAGTAATGAAAGAATGGCATGGGTTTGAATCAATGTCCTATCATTCTCAAAAAATCTTCATGAATACTTTTTCCTGATGAAGAATCAATCCCTTCAGTTCTTCTAATTCAGCATTTTAGAGTGATGATAAACATTTACTCAGGGCCTGTAATGTGCCAGGCATTATCTAAGCACTTTAAAAAATGTTTTCTCTGCTAATCCTCGTCACTAGCCTATGAGGTGCCCATCATTAACTATTGAATGGTGCCACGTAAGGCTTCATGGAGTTGTGCAGTGCACAGTCTGTGCAACCATATCTCTTGAACCTGATTTTTTCTTCATTTTACAAATGAAGATTTTTTTTTTTTTTTTTTTTTTTTTGTGGTACGCGGGCCTCTCACTGTTGTGGCCTCTCCCGCTGCGGAGCACAGGCTCCGGACCCGCAGGCTCTGCGGCCATGGCTCACGGGCCCAGCCGCTCTGCTGCATGTGGGATCCTCCCGGACCGGGTCACGAACCCGTGTCCCCTGCATCGGCAGGCGGACCCTCAACCACTGTGCCACCAGGGAAGCCCTACAAATGAAGATATTAAACCACAGAGAGAGGTTAAGGACTTGTCCAAAGTCACACAGCTAATAAGCCTGTATTGAGCAAGGATTCAAACCACATAAACCACCTCTGCTCATATTTCTCTTGTAGCACATATCACAAATATTTGCTTTTATGCTTGTCTCCTCACTTAGAATGTGAATCCCACTAGGGGAAAAAGAAATTTAATTTCTTAAACTGTTATTCTTCATATTTATAAAAAGGGCCTAGAAGCTGGCATATTGTGGGCATTCAGTAAACTGTAGCTAATATCATTCATTTTTATCCTTCTTATTACAGATTTGTCACAAAGTCAGATATTAATTAACACTTGTTGAATAAATGACTATGCTAATTCCCTAATGTGTCAAAATGAGTATATGTACGAGCTGGTCTAGAGAAAAATAAGTATGTGGTGAGGATGTTAAATAACTTGTGTTTCATATAAGCTTGCTGATCAATCTCTGAGACAGGAACCTATTCAACCATTCCAATGTGCAACTAAGCAATTTAAATGAATTTTATACTGTCAGCATATCAGCCAGTGATCTCAGTGTGGCCCCCAAATTTTGTGTATGGATAGTTGTGTATTTTAGAGCCAAAAAAAAAAGTAACAATGTATTCGCAAGAGAGGGCAGTCTGATGGACTGCTCCAGGGATGAAAATGAATTGATGGAGATACTGTACAAAGAAATCAGCAGCTAGAACTTAACAGATCAGAAAGAAGAAAAGATGTAAACTGAGCTTACAAGAATAAAGATTATGGTCATCGGATAGTTTCAGAAAGGGGAGCCCAGACAACCTGTTATTATATGAGACTTATACCATGGGAGAAAGTGAAAAGCAATAGCTCTCTTAAATTTATTTGATTAATAACATCTGCTAAAATTCTCTTTAACAAATAACCACAGTCAGAAATATATATGTCCTAAAGAGAAGCTGTTGGTAGCTAAAAGGCCCTTTGGGGGAAATTCATCTGATCAAAACCCTCCGGAAGACGCAGAGGGATTATGTGAATGCATATGTCTACTTCTGTCCTTGGATGGGATACATTTTTTAAAGCAAAACGAAGTTCAACGTCTGATGGCCAGGGCATTACCAGTGCTTTTAGAACTGGCAACCTATAGCAAAATACACTAAGAAAATTTAATTTCACGTAAATGCATTACAGAAACACGTATCTTGATTTTTGTCCTTTTTTTTTTTTTTAGTTTAAAACATTTCTAAAAGAATTTAGAAATTTTAAATATAATATTTATTTTAGAATCAAAACATAGGGAGCTGGAACAGTACTAACAGACAATCTAGTGTAAGTGGATTACTTTACAGTAACTGAACTACAAAGTAGAGTCATTAAATACTCAAAGTCACCTTAGTAAGGGAAGAATCAAGCACCGATGTTATCTTTCAATGTTCTTACCATCATAATACTTTTCTTCCGACACATCTTGTTGTTTAATTTCAAGTTAGGAGACAAAATAGCTAAAGAGCTAAGGAAAAACGTTAGTCCTTCATTTTCATACTAACTCACAAAGAGTGCATGAAAGGAAGGGCTTATCAGTTGGATCGTTAAATACACTTTGCAAATTTGTGGAACTGAGACATTGAATCCCAAAACGGCCCCACATGAACTCTGAGACAAAGTGAAATGGTATCCTGATACATTTTTTACTATGTCACTGAAATATTTACATCGGGTGCTATAAATCTGAATGACAAATCTTGGAAAGCACCTGAAAACCACAGGAAATATTCTATTCTTGTGTAATATATGGAAATAGTTGATGGCAGAGAAAGAATTCAGAGTTCAGAGCAAATATTCAGTATCTTTTAACACGATCTGGATCCTGTTACTTGAGGCTGGATATCTACTGTTCTGCAGATTATGTTAATTGGCTACCATCTAGAACAAGGTATAAAAGAGACAAGCACATTTTCCATCTGGCCTGTACAATGATAAGCAAACTGCTATGCAGTAAATGGTAATACCATGATTATTCATGTAATATCAAGAATGACTGCTCACTAGCCACCAATGTGAATTTAAATTAAGCTGTTGAGGCCAGTAAATATGTGGCATACAAACACTTGGGCATTATAAATTTAAATTAATTTTCATGATTTCCAGAAAGTTTGGTAAAACTCAAAAGATTTGTATACAATACTATACATGTAAATGAAGGTCACTCTGGAATGATAATGCCTAAACACAGAATCACATTTGCTAAGTTTAAAATGTAACTTTTCTATCATACTAAGTGAAGTAAGTCAGACAAAGACAAATATCATGATATCACTTATATGTGGAATCTAATAAAAAATGATACAAATGAACTTAATACAAAACAGAAACTAACTCACAGATCTCAAACTTATGGTTACCAAAGGGGAAAAGTGGGAGAAAGTGATAAATTAGGGGATTGGGATTAACATACACACAATACTATATATAAAATAGATCACTAATAAGGACCTACTGTATAGCACAGGGAACTCTACTCAGTATTCTGTATACGGGAAAAGAATCTGAAAAAGAATGGATACATATATACATGTATAATTGATTCACTTTGCTGTACACCTGAAACTAACACAACATCGTAAGTCAACTATATTTCAATTAAAAAATTTTAAAACGTTGAAGAAAGTGTAACTTTCCTACTAATAAGCCAAGCCAGCATGCGTTGAATTCCTGATATATGTTTTTTGATAAGTAACTTTGTATTTCTCCAGTATGCAGCTGTGGCAGTGCACTTAGGTAGGGACAGAGGTATGGGGAAAGGCTGTGTGTTATGGGTAAAGCCTGCTTCGTCTCCTAACCATCTTTGAGACCTACGTTCAGTTTTAGTACTTGAGTCATGAAATGGTAGAAGGATAGAAAAAGACTTGGATAGATATCAAAGCATTAAGTTCTACCTGAAACTTGGCTTTCAAAAACCATGACTGGGAATGAGACTGTTGTGTTCAGACTGCACTTTTTTTTTTTTTTTTTCGGTTAATCCTTTTAACTCTATGCAGAGTCTAATCTCACCTAGCTTTGATTTACATGTGAGTCCAGCAGCCCGTGATTCATGTACACATGAATCAGCTACATGTGTACATATATCCCCTCCCTCCCACCCCCACCCCATCCCACCCATCTAGGTCACCACAGCACCAAGCTGAGCTCCCTGCACTAAACAGCAGGTTCCCACTAGCTATGTTTTACACCACGGCAGTGCACATATGTCAATCCCAATCTCCAAGTTCATCCCCCCCACCCCCGTGTCTACACCTCTGTTCTCTATGTCTCTACGAATAACTGAACTTTTAAATGATTAGACAGATTATAAAATTAACTGGAATATACTGACTCTTAATGTCAAGGAACAGACCCTTACAGTTCCACAGCCTAGAATCTTAGTAGGCACTTCATAAATGTTTGTGGAATTCCATATAACTCATGTGTGAATGAGGAATGAATAAATGAATTTTTTAGTTCCTGACAGATTTGAAATATCAAGTCCAGAGTTTTAATATACCCAAAAATGTAAGCTTCTTGATTCCTTTTGACACCTAAAAGCATCAAACTTTACTTAGAGCAGACTATGCTTATAGTCATTACACATCTTACACTGGAGATTTATTTAAATTAATAGAAATTCATAAACCTAGCTAACCTGGATCCCTTTTGAGAGAATTTGTGGAATATGAAGTGTAGGTAGGAAAGGGTAATGCAGCTATATTTGTTTTTTATTTGGCATCATGTATTAATTTGATATATCTAACTTTCTCAGTGAACTGGTTACACACATCATATATTCAAAGGGACAGAATTTCCTTTCTTTGATCATTTCGAATGTTTTTTTATTACTTAATGTCCTTTTT
Source organism: Phocoena sinus (assembly GCF_008692025.1). NCBI lineage: Eukaryota > Metazoa > Chordata > Mammalia > Artiodactyla > Phocoenidae > Phocoena > Phocoena sinus. The sequence continues at coordinate 37,745,832 of NC_045770.1, read as the reverse complement.
TTAAAATAACTTTATTTATTTTTGACTGCATTGGGTCTTCATCGTTGTGCGTGGGCTTTCTCTAGCTGTGGTGATCGGGGGCTACTCTTCGTTGAGGTGCGCAGGCTTCTCATCGCGGTGACTTGTCTTGTTGCGGAGCACGGGCTCTAGGCACACGGGCTTCAGTAGTTGTGGCTCGCCGGCTCTAGAGTGTAGGCTCAGTAGCTGTGGCACACAGGCTTAGTTGCTTGGTGGCATGTGTGATCTTCCCAGACCAGGGATTGAACCTGTGTCCCCTGAATTGGCAGGCGGATTCTTAACCACTGCGCCACCAGGGAAGCCCCTCAATGTCCTTTTTATTACGTAAAACTATTTAAAATGTTTGGAAGGAGATTGGTTATAAATACAAACTAAATTAATAACTGGAATCAGGGGAAAATGTCCTCTAACCTCCCTCACTTTTCTGAAACTTAGAAGTAGTGTATTTTTATCCCTTCATTAGCCTTTAGGAGAGAATGAACACCAAGCACCATTGGGCCACCTCCTCTTGATGGCTGATATCCATTTGGTCCTATAGAATAATGGGGAAATGTTGGTACTTTTGGCAATGTCTTACACCCTGGGGGCACTTAATGGCCTTTATTCTCCCCAAAGCTTTTCTCACATTCAGGTAGTATGTTGAACTCTTAAGGGAGATGCAGTTACTCTTTCAACCCAGTAGGGTGCCATTTGATTTACCACTCTGCTGCACAAAATGGTACCCTGGTGGCTTGAAAGAGACAGTGGGGAGAATGTGGCTCATTAAATAGTAACTGATGCTGCTGCTACTTTTAATGTTAGCGCTACTGCCAAAATAACTGTGGTGCTTCCATTCTGCTTCTTCTTTGAGACTGAGAATAAGCACAGTTCATCCCCATGGACAGTCAACTGCCAGGCTAACCCGGCAAAGGCATAGAGGCCAAGCTGACTGATGAGACAATCAAGATTTCAAGATTCTAATGTGCTCCACATTGCCTGAATCACACTCTACCTCTACTATCCACACATGCATTATAAATCCTCACAAATCCTGATGAGATATTTTTTCATATAAGCAAAAATTCAGACATTTGATATTTACCCTTAAAGTGGCAAATTTTCTTACTTTCACAAATTAGGATGGATATCTTTGTGAAATGGTCTTATACATTGTCTACTTTCTTAAAGAATATCTTGATCATAATCCAATCTATGTCTAAATAACTCAGAACCACCATTATTAACAATAATTGCTGCACTGTGCTGTAAAGTGGTAAAGCCCTCAAAACATATTCCACACGTAATGCTATGTGCAATAGCCTCTGGCTGCTGGGCTTTTCTGTTTGTTTTATTTTGTTTTTTATAATCTTTCTGACTCCCTCCATCTTATCAGGCTTGTTACTTTTTGCTGAGATCATTATATCAGAGAATATTTTTTTCTGTAGGTGAAGTCATCTAATTTCTGAAGGCAGGAAAACTTGAAGAAAAAGTTGTTAGGTAATTAAAGGCATGGAAAACAGAATTGGTTTTTCTGAGAACCATGTGATATTTATACTAGTTCCTCACAAGCACTGTGTGTTTACTGCCTGGTCCTTGGCTATATTCTATACTGCTGAGGTTTCAGGAAAATAACTTTCAGATAAGTCAAATCTTAGTTATGTGACTTAAAACCCTTTTAGTATATTATTTTTCCCTTTCATTTTACAGTCTTGTTTTCCCTTTTATTGGTATTAATTTACTTAAGCCCTCTTTGGATCCTTTTTGGAACCACATATAATTTACATATGCTTTCTGCTTCTTGTGTGTGTACACGTGCAATGTTTGTACAAGCACATAAAGGGGCATATGTGTGTGTGTGCACGTATCACTTTTTTATTCAGAAAATACTGCTGCTAACCACAGTCACTTTGAAAGGTATGAGAGCATCTGTCAATGTAAAGGATAATCACTTCCTACTATGATCTTCACCTCCTGGATGTATATTACCTTTGCCCAGGAGCCCATGCAACACCAGAGACTAGACTCTGAGATGGCTGGCTCTCTTCTGCCACAGGTCTGTGTGTCACCAGAACATCATTTTGCAGCATGTGAAACATTATATATATTAGGAAAAGCACTATTCTTAGGACTTTTTAGGAATGCTTGAGTAGTAAAGTTGTGTCACCACTCAGTGAATACATATAACAAATTACCTCCTGGATGTTATTGCCATGCACCATTCTACTTTGTAGCACAGAACCACTGCTGTCATCCTTGGATGGAATTCAGCTAAGTTAGTTCCTTCTAGCTGATCATATTTACTATTGAGTAAGGCAGCATGTAATGGAATTGATTCAATGTAAAAAGTTGGCTTTATCACAGAATCATAAAATTTTGGTACTATAATGGGTCTTAAAAATAACACTTTGGGTAACAGGAATAGGCAGACTTCATAAAAAGAAGAGAATTCTGGGGAGGGAAGGAAATGAATTGTCATCTATTGGATGTCCACTGGGCACTGGACTAAATGCTATAGACACTTTCCCTCATTTAATCCTAGTAACAGTCGTACAGGGTGGATATTATGATCCCATTCTGTAGATGAGAAAACTGAAACCAAAAATAGTTAATTCATTTTGCCCAAGCTTCAAATTATGTAAACCTAGGTCTGTTTGACTCTAAAGGCTGGGCTCCTTCCACTGTTGTACTCCATGACACCTCTCCAAAGTAGAAATTTTCTTTTATATCTGTTGCCAAAAACTCATTTAGCTGGGTTAGTCGTTCCCAGCAACACTTTAAAATTAGCCTGTCCTAACACCTATCCTTCTGAAACTATTCCAAAAAATTGCAGAGGAAAGAACACTTCCAAATTCATTCTATAAGGCCACCATGACCCTGATACCAAAACCAGACAAACATATCATAAAAAAGAAAACTATAGGCCAATATCACTGATGAACAAAGATGCAAAATTCCTCAACAAAATACAGCAAACCAACTCCAATAATACATTAAAAGGATCATACACCATGATCAAGTGGGATTTATCCCAGGAACACAAGGATTTTTCAATATCCACAAATCAATCAATGTGATACACCACATCAACAAATTGAAGAATAAAAACCATATGATCATCTCAATAGATACAGAAAAAGCTTTAGATAAAATTCAACAGCGATTTATGATAAAAACTCTTCAGAAAGTGGGCATAGAGGGAACATACCTCAACGTAATAAAGGCCATATATGACAAACCCACAGCTAACATCATACTCAGTGGTGAAAAGGTGAAAGCATTTCCTCTAAGATCAAGAAAAAGACAAGGATGCCCACTCTCACCACTCTTATTCAACATAGTTTTGGAAGTCCTAGCTGTGGCAATCAGAGAAGAAAAAGAAATAAAAGGAATCCAAATTGGAAAAAAAGAAGTAAAGTTGTCACTGTTTGCAGATGACATGATGCTATACATAGAAAATCCTAAAGAAACTACCAGAAAACTAATAAAACTCATCAATGAATTCAGTAAAGTTGCTGGATTAATTAATTAAGGTACAGAAATAAGTTTCATTTCTATTCACTAACAATGAAATATCAGAAAGAGAAATTAAGGAAACAAACCCATTTATCATCACATCAAAAAGAATAAAATACCTAGGAATAAACCTACCTAAGGTGGCAAAAGACCTGTACTTCAAAAACTATGAGACAGTGATGAAAGAAGTTGAAGACAACACAAACAGATGGAAAGATATTCCATGTTCTTGGATTGAAAGAATCAATATTGTTAAAGTAACCATACCACCCAAGGTAATCTACAGATTCAATGCAATCTATATCAAATTACCAATGGGATTTTTCACAGAACTAGAACAAAAAATTTTTAAATTTGTATGGAAACACAAAAGACCCCAAATAGCCAAAACAATCTTGAGAAAGAAGAATGGAACTGGAGGAATCAGGCTCCCTGACTTCAGACTATATTACAAAGCTACAGTATTCAAGACAGTATAGTACTGGAACAAAAACAGAAATATAGATCAATGGAACAGGATAGAAAGACTAGAGATAAACCCATGCACCTATGGTCACCTAATCTATGACAAAGGAGGCAAGAATATACAATGGAGAAAAGACAGTCTCTTCAATAAGTGGAGCTGGGAAAACTGGACAGCTACATGTAAAAGAATGAAATTAGAACACTCCCTAACACCATACACAAAAATAAACTCAAAATGGATTAAATATCTGAATGTGAGGCCAGACCCTATAAAACTCCTAAAGGAAAACATAGGCAGAACACTCTTTGACTTTAATCACAGCAATATTTTTTTGGATCTGTCTCCTAGAGTAATGGAAATAAAAACAAAAATAAACAAATGGGACCAATTAAACTTAAAAGCTTTTGCAGAGCAAAGGAAACAATACACAAAATGAAAAGACAACCTATGGACTGGGAGAAAATATTTGCAAACAATGCTACCAACAAGGGATTAATTTCCAAAATATACAAACAGCTCAATCAGCTTAATATAAGAAACAAAACAAAACAACCCAATCAAAAAAATGGGCAGAAGACCTAAGTAGAGATTTCTCCAAAGAAGACATACAGATGTCCAACATACACTTGAAAAGATGCTCAATATCTCTAATTATTAGAGAAATGCAAATCAAAACTACAAGGTATCACCTCACACCACTCAGAATGACCATGATTAAAAAGTCTACAAATAATAAATTCTGGAGAGGGTGTGGAGAAAAAGAAACCCTCCTACACTGTTGGTGGGAATGTAAATTGGTATAGCTACTATGGAGAACAGTATGGAAGTTCCTTAAAAAACTAAAAATAGAGCTACCATATGATCCAGCAATCCTACTCCTTCAGCATACATTTGGAGAAAACTGTAATTTGAAAAGATACATGCACCCTAATGTTCAAAGCAGCATTATTTACAATAGCCAAGACATGGAAGCTACCTAAGTGTCCATTGATGGATGAATGGATAAAGAAGATGTGGTATATATACATGATGGAATATTACTCAGCCATAAAAGAGAATGAAATAATGCCATTTGCAGCAACATGGAAGGGCCTGGAGATTATCATACTAAGTGAAGTAAGTCATACAGAGAAAGACAAATATCATATGATATCACTTATATGTGGAATCTAAAAAAAGATACAAATGAACTTATTTCTGAAACAGAAATAGATTCATAGACATACAAAACAAACTTACCAGAGGAGAGAGAAACTAGGAATTTGGGATTAACATATACCCCTTACTATGTATAAAATAGATAAATAACAAGAACCAACTCTATAGCACAGGGAACTATATCCAATGTCTTGTAATAACCTATAACAAAAAAGAATCTGAAAAAGAATATATATATGTACATACATACATATATATACACATACATATGTATAACTGAATCACTTTGCTGTACACCTGAAGCTAACACAACATAGTAAATTAACTATACTTCAATTAAAAAAAAAAAGGCTAGTCTGTCCCTTTGCAGTAATGATCTAATCTTTTTCTATTCCTCTGTTCCTTCTAGTGCATTGATATATGACTATCATGATGGTAGGCAAATCCATGAATAAGTCTGCTCTTTTAACAGCACAGTGTGAGTTTATAGGACTGGAATGTAAAACCAAGTGGAGAAATAGGGAGCAAAGTCTAGCAAAGTCTCACAGAAGACAGCCCCAAACATCCCTGGGTTAATTCAAGTTAGAGAAAGTAGATCTGATATACGAGTTGATCATTATTTGTAAATTTTCTGATTTACAGTTAGTTGATTTTTTCAAAGACTACACTGCCTTTCAAATGGAAAGTAAAAATGTATCACTTGGACTATGCTTGAAAAGGGTACGCATAACTTAGAATGTGGACATTTTTGAAACAACCGCTATGAAGTCACGTGCAACCACGTGTTCCTTAAAAAGAATCTCTAATGAAAATGGACATGACATTACCTGTGTCATGTCCCAACTATCTACATTTTTACTGTTAAAGCATCCACAATCAAAGTTTCTGCCCAATTCACTTAGTGTGTTATACATACTAAAGGTTTGGAGCATGACCATTTTAATCCACTTATTCAGTATTAAGTGTGAGTCTGTGGCAGATTAGAATATATATTCAAAAACAAAACAAAATAAAAAAAACAAACAAACCCCACTGTAATCAGGTGTAAAACTATGTTACATCTTTGAAATCATTAGAAGAATGAATAATTTTCCTCAGTCTCTCATATGCTGAAAGGGAGTAAGGGCATAGGGTTTACATTTTTGGTCATCTGAAGAATGTTATATCATACTACTTTTTTGATGCACATTAAGATAATAACTATAAAAACGTCAAATGCTTTACTAAAAAGAGAAAGTTTGAAGCGTTGCAAACTAAAAGGAAATAGCAACAGTAACAACAGCAAAACTTCAACCTTGAAGACTCAAGCAGTAGGGACCCTCAAAAAAGTCAGGCTGAAAAAATTAGACACAGCTTAACAGCCCATGGAAAGTATACAGAACAATAATCATTTTGATAGCATGCCATTCTCATGTGTCAGCCCAATCAGAGGAAGTTAAAGTGAAACAGTCACATCTGAACAGACTGGTCAATGTTTCAAATAAAGATGAAAACACTGAAGATTTTATACATTTAACAGAGAAGTAGAGAAGAAAACTGTAAAAAGATTCAAATGATCTAAAGTTTCCAAAAATCCAGAGTCTAGCAGTCGAAGTGGATTGGATAAATACTTTCTAAGCCCTTTATTTAACCTTGGCTGTTCAGGCAAGCGCTGACTATCCAGTTGCAGCTAGAAAATAAATGCTGAATGTCCAAAGTTTAGAAAGTACTCTGGAGGGAGACTAGTGAATTTTAAGTATTATTTTCAGCATTAGCTTAGCTTTCATTTTTTAAACAGTTCTTCAAAAGACTAATATGCCCATTCTTAATTAACCTTGCCCCAAAGCAGTTCTGTCCACTAGAAATAAGTACATCATAAGGGAAACTTATACAAATGCCAAGCTCAAATATTTTCCTTTTGAAAACAATGCCAGCCCCAGAAACACATTACAAAGAGCGGAGACTGTGAATTTTCTCTCCTCTGGAACAAGGATGTTCTCATATCAAAGGTAACCCATTGTAAGAAAACATTTACTGATTTTTCTTTTTAACACACATCAATTAATTATAAAGATGTGGTCGCCCTAACACCAAAACCACATGGTAAACTTGGGGTGGAAGAAAAAGAAACAACCATTTGGCGAAATTTTTCACATTTTCATCCACTGTAGCTAAATGATCAGCATCTTGTTATAAGCACCTACTGTATGAATTCTTACAGGGAAAAACTTTAGGGATTCTAAAGGAGAAAGATGGCAGAGATCACTATTTCTAAGAAGCTCACTGTTTATTTAGAGGTATAGTAATCAAATGTCCCACAAGTAAAGAATTTTAACTTCATATAGTTCTCATATAATTTTGATAAGAACAGAATCTCCTCCAGAATAGACAGAGATAGCATTTATTGAAAACTTACAATATGCTAGGGACAATGCTTTATCCTTTATATGCATTGTCTTGATTTATTGACTCTATAAGGTACACACTATTATTATCTCCATTTCACAAATGAGAAAAATAAGGCTCAGGGAGGCTATGAAAATTGTTCTCTGTCACGAACCTAATAAATGGAATTTGGGAACCCAAGCTGTCTGATTTCAAGGCTCCATGTATCTAACACCTAAGAAAATTTACTAGGAAGTGAGGTATTTGAATACAAATTAATTTGTATTAATTTGGCCAAGAAGAGCAAATTCAGTGTAGTGACAGCAGCTGCAATATAAGGGCATATTTAGCAATTTCTCCCAGATGTAGAAATACATTTTCAAATAATCTTGTCCAGCTAAAACTTAGACACTCCACCAAAACAGAGGTAACACCAGGTGAATGAAAGACTTATTTAGTTTGGATTTAACTTTGAATTATGCAAATTTAATTTCTATTACTAATTCACTTTTGCAATGGCCAGAATTTTTCTGAAAACACTGATATTTTAAGAGAGTTTTAAAGAGTTATAGAAAAACCACAGGTGAATAAACTTTCAATAAAAACAGAGACAGGATTAAAATGTTTTACTATATATAGAAACATAAAAACGAACTGGCATTTTTCAAACTAATTTGTAAACCCAGATTCACACCAAATACATTGAAAACTGCTTCCTGCATGCCCAAGTGAGATGAGCTGTAAATAGAAGTCAACACAGACTAAGATACACTGCTGAAGGCCCAAGCGTGAGAACTAAATGCCCATCATCTGGAGTCTGTTTCATCCCAAGACCCTCAGAAGCCTACATTATTACTTAACCTGGCCGCACAATAGTAATTAAATGTGCAGTCATGTTATTTGATAAATCCCAACTGAGTATTAAACTACATTGTGGTTCAATCAAATTACCACTGTTCTGTGTGCTGTTGACACACAGACAGACACAGACACACACACTCACACACACGCATATATGAACATACATGTACCAAGGGGTGTCTGATGGTGATGCTAAAAATAAACAATAAAGCAGTAGCTTCAACACTAATACTCAAGTAAACTGCTGATCACTCATCTGTGACACATTCTTCTTTGTAGGCTTTGCACTACTTCTTTGTGGTTTTCAAACTGTTTTGACTGTAACCCATAGCAAGAAATATATTTTAGATCATACCCAGAACATACACACACAATTGGAACAAATTTCAGAAAATAATACTCCTACCGATACGCAATTCACTAATTTCTACTCCATTCACTTTTTTAATGGTTACAGCTCACTAATTTGGTTTCATGACCAACTAATGGGTGATGGCCAGCAAGTTGAAAAGCACCATCCTCAGGTGCCTGACTCCCAGGTCAAAAGTTCAAGGATGAAGTACAGATGAGAATAAGAGTAAGAAGGGATAAGAATTTTAGAGTACCACTGTTAAACTCCCAAAAGTTGAAAGAATGTGGAATTATGAGCCTTGTTAATTGTACTGCATCTTAATGGAAACGAACTCTTTGGGTTGATGGCCAAGAAACTATTCAAGATATTTGAATTGGCCCTTGAACAACAAAGAAAAAACAGTGTAACATCCACTGGACAGATGGGGTAAACTGAGAGAAAAGAGGATAAATGCTTCATTTGCTTACTCAGTCCCTAGTAGAATCCTCACGTGAATTGAATCCTTATTGTGGTACCCAGCCAACTCTTAACAAGAAGGAACACTTTCCCTCCATAAAACTGCAAAGTCTGTATCACCAATGAAATTATGGCAATTATAGGTCTGGTCAAAACAGGAGCCCAAATTATCATGAAATGTTTCATTAATTCCCATTAAATGAGAAACAATGATATGACCTTGCCTGTAGCATCTAGGATATCGACAGAACACCTTCAAACTGACCAGTGACTCACTCTACACATGGCGTAGACTAAGACTAACTTCCTCTTACTGTTCTTGTCTTTGCACAATCTATGTAGAGCACAGCAGAGCACGAATGAGAAAGTCTACAGAGTAAGCACTCGGTAAGTGTTTGCAAAACGACAGAACAATACTAATGGTAAATTGGTACCTATAACAGGAACAGATTTTTTTTTTTTTTTTTTTTTTTTTTTTGGTATGCTTACTTACTATGGAAAGCAACTCCCACAAGTTTCATGTGCAGTCTGTCAACCTGTTTTTGTCTTCACAATCCTAAAGTCTAAAAACTCGATAAGAAGTATTTTTGATATGCCAATGATGTTTTTTTTTAAAAAAATAATTTATTAATTAATTTATTTTTGGCTGTGTTGGGTCTTTGTTGCTGCGCGCAGGCTTTCTCTAGTTGTGGTGAGCATGGGCTACTCTTTGTTGTAGCGTGCGGGCTTCTTGTTGCGGTGGCTTCTCTTGTTGCGGAGCGTGGGCTGTACAGCGCAGGCTCAGTAGTTGTGGCTCACGGGCTTAGTTGCTCAGCGGCATGTGGGATATTCCCAGACCAGGGCTCGAACCCGTGTCCCCTGCATTGGCAGGCAGATTCTTAACCACTGTGCCACCAAGGAAGCCTGTCAATGATGTTTTATATAAAAGGGGGCGAATACAGAAATACCCCATATGTTAAAATTTCTTTTTAAGTGCAGTTACAGATTTTCATTTCCTTGATTATTATAGACTATAAATCCTACTCCCTGCCCTAAATCCTACCTTTTACCTATCACCTATACCCCATCTTCTTCATCTTCTCATTGCTCCCCTCAATTTCCCAGAAACCTACTATGTTCAGGAAATATAAATATTTTAGGATTTCCCCCTCCAGGTCTGTATGATTATGCTGAAAGCTACATGAATTTCTGCAGCACTGATATCTATCTTGGCAGCTATGTAATGTAAGGGTGTCTTTTATTGCTTCAATTAATAAACAGCATGCTACATACTCCAACTGCGTTAAAGTTAAAATGCAACATATATATAAGCCAAGTGATTATAATTATTTAAAGAAAGCTGTCTGAAGAAAAAGTGTGAAGATAGAGGTAAAGGCTGAGGGTTTGGGAGGAGAATGCTGGTACTGATGGTATAAAGTTCAGGGGGAGTAGAAACGGGCTCAGATAAAGGTTAGCCTTGAACAGGAAGAGTATCCCTCCCTTTGAGACTCAAGGAATGTATAAACACAGGGGTAAGGTATTCTCTGCTGGGAGGGTGTTGAAAAATTGTAGAGTTAAGAGCTCATGGTCTGTTTTCTCTGCGAGCTATACGAGGCAAGGCCATTTGCTAAAAACGTTGGGATTATGTAAGAGAAGATAACTAAGAAGATAAAGAGCTAATGAGTTCCTGCTATGTGTTAGTCATTATGCTAGGTTATATATCTATATATTTATATCTATATTATATAAAATATATGTTATAGGCTATATGTAATATATGTATGTTTCATTATATATCTGAATGTATTTATTATTGCATTAAACAATTTATAACAAAGCAATCAAATCAGCATTAATATTCTGATTTTACAGAAGAGGAAAATGTGGTTTGGAGAGGCTTGATATCTGCCCAAATTCACAAAGTGGTAGAGCCAGAATGTGAACTCAATCTGTCTGACTCTAATCATAAATCCTGAGGGAAATGAAAGAAAGGCAACAAGTTAAAAGAGCATAGGATGTTATTTATGGGTCCTGCCAAGAGCAGAAACTAGATATTCAGAATAGCATAAAGTACGGTTGGTATTCAGAAGGCAGCTTGTAGGATCAATCCTGTATTGAGAGTTTTGCATGGTAGATGAATGTAATAGATGCTGCCTGTGCCCCACCCATATATTCTTGGCATCCACCTTTCCTGTGCACACTGACAGCTTCTTAACACATAAGCATCTGAGACCCTCTGCCTTGGGGCTTTCTCCAGCTATGTAAGCAGGCTTGGCCCACGGACAGGAGGAAGCAAGAAGTTCTAGGGAAGAAGTTCCCCTGGAAGCAGCCCTCAGCCCATGACCCATGGATGTTGGTGGATAAATACACTACCCGCCTTGTACCCGGTGGGAGGACAACTCTGAGACATGCTCCATGCATCTGCCCAAGGTCCATGGTCAGATTGAGCCCCAGTTACCCACAGCAGCAACCTGCTTCTTTACACACCCTGCAGTGGCTTCCTTCCCTCTGTCTCACTTCCCCATGTCTGTTCACATACTTTCCAGAATCACCTCCTGAGTAAACTACTTGCACTCAATTCCTCATGGTCCAGCTTCTGGGGAATCAAAACCACAGCAATAAGAAAAGCGATAAAGAAGTCAAGGAGTTGAAAATGCTGGTGAGTGAGTTACTTCCACTGCCAACCTCAAGACTCAGTTTGCATAAAACAAGAACAAAAGTCAAGAGGAGGCGGGGAGAGTAAGAAACCTCAGAGCAGTCAAGATTGCTGAGGTCTCTGTAAGGGCAGGAGGCTTAGCGAGTGAGAAATTGGGGAGATGGAAGTAGATGAGATCCTGTGATATTAGGGTTTGAGATTTCATTGACAGGACAGTTTGAGGCGATGATAAGGTCAAGGGTGAGGCCATGGGAATCCAGTTTGCAGTGGAGCTGAGGTGAATGCTAATGAAATTAGAGGTCATGAAACTAAGAACTGGAGCGTTTGAAGCATTTCCTTCAGGAATGTGAAATCTGCTGGGATGATGACAGGAGTTGGGAGGAAGAAAAACCTCGGCGGGCTGTCAAAGCGTGGAAGTGACCTGAATAAAGGCAGACAGCTATGACAAAACATGTTAAAGGCAATAAAGCTGAATGGTGCAAATTTCAGAGGAGGAGGGAGAAGTTGAAAGAGGCAGTTTGGAACTAAGATAATGCTGATACCGCTTCCTAACGGTTTTGAGGCACATCAAGCTTCTCCATCTTTTATCTGAGAGGAAAAGAAGGAAGGAAATGTTCTTAGGGGAGAACCAGGTTTCACTGAAGGCCTGGAGGTAAAGGCAGCAAGCTGTGTGGAGACTGAGGGTGTGGAGAAGTTTTTTATACAATGGAAAAGAGTTTTCAGTGTGCACGGTGGAAAGAGCCGGAAGGGAAGTCAGCGAAAGGAAGATAAGCTGTTGGAAGAAAGGGAGGATCCCTGGACCAGATGACATCATAAGAGAGGATTCATGACCCCAGAGCTTCTGGGGGTGAGTAGGAGGCAGGTGGGGGACTGGAAATAACTGGGTAAAAAGCCAGGATGGTGGTGGCATAACACCACAATCGAGAACAGGGACTTTGGAGTTAGGTCCTGGATCTGCTATTGATTCTGGGATCTTGGTGACTCTGGGATCCTGGTCACATTACCTAAATTGCTATGCCTCAGTGTAGGTGATATTTACCATGGGAGTAGTTACCTCATAGGATTATGTGGAGGATGAAATGTAAAATGCTTAGCCCCACTCCTGGCTCACAGTAAGCATTCAATAAATGTTAATTTTTAAAATTATAACTCGCCACATGGTTTTGAATTAATCCTTTGCTACAAAGGATTTTAATACCAATTGACCAAGGGTCCCAGGTATTGTTAGGACCCTACAGCTATCATGTAAAAAATTAACAAAGAGAGAGAGATCAAAAATAGGTTCCTTTTTCCTAGAAATTAAGAATTCTGAATCTGTGTATATGCCAGCTTTCCAGTCACCAGCGCTGGGACTAGAGTGAGGCATAGAATTTATGAAGACACTCACACTAGGTGAATGCGAGACTTGAGAATGAGTGCATCCTCAAATTTTGCACCTATGTGCCTTGATTTCCTCGTTGTAGTCTTGGCCCCCTGTAGACTACGTCAGTAGTAGTTAGACTCCAGAGCAGAGCCACTCAACTTAGAAACCGCGGGGTCAAGCCAATCAATTATAGTCCATGGACATGTGTTCAAAGCAGAATGACTATCTAGCTACCCTGTGTGTGGCCCATGACTAATTGATATGAACAAATATATTTCTAAGAGCTTTTCACTAGAGTTTATATATGCTAAAATATGCATCATATAAGATAGGAATTTGTTAACTGTCCTAAATTAAAGTATGTATGCCATGATTGAAGAAATTCTAGTAAACACAAAGCTGGGAAAATTATTCAGCCACTTTATGAATTGTGCTTCTTGGATTCACACTCAGATACTAAGACAGACATGTTGTTGATTAAAATTAATTGATTTTGAAAATATAAGAAAGTTTGGATTATAAAGAGAAGAGAAAAACATCCCACCATGTACTATACATCTGTTGTTTCGGCCTGCTCCATGTCAATTCTTCCCTCTTCTCTGTGAATAGTATCTCCCCTATTTCCTGAGGGGAGCCACCCCTCCTTCTGCATGTGATCTGGGTGGGACTGTTGATCATGGTGCCCTGCTCCCCTGGTCACAAAGTGGACATATGATCTAAGACATATCAAAGAAACTCTGATTCTCTCGAGGTTGGGGAGAATGACACCTGAACAGAAACCAGGTAGATCTGATTCTCCCCTGAGGAGGTACCCTCGAGACAGGATTTTCCAGTTCCTGCTACCTGGAGCCTCAGAGCTGCCCTCATTCCTTCCCTTCCCAAGGTTTGGTTATTCAAACTTTTCTTGGATTCTGCAAACAACCCCATGTCCTTCTAACAAATTATTTTATTGATTAAATTAGCCAGAGTCTGTGTCTGTTGCTTGCAACCAAAGAATATATACACATACACAGACCATCTTAATACTTCCATTATTCAGAGTCTGTGTCTGTTGCTTGCAACCAAAGAATATATACAGATACACAGACCATCTTAATACTTCCATTATTATATTTTTAAAATTTATTTGGCTGTGCTGGGTCTTAGTTGTGGCACGCAGGATCTTCGTTGCCGCAGGCTGGCTCCTTTAGTTGTGGCCGCGGGCTCCTTTAGTTGCGGCATGAGGGATCTAGTTCCCTGACCAGGGAAATAACTTGGGCCCCCTGCATCAGGAGTGCGGAGTCTTAACCACTGGACCACCAGGGAAGTCCCATTACTTCCATTATAATTTATACGTATTACTTTCCAGGGTTTTTCATATTCATATTTTTACATAGGTAAAATTCACTTAATTCTGTTCCTGTTGTACATATGGATGTTTCCAAGGGTTTTTATTATTATTATAAATAACACGACAATGATTATTTTCATGCGTATCACTTTTTCCATATTTTGGATTCTTTCCTCTGAGAGATTCCCAGAAATGAATTACTGAGTCAAAGGGCACAGATATTATTGTGGCTCTTGAAAGATATTGCCAAAATGTTTTCTAAAAGGGCTCTGCCAATTTATAATGAATTCAAGGACCCATTTTTACCAGACTGCTGGTCAACACTGACCATCCATGTAGTTTTGACATTCTGCAATGTTTTCTATACTTTCCTTGAAACAGTGGGGCGTATGATTCACACATATTCTAGGAGAGATAATACTTCATATTCGGGTGTCCTGAATTATTTCCTCAAATAGTAGTACATTCTTTAACTTTTATAGAAATATCACGTAATTTACCAATATAGAAATTTCTGCAATGTCAAAATATAAGCAATCTCAAAGTACAATTGATACTGTTTCTTTTGCTAATCTTGCTAGAATTATAGTTATCTCTATAGTGAAGTAGCAATTTCTCCTCAAGAAATGGGCCATAGAGTGAGGAGTCAGTAGGAATCAGTTTTCCCTGAGTTCTGCTCTAAGTATATACGAATACAAAAAAACTGTGGAAACAGCCATTCTAATAATTCCTTTTGGTGCATCTAAGAATTTTCAAATAAAGGAAAATAAAGGAGTCTGTTTTCCTTTCCTCTTTTGAGCTATTTCCATGCCAAGAGTATACCTTAGTGATAATGACTATGTGACAGGCCTTTGAATAAGACAGGCGGAGTACAGAAGACAAAATATGTGTCATGTAAGAACAGATCCCCCAAAATGAGCTCCACAGTGACACAGATGGGTAGCAGGTAAGGCATGCTGCCCAAGCTGCCCTTGGTACCCAAACAAGGCCAGGGTATTTCTCTGACTCATGGGCTCACTCTAGGCTCTAGAGCTGACACCTTCCCCATCCCACTTGACCTCTGACCCAGGTGTTTAACAAGGTGAAAAGAAAAATAAAACAAAACATTAGAATGACAGCTGTGGGTCAGTTGGTTCTATGAGCAAATACTTAGTGCACAATTACTATGTACCAGATAGTGGATGCCAGGACCCAGAATGGTCCTCAATCCCCATCAATGTGTGCCCCTTCTTTCCCAATCCAGCGCCTTTTGATGCTCACAGGATACACCCTTTAAATCACTGAAGGCTGCTTGGGCCCTACTTCTTACAAGTCAGCTTCGAGCCTCCCTTGATCCCAGAGTTCCAATTCTGAGGTGGGACACTGGTTCTCCTTCTGAGGCCTGGTTCACACCCTCACTCCTCAGAATGAGTCAGGCTAACTTCTGCCACCGTTAGTTTCCAGTAAGTAACAAGCCTAGAATTCTCCCAATATGAGGATCCACAAAATTCAGGGTCTGTTAGGAAATTCAGAATTTTTTCTGTAGGAAGAGGGTGTTATTTAAAAAATTTAAAGCAGGGGCAACAAGAGATGCATTTTAGACATCTAACTGGCAAAAGGATGGAGGATATGTTAAGGGGGCAAGAGGGCAGTTTGGAAGTATTGCAATAGTTAAAACACAAAGTGGGAAGTGGGCTGAGGTGAATTTAGAAAGGAAGAGAAAGAAGTTCCCCACCCCATCCATCCAGTACTCTTTCCTGAGAGTGAAACCAAGGCTTGTTTTACGTCTAGAAGATCATCCTTTTACATTTCATGTCATCTACTTCCAAAACTTTTTCATGCTTCCCATTAGCCCTAATTTCCTTAATGACCTATTACAGATCTGCAAGTAATAATGTATTCAAATAACTCTTCTTGGAACAGGCAGAGGAGATATGGAGACCTGAGCAGATAACCGCATATAGTTCTCCAGAAACATAGCCCAGATCACAATGAGACTACACCAGCATCATCCAGGAGGAAGGCTCATTGAAAAAGAAAAAGCTAAATGTGTTGGTGCCATGTTATGATCTTATGTGCTATGCCATTTATGCTTCTACTCAAGGAGCTACTGACTCAATCAGTTTTTGAAAATTCCAAAGCCCCAGAAAGCTGTAATCCCCTTGACTGAGGAAAGCATTCTGAAATATTATTAGGTCAAGGAATTCCCACTTACGGTGAAGGAATTATTCCGTTTGTAACAAATTCTTAATGCAAAAGCAAAGTTCTGAGACTTTTTAAAAAACACCCTTATCCATTTTAAGTGACTTTCAAATTTTTAAGTAACTTTCAAAATATTTTAAAATTAAAGATATTGCATTTTAAAGCAATAAGGGAAAAGCAAAACTATGGAGACAGTAAAAAGATCAATGGTTGCCAGGGGTTGGGGGGAGGGAGGGATGAACAGGTGGTGCACAGATTTATAGGGCAGTGAAACTGTTCTGTATGATACTATTATGGTGGACACATGTCTCTGTACATTTGTCAAAACCCACAGAATGCACAACACCAAAAATGAACCTTAATGTGAACTATGGACCTTGGGTGTTAATGATGTGTCAATATAGGTTCATCAATTGTAACATATGCACCAGTCTGGAGGGGGATGTTGACAGTGGGGGAAGCTATGCATGTGTGAGAGCAGAGAGTATGTGGGAAGTCTCTGTACCTTGCCTTCAATTCTGCCGTGAGCCTAAAACTTTTCTAAAAAATAAGGTCTATTTAAAAGACAATGACGACAACAATGATGATGATGATGATGATGATAATGAGACAGAATTTGTGTTATATTAAAATACATGTGAAACTGTATTATATAGAAAACACTTGGGGGAAAAAGAATCTCATCAATTTCCAATTCCCCAAATCTAGATATCTGTAACTTACTATCTGAGTCATCTAGTACACAAAGGGAATTCTTTTCTATATTAGAAAAAACTTCTTCATCTTGTATGATTAATGGTTCTGAAGAGTTAATTGGAAATACATTAACTGAAAATTAAAGCAGATGAAAACAACTGTCTCTATGTAAAATATGTCCCTCTAAGGTCAAATTGAGTGAAAATAAATAGCTAATTTGGCAACCAAATAAAACAACAAACACAAGTATAAACACTCTGAAACGTGTTTACAAAAGATAAAGTGAAATACTCCTAGAAAATGGACCTTAAAAAAAAAAGGAAAAAAAAAGAGAGCTGGGAAATAAATAATCTTCTGCTAAAAATCATGTACTTTCTTTATCCATCCACCTATGAAAGCCTTCCAAATCTTAAAAAAAAAAAAAGAAAGAAAATAAAACGAACATTTAAAATCTATCAGGTGAAACTTTTACTCTAGTATTTTAAAACATGAAAAAATACCTTTACTCCTGTTATGTCTCAAGACAGCTGCTTCATTTATCTGCAACATATATATTTCTTACAAGTCTCTGGATGAAAACACACTGAGAAAACATGGAGCACTTCAGTGGCATCTTTGTGGTCACTGCACACGCCCAGGCCCACGATACCAAACGAAGAAGAGTTAACATGTTGACATCTGTTTTAGGCTAAAAATGGAAATTGTGAAGTTCTCTCCTCTTCCAAGAGTTCCCTGGAATGGATCAAAAGGCTTCAAAAGACTTGGCGCCAAGGGAACTTCTAGGCAACGTCTACACAGTACAAAATGAAATGGAGACTTGGCATCTTCCTAAAGAATTAGGGCTGTGTTGACTACTGCAAAAAGGGGGCCCTAGCTAGCCTTTTGGGACCTGAATGGCCAAAATAATACACAAAACTCCATATTTTTTCTTCACGTGGATCTATATATTAGCTTTTCATACAACGCCAACAAAAACTCCTTGCCTTTGGTGTGGTCGGACAATGACTAAACATCTAGGCTGGGCCATGTATTAAGCTAGACATGGGGGTACAAATGGCTGAATCTCCCAGATGAGTGAGGCAAAAGCCTGCCTGGAGTCTGAATTTAGAACTAACCTTCCCAAACTTCTACCTTTTCTCTTTTTTCTTTTTTCACACCAAATCAACTTTGCCTGCGAAGTTTTGCTTTTCTTGAGGCTGAGTCAAGATGAACTAGCATTTGTGGGTGGAGTGGTTATTTGAGAGCACACCATTCTTGACAAGGGGTCTTTCTATGTAAAGCAGAAGCATTTTTGTTTTGCCTTTGAGTTGGGGTGAGTACAAAGAATTGACTTGTTTTTCCTCCAAAGTTAAAAGAGCAAACCCAGAGACTACCAAAACGTTGGCTTTGTTTATCATTTCCAAGTTGAAATAAAGCATAATGTGAATACTCAGCGCTCTATCTTTCCCTGATTAAAGCGATCCTGCCCTTTGAATTGCTACACAGGATACTGTTCTGTACGGCTCACTCACAGGGCTGTAATAAGTCACAACAGCTTGGCACCTCGCCCAACAAAACACAAACTCTCCTGAAGTCTTGAGCTTTCCCATGGCAACATCAGTCATCAACACAGCAAACAATCGCTCCGATCCCTACTCCCGCTCCCCTTTTCTAACAGCAAAGGGTATCATTGCAGCCAGTCTCCTAGAACTGTGCTAATTATCATCTATGAAAGGAGATAGTGACAGAGATCAAGTTGCCTTCAGTGCAGAACTTAAAATGAGATCAAAGGCAGGATAGCTACAGGAGCACATGAAAGTTTTACTTATACTTTCACTTTAAAAGAAAAGAGAGAAGCTGTATGTAAAGTATATCCCTTAAGGATTAATGTGTTTGCTGCCCTGATTACCAAGTGGCTCTGGCTTGCCCTGCAACCTTCATACAAAACTCCCATTCACATTAGCCCAGGTTCTCTCGACAGCTAAGAGGGGGGAAATGCCATCTTAAAGCTGCAGCTCCGACACATTCCTGAAACTGCAAAATTGGAACTGTTTTCAAACCTCAGCTGCTTTCTCCAGCGGAATGCTCATTCTTGCTCAGATGGGAAGACCGCCTAGAGTAGGGTGGCAGCTCCCTACAGCAGATTAAAGCAGCGCCACTTCCTTTATGACTGCCTCTTTTCAGATTCAAATAACATCCTTGGAGGGGACAATCTCTTCTCATAAAAAGTGTCTGGGCTCCCACAAATCCCCTACAATGATAATCTCTCCTTGTGTATTCATTTGATTTTCAGGCAACGGATGTCCCATGAGAGTTCAGGAGCAGAACTAATACCAAACCCAAGGGAATGAATGGTCTGTGACTCGTGGGTAGATATCACTTTATTGGGGGGTGGGGAAGGCAAGGAAGAGAGTCCTAGCTTCATGTGGTTTTGAATGCTGATTGTTCCACTCTGAATTACAGTGAAGCCCTGCACATGTACATAGAAGATTTTATAATTCTAGACTCAAACCTTAAACAGTGCTATAGATTACATTTGGGATCCCACCACCCTCAGAATTAGAACAAAAATTTCAGAGGAAGTTTCATTTCAGCACAGCTACAATTTGGGGGGTTAGTCCATGTAATAAAGAATATAAAACACTAATGACAAAGTATGGAAGTAATTATACCAAGATATTTCAATGATATCCTAAACCAGGAAGGGAAAAAAATCCAGTGATTTGCTAAACAATAGCAGAATTCTGAAAAGTAACCGAAGCCTTTTGAACATACATATGGGTGACTGCTGTGTGTTATTCTATATGTATTTAAATACTAACCCCCCCCAAACCTATTCTAGTGACAATTTAAATAATTATGATATTACTCTTAATTCTGGCATCACCTTTCCACTTGCTATAGACTCCATTATGTTTTATTCTCTATTATCCAATCATTTCCAAAACCCCTCAATCTAATGATGTAATTTTTATCAGTAAGAAACCTATCACAGAGGGGCTTCCCTGGTGACCCAGAGGTTAAGAATCCGCCTGCTAATGCAGGGGACACGGGTTCAAGCCCTGGTCCGGGAAGATCCCACATGCCGCTGAGCAACTAAGCCCATGCGCCACAACTACTGAAGCCCGCACGCCTAGAGCCCGGCTCCACAACAAGAGAAGCTGCCGCAATGAGAATCCCGTGCACCACAACAAAGAGTAGCCCCCGCTCACCGCAACTAGAGAAAGCCCACGAAGAAATGAAGACCCAACACAGCCAAAAATAAATAAATTAAATTAATTTTTTTAAGGAAAAAAAAAAAAGAAACCTACCACATATATAAAGTATTGAGCCATAAAAGAAAAGTGGTATGGATCAGAGTTGCTCTATCATCCCAGAATGCACTTTCCAAAATTATTTCCATGGCTAATTCCTACTCCTCTATGTCTTAGCTTAAATTTAAAGAAAGTTGGACTCCATGGTCAAAAATTACTTGCTATTATAGTACTTTTTGTTGTGTTTGCTTGTTTTTAATCGATTTCCCTATTAGAATCTAAAGTCCTTGAAGTCAAGAATCATGTACCTAAACTGGTGTCTTGAATACAATAGATATTGAACAAATATTGGTTGAATGAATGAAACCTTTATTTATACACAGTGAACAACACATGTGCTATATACTTTCTGCTCTGCATACTCCTGTCCCAATGTAAAAGTCTGTAACATAAAGAAATAAAATAGAACAAAAATAATTCACTGGTTAAGTTCAGCAAAACAAAGAGCTAAAGAGAAAGAAAAAAAGAGAATCAAGTGTCCTTGGTGGAGTTAGCTGGCAATGTCTTCATCAGTATGTCTTGAAATTTCTGGATGAATGTTTTTGGGTTTTTGGAGAGAATGAACTCCCACTGAAATGAGTAATCCATTGTGTCTGACATCATACTGAGATCTGGAAAGCTATTGTATTTTACTGTGAAGGGCTTGACAATGCATTCACACTCAGAGACCAAAGTCTCAAAACTGCCCTTCAGTTTAACCCTATAGATGTGGTTTTGTAAGAAGACTGCAGTAACTGCATAATTTAAGTCTATCACACATTATTCTGCTCATAATAACGAATGATTCATTCTCACCTACGACTGTGGAATCTGTACAAAGAGAGGCATACAACCCAGTATCAAGATTACTGAGATCATCATGGATGATGATGACGATGGTGATGATGGTGGTGACAGTGGTGATGATGGTGATAATGGGGATGATGGCATCTAACCTACTTCTGGGCCCTACAACAACACCTTCTCACTTAGTCCTCACACCAGCCCTGTTAGGCAGGTTCAATTACATCACCATTTGATAGAGGGGGGAATCAATGCCTTAGAATGAAATAATTTCCCTCAATTTGCTCAGTTAATAAATGGTAGAGCTTGGATTCTACTACCCAAGGCCTTAACTATTATCATATTTCATGTCCCAAATGGATGATTTTCAAGACTCTTAATTTCTAACATTTACATGATGACAGATAGGGAGAACACTTGTTTCTTGCTCCTTTAAAAACTAGTGTCACATCTGGAGCCAAGAAGTTATAACAGTTTATGCTGTGATTATGTCAAAAAGGAAATTTTATTATAGATATATAGAGAACGGATAAGTAAAGGAGACTACTCCAAAGAAAACAGCCAAAACTGTTATTGTGTCAGAAGTTTAAAGGTTTTTTTAATTAACTAAGTAATCTAAGAATCAGTATGTGGAAAGTTAAAGTCACTTAGAAGGGATAAAAATATTGAAACAACCTTTTAGATTCATTCTGCCTAAGAATTCATCAGGGTTTCCACCATCTCAACAACATCAGTACCTTAGGGGTGACTAGAGTATGTCAAATTTCACTCCAGTGTGACCTGAAACTGCCAGAAGCATGAAATCCCTGGAACCATCTTTCAAGTTACCACACTGTTGCCCAAGAGTTAAAAAATGTCAGTACATGGAAGAAAAATAAACATTAAAACCCTATTCAGAAAGCATGGCTTCTTGGATACATTTTCTAAAAAACAAATTATTAAACCAAGAAACATGTAAGCCTTTTCTTCCTAGTCTTAGGTTGGCAATACCAGTGATGAGAAGACACTTTCTCATAGATAACAGAAAGCACTGGATTAAAGAGTCTTGACTGGTTGACTCTTCACTCTGCTTAAATCAGCCCAAACCAAGTCATTACACCTCTCTGGGCCTGTTTCCTCATGTGTAAAAAGAGGAGTTATCTTCGGCTCTTCTGATTCCACAGGGTTGTTCTAAGGATCAAAGGAGAAACTGCTATATAAGCTATAACCTGCTATGCAAATGCACAGAATGCTTATAACACATATTTTTACAACATCATTTACGCAAATGTTGATGAGTACATTAACCATAAGCCAGAAAAGTAGCAATAGATAGCCCAAGGAGCATGTAACAATAGTAATGGCCAACACTTAGGACTATGTCTAGGCGCTAGGCTAAGCACTTTACATATTTCATCTCATTTAATTCTCACAATAACCTTTTATGAGTTATTATTCCATTTTATACATAAGGACACTGTAGCTCAAAGAGGTTAAGTAATTTGTTCAAGAGTTCACATAAAATCTAGGGTCTGAATAGCTCTTCACCACTCTACTACAAATACTATGCTTATTTACATTGACTGGAGTTTGAGAAATCATGTAAGCCCATTCCTGGCATGCAAAAGAACAGTACATAAAACAAAAGAAGAGGCTGAAGAGCTGGTAGAAAGAGAAGAAGCTAGATAGTCACAACCCACTTTAATTCCATTTTTCAAAGTCATTAGAAATATTACTTAAGATGTCTCTGCAAAACATCTTATCAAATCACATTGTGATTTCTGAAATAGCTCCAACCTTGAACGTTAGCCATTGCTGTGATATGAATGCACAACTTGCAACCTGCCTCCCATGGGGATGGCAGCAGTGGTAGCAAAGGGACATCACTCCAGGGCTGATGCTACAGATGGCTAGAGACTGTTCAACCTAGATGGATTCTCATAGCTGAGTCCAGCAAAGACCTCTCTTCCTGATTTTCCAAGTTCCATGCTGAAGTTCAAAATATAGTCTTACACGTAGAAATGGTGCTATAGGAAAATTCATGCCAAGTTATACACAGTGTGATTACAAGCTTTGGGGATCTAACTTTCTTATAATAGGGTGACTACCTCTGTGAGATGTTGAGTTTCACTCTGAGATGGGCAATTGAAAGTTACCTGTATTTGCTTTTCTAAATGATTTTTCCCAGATCCTTCATATGCTTTGTATCAGGAGGCCTTTTACTTCTATTGCTGTAGTATTTGATTTTAAGAACAAAGATATCTTTTCTTGCCAGGGTAGTATGTAACCACAAAAAAGGAGGTTACTGACACCAGATGAAGGCCTATGTAACTAGAATGAGTGAATGGCCCGTATTTCTCCATCAAGTTCATCATCTCACAAAAGAAAAGTTCAAAGCAAAAGACAGGCTGTCTCAGGCCAAGTCCTTAAGGGCATTTTCTTTTTCAGTCATCCAGTGAGAATACAGAAAGGTGGGCTTTTTGTGTATGAGAAGTGACTGCAATTCAATATTAGGGACCCTAAAAACATCACTGGATTCATCTTTAAAACTGATTTATCAGAGACTGCATTGACAATGGCAGGCCTAGAGAGCTCGCCCAGAGGATGTACAATTTCTGTTTCAAAATTTAGTCACTCTTCAAACTAAGTAGGCTGATCTGAACAATAGTTGATAAATTATATTCCAGAATGAATTTCCCTATAGGAGATCATTAGGGAGGGAGGTGAAAGTAATACCCAGGCCATCCACCTTATTTTTTTTATTGTGGTAAAATATATGTAACAAAAAATTTACCATTTTACTTATTTACTTTTTCTGATATGCTAAATTTTTAATTTAAGAAAACTTTTTAAACTTTTTTATTGAAGTATAGTTGATTTAAAATGTTGTGTTAGTTTCAGGTGTACAGCAAAGTGATATAGATATATATACATATATATGTATATATATGCATATATATTCTTTTTCAGATTCTTTTAACTTACCATTTTAATTCTTTACCATTTTAGTCATTTTTAAGTGTACAGCTCTGTGGCATTAAATACATTCAGATTGTTGTAGAACCATTAACACCATCCATCTCCAGTCGGGCCATTTATGTTTATCTGTTGTGAAAATTAGCCTTTGAATACTTTCTTTTCAGGAATTAATTTCAGCTAGTTAGGTACTATATTGTGACAGGGAAATAAATAATTAAGTTGGAATCTGAACGGGTCCATACTGTTAGTAAAGATCTGTGAAGTCATATCTCCTCTTTCATTAGAGTAACAACTATATCCCTTATTTCTCCAAAAAAGTACAGCAGTGGCACCTGATAAAATTATAATTTTTAAGATAGTGGGTGCTTGGAGGTGTTAGACTTTTTTATCAACTTTAAATATATCAACTCAGTAAGCTTTGGAACATTTAACCATCATTATTATCCATATTTACATGTGTAGGAAACCGAGATACAGAGGTTAGGGAACCTGTCAAGTTCCCACAACTAGCAAGGTGTAGAGGTGGGGTTCATACCCCAAACCATCTGACTCCTGAGACTAACAGTCTAACTCTAAGTGGTTCACAAAGTTCCCTGCAGCATCTTCATCACCTGGGAAGCTGTTAGAAATGCAGATCCTCAGGCCCCACCCTGAGCTGCTGAATCAGAAACACAGTGGGGAGGGAAGCAGCCATTAGAGGTCTAACAAGCCCTCCCAGGGACTGGGGGGGCTCACTGAGGTTTAAGAACCATTGTTGTAACCACTGTCTCATTGCATTTCCCTTTTTTCAAGCTTCTTTCCTCGTCTGCCAAGTCCCACCACAAGTTCCAGTCAGATTCTCCCATTTTCGTGTCCCACCTAAGCCTAGCCTCCTAGACATTGCCCCATTCTTCAAACTAACTTCTCTCCTTCCTCTTTTCTAGTCTGTCTTCCTCCCATTAAATACCCCTCTCTCCTACCACTGGTTTCTGCTATTATTTCATAGAAGAGCAATCCTAATGAACAAACCCTATGAGGCTTTGGTTCATCCATTCACTTAATAAATATTTACAGTGCCCTATATTATTTTCACTGCTTTTAGGAAGTAATCCAGGTATTTGGGATACATTTATGAATAAAAGACAATGATTCCTGCCCTCATGTAAGTTCCCATACATTATTGAAAATGCAGCTATTTGGGCCCTATACCAGACATCTGGATTTTCTAGGTTTGAGACAGGCCCCTAGAATCTGCATTTTATCAAGCACACCAGGTGAGTCTGAATCCTGAATCAGGTAATCTGTATAGCCTGAAAACATTCTCTGCAGTAGTTTGATTAGGAGCACACAGTAATTTACCCGGTTTTTCTAGATTTTTCTTTGCTTGTTTTCTTCCCACAGTGGGGTCTTTGGGAGCAGGGGTGGGATATGAAAAAGGAAAGGAAAAAACTTGAGGCACACTGAAGCAGAACTTTTTCAAGAGGGAAACTTTCTAAGGTCTCCTGGGACTATTCTGCAGAGGAGATCTCGCTCAGCTTGAGCCCCGGCTGATGAGATTTAAAGATGACAACATAAAGAGGCCAAGAGGCAAAGGTGGCCTCATAGCCCGTGCCCTGCCAGCCAGGCCAAATAGCTGCTGGTTAGACACATGTGACCTGCTGGGCCCTGACACAGGCCACGTTTTTGGATTTTTCCATAGTCAGCACCTTTAACTCGGAGTGGTAGTCTGGAATCATTTTCAAGCCATCTTGATATCCCCCTCTTTCTTAATAAGAACAGGACCAGTTTGTTTAACATTTCCTCATACCACAGACTTTTTTCACGAGGCCTCACCCACTCCCAGACAATAACAGCATCCTTCCCGTGGGTTGGCGACCAGCGCCATATCTGAGAGGTATAATGAGCCTTCTGTACAGCGGCACTGTCACCGCCTTCTCTTTGTTTCAACTCCTTCTGCTGAGATAACCTAAAACACAGGGAACATATTTCAACTTTTTTCTCCCTTTTCCAAGATGCCTCCGAAATTCCTGCCTGGTGTCAAGAACTGTTCTATTATTCTGTTGAGAAGATAATGGAGACTCACTTTGTACCCAGAATAAACATGAGGCACCAAATGGTTCACAGGGGAAGTTGCCATGGGAGTGGCAGGGGCAGGCAAGGCTCTATCCCAGCCCGCTACAGTCCAGACTGTAGGCCAGAGGACAAATGAAGTCAGCAATCTCAGCTGGAACTGGGTGTCACAGCAGCCAGTGAGGAATTGTGTTCTTACAATGTACAAGACCAAACATTTGTCTTACTCAAAACAACAGATGCCAACTCTAGAGGTTCTATCAAAGTACACAAGAGGTACTAGGAAGCTTCTGAGATATATAGTATGGTGTCCCTAATCTAATTCCAGCAACCTGGGTCATTTCCCTCAGTTCTAAAGAATATACTAAAAAAGAGCTTCTCATTCAGACAGGTTTTGCCCCCAAGGGACAACTGGCGACTTCTGACCGTGCTCACGGTATAGTACCATGTGTACAGAAAGTGCTTAATAAATATTTATTGAAAGGATAAGGGACTAAATGGTACCAAGAATGTTTTGTGGGACACCATGGTTGTCCTTACTGTAAACCTCAAAGATTAGAAATGATATCCACAAACACTCCCTAAATAACACATTCTGGTCACCTACAAAATAGATTTAAATTTCATCTAATCTATTTTACATTTCTCTTTTCATTCAGCCTACTACCTCTTGCAATTAGATTTCCCATAAATTTACTATGTATTATATAAAATAGAACTACCTTTTATTTATTCTAATGCTAGCTCTCTTAAACTTTAACATTTAATCTAGTCCTTGTGTCCCAGGATCTTGTGAATGGCTTCCAAACTTCTATTGCTTTCATACACTCGTTAAAGATTTTGTCTCTTTAGAATCAGAGTGTTTTAGTGTTCTTGGTTTGTCCTCAGATAACATTTACTCACCTACTGTGACGAGTCAGAATGCCCCACTCTCCTCGTTCCTGGTACCCAAAGGGCCCAACAGAGAAGGAAGCAATCTGGCATGTCCCTGAGGATATCTGGCCCAAAGCCTCCCTATCACCCTGTGCTGGGCTGTGCATCTCACCCTAACTGTCGGCATGCACAAAGGGGCTGGTTGTGAGGAAGTTGTGGAGACCCTGGTCCTGTTGATGCATGCTTCAGTTTTTTTTTTTTTTTTTTTTTTTTTTTTTTTTTTATGCGTTACGCGGGCCTCTCACTGCTGTGGCCTCTCCCGCTGCGGAGGACAGGCTCCGGACGCGCAGGCTCAGCGGCCATGGCTCACGGGCCCAGCCGCTCCGCGGCATGTGGGATCCTCCCAGACCGGGGCACGAACCCGCGTCCCCTGCATCGGCAGGCGGACTCTCAACCACTGCGCCACCAGGGAAGCCCCATGCTTCAGTTTTATGTAACCCAATTTCAGAGCTCATTTCTTCCCAGTGGTCAGATCAACAGTTAGACTGAGCCATGAAGGTAGCCAAAAGCACTAGTACACTGTTATGCACACATATTCTATCACATGGACCCAGTCTTGCTCTCATTTGGGCAATATGCAGGCCTGTGACTTCTCTGAAAAACAGAATGAAAGCATCTGTGATTCCTTGAATTTCAGTTTGGGTGAGTGACTCACTTGTTGCACACTCCTGCATTGCCTTCCACAGAATGTTCTAGAAGGATGACTTTGTTTGGAAAACAGAAGCAGCTATTCCCACTAATCCTTCTTCATACCCTAGCAAGTCAGAGTATATGTTTGCTCATTCAACAAGAGACCAAACACTCTGGTGGGTACCACAGATACACTGGTGAAGAAGAGAGCATCCTCTAAAGAGGATGATGGACCAGAATGGGAAAAAAAATAAGTAAATTTTAAAAAGACAATGTAACTTGTAATGAGTGCTGTAAAGAAAACAAAGAAGGGCAAAAATACAGAATAACAGGAGAGAAACCTCTTTAGAAGGTAAATAATAGTAAGACTATTATTTAAATAGAGATCTAAAAATTAAGTGGGAGCCAGTCAGGTGACAAATTAGAGATATCACACAAGAAAGGGCTCCATGGAAGGAAAGACCCTGACTCATTTGGGGAGATAAGTCTGCACATGTGGCTGGAGCACCTTAAGCAAGGGCAAGGGTGGCTTGAGAAATCAGTAGGGAGCAGCCTGTGCAGGACTTCCAAGCTTGGGTGAAAAGTTTGTATTTTATTTTAAATGCAACAGGAAGCCACTAAAGACTTTTAAGCAGGGGCATGATGTGAACAATCTTACGTAGTAAGAACGTAACTTGTGTTGCCATGTGTGTACTAAAACGGACATAGGTTCGTTGGCAGCAGTTGAGGGTACAGAAGGTACTAACCTGGTCCAAGGTGGTGACCAGACAGGGGATTCAAGCTACGTCTTGGAGGAATCGAGAAAATGATCCAACAGACAGTGAGGGTCAGAGTCAGACGACTCCTCTGTTGTTTGGGCTCCAAGCACCCTCCCCACCCCGGTGGGCAGTCACATTTCAGGGTTAAGCACTCAGCCTCTTGGTATTCGTTATCTTCTCAAGCCCTCTGGTTTTACTTGTCCTTCAGCTTCAGGCCTGCATTCCACAGATATTCCTGGGTGTCCTGTTCCTGCTTGCATTCTTAAATGGTGCTTGTGGAAAGTAGTAAATTGTCCCATCCAGGTCACAGAGGAAGCCAACAGATTTTCCACAGAATGGAAGGTGCACCTTTGCAAATCTCTGCTTTTGTGCCTTCCAAAGCACCCAGAAAGGCACAGCACCGATAGCACTAAAATAACTTTGGTTCAATGTCTTCAAAGCTAAAAGAATGTGTTTTCTATCTGACCTCCACGAATGCCTAAAATGTTTAAGCCAAGGTGATTTCAAAACCTTCTAAGGCTTGGAGTTACCCCAAAGACTGTGTCTCCAAATGTGGTTTGAGAACCTTCTAGAAAGATCCCACTTCAGAGCTCCTGAATTTCTGCTGGTGGAGCCCAGCAATTTAACACACTCCCCAGTGACTGCTATATGCAGAAATGTTGAGAACCGAAGCCCTGGAAGCTGCAAATATCTTCTCCTAATAAAAACAATGTGATGTTCTACATTGATTAACTTAGAAAACTGGTAGAGTTTGGGGAAAAAAATGTTTCCTGGGACCTTCTTTTTCTGCTTGTTTGTTTTTTATTGTTCAAAGTGCTAGGTGATTTACATACGCTCACAGGTTGGTATTATTTTCATTTTTTCTATGAATACACTTGGATAGGTTAAAAAATACCATCTCTTGAGGTCACAGTGTCAGGGTCAGGATTCAAACTCAGGACTGCCTGACTTCACACATCTGTTCCTTGCCCCCCAGCCCTCTCCACCCTGGTGTGTCCTCAGTCTTCAGAATTCCTTTCCTCTTAAGCTAATCCAGAGCCCACAACTGCCTGGAAATTGGTCACATTTGTTCACGTCTTTCAATGGTTGAGGGGATTATGTATCACATATGCATAGATTTCCTGCCCAATGAAGGCAAGGAGAAGTTAGGCGGGGGGTGGCATGTAAAATGCACAGAGTTCCAAATTACCAGGTACCTCCAATAATCATACTGCAACTCCCTCCACTACAATACACCTAGCTGCTCAATCTGTATATTCTTTCTGGGGCTGGCAGTTACAAGGGTCCCTTCCTTCTCTCTGCCAGTTTCTCTAATGGTATTGCTAGAGGAAGGAAAGTGAGAAAGGAACTGAGAGCGGGGCCACAGGCTTCCCAGCCTTGGAAAGGCAACCACCTCTGGGACAGGAAGCAGCTGCCTGCTCAGTGCTCGGCCAAGAAAAATCAGGGGCTTCCTAGCTCAGGTGCCCAAGACTGACGGAGTGAGAGAGAAACCCCTGAGCACAGGAGTCTTTCTTCTCCAGGTCCCTTTGCTGACAGATGACTTATTAGTAAAGTATATTCAACAGAAACAGCATCAGTAGGAAACCAGCAGGTGGATATTGAAAGCACTTTTACATTTCTAAATGGTAAGCTCCTGATGATAAATCAAAGGCTTTAACACAATTTATGAAGCCCAGATTGAGTTGTTCTTCCCACTTAATACAAACTAGCAGCAGCCATAGCTCTGGGAGTAAAGTTATGATACCTCTTATTGTCTTGGATGGTTTAGTTTGGGTTGAACTAGTGGGTCATTTCTGATAGCACCTTTGGTAATGAGTCTGTGAGCAGTACACAGATGCAGTCAGAAAGAAGAAAAGGCAGATAAAACAGTGATATCTATGTCCCAAATCTTATGATAAGGGCTTTCAGTCAACTCCAAGAGAGGGGCTATTGTTAGCACCATCTAACAGATGACAAAACTGAGACTCAGATGAGTCAAACAACACACCCAAGGTAACACAGTAAGAAAGCAGAAGAGTATGACTCAAATCTGGGAGGGTCTCCCAAACCTTAATTCTTAAGTAATGTACTCTATTTCCCTTAATTCTTAAGTAATGTACTTTACTTCCTCGCTTAGCTATCAAAGACAGAGAAGCCATCATTTAAGACAGTGAGTTAGTAAAAGAATGTAATCACTAGAGAGATTATATTGTTACCACATCTTTCAAAAAGTCTACCCTTATTCTGGCAGATAAAGAAAATAGCTACCCCTGTTTCAGTTGAAGCTGGTCAAATGCAAGTGAGCCTGCAACAGTGGTTTGAGGTCCAGGTACTTACCGTAATAACCTGGGCCCTGATCCATGGAATTTGCGACATGCAAAGCAGAATATAAAGCAGAACGTAAGACTCACGAGGGTGAGGATCTTTGTTTTATTCCCTGATGTATCCTAAGTGCCTAGAACAGTGCTTGGTATATAGCTGGCACTCAATAAACACAAGTGAAATGAATGAATGGTCTAATTTTAGAATAGTCAGTGGTATAACCTTCCTTAATATCATAGTAGAGGACATGGTAACCTGGGCTATGGGCTAATGTTAACTCATTAATATATTAAGTAGCCTCCAAGATGGCTCGCAACAATACCCACTTCCTAGTATTCACATCCTGTGCAGTCCCCTCCCACACTGTAACAGGGTTGGCCTATGTTGCCAACAGAATATGGCGCAAGCAAAAGTGTGTCACTTCTGAAATTAGATTGTAAAAGACTGTGGCTCCTATGTTGGTTTTCTCCCTCTTGGATCACTGTCTCTGGGGGAAGCCAGCTGCTGTGGCCTGAGAACACACAAGCAGCCTATGGAGAGGCCAAGGAAGCAAGGAACTAAGCCCTCTGGCCAACAACCAGCAAGGAATTGAGCCCTGCCAACAACCATGTGAGTGAACTTAGAAGCAGATCTTCCATCTTCAGTCAAGCTTGAGGTGACTGCAGCCTCACAAGAGACCCTGAACTAGCACTCCCCAACTCCTTGAAGCTGCATGAAATAGGATATGTTTACTGTTTTCAGCTGCTAAGTTTTGGGGTAATTTGTTATGCATCAATAGATAACTGATACAATTAACGAATCTTTTCATCTCATTAACATGAAATCTAACTTTTGAACAAAAATCCATGCTAAAAAATTCTTACAGAGAATTCTAAGAGTTCAATTCTGCAAATTCTTCTCCCTCCTGAAAGTTTTAAAAGCATAAGTATGTGTCCTTCTGATCCACGATGGCCTCTTTTTCTTCACTACTCACAGAACAGTTATGCACATATGTAGCTACAGGAGGGTACAGATACGGTATTACGGTTGTGTTTATTCTGAAGGAGGTCCAGGTCAGGGGGTAGTACATGCCTCCCTCAAGGGAGGGACGATATATTCTTACAAATTTTAGGAAAAATCTTCCTGCTGATATTAAATTAATTTTGATTTTATTTTAATTTTTTAAGATCTTACATTCAATAGTGGAAGAAATACAACCCATAAAACAAAACAATTTGATACTTTTCAGGTTGTAATAAGTACCACGAAGTCAATGAGCACATCACAGCTCATATACATAGAAGGTTGGCCCTAAGAGAACTGGTTGAGATTTTTCTGAATTCAGCAAAGTACCTAGAGCAGTACTTCGCTCAAATGGTTGTGGGAAAAAAAAAAAAAAATTATCAATGAGAATCACCAGATCATCCTGCAGAAGCTACAGAGAGCTTTCCAGGATGGTTCAGGGAGATAAGAGACATGCAAACTAGGCAATGATGCTTTTTCCACTAAAGGGGTGTTATAAATTAGGATATATCTATGAAGTACTTGCAGCTCAAGAAGCGGAAAATGGAATGAAGTGGAATTAACTCCTTTTTATATTGATTGGCTTATGTCACCTGTCAATTAATGCCCCACTGCAAACCTAATAATAAAGTACAATCAAAGGTCTGATGACACGCTGGGAGGCTAGGAGAAGGGAGTCATTATTAAAGGTACCACTTAGAGCATCACCATAGCCCCAAAGCAGCTCTGGGCAGTTGACCGAAGAGTATAATTCTAAGCTAATTCCCTGTATATACCCAAAGGTATACCCAAGCTCATGGCAACTCAACAAGGAAGCACATTTCCTTGACTCTGGCGATGACCCTGGTGAACACCCTGTCCTATGCCTGAGCAGATCTAAATGACAGGAGCAGAGAGGACCATGCCCACTGTGAGGCTGGCTGTGCTTCTCTCGTCTTCACCTACTAACCTTCTTCTGGCATGGAGACATTCTCTTGTGACTTTCTGGATTTATAAACGGTGAGTCTTCCATTCCTCATTACCTTAAAAAGATGGAGACAGGAGGAGCTTGTGAGGTGTGTGTGTGTGTGTGTTATAGTGAATGAATGCCCATCAGGACAAGAAGGTTCTTGTCTTTGAAAGCACTGGAAAAGGAGAGTGATTTAAAAGTCAGAACAGGAAGCATGGTTGTAAGACGACATATTACATGACAAGGACCAAGGAAGCCAATGTCCTCGGACATTGTGGAATCCACGTGTTGTCAGTGTAGGTGTTCATCTGCCTGGGATGTGGGGAGGACAGAACGTCTACAAGCAGCCTGAGGGGTAAGAACAACACTGAGGAAAGGTGCCTTCCAACAGGATCTGTGCAGAAAAAATGCACTCATCAGCTAGCCAGTTTTCCAGGCCGAAGCGCTTCCACAGCTCATGGCTGCCTACTGGACTCATGACCCCTGAAACACACACGTTTCCCGTATGTGTTTATTCTCTCCCCCTCATAATTGCGGCCAATCTTGGAAGCACAGTTGCCCTCCCCTGTGGCAAAAAGGCTTGAAGAAAGGCTAACCCCTCATGGAAAGCTGGTATTTCTCTTGTGATGGAGCACAAGAATTTGCCTAACATTACTTTTAGAATCTTCAGGTACAAGAGGAAGATGTCAAAGTTTAACCCCTCCTTTTGAACATTTAAATTCCCGAAGATCCTGCTTTACGGCTATAAGTCACAATCTCCTCGAAAGATTAATGTGTGTTTTGTTATACTTGCTGAAATTCCTTCCAGAGATAAAAGGAATAAACATATTTGTGATACTCTTTCCTTCATCAAATTTCTAGATATGACTTTTTAAGGTCCCCAGACATCAATGGTCCTTGTATGTACGTGCACACCGACAAGAATTTGGGATATTATTTATATTCTCCTAATGGGACCAGTGAAGTCCATTAGGAGAATTTAGAGTGTGCAGGAAATATGTGTATAGAAAGCTTTTATTCTAAATATAGAAAATTTTAAGGACATAAGCAATTTACTCGGTGTATCGGACTGCCTTTTTTTGAGCTGTTCTGGTCAATCATGTTAACGTGTAGCAACCATTATTCCCTCTATGCAAGTCTGACAGGCATTTGTCAAAGTAAAATGACCCAGCAGTTTCATTTCTTCCTCCCCTCAAATTACCAATATGACTGGACCATCAAATTAGTGACTAAATGCCAAATTTTCTTTTTTTAGATAGCGCATAGTTTTGAGTTAGACAAGTGGAAAAACAGTCCCAAAGTCTGAGCTTGTTTTTTTTTTTTTTATATAACAACTTTTCAACAGTTAAACCACTTTTGGTAAATATGAGTAAAGAAAGCAAGCTCCCAGTCACAGCACATGTTTACAACTAAGTTAAAGCCTCTTAAAAATAGGGTGTTTGATGGTCCACTGCCAAAATACGAACTCTAGCAGCCTGGAGTGCACAGCTAATAATAAAGAGTCAGTGTTACTATGAAAAATCCCCGAGATGAAGCGCCAATCCAGCTTTACCCTTTTCATCAAGAAGTTCCCCACAATGACACAGGCACATAAACTTGGAGTTAGAGGTCAAGGTGGGAGGGAAGGGAGGCTCCAAATGGTGAGAGGTCACTTAAAAACAAAGGAAAACATCGCTGGACGGGGGCTCAGAACGATATTGCAAAACAGAACAAAAAGTTCAGCTGCTACCTGAGGACTGCTGGCCTTTCGGAAAGAAGAAAATGTTTAGATAGATAACAAAAGTCCAAGCTGAAGGAACTATGTTAGGCATGAAGAAGGCTACATGTGCTTGCTGTTCAAGTTCCTGAAACTAGAGCGAACAATACACAAGCAAAAGGAAACATCATATCTCCTAGAACTGGCTGCTCTGTGTAGACTAAAGAATCACACTAGCCTAGTTTCACTGGATTCTTCTTCCCACCACCACAAGCCTCGGCTTCAGGTTCTTTGGCCCTTGGAATCCTTGTAGAATCTAACAAAGCTATGGAATGGGTCCACATGGAAAATGCGTGTACGCCATCACCCAAAATTCTACATTAAATTCGGGGAGTTCACAAACTCAAGATGCTACATCCCTTATCTTCTAGGGTCAAAGGAAGCTATTGATAAAATGAAAATACTTTCCAAGAGACCACAGAACCACTCCATTCCTGAAGCCTACTGTGGGCTGAACATAATAGCTCAACACATATTGGCTATTTAAAAGGTTTTAAAAGCAGCTACAGCAGGATTTGATTCCCAAAAGAAAGTTTCAGTGATCTCAGTTATGTTTAGGGCATTATTTGCCCATTTGTACATTGTTTTTGTTTCCACTTCTACCAAAAATGGATTTCCAGGCTTCCCTGGTGGCGCAGTGGTTGAGAGTCTGCCTGCCGATGCAGGGGACACGGGTTCGTGCCCCAGTCCGGGAAGATCCCACATGCCGCGGAGCGGCTGGGCCCGTGAGCCACGGCTGCTGAGCCTGTGCGTCCGGAGCCTGCGCGTCCGGAGCCTGTGCTCCTCAACGGGAGAGGCCACAACAGTGAGAGGCCCGTGTACCGGTTTAAAAAAAAAAAAAAAAAAAATGGATTTCCTTCAGAGTACTGATCATGAGCAATGGTATATCCAGAATTTCCACATCAGAGAGGATTGGGGGTGATACAACTACAAGTCGAGGAAGAAGTGCAGCTGAGTTTGCACTGCACCTTACAAGATACTGAAAATGCCTCAGTCACTTTATCTGAGCTCTCAAGAGAGAGCAGAGCTTATAATGTCTTCAAGGAACTCACCTGTCTTTAAGACACAATGAACTTACATAAGCCTAAATTCATTCTGTAAAGGCCCCACTCACAGTGTAATCAGGTCTTGATACATTCCTCCATGGGAAGAATTCATATTTCATCAGGAATCTACATTCAAGATCCTCCAGGTTTGGATTCCTGAATCCTGAAGATGTCAGTAATGAACCACCATGGCCCTCTTTCCCACTGAGCTTGGATATCGCCTTAGAAACCTCTATGCAGCCCTCCAGGTGACGGCTACCAACCTCCCCAGCAGCAAATTGAAACATATTTGTCACTCACAGATCCTACATGTTCAAGCACTTTCTACTCTTAAATAACAGGAGAATGGCAACTGAACTGTCTCAAAGAATAATCTGTGGCCTGTAGGCGTTCATTCAGAATTCTATCTGCATTTTACACAAGGAGTTAGTTCTAATTGTTATTCACATTCAAATGTCTTGCTGCACATGGCCTCCAAACTCAGGCCTGAATCATGTGTGAGCTAGAGTCTGACATTGCCTGTATAATTACCTTCTCCTGGATGCAGTTGGAAACCATGACACGGCAGTAGCATAATCCACTCCGTTCAAACCCCGACTCCACGCGCATGAATGAGTGTCCTGGCCTATCCCTTTATTTCATGCCTCAACCTCCTCACCTGCCTAATGGAAATAAGATCATACCTACCTATTTCATCATGCGATTATGAGGAAACATGGGTTAGTACTCAAAAAAACACTTAGAAGAGTGCCTGACATGTTAAACGCTTAATAAACGTGATTAAAAAATGTTGAACCAGGGCTTCCCTGGTGGCGCAGTGGTTGAGAGTCTGCCTGCCGCTGCAGGGGACACGGGTTCGTGTCCTGGTCCGGGAAGATCCCACGTGCCGCAGAGCGGCTGGGCCCGTGAGCCATGGCCGCTGAGCCTGCGCGTCCGGAGCCTGTGCTCCGCAACGGGAGAGGCCACAACAGTGAGAGGCCCGCGTACCGCGCAAAAAAAAAAAAAAAAAAAAAAATGTTGAACAAGACGAATACCTTAAAGATCAATGTTTCACAGTTGGTGCATGGTACATTTAGTCACAGAAATATAAAAGGTTGGGTCCTTTAAAAAATGCATGCTCTCCACAGTTTAGTTTAACACACATTTACCAAATGCTTGCTTACAAGATATCTGACACTATTGTAGTAGTGGAAATACAAAGATAAATAAGGCACTTCTCCACCTTGAAGCAAAAATCCTAACAATTATGAACTCCTATATGTTCTCCAGGTAGTGAGAAAACACCCACCAACATAAAATATACATTCAACCTGGATCTGAGTGTATTCAAAATCACTGTTCAGCAAAGAGCTGCAGGTCTCTCTCCCTTAAGCTCCATCTAAGATCTGCATCCAAAAGAAGCAACAGCAAGGAGAAAAACTTAGAACAATCTTGGTTTTAGAGATGAATCTGCTTCTTTGATTCAAGTTTCTCTCCATAACAACCTTGGAGCCCTCTCTCCCCAGACCTGCGGGTTGACTCACTAGACTCATAAGAAATAAAGGTAGCAAAGTGTAGGCTTTCATAAATTAAAAAAGTTTTCTCACCTAGACTTGTATTCTTACAAATTAATGAATTAAAAAAAAGAAAAAAAAAAAGACTAGTTTTCCAGCCTCCCTTATTTAATGTGCCTTGGGTATCTGACATCCTCATTCCATTCATGATTGCCATTCTTTCTAGGCGAGTCATTGCTTCAAAATATGTGTGGGTGTGCTTCTGGGAGCTCAAGACAGTCAATGTCCTCATCTTAGATGCAAATTCAGTGGTGCGTTTGGGGCCCAGCTACTCCACTCTGCCAGCTGTGAGCCTTGCAGAGCCCAGGGGTCAGGACGGCTCTGCTCACTAGCAGGGTTAGTACAGGCCAGTTCGAGCCTCTTAGCAGTCTCTAAAATGGGTATAATAATACCCCAGAGAACAAACGGAGATAACTTGTGTATAC
Organism: Phocoena sinus; assembly: GCF_008692025.1. Taxonomy (NCBI): domain Eukaryota; kingdom Metazoa; phylum Chordata; class Mammalia; order Artiodactyla; family Phocoenidae; genus Phocoena; species Phocoena sinus. Next base: position 37,708,024 of record NC_045770.1, on the reverse strand, counting down.
ACATTCGATAAACTGCAAATTTGCTATTCAAAAGTAAGATATTATTAGCATTTCTCAGCTGCTCCGACTTTGTTTCTCCTAATTAGAATAAAAAAGCTACAGTCACCTTATTTACAGCACAGGGTTTCTGTGAGGGCTACATGGGCTGTGTACATGTAGGATGACATTACGATGACTACTGCAAATGCCAGTTACCGCTTCTGCCTGTCTCCTGAGAGTCTGCTATGCCTCCACCCCCTTATGGTCCTGGTGCAAATTTCCTGACCATCTCTTTCCTGTTTCTACAGCTAAAGACAGGTGATAGTCTTCTTTTCCTCAAAAGGAGCGTTTCAGCCATTTCTCCCTAATTCTCAAACCTCAGTGACTTCTAACAAAATGATCACAGTAGCTCCAAGGAACAGAAGGTACTGACATGGTCACCCTCCTCTTTAGAAGCATCAGAACCAGCCTCTTACACAGACTGGCCAAGCAGCACACGGCCTGGACCGGGAGGACCACTATGCAGGCAGCTGTCCAGGCTCACAGCAGGCACTGGCAAAGGAGCCCATCTTCGAGCTCTGAGGGTAACTGTTTGTTTAGGGTTATCACTTTCCACTTCCCAGAGTGTTTGCCTCCTTTTAATCAACCCAAATCAATCAGCCACCTTAAGGAACAAAGAGCTATGCATTACTGTATCACTAGTTAAATTGATCTCATTCCTTTATTTGTTTGTTTACTCTCTGTCCCTACACCCCTCCCCATTAAAATATAAACTCCATCCAACAGGAGCTCTGTCTCTCCTGTGTGGTCCAAGGGCCTGACACAGGACCCAGCATACAGTAGGCACTCGACATGTGTAACTTCTATCTTATCATCCTTTTCCTTACACCAATATTTTCTACTTATGAGATACTGGGCTTTAGAATTTCAATCTGGGAACAATCTTAAGAGATTATCATGTCCCTGTATCTTTCAAATAATTGTAGCACTGGAACCATGTTTTCAATCACACTAAGGCATATATCTATATTCCATATGTATATCTATAGATATACCTTTATATATATTATATATAATATAGATATGCACATATGCCTTAGTGTAATTAAAAACTAGTGTTGGGGCTTCCCTGGTGGCGCAGTGGTTGGGAGTCTGCCTGCCAATGCAGGTGACGCGGGTTCGAGCCCTGGTCTGGGAAGATCCCACATGATGCGGACCACCTGAGCCCGTGTGCCACAACTGCTGAGCCTGCGCATCTGGAGCCTGTGCTCCGCAACGGGAGGGGCTGGGGCAGTGAGAGGCCCGCGCACCGCAATGAAGAGTGGCCCCCGCTCGCTGCAACTGGAGAAAGCCCTCGCACAGAAACGAAGACCCAACACAGCCATAAATAAATTAATTAATTAATTAATTTTTAAAAAACTAGTGTTTATATATGCTTTATATATCTCTTTCTAAGTTTATACTTCTGTATTACAAATATATGTGCATATATTATATAATATATATAATTATGTATACATACATACATAATATACACATTATATACATAATATATACACATATATACATAAGGTACCCATAATTAAACTGGAGGTGGAGACCTTGGAGGCCCATTACACGTTCCTCCACCTCTCTTTCCTACTTTCATCCCTGAAGGACTCATAAGATATCTCTAGCTTAAAAGCCATTGATCTAGTCATTCACTCAACAAATATTTACTGTGGATCCAAAATGTTCCAGGAACTTCTCGGGGCTGGGATACATGTGGTGCACAAGACTGACATGGTCTCTGGTCTCATGGAGCTTACATCCCAGTGGGGAAAGATAGGAAATGCACAAATAAATAAGGAATCAACATAAACTCAGAGAGTGATAAAACTTATGAAGACAACAAAACCTCTATAAAGGGGTAAAGTGATAGGGGAAGATGAGAGAGAAAAAGAGATCAGTCATGCATGTCTACATTAGTTAGAGCAGCCAGGGAGGTCTCTCAAAGGAGGTGATATATGAGCCAAATCCTGTGTGTCAAGAATAATCCAGCCAAGCAAAGTGCTGAGGAATCCAAACATTTCAGGTTGCAGATGGAGACACTAAGAAACAAAGGAGGACTGACTGGTCCCAAGGTCACCCTGTTAGTTAGCAGTTAAGCTTGGACCAGAATGGAGGTCTCCTGTCACTCCACACGTAACCACTGGGATACGATGTTCTCTTTCCTACTTTCTGCCGTTTGGCATACTCTTGTCTTCTGGAGCAACTGCCTTTCAAACCGATCTTTCCCATACTCTTTAACACACTTCCTCCCTTCTATTTTCTCTGTAAAGTCACCCATATAATCAACTTGTGTCTCTATTTACTAATAATACTTTACTATATATACTAAAAATAACCATGGTAAACAAAGGGTGTGTGTACGTGCACGTGTGCATATGTAATGGGAATCTGGGGCACATTTTCTAAGTAAAAGTAAGACATTCTATTGGAAAAGAAAGGCAACACGACTTCCTTTATCTTAGTATTTTTAAAAAGAAAAGCCATGTTGCAAAACATAATATCAAGCATTTTCATCTAAAAATCAAAAAAATCTTAGAAGAAAAGCTAGAGTTTAGAAGTTACTAGGGAAAATGTCACCATCTCTCTGGCTCTAATCTAACAGTGGAACTGAGTGTGTCTACCCTTTGAAACAAAATAAATGACAACCAAAACCAAATGCCCCTTTTGGCTTCCTGCTAGTTATCTTGCTTTGTGAAAGAAAATGCACTGGGCTGGCCTGGAGCCTAAGATGTGATCCACAGACCCACAAGATTCTAGGAGTCGTAAAGATGCAATTTGAAGATCTGTGCTCTAACTAAATCAAGAGATAGGGAAGGAAGGGATTGTGCTATCAAAGACATTCTCTAGATTGAATATTTGGTTGGGTAAATTTTCCTTTGTTGATTTGGAGCAGATCCTGTGCATTTCTTTTTTCCAGTTCTATTAAATCCTTAAACAGATCTGAGTTTTAAGGGCTTAGGGCTGCCCTTGGGAAATAGGTGATTACACTCTCTGTTTAGGGTTTCAGTGATAAGGGGGTGGGGGGGAAAGAGGTAGTGGATTGAATTCCCCTCCTCCAGGCCAATTTCTCAGTGACTCTCTTTTGTAGTTCCCGTTTAAAGCGGAAACACGTTTAAAAAATGAAGTGGTGGCACATATAAAACCCCATCCATTAATCTGCACTTTCCAATTGTTACATGTATATGAAAGAGAGACAAACAGATGGAGAGACCGATGTATACAGCTAAAAGACTAGTCAATTCCTGAGGAAGGAAGGCTCTACAAGAGTATTTTTCTTTTCGGTTTCTATTTTATATTTCATGTAATTATTTCACTGGGGGACTGGACTGGAAAACTTCTTTACCCACAGAAATGTTGCAAGTGTAGTTGGGAGATCTGGGGGAAAAAAAAAATCAGTGCTTCCCCCCAAAGTCACTTTAATGAATCAAACTCTAGTCCTACAACTGTTTTTCTCATACTGGAACCCTAAACCCCATCAAATAGGGTCAGATATGGAGTGATTTGCTCATTACTTCTAGGAAGGGTGCTAAGCAATGAACATGGCTGTGCCCTCGCCCTCTGCCCCAGCTGGCTAGACCTTGTTTCCAAGATTACTTCAGACCCTCCTCACTAGCACTTCCTCTAAAAAACAAAATAAAACATTCCCACTCTTGTCACATCTCCTTTCCATTCTTCCTAGCAGATATATTTAAGTCAAGATTGAAAAACAGAAGCAAACTATCAGGGAACTTATTCAAAGTGTATCAACTCAAAAGGGGCCTCAGAGGTGGGCCAAACCACTCACCAAGTGCCCCTCATTGTTTTTCCAAGAAGGAAAGTAGGTAAAAGAATTTGACTAAGTTGCTACTAGTTGGTATCAGTGGGAGCACTGAGACCTTCAACATCCAGTTCCCAGGCCAGTACACTCTTATTATCACTAATAAGTACTAGAAGTATAATATAGTATCACTATATCACTCCCTCTTTATTTGTTTATTCATTTATTGTGAAGTGTAAAATGGAAAAAATGAGGCACTTAGAGTAATCTGTTACCAAAAAACCACAAAAACAATAACAGGGATAGATGTTAGAAAGTCTGCTCTTCAAGACAGAATATGCTTACTTTCCCCCAGATGCCGTACTCGCTAGCAAAGTCTTCTGTGACCTAGAAGATCGAAGGCAATTACATTGCCCATATATATTTGCTATGCTGTTTGACTCTCCCAAGGGCAGCATAACAGTACAAGGGGAGTGACATCTTTATGAGGTTAACCCTTTTCTATTTTAAGGGTAGACTACCAAAGGCAGACGTGCTCCCTGGAGCATATCAAGAATGCTGGAAATTTGGTAGTTAGGAGGAATGACAGCACCAGGCCATCATGCAGGAGGGAAAAAATAAATTGTTCAGAGGAACAGTGAGCTGGGGAAGCCTATGAGAACACTGATGCCCATGAAGTGAAAGTGAGATGATAAAGGTGGCGGGGCGGGGGTGGGGAGTGGGGCGTCGAATTATAACACAGCGAGAAGAGACAAAGGACAAAGCAAGGAAACTAATGTTTGTTAAGCTCCACCATGTGCCAGACAACACGCTAGGTTCTTTTATGTATTATCTCATACAATCCTCACAACATTTTAAGATAGTTTCTACCATCACGAAAAGCAGAAAATGAGTCTTCAAAGATGTTAGGTAACCGGTCCTGAGGTAACACACCTAAAGAGGCGGAACTGTCTTCTATGCTAAGGTTTTCTGGCTCTGATTCAGTCAACCTCTGCTAAGTTAAAACTATGCACTATTTCCCATGATCCTCTAGGTCGGCTCGGCAGTTCCTCTGCTGATTCCACCTGAACTCACTCACTCGTCTGGCTCCACTGAGTTGGAGGATTGGCTGGTCCAAGATGGCCTCACTCTCGTGTTGGCAGTTGGTGCTGGTTAGAGGCAGGGGTAACTTGGTTCTCAGCATGTGGACATTCATCCTCCAGTTGGCTAGACCAGCTTCGTTATATTGTGGTCTCAGTGTCACAAGAGGGCTTTTTTATTTAACCATTTTACTGAGATATGATTGACATATAAAGAGCTGTACTTATTTAATATATACAACTCAATGAGTTTGGGGATAAGTATACACCCAGAAAACCATCACCACCATCAAGGCTAAAAACATATCCATCATTTCCCAAAGTTTTCTCCTGTCCTTTTTATTTTTATTTACTTACTTACTTGTTTGTTTGTTTATGGGAGAACACTTAAGACTTACCCTTAACAAATTTTACGTCTAAGAGAGCTTCTTTTTTTTTTTTTCATCTTTATTCTAAGAGAGCTTCTTAAAGCCCATTCTCAGAAGTAGCGCAATGCCATTTCTGTCATACACTTTTGATTAAAACAAGTCGCAAGGCTACTCAAGGTTCACTGGGGAGAAATAGCGTCCACTTTTCAATGGAAGGAGTGGTAAAGTCACATTACAAAGGGGCATGTGGGATGGAAGGAATCACTGTGATCATTTAAAAAACAACTTACTCCAATAAAGATGTTTAAAAAAAATAAAATTAAATAAAAAAAAAATAAAACAGCTTACCATAGGCTCTAAACTCCATGCTCCTTCTACTATCAAAATTAATATAAATCCTACATTGTCCTTAACTGTTCTTTTTATAGATTTATTAAAAAGGACTACTTTTTATAACTTGGAATAGATGTCAGAAAACTTGGGTTCTAGTTCTACCCCTACTGCTATGGGAACTTGGAGTGTTTGCTCTTAAATGGGGTTTAATTTTTTCACCTATGAGAAACAGGTTTGATCTGTTTTCTCTCTAAGGGCTCATGAGACTGTATAAATTGATAGAATAATGCCTATTTTGAGAACAATATGAACTAGCCCTCTTAGGGGATGGGCAGGATGGAGATGAGAAGGTTAGAAATGAGATGGCTTCTATTTTGCCACATACTTCCTCTTTCATTGCTGTGGGTTTGGAATTTGGGGGGCAGTGAGCAGAGGAAACTCCTTCCTACGGGTGGTTGAAATCTTCCATGATCTGGGTGTTGCTCTGATCTTTTCCATTTAATACATTCTAAGACAGCATGGGTCCTCCTGCATTACACCAAAAACAAGAGTACAAGTCCTTGCTCTAAGGGCTTCTAGACGCGGTTAGACAAAACATTCACATGCAACACACACTCACACCAGCGAAGCAGACAGTGGAGGTGAGAAAGCTCCTGAGCTAGCCTCTTCCTGAGGGAGCTGAGAGCTCTCTTGGAAAGATACTGTTGCCTAGTCTTTGGAAGATCAGGTTCCCAAGGAGAAAACTAATGTTTAATTTAGCACAAAGACAGCTCAGAATCTCTCGCCGGGGAAATGAGCCTGCAAACAGATGCACATGCAAAGAATCTAAGCGAGAAAAGGAAGCTCTCGTTGGTGCAATGGCTACAGGACTTGGGCGCAAACTTTCCTGATCTATCGCCTCTGCCCCGTGTTTCTGTCAGAAGGACCACTGCTCTTTCCTGTTTACCCTTATGTCTGTACTTTGCTCTTTTTCAACACCTCTGTGAAACAACCAAATGGGATAATACCACCAGCTCACAGGTTTTGCTGTCTGAAATTACATGGTGTAGTGTGGCAATCAAATGTGCAAGCCTTTGCCGGTTTAGCAAGTATGGGCCTACTTACGTGAACAACAACGAAAAATTAGTTTCTCAGCTGCTCAGCCAGAGAATGTTTTTATTTTTACATAACTTAGACTCCAGAGACATCCAGAAATGAGCAGTGTACACCAGAGTGTGGCAATCGTCATTCCAAAGACACAGCACAGTACACATTGTATTCAATTAAGCCACTTCTTTGCACCCTGGTTACCATGACTCTAAGAGATTATACTGTGTATCCAACAAACCCCTGGTAAGTTATTAGCAGTTGAAGGAAACTTTGGCCTTAAGTAAATTTTCTGGGGGGGGAAAAAAAAAAGAAAAAGACATGTAATTAACTTTCTGTTCAAATCCTTCAGAACTACCTGAAAAGAAGCCTGTTGTACAGTGAGGAATTCAAGGTGTTGGGCTTCATGTGGGTGAGAGTTATTTGTGTGCTGGAAAGCTGAACCACATTTCTGACAAGAGAGAACTTTTAAAACGACAATGTTAATGATTCTGTATTAACATAGGAACCAGCCGTGACTCCAGAAGCAAGAACACTGTTAAAAACAATATAAAACAAAACAAACCCAACACGAGTTTGATTCTACATTTCCTCAGAATATTATCCTTCAAGAGGAGGAGGGGAATGTAAGTTTAAATGATGGGGAATAAAGAAACTACCAAAAACGTTTTGACTACACTCTTTGCTCTGAGTTAGAACCAAGAAATCCGTCCTTATCCAAATATCATCCACCAAGAACAAGATTATGCTCATTCTAATCCTGTCACTTTTTCATAGAAACACTGTGCTTTTGATTAAGAATTATCCTCACAGAAACTTGCTTTGAAGCCTTGGCAGCATTTTCCTCGTGTTTCTTATGGAAAGTCACACTTGAGGAGGTACTGAGCAAAGAAGAGATTCCAAGCTAAGACCCACATCAAGGCTTGAAATTTTCAACATGCTCCAGGTCGGGGTTGGGAAGAGGGCAAATTCGTGCCGCCTGTTTGTGTGCGGTTGCAGTGAGAGAACTGATTCCCTGGCAACTTGAGCAAGGGACCTGGCTTTCAAAAGCATACATTTGAATCTCCACAGCAGGGAACTGCTAACTCTTTGCGACTCTGTGACCAGATTCACTTAAGAATTACTCGTCAGTATGAATTAATAATTTAGTTAAATTGGTAAATGTGGACTATTCCATTCTAATCATTCCAAATTCTCAATAGACAGTCAAAAATTCTCATTTACCCACACAGTCCACACTACACACTCCCTGGGCAACTAAATGGAAACCCAGCCTTTATTCAAGAAGAAGTAAGGAGTCAAATAAACACTCACTCTAGTCAAGTTCTAAATTAGGAGTCCTAGAATCCCAGGAATGGAAGAGATATTAATTGATCCTGTTCTGAAGAAGGATACTATTTAACCCATTTCATAGAAATGTAAACCCATCCCAGACGGCATCTCCATAGTAAACTATTTAGGGATAGTATGGATATACTGGGTAATATGGTATACTTCACTAACCATTTTAAATAAATATAAAGAGAAAAACCATCCCTTGCATAAAATATCCCTGACATCCTTTTGGGGATAGAATGCTGAGCTGGGAAAACCACGAATCTGACTTGACTATGTCACTTCTCACGTTAACGATAACAACATCTAAAATGTATTGAGCCTCTTCTAGGTGCCAGAAAGTAGTTAGTTATATCACTATCATTCCATTTTACAGGTGAGAAACCTGAGGCTGGAGAGTTTAATTAAATGAACAAAGAAGACACAGCTAGTAAGCTGTAGAGCTGTGATTTGAAATCAGGTAGTCTCACCCTAACCCCAGGTTCTTAAGTGCTACGATGTCTTGCCACCTCAAGCTGACTTTAACACTTCTGTTTCCAACCACACCCCCACCCCTTTCAGACTGTAAATTCCAAGAAGACAGAGGCTATATCAAATCGCTCATCATGGATACATTCATTCTCTTGGCATAGAATAGCTGCGCAATGATTCTTTATTGACTTCATGGATAATTTCCCCAAACTCGAAAAAGCACCCATGTCCACAATCTTGATATGAAATTTTAGAACTTTTGCTAAAACCATTAAGACCCACAGAGACCACAGTGCCTGTCAAATACTATTTGCCCATTTCTTGGCCATTCCTTTGGCAATTTGCTTGTGGTAGGGCCCGACTCTCTAGTCTTCTTCAAGCCTTGTGGAGAATATATAAACCTCTCTCTTCATCCCCTCTCCAAGGAAAAAGAACAGCTTTCATTCTTTCACACCTGTCCCTTAGATATGTATAGGAAAGGGTCAGAGCTAGGATCCAAAGATGGAGAGCCACTCCAGCTATGGTCAGTATCCCAGCATCCTGCCTCGAATTAGGGAGAGAAGGAGTTGTTGACTTTTTCCCTCAGCCATCTACACCATAGGAGCCTTCCCTGTGCCCTGTGAACATGGACCAAATGGGGGAAACTGGTATCTGACCGACCTTAGGGCTAGTAAAAGATCTGTAACCCACCTGTAATTAAAAAGCAAGGAAGAAAGCAAGTAAATCTCAAAGACTATCTGGGCTCACAGCTTCTCATAAATTTCTGCTTATGATTTTTTTTGTTTTGTTTTAATGAAAAGACCTTTTCCAAATTAATAAACTCATTTGTTGGGAAGATCAGTTTAACATCAAGAGAACCCACTTTTACCCACGGGGGAAATTCTTATTTGCACTGGAAGGCTTAGCCAGCCCAAGAAGAGAGGTGTAGTTGGTTCTGCTTCTTTTAGTTTCTCTTCTGCGTCTAGCGACTGTGCTTTTAAAACCATCTCCTTTCAATGCCAAAGGCCATGTCACGCTGTATATAACTCACAGTGAATGGGAGAAGTGTGTAAATAGCAAGGCATTAAGCAGCTCAAGGGACTTGAAGATAGGTAATACAGAACACTTAGGCAGTGAGCAATGAGAAGAGGCTGCTGGAGGGGAAATGTAATACTTGTCTTCAAGTATATGAAGGATTATTATTGCTTCACAGACGCTGACTCCTCTGAGCCTTCCTCGCTCGACCATTTCCCAGGGCTTCTGATACACTCTTGCCAGAGCTCCGGACCCTCCAGGAGGTGGATCGGCCTCACGTGTTCCCCTCACTGCTCACACGTGACCACAGTGCCAGCCAGGCTCCACTCTCTGTTCCCAAACACCCAATGGATATACTGGCACCACATTGGCACCCAGCAGCCCCACCCCTCATTCCACCTTCTCTCTTGCTCCTCCCAGGCCTGCTAGGGACCCACATTGTCCATAAAGTGCTGCCTGGCCTGGGTTTGACTTTCTCTCCTACCAACTACTAACAGCACTCATGTTTGAGTACCCGCTACGTGTCAGGCACTAAACTGACCGTTACGCTAAAGAATATTAGCTTTACTTTACAGATGAAGATACTGATGCCCAAAAAGGAAATTATCTCCCCAAGCTCATACAGCTATAGGTGTGAGGGAGGGATCAAACACGGGTCAAACTCGAAAATCTATGCATAAAATTCTTCCATTTACTAAATCTCTAAGCCTCAGTTTCCTTATCTGTAAAATAGCCAAATATTGCTTACTCATCTCTCTCTCTCTCTCTCTCTCTTTTTTTTTTAAGCATCACATAAAATATACAATAAAAGTGCCTTGACATTCTAGGGCTCAAGAAATATTTATTCCTCTCTCCCTCTGATTTTTTTTTTTTTTTTTTCCCTCTGATTTTCTATATCAGTTTTGGTCCATTCTACCTAGTTAAGTACTTTTACTGTGTCCATGTGGTCTTGATTGACGACTAGCCTGTAAGTAAGAAGGGACTAAGTCTTTAGCTGTATTTCTCTATTCTCACACAGAACCTGTTAAAGTATAAGGGAAATTATCATGAAAATGCAGAAGAAAGAATTTAGAATTGTTTTCATTAAACATGATCCTGCCTATGATCATAAAAAGGGACTGGATTAAAGTACAAGGAAGTAGTAGAAGCCACTAGGAATGGTTTAGCTGCCATGCATAGCAGAACTGGATGATTTTTTTTCAAATTTCCTTCTAAGCTTTCTGAGATTAAATAGCAGTGCTAAAAACAAACGCACACAACAACAATAAAAACAAAAACAGCTAATCAAGGTCACTCTTTCAGCCATATTTGTTATGCCTAAGAACATTTGGACACCCATGTTTGTCTTGGTACTTAACAAAAGGTTTACTGGCAGAGGGGAGCCATACCGCACTAAACTTTAAGGTTGAGAAAAATTTGATAAACATCACCTAGCAAAGACATTATTTCAAAGAAAGCAGATGCCTTCTATAAATAAACATTGACCTAAAGAAGCAAGACACCTTGGGTGACATACTAACATTACTTGGCTATCAAAACAAGCTTTCTACCCATTTTTGATAAAGGAGTGTACCAACTTCTCTCTCCACTTGAACTCTTTTGCCTTTGTGAGATCTTACAAGTATATTTACTGGAAAGAAGTAGTAGGAAGGTTCTGGATAGATAAGAACTCCCCCTTTATTACTCTGTTCTGGAAAACAGAACAAAAATAGGTCAGTTTTTAAGGAAATGATGGCTGCACATATAAACAATGTAAACACTCCTATCACTGTCCCACGGAGGATACTTACCACATGGACAGCTGCAGACACCCAGCTCTGGCCAATGAATTGTTTCTGTTTTCAGCCCCACGCCCACCCTATAGCCCTCAAATTTTGAACTGTCAATTGGAAACTTGATTATTATCAGTTAAAAATAACCAGGGGACTCTGGCAATGATTTAACTTGTTTGACTTTCTTAAGCTAACAATTAACATTTTAGACTATTGTTGACAAAATGGTTAACTTTCCTATGTCATTTGTGCAAACTACTTTTCTAATATTCCTGACCCAAGCCGGGGGACACACCTTTCCAAAGCTGCTCAGGTCTGTGCAGGGGCCTGTAAAAGACCCTAAACACTTTCACACCATTGCACATTTTCACTAGGATTTCCGGGGACCTTCGGGAACACTTAAGTACTCTGATAGCTCAGTCTTATCTTGACAGCACTGAATTTGAAATACCAGCCCCTCTATTTACAATAAAAGCTATTTCACCATTTAAAACAGACAACTGAAAGCTTAAGTACACTTTTAATCCCTGGAAAAACTGGTATTATGATTTGTTGTCTAGTAGTTTATTATTAGTAATACTAGTAATAATGCCTTGCATTTCTGCAGTGCTTAATTTTTTTCCAAAGTCTATTCAGAAACACACATTCATCAGCTTTCTCAACGAGCTAGGGCAGCATTATTGTTCTGTTTTACACATGACTGCTAAGTAACTTGTCCTAGGTCACCCAGCTTGTTAGTGATCACGCAGGCACAGACCCCGAGGATGCAGTCTCCTTGTCTGATCTATTTTCTTTCCTCCACACTATATTAGAGAAAAGATAATCTCTGAAGCCAAAGATGACTTAGAACCACTTATCTATCCAGCCTAGCAACAGAGTCTAAAGCAACAGAAAAAGAGCTTGTCTCAGGCAAAAGGGAAAGATTAATAATGCACCACAGAAGCTCTAAACCTTTCTGTTCCATGGACCAGCAATTATTCAGTTTCACAGTTCATTCAAAGATTCAAACATACTTCACCAGAAAATGATTTAGTACCTAAAGCCTGCTCCAAGTGGTCAGAAATGCAGATCTGCTTAAACCCTTACAATCCAGGCCCTCTTTAAAGGCCCTGTTCCTGCAATCTCTGCAGTAATGGGGCTTCCCCTGAACTTGCACTTGAGTTAAATGAAGAAACTGGCTGAGTAAGGGCTGCAGAATTAGGCCCTCAATGTGGACAGAATTAGAACCAGCTTGGAGGTTTATTTCTTGCATTGTTCTTGAAACTCAGGCTATTGAAAATCTTAGACATTATATATTTCTTGTAGTATCACACCCCTCAAAGACAACACTATCCCACAGAACAGAAGTTCTCTTTCCACCCTCATTCAGATATTACTGACTATATACAAGGCATTGTACTAGCAGGTATGCAGGACACAGGGCTTTCATCTGAGGACACCGTGCATATTCGACTTTAGATGATCAATATTCTCTCCTTTACTCCAAAGGACATTTATGGCCACTTAGGGCATACGAATTAACTATTAAAGGGATACCTTCAACACACCCAGACAGAAAATAATCTAGTTATGGACACAGTATTAAGAAAGAATTCTGACACCCATTCTGCGCAAAGGCCCCTTTAAATGGATGGTGTTTCTGAAAATAAGAGGATCCTGAGAGAAGTGAGACCTGCAGATTTAACAGGCTTAGTGAATCACTCCCAAATGCCCAGGCCTCCCTTCAGACACAATGTTATCAGGTTAATACAGTACTTGCATCACCATCTCTGAGTACCCTGCTGAGTAACAAAGCGCCAAACTTAGAAGCTAAAATGGAGAAGGGAATTTCCAATAACCAAAAGGGGGGTGGGGGTGGATCAACCCTTGCAATGGCACAGGTTTGCAGTGAAAAGCCACCATCAGAAATAAACTGGACTTTTTACTCCTAACTCACACTGCACCTCTCATCAATCTTCTCGGCACTCGGGGAGGGAGCTCCTCTAAGGGGATGTTTTAGGAGATGGCTGGTAGTTAGGGGAGAGAAAGCAGATTCCCTTTCAGAACAGGAGTGAAGGAGCAGCCACCTTTGCCTTTCGCAGCAGTTAAGCCTCCAGTCAGGAAAGGCCAGACATGGTGCTCTCACTTCCTCCCAGCATGGATATTGTTATCGTCGTAAAGTTACAATAACCACTGAAGTTGGTTTCAATTCACATACCCAAGCCCCCAAGAAAAAGAGGCAGCCTCATCTTCCTTCCAAGTGGGAGAAAAGCAAAAACCAAAAGAACGAGGCCATAAGCAGACACCTTCCTTGCAGCGGCTGGGATGTGAAGGCCACATCCCATCTTGGCACCCAGGACAGAGATCTGTCTTCTCCACTGAGAAGGGCTGGGCGCCTGGTTCCCTGTATCACCCCCCGAAACACTTACCAGGAGACTGTGAAGCACACAAGGCGGTATTATTGGGAGACTTGCAGACAGATTATAAATTTACTGGGGACAATCAGGGCATTTAGATGCTTTTGGCTGCAGACGCCAGTGACACACACACTCACATACAAACCTCATTCTTCTCTCCATTTGAGTGATTCTTTACCCGCCCCGCCCCCCTTTACCTCAACATGTCTCTTTCACGAAACAAACTCTCATTGCTGTCCTAGGGAATTCCAGGGAGAGGTGGGGATAGAGCAGGTGGAAGGGAGAGGAAATTAGGCCTTGAAGCACTAATATAACCCCACAGGCTAATTGTATCCAAGGACAAAACAACAAACATTGGGCAGTTTAACTGTTAGCAGTTATCTTTCGTCTGGAGTTGGCGCCAGGAAGTTGCAGTTCTAGGCATCTCAAGCAAAACGTGTGGTGGAGTAGAACAGCACCAATACAGCCCCCAGACTTTCTGGAAACTTCAACCATCACAGACCCAGGCCAGGGATAAGGAGGACCCACAGAGAAGCATCCTAGGGGCCTGGCTGGAGGATGTCCTCTCCCTAGAGCTCCTTCTCAAGTTCCCTCGGAGAAGGAGTTCAACCCAGTGCCTTCCTCTCGTTTGGGCTTTTTGAGGACGTTTCAGCTTGCATGGCCATTTCCTGTTGCTGACTTTCATTAGGGCTGGCTTGGGCAAACTGGAGCTGTGCTGTGAGCGGACACAGGACTTCCGAATCCCCACAGAACTCAGAAATGGAGGAAGCTTGCAGGGCTGCAGGGCTGCAGGGCTGCAGGGCAGGGCTCCACCTTCTACCCTGAGGTTATGGGCCCAGCAGCTTTGGGGGGAAAGCCAGCACACGGCAGGCAGTCACCTGACCTGGACTAGCACCAAGAACCAATGAGTCAAGGGCTACCTGCTCTGGGATGAGGTGTGTCTATACCTCTGAGGAGGAACTTCCAGCCAGAAACCTAATCACAACTTTCAGGTTGGATGTCCTGTCACCAGGAATGGCTGAAGACAAGGCACTTTCTAGGATGACAGCATGGAAACAGCCCCTTTGCGCCTACCCATTTTAGTGAAGGCTGTAAGTGGGCAGTATCTGATTATAGTGCCTGTGGCAAGAAGCTAGATGGGGACAGTGGGGGAATCTGTAAGAAATCAGGGAGCAGGCCTTGTAAAAACACTCCCTCACCAGTCTCTGGGCTATTTCCCCAAGTTTTTGTTTTTGAGCGAGGGAACGCTCAGGGAACTTGCTCTGCTAGAGATTACCACTTATGTTCTCCTGACCCAAGGAGAAGGGGCCACTTCAAAGAGGGAAGGGGAAATAGGACAAGAAGGAAAAGGCTTGGCTAAAGGTCATCTGGACTGCTAAACAAATGCTTTCAGGCTAAGCATGGCTTGCTGGGCCTAATCAGTGCTGGCTCGCCAAAGCAGGAGGCTTCCTGAGACAAGACCTTCCTCAATGGCTCAGATCTTGCCGCTCGTAGCCAATTCTTCTGCAAGCTCTGGACCCCAGAGCAAACTCTGGAAAACTCAAGTTGCTTACCACTTAAGGCGTACTCTACAGGTGGAGGAAAACCCATGAATGAACACCAGCAGAACTTGACGAGTAAGGGTTTAGTAACACCTCACAAACAAGACACCCAATAGCCTTTGAGGTAGTCAGGTGGCATCTTGGCCCTTTGCACTGCCGTCCACTCTACATCAGGCAGAGGCCAGCTCTACCCTCGCCAAAGTCCACACGACCACAGCCAGAATCAGGAGAAAACCAGGTGCCTTACCGCAATCAGGGCCGAGTTCCTCTGGTCCGCCGGGGTTGAAGCCGGTGGCTGCTGCTCCCCGTCGATCCCACCACTGCCACCATTATTGCTACTGCTCAGCAGGTGCTGCTGGTGGTGATGGTGATAGTCTGGTGGGGGCGGTGGGGCCGCTGTCGCTGCCGCTTGGGAGGCTGTAGGAGGGGCAGCAGGTGGCGGGGGAGGGGCTGTAGTGGTGGCAGCAGTGGCAGTGGCCTTGGTGTGTTTGCCAGCCTTCCTCGCCCCCTGGCCGTGCTGTACGAGGCTCAGGAGCTGCAAGGTGCTCTCTCTTTCCCGGTCTGAGCTCTCGGCCCTACCCCGTTCGTAGCGTCCTTCACAGCTCAGGTGGTGCTGGCGGCAGACGGCGATCCGTGCCCGAAGGCGCTCCACGATGGCACTGTGCACTCTCGGGGTGACCGAGCCCCCTCCAAGGAGCCCCGCCCCAGGGGCCCCCCCTAACCCTCCTGTGGGGGCCTGCGGGGGCGCTGTGTCCCCCATCTTACTGGACACAATGATTGCTGCCTTTGGGATGGTGAGGTGGAAGGAGGCTATGGCTGGTTAGTGCAGGCAAATCTGCTGTTGACAATGTGCGCTCAGTGTTCAGGGCCACATGAATAGAGGTCTTCAGAGGTTGGGGGGAGTAGTGGAGAAGGTATGGGGGAGGGGAAGGAGTAAAAGAGGGTGAGGAGAAAGAATAGAAGCCAATCACAGAGCGTAAGTTGGAAACAAACCCTGATCAACTTAACTCTAATTGCATTTGACAGCTCTGGAGAAGTTGGACAGTTAGTGGGGTTTTTCTCCCCCCACCAAGCTGACAAGAGCCACTAGGTACTTTGTAAACACACGATCGATCTGGGGGTAAGAGCAAGAATCCAGGGATTGTCAAGTGAGAGACAGGAACAGACAGCAAAGGGAATTGTGAGAGGTATTAATACAGAGCTGGACTCCCCCTCACCTAGTTGTTTTGGAAGATTCTTTATGGGGATGTTTCTGCAGAGAAACCCATTTCTACCATGGTCTCTGTAACCCACGGCCTTTACTTTTCCTCAGGTTAAAAAAAAAAAAAAAAAAAAAAAGTGCTGTTTCAGAAGCTTTTTGAAGTCAATGTTCAAAACGTACAAAAATCAAGAGATACTGTCCTTTGGCTTTTAATTTTTTCCTCCCTTTCCTTTTGATCCGGTGTTTTCTCCCCTTTGGGGGACTGCAGGATGTGATCCTCTCCCCAAAGAACGGGAGGCAGCTTTTCAATTGTTAATACCAGTAACTGGACTTTTGGACCATGCTTTTTTCTTCGGCTAATCCAATCACCAGTAAAATCCTCATTCCCTCTAAGGTTTCCCAGCCTTAAATGAAAGCAGTCTGAAGTCACTAGCCACTGAGAGAGATCCTTCAACACATTTTTTTCTTTCCCGCTTACGTTCCTGGTCTTCACCCCCGCTCGATCCTAATACAGTTATCAAGAGAGACAAACTCCTCCGAGAGTAATTTACAAACGATGGTCAAACTTACAAACTTCCAGCAAATTGCACCGAGTCATGTCCAGCCACTTTTCTGTCCACTTTTGTACATTCCATCCCCGGCCAGTGGATCTGAGGGTCTGGACTCGCAATAAGCAATGTGGTTCTATCTCTTGGATTGCTCCGCTTTAGAGATGGAAAAGAAAGTAGCTGGTCTTTTCCTTTCTCTTTCCCGTCTGTTGTTCGCCGCTGGGCTGACACTGGCTCCGCAGCCCGGAGTCACGGCGATACACAGGCTTTCATTGTGCTCCGATAGGAGAGGGAGAGAAAGAGAGAGAGTGAGACAGAGGGAGAAAGAGAGAGCCAGCGAGCTGCGGGGGGGGGGGGGGGGGGGGGGGCGGAGGGCGGGGGGAGCGCTCGCCCGAGGCTCCCTGGTGGAAGGCGGGTGCCACTGCACAGGCGAGCAAGGCGGCCGGCGCCGGGGAAAGGGGAACACAGAGGGCCTCCCAGCGGCTGAAGAGGTGAATCCCAAAGCCTGCGCATCTCGGCGGCGGCGCGCGCAGCTCGGCCTCCGCCTCGGCTCCGGGGCGGGGGAAAAGGCTGGGGAAATTCCCCAACCTCTAGTCGACTACTTCACCAGCTCGAAATGTTGAAGAAATTCCCGGCCAGGGGATGTATTTTCCCTTCCAGACCTCCGTTACGCCCCCCTGAGGATGTCATTTTCATTTTTCAGCATGTTGTCCGTGACACCCCAGAGCACTAGCGAGAGCTGGGTGATCACGGAGGAGATGTTCAAGAGTGTCACAGGGAGATGTAGGGTGTGTGCGCGTTGCGGGAGGGGGGAGGAGGGAGAGGAGAAGAAATCACATCATAAGCTCCTAAAGGACAGGCCGGTGTCTATCTACCTGCCCGCCTGCGCCTGCTTTGTACGTCTCTGGATAAGTCAATCTGGGTGATCATAAGCATATCAGTAAGAATAACTAAAATAGTTTACCATGATGAAATTACCAATACCAGTTCCAGAAAGGAAAAAAAAAAAATTCTTTGAAAATACAAGATTGCCTATGACAAACCTAATGCAAGATCTGGGGTCTCCATAGCTGTCTGATTTACATATACAATGAGGAAATTCATTATGTAGCAGTCGAGTTTCAAGAAGTTTACTAACACAAACCAAATAGATCTCTGACACAGACTGTCGTCCCCTCACCTTCAGATAATCCTACCTTTAAGACCTCAAAATGTATATTGGATTCTGCTTATTATTATCAATTATGGAGAATAAATTAAGGTGAGCGCAAGATTGGTATAGTCAGGTCCATAAATATTCTGTGTATCCTAACTTGGAAGTCGTTTGGATTTGAGGTCTCAAGCAATGGGGCTTTGTTAATTTAAACCAACTCTGGCATCTCAGTAACATGGTGCTGCTTGAAACTGAGCTGTGGATAGAAGTGAATGGGTAAGATCAATGCAAACTCTGGATTTATCTACAATTTAGTTCTCGATAGGCTGGCCTACATTAGTTCATTTTATTTTCACAAATTCTGGAATGCTACTTTGGAATTTGGGACAAGTGCATTCTGATGGAATATAACGTTTTTACTTCTCGTTGGAACATACTTCTTTCTGTCCCTTCCAAGGCTAAGTTCCTCACCACTCATGGAGAAAGGCAGAAATATATCTTTGTTAGGTATGCAAATTTGTACGCAGAACTCTCTCATGAGGTGTCATTAAAAAGTGAAGGAGTTTTGATCATTTTATATTTGATTTTTAAAAAGGTGTATTCATTAGACATTATCTTCTTTCTATTACTACCGGAACTTTATATTCAGCAATCATACTTGATGAAAGAGAAAACATTCAATATTTAAATTAAAATCTACTGTTCACTCTACAGTCCTGCAGTAACACGGGTTTTGATTAATAACAGAGTTTTTGGTCAAATCCGCTATTCCTAAATGACATAAACTTTGAATTCTAAGCTAGGCAAGGACACACCTTAAAAACTTGTCAAACAACAATTTAATACATTTTCATACTATATTCTAGTGTTGTAGGACACTCCTTTACATTGTCTTTTGTACAAATTTACCCTTTACAGCCAGTTAATTTCAAGCTGACATCATCATCCACAACCTCATTTCCATTCACATCAGTTACTGTTTATTTACAGTCACTGTTTCAGGCACAGCACTTCACATATACCTCCTTTAATCCACCAGCTATCCTGAGGGAGAGGTATTATTAACCCCATTTATAAATGAGGAAACTGAGGCTTACTGAAATTAAACTACTTAAGCTAACTAGGAAGTAACACATCAGGACTCAAACTCAAGGCTGACTTCAAACCTATATTCTCTTAACCACTGGACTTGCTGCCTCAGTATCAAGTGTGAAAAGAGTTACAGGGAAACCAGACTATACCCAAAATAGCTCAAGGGCTGCAATTACACCTCAATCAACACGCTGGAGTCTAAGCAAGTCCTATAATACCTCCAAGAAATGAGTAGTGAATAGAATTACTCATCTGAGTATGAGAGCAGACAAGTGAGAAAGTATGGTCAATTACATACAGCTGCCAATAAAATAAACATTTCTTTTTTTCCTTGTCTTTCCCTTTTATGGAACTGTTCCCTCTTTTATATCTCTAAAGCTTCTGTGATAGCTCTATGGATTTTTTTTAAAGCATTAGTTCCTTTTTATTTGTCCATCTGTGTTCCTCATCATCTCTACTATCCACAGCTACCTAACACAAAGAATTTAACACTATAGTAATAAATGCCCAGACCTAAAAAGTTCATAGACATGTGAGATTTATAAGTTTACAAACTATTTTTTGTGTTATATAGAATCAATGATATCAATGATGATGATGATGATAAAATAATACAGTATGTCATAATACCTGCAAAAGTTAATTCTAATTTTTCAACACTTCTATTTTCTTCTAGACTACTTGCTTTTGGCCCCATGATCCATGCTAATTCTCATTTCCTGACAGCCTGTCTCTTTGACATTCTTTTGGTGTTATCATGTACATAAAAGCCTCTTGTACTCTCCAAACACCTACTGAAGAAGCTTGCCCGGTTGCAGTGACCTTAGACATCAGCAAAGCTACCTATTAGCATTTCCTGACCAACAGTCAGAATGCTGTTCTAATAGGAAAAATGCTTCAAGCCAACACGATGCCTGATCTAGGGACTGGGTCAGCTGCCATCATAAGTCCCTAAAATCATTAGTGCTTTCATTTTTACAAATTAAATGCATGCTATTTAAAAGAATAAATTAATTTTTAAAACTTTCAGTTGGAACTCTCACTATTCAGCTGGCTCAAGCTTGTCTGTAGTGTCATATACAGAGAAGTGATGCTTCCCGGGTCATCAGAGATACTTTAGAGATCATTCCCTTGCTTTTCTTGGACTTCTTTTTTAACAAATCATTCATGATCCTTCACCCTTCCCACTTGACTATCACTTTTCCTCTAAACTCTGCCTTGCATCTTTTTGGACACTCACTTCAACTTTCAACTGTGGCTTCATATAGTTAAGGATTATTTCCATATGACAGAAAAATAATAGAGATATGTGACTGAAATTTCTATTTCACTTTTAAAAAGGTATGCACTCCTCACATGAAACATCAGCATCAGTATTCTCACAACTTTGTAAGCTCTTTCTCCCTGTTTTGTTTACAATCATAATAGGGATAATTTTGGAAAATTAATTGCAGAAAATATTAAGTAATCTCTATGTAAGGACTTAATAAAATGCAATTTTTAATGTATGCAGTTTGTAATGAAGTCCATTCCATGAACCACATAACAGATGAAGCTAGGTTCAACCAACACTTCAAGTAAGAAACAAGTATCTAAAATTCCACAGGGGATGCAAGAGGGAGGAGATATGGGGATATATGTATATGTAGAGCTGATTCACCTTGTTATACAACAGAAACTAACACACCATTGTAAAGCAATTATACTCCAATAAAGATGTAAAAAATAAATAAAATTCCACAGGGAACTGGATCCTATGAGAATACCACTTTTAAGAATTAAAGATACAGAATAGACATGGTCCATTTGTTCACTCTAAAACCATTTTACTTTATTATTTACTTTATTATATTTAAATTAAGTGAAAATTTAGATGTGCAAAGCAATGCAGATGCCAAAATATGCTTTTAAACTATTTTTGGCTGAATTTGTCTCTCTGAGATCTTCTGATCCTAACATAAATACTTATGTGGGAAAAGTAATGGATAAAAATAAAATACATCTTAAACCATTAACCTGTAGACAAAATCGGACAGGAAAAAGAACGAACATTATGAAGCATGAAAATACATATCATGAAATTATTCCTGAATGGGAGGGTTGGAAGACTCTGGAGGCCTGAAATCTATTCGTAAGGGAAACTCTGGAAGAGGAGAAAAAGCACTCCTCTACTTAAAATGGGTAAACTACAGTCTGATTCTGAGGCAAGGAAACTAAATTGAATGAGACACTGAGGTTTCTTTCATGGCCCACTGATTTAGATAATGACAGTAGTAAAAAATATATTAGTGAAGATCATTTAATACTGCAAAAGGGTAATAAACAGATCTGGGCAGGAATTCAGCAATAAATACATATAGATGTTAGTCTAAATACATTTTTTAAATACAGTGTTTTTCTATTAAACTGACAGTACATGAACAGCTCATTCACTTGATAGTCGTATGTTATAAAGGCATTGTTATATAACTTTAAAATACACTTAACAATGATTAAGCTTATGTTTTTCTATGTACAGTGGATAAAAGTTTTATTAGACTGTAGAGCGCCATTTCATGGAAATTAAGATGAACATATGTTTTACACAAGATATTTTGCCATGAACCTATACATAAAATATATAAATGTCACATGATACAGAGAAACAAGACTCATGATCTTCAAATTTACAGTAATTTATAAAATCTTCTCTGAAGGAAATGTGTTACAATTCAGTCAAACTTCTCATCTTGAAAGTAATCCGCAGAACTGAGATATTCTTGAAGTTGATCGTATTTCTGTGTATACAATAAAAAAGCTAGTTATTTTACTCAAAGCAGTGAAGATAAACTAGGCCTTTTCAATCTACAGACACAAATAGGAGCAAGTTAATCTCATGGTAATTGTGAACAAAAATCTTTTTATTATGAACAGGGACTCAATTTCAAATAAGCATTTCTAATTCATATAAAGCATTGGAAAGAGATCAAAATGAACATTATTAATTTCATAACTTTCTTATAAATTATAAGTTTTCTATTATCATATTTATAGTAGAAACATAACAACTTTAATAACTTATTCAACAAAAATTTGCTGAACACATAACATATATCAAATACTCTGCTAATGACTGTTTAGGTATTAAAAAAATTGCTTTCCCTGCCCCTAAGGAGAACAGAGTTCACCAATGATAACAAATAACAAGTGCCATAAAGAAGTATAGACACTGTTACGCGGGTTCAGAAGAGAGGTTATGGTTAGCTGAGGTGACCAGGAAAGAGTGGCATTTAAGCTGTCCTGGGGAAAAAGATTTGGTAGGCAACGATTTGGTGGAGAGTTTTCTCTAGGAGACAAAAGTCCATACAACAGTGACAAGACAAGAGAGTACGGGATTTGACTACAATCTGAGGTTTTGTAGGGGAACTAAGAGAGATAAGACTGAACCAAAGAGGTAGTATGAAATGCTAGGTTACAGAGTCTAGCAATAATGTGACAGGCGATGGAAAACTGCCAAAGGTGTTAGGGCAGGAAATTGACACTATCTGAGGTGTATTTTTTGGGGAAAAAAAAGGTGAAACATCTAGTCTAGAATGGTTTGGCAACTACTTACTATAATAGTCTACTGTAGTAATTTAGGTAATGAGGGCCTAAATTTGAGTGACAGCAATGAAGGTGGAGAGTAAAGACCAGGGCAAGACAAGAGAAGAGAGGAATTGGGATGATTTGGAGATTTCAAGCTTGACAGATTTCAGAGTGCTTCCTTCAGCTGAGGAGATGAACTGACCTAATGGTTTCTTAACTCTACTTATGAGCTCTGGTTTTACTCCCAGTAAAGTGAGTGAGGATCCTGATAACTCTGATGCTTGTGGTGACAGGAACTGAAACTTGATACTTCTATGGACATACTTTATTCACTTCCTGGTGTTATGTATTCACCACCCCATCCCAATAATCCTGTCTTCAATTTCCCTGGAAACCCCATCATCATAGGCACTCTCTTCTTAAAGAAAAAACATTTGTTAGAATTTGCCAGTGCATATGATACTCTGTTCTTCAGCTCTAATTTAGAACAAGACATATATTACTATTATGTTTATTATATTTTTTCATTTTATTATAATTTTGTATTATAATTTTCTTATCATTTGTTCTTTTCTTACACTTGAATTGCTCCTACCCTTTTAATATCATTAGTTAAAAACGGATCTCCTAGTTCAACTGTTAGGAGGAAGAATAAGAAGAATGAAGTTAGTCTAGTGGGCAGGTCTTTGGGAAGAAATGCTGAGATATCCCGAGATAATGGAAGGAAAATGCTCGGAGGAAGAAGAGTCAGGTAAGGAAAAAAGCAAGGTGTGAAACATAAGCTGGGGGAGGAATGACAGGAACAGATAGTTTGTGTAAGGTAAAAGAAGGGGTTCACATAATAATTGAGAGCTAAGAGCAGAAAGAGCCACGGATGTGGCCACTCAAGTATAATAGCACTGAGCCCTGGCATTCTAAAGGGTCAGAATAACTGTGGCCAAGAAGAAGTCATGCATCATGCATCACAAGAACACATGTAGTGCTATTACTCAAAGACACACACACACACACACTGAGGGGGAGGCAGAGTGATGTTGAAAAATGTCAGGGTACTTGATAAATCCTGAAATTTAATCACAGCACACAAAGCTGCATATGGGTTTATAATGGCTAATAAACTTCTTTGGTTTCTAGGAAATCTTTTGAGAAAGTCTGTAGACAATTTTTTTAAAGTAGGAAGGATCTCAAAAAGAAAATGAAGTTTTTTGGTATTTTATGTGAAAAAAAATGTGCACATTGTCCTAAACATGCACCATCTTGAAATACCTTCAATGCCCAATGCTAAGTGTTATTCTTTAAGCATAATGTGATACTTACTTGGCTTTCTTAAGAATGTTTTTTTTATTCCAGGTCCCTTCTGTTGTCATGGACCTTGTTAAGCTTTCTCTAAGGTATGTGATTTGGAAATGCTTTTACTTTTTTCTGCAAGAAGTTTAATGTTCTTCCCTATATATGAAATTATTATATATGTAATGCACAGTGATTTTGCTATAACTAGTACATAATTTTTTTAAAAATGCAGTGTTCCAAAAGGTCTTTCAACTCCAGGAGAGGGTTGGCAACACTTAAATGCATCAATAAAAGCACTTAAGAATTTAATGTCATTAAGGAAAATGAAGTTGGGACTTACTGGGTAAGTGATGGCTCTTCCCCAAGGCAAATGAAAAAGCACAGAGAAGGATAAGGAGGAAAGAATTGGAAGTGAGAGAAGTGGAAGCAAAGTAAAAGATAAAAAGCTGAAGAGAGAAAAATGAGAGCAAGACGACTTAAGGGTCAAGATGTGGGGGGCAGGCAAGGGGATCAGTGGGTGGTGGTTTGTGGTGGGCGGATAATTGTCAAAAGGGAAACCAATCTTGATGTCATTCACCAGCCCAGGAGACCTCTGTGGAACTTGTAATGTCCTAAGAAGTTCCTGTTTTGTTGTTCTCATTTTCTTTCCTTTTGCTCGTAAGTTTATTCTCTAAGCTCTCTTTTTATTTTTTTCTTTTACAATTTCCCTATGATATAAATAACGCAGGCAATGGATCTCAAGTCAGCCTTTTTTATTTTTTAAGATTAAATATACTGAGTTGCCTGAAAATCTCTTATCTGTTCTCTCTTATACAGTCATGTAACTAGACTTGTTTTAGAAGATTGCAATCATTTTAGCATTCTTTCCATGCACCATAACAATTCTAAAAGCTCTGTGAGCAGACCAGAGCTTATGAGCTGCCAGCAGATCTTCGGGAATCCAGTGCACTCTTCAAAACCCCCACTTTATCCCTGATATCAAATTTAGTGATCAACAGGATATGGGGGAATCAAAATCAGTGCCGTGGCCCGAAACCTCTGCATTCCCCTTGATCTCCAGTTACAGTGCTCACTGCTCAGTCCCATGTCCTCAAGAAGAGGATGTGGGTGGTATTAGAACTGGCAGCCGAGATCCTTTCCTCAGATTGGCACCAGGTGCTTCTTCTCTCTCAGGTCACAAGAACTGTTCTAAAGATAGGAAGCAGACAAGCAGAGGTGAGTCCTATACTTTGTCAAAGAAAATAAGGGGACTTAATATATATGTAAGGAAAACCACATACATAAAACTGAAAGGACAGAGGTCCTTCACTAAAGGACAGTATCACTGCTGATTAAAATTTATCTGATGAGTTGAGCGAATGCTTAGAACATCAGGGCACCTATTCAGGGCAGGACAATGATAAGCATGAAAGGAATGGGTGGAAGAAGAGAAAATACAAAGACAGGGAGAGAAAGAGAGGTTCTCCTTTAAATTTTACTGTCTTCTACTCTCATAATTTGTATCCTTTTGCTGATAAAAATTAGGCTCCAGAACCTACTCGATGAAATGGTTCTTCAATATTGAATACCTTACCTCCTTAATCCAGCCATTTTCTTTTGACTGATTGAAAATTCTCTCCACTGTTTCTTTAACCTGTTCATCTTCAACCTCTTCCGTCTTTGCAATGGAGCAACATTCCTGGTACAGCTTGAATTTAAAATGTTTCAGTTCATGGTAAATTCTGGTACGATTAGCACAAATTCTGCCAATAGTAAACACCTAAAGGAAGAAATAAACATCATCTGCTATGTGAAGTGAAGATATTGTAATGAATGTACAGCCTTTCTGGTTTTCAGATTTTCTTTAAAAGTAGAATCCAATAAATGCTTAATTTTTTAAAATTTATACAATGATTCCTTTACCTTCTTTTATTTAAATAACCCAGTTAATAAAAACTGAGCAACTGCTATGTTTCAAGTATTGAGCTAAGCACTGGAGATGCAGAAATGAAATATGTACCACCTGTATCAGGGGAATTTACAGCCCTGGGAGAAAAACAAATGATCACAAAACAATGTGCCAAATGCTATGCCTGGGATGCAATCAACGTACAGAGAAGGGACAATTAACCCAATCCAGAAAGGAGAAGAATCCTCAATAAGGTAATGTGTGAACTAAGTCTTTAAAACACAGAGTCAGCCAAGTTTGGGAAGGAGGAGAAAAATGGCTTATAAGGATAAGGACAGCCACACCCCAAAACAGAAAAGCATGCAAGCTATTGTATATACAGTTACTGAGGTAAAAATGCCTGGATTATGATAATTTTCTAGCTTATAAACAACATGTAAACTGAAACAAACTCTCATACCAATATTAAAAATTGGTAGTTTTTAACTACTTTTATTCTAAAATATTCTGCGAAGTAAAAAATAACTTTGTGTTTTATCCCATTTGTTTCCTGAATTAATGAGTCTGATATAATTATAACACATTAGTATTTTATTGTTAGAAAACTACAAAATTTTTGATTTCTATCTTTATATGGACTTCTGGGATTCTACGATTAAGAATACTATTCTTGTGAAGTCAACCACCCATTCTCTTTCAGAATGTTTTGAATGTATACTTTGTTATACACACCTATAGCCAAAATAGGAAAACAGTATCCCTGCACTGACCAAATTAAATATAATTGTACCTACATTATTTCACTCATTGTAGAAAACGCATCAGAAAGGGCTCCAAACTTTGTAACATGACCAATCTTATTCTCATAGAGTAACCTGAAGAAACAAACTTCTTCCTAACTTATGTATTTGTCTCTGTGTCTACATGCATAATAGGTTATGCTTTCATGAATTCAGTACAAATGATATAGTTACAATATTGATCTATGTAACTTGTCTTCTATCTGGCAAATAATAACTGGACCGTTTTTCTGAAGTCACACTGTAGGGATCACACAGGTGATGAGTTCAATACACAGTACAAGAGTATACTGATAAAGATGAATGAAAGTTAAATATGATGATCAGCAAGAGTCAGGTTTGATGCATCATCTTGTGAAGATGGTACCTGCGATACCTTAAAACCTTTCTTAAAATCCCCAAAAGTTGAAGAAAATCATGTTCAGATTTCTGTTCATGTTCTGGGAAAATCTGTTTTTCAGATCATCAGACACAATCAGGTATTATTGTTCATTGCTTACTCACTCTAAGTATCATTCCTATTGCAACATTATCATCAAACTAGTCGTATAAATTACAGTTCACTTGCCAGTAGCTCCCACTTTGAGTAAAAAGATACCACAACAGTTGCAGTGGACACTAGGGCTAGTCTCTCCATTTCTGCCATTAGAACAGATGATGTGGGAGAAGTCTCCTATGGTTGTTCTGGAAGAATAATGTGATTTTTTTACTTCTATTGCATTGTATTCTGTATTTCCACAAAACAAGAGGAATTTATCTATATAGAATTTTTAAGTTGGGACAAAAGGGAAGGAGAGGTGTTTAAAAATCTCTAATTTTTTTCTCTATGAAATAAAAATATCCACTGAAAATATTAAACATTATAATTTACTCCTTTCCATTTCTAATTCCTACCCTCTTGGTGTCTACCTTACACTTATGGAGGTCAATAAACCCAAAATTACCTTTAGAATATTCTCACACTATTTTTTTCTCAAATGTAATCACATTTTATATGGAAGAGCCTAAACCACTGTTAGTAAGGCTTCATAGAAAACAGTAAATGTAAACAGTAAATGTATATAGTAGTTGCATACACTGCAAGTGGACCTCTCCTTTCACCCCACCCCTGTTTCAGTGTATTGTTATAGCCCACTATACCTTATGAATTAATGTATACAGTACAACACAGCTTATATTGTAGCATGCTATTTATATGAAGTACTAAAAACAAGTAAAATGAATCTATGCTGTTAGAATAGTGTCCTTAAATGTCCAGAAATGTATTCAGAGAGTACTTTTTATTAACTAATTGCATTTCTAAACATTAAGGACACTATTCTAGGGAATTCCCTGGCG
The DNA here is from genome assembly GCF_008692025.1 of Phocoena sinus. Classification (NCBI taxonomy): domain Eukaryota; kingdom Metazoa; phylum Chordata; class Mammalia; order Artiodactyla; family Phocoenidae; genus Phocoena; species Phocoena sinus. The sequence continues at coordinate 37,679,968 of NC_045770.1, read as the reverse complement.
GTCCAGTGTTAGGACTCGGCACTTTCATTGCCGAGGGCCCAAGTTCAATCCCTGGTCAGGGAACTAAGATCCCAAAAGCTGCGCAGCACAGCCAAAAAAAAAAAGAAAGAAAAAAAAGAAGGACGTTAGTCTAACGAGATAGACAGTATTAAAAAACTTGCCAGAGAGAGAGAGAAATGATAAGTTCTGTGATGATTATCTTAAAGCAGATAAGCAAAGTGACATAAATGATTACTAATCCACTGTGCAGGGTTAGCATAGTTCTATGAACTGATAAATCTGAAGACAACTATCTCAGTTACCAGTGTGAACTAAGGTACCCTACATATCCAAAGATATAAATGGAAACAAAGGTAAAAACTGTCAACAAATTTTCCTAAAGCAGAAGATGGTGATTGCAAGGCAATAGAAATAATCTGATTTGTAATTTATTAGATACAGCATGTAGAAACGTAAATTAACACTGTTTAACAAATTAAAGCAAGGAAATATAATGAAACATGCATTACGCACATCTATAATATCCAGCTCACTGTAGGTAGCTTTTTGAGGTATTTCTCTAGGCCCTCAAATACAGAGGAGCAGCCAGCTTCTTAAGGAAATTAAAGTATGGAGAAGAAAGAAAAAAGATCCTCAAGGAAAGAGGAAGGATGGGAAGAAGTTTGGATTTTGTTCCTAGGTCTCTAGGAACATTTAGTGCAATAGACTGAGTCAAGGGATTCTCTTTCCTCTTGGCCTGTTCTTTGCATGGACACATTACACCTTGCCACTTGCCTCAAAATTACTACCTCCTCCCACTGGGTCTTAAGCATCTTGAGGAGTCTGGACAGACTCTGGGCAAAACTGAAAAACTGACTGTTTTCAGTCCTCCTAACTGCCTTTCAGATTTCACATATTTTTCCTCTAGGCGATTTCCTTCTCATCCATGCTCTCAGACTTTACCATAACCTGGTGGTCCAACGCCTCTCATCTCAGTACCCTACCCAAGACTGCTGTAACTAAAACTACAGTCCCTCCTCAGTAGCTGCAGGGGATTGGTTCCAGAACCCTCCCTGATACCAAAATCTTCAGATGCTCAAGTCCCACAGTCGGGCCTCCATATCTGCGGAATCCTCTCTGCAGATTTAACCAACCACAGGTATAAACATAGTACAGTCAACCCTTAAACAACTAGGGTTTGAACTGTACAGGTCCACATAGACAGGGTTTTTTTTCAATAAATACACAGTCGGTCCTCTGTATCAGTGGATGCGGAATCCATGGAGGGAATTCCAGAGGAAGATCTCAATATTAATATTTTTGCATTTATAAGTGCAACAGTTTTACAAAGATTTAAAAATAGAAGTAGTACACATTTGCACTTTTTCTTTCTTCACATTGCATTGCTCTGTTCTTGTTTATCAAATACATTTCTTCAAATATTTCAAACATTTTCTTCTGTTTTGTCTAGTCATTCAAAATTAACAGGACCTTAAATATATGGTGATTGCTCTAGGCTCTGAAACACTTCTGATGTAGTCTAGGCTGAAGCACAATTTTCCTTCAAATCTCATATTGAGGTGAATAGGCCTCTCTGTCTGTGGACTGTCAATTTGGTAGATTATCTGCCCTAAAATTTCCATTGGGGTCAAATTCTCCTTTGGACTCCAAAAGGACTTCTGCTTCCCCTGCCCCAGTTACCTCCCTTTTCATCCTCATCCTATACCCTCTCCCCTCTCCCCCGCAGTTTGGGTGATGTATACTTAGACAGTATGCACTATTTCAGTATCTGACTGAATTTGGAGTGAATCTGCTATATAACACATATTTTTCACATTCAAAAACCGCACACTCTTTCCTTGTATTCTTTTCCCTTCTCCTGGTGCTTTCTCCATTTGTGAAAATAACTTAGGGTTACTTGTGCAGGCTTATTTAGTGAAAATTTCTAAATGTTGAGAACTAAAATGAAGGGAAAAAATACCTGTTTATCATGTGACATGAAATCATCTATTTCCATAGTCCTGGTGTTATATAACTTTCCTGATAAATGCACCGAATATGTACAGTGGCGATGCAATCCACAAGCCTGGCAGGAACAGTTCTCAGGATTCTTCAAATGGATACTTACATTAGAATAATTTTCTACTCGCTCCTGAAAATAATTTCAAAATGTAATGAAGGTTTAAAGGATAAGAAAAACAACAGTAAAATAAAACATAAAAACAGCCCAACCAAATTAAAATCAAAGTTAGAAATCACAATGATAGGGCAAGATGTAAGAGCAAAACACACTGGTATTTCTTACTTTAGTACTGAGCATAAGATATATTTAAATTTTAAAAGTGAATTTATAATTTAGGCTAGTAAATGAAAAGAAACCAGATTAGGGAAAAAAATAGTTTCATAATGCTCAAACTTTGGTTACTATTAAGCAGTGCTTTTCACAGGTTTTGATTTACTTCTTTTCCCTCTTCTCATCTCCAGATATAATAGTTAAAATAGGAAAGAATGAGCAGAAAAAATTCAGAATAATATAATAAAATGATTAAATTCATTTAGGTTAGTAAAAAATTAAGAAAAAACAAGATCACATTCAGTCTCCATTGTGTGAATTATATTTTCCACAAAATAGCCCAGAAATAATTTAATTCTCCTATGGTTTCTTACTAAAGTACTAGGAAAATAAACAAGTTTGAACTAGGATTTCTAGGTTGCCAGTATTGCTATGGCCAGTCTAATAGGTGAGTTAACAATGAGTAAACAACCTGAGAAAATATTTGGTATTCATAAATAAGCTTTATTAAGCTGTGAAATTACTTGTGCTTGAGTAGTTTTGCTTACGCTCTAGACCTGTGCTAGATACTACTGCTGTGATTAGTAGCGTGGATCAGTTTACCACAATATGTGAACTGCACACAATGAGCATATTAGCAGGGTCACTAAACTGCATTCTCTATCAGCCTGACAGTAATTAAGTATCCAATATAGTTTCCTTTTTACATTGTATGATTCACAAAGACATTGTCTTTTGTCTACTTTTTACTGTTTCTCATATTTCATGGTACTTCATGACACATGTCACTTACAGGCTGACATTCAGAGTGAACAGATGACTAACCACCTTCCCTTCCTGCTTCTCTGGTATTCACAGAAGCACATGCTGAGATGAAAGGTCTATCAGCTTGGTTCTCTGAGTGACTACAATTAACAGAGCACCCTTATTGGCTCACATTGGACATATAAGTGAAAAATAAACTTTGTTGGGTTAAGCTATTGAGATTTTCATCGCTGGTTTACTTTGTTCGTCACATTATTTATTTTTTGCAGCATAACCTAGCTTATCCTGACCAAGATCGTACTGAATCATCTCTGTCTCTAAATTTTTAAGCTAATATTTTCTTGTATATTACAGTTATTATTTCAACATTGGGTTATTCAAACTCAACATAACCTACCATAGTATGGTAAAGCATACTATAGCAGAATGGATGGGCTTTGAAGTCTGAGAAACCCTACCCCTAAGGTTTCTAGGTTCAAATATTGGCCTGCCTGGCTAATTACTAGCTGTGTAACCTTATGTTACTCAATTTTTCTGAGTCACAATTTTCTCATCTCTAAAATGGAGGAAATAATAGTACATTCCTTGAGGGGTTACTCTAAAGATCAAATAAGATACCTTACTTTGCATATCAGTTACTTGGGAAAATTAAATGATCAATATGCTATTGTTTTATTAAAGACAAAAATATATATACCACATCCTAAGAGCTATGCTATGTGCTTTACCTTAAAAGTAAATAAATATTTTCTCTATCTGAGGAATAAACTGGAATTTACAAAAGTTAAAAAATCACCCAAAGTCAAAAAGATATATATGGTGGCCCTAAACTCAAGCTATCCTCCAAATTGAAGTCTTTTAATTCTTTTTTTTTATAATCCCATAACTGTCCTTAAACCTAATCCATCTGTGGCTAATTTATCATCAGGTAATTCAAGGCCAAACAGGCCTTGGATGAAGCCAAATCTCCTGACATAAATGAGGTAGAGTAGCTAACGATTTAAGTGCTAGAAGGACTATAAGGAACTTGAACTTCTACTATCTTGCCATTTTCCTCTTGCTAATTATTAGAAGCTACAACGTTAGAAGTAGGGAGGAAGAAAAGACTTAAAAATCATATAGTACAGCCTCTACTATTAGAGATCATAAAATAGAAACCTAGGTGATAACATGAAATCAAATATATCTTATAAATTAAAAAGATGTTTCCCCCAAATTGCTAGAACTACAAAATCTTAAGGTGGAGAAGGATGTCAAAGACTACATAGGTCAGTGTTTCCCTAATTAAGTTATGGGAACCAATATCCTAGAAGGTAACAATAGGTATTTCATGAAAAGAAGCCTCATAGTAAAACACAAATTTGGAAAGTATTATATTCTACATTGCCCTCTTGAAGATTTACAGTATAAATTCACACATTAATGCTCCTTGAAAGCCCTCCAGTTAAGTTAACCCTACTGTTTCTCAACCTTCTTTAACAATGAAACTCTCTTTTCTGAAATAATTAACATCCTGTGAGACAATCTCCTCATTTTAACAGATGGGCTAAGCCTTAGAGATGTTCTAAATTTACCATTTAGGACTACTTAATTATTGGATAGATATAACAAGTGTGAAAGACTAAAACAATTATAGCCTTTAGAAGAGATGAGAAACGACAAGCTGATTATTTAACAAAGAAAATTGTTAATAATTTAGAAGATTATTCAGTGTGACTGGTTATTGAAGGACTGGAGTGGGGAGGTCTCCCACTCCAACCCCACCCCATCCCCCGACCAGAGATTCAAAAACAAATAAAACTGTATACCTTATATTGCTCTTTCCAACGACTTCTAGAGACTAAGTTCTCTAGACGAGGCTGAACAAAGCGGTTATCCAAATAATGAAGAGATGTCAACATATCTTGTGCATATGATTTTTGCCTCGCGCCATCTGTTCAGGGGAATAATAACAACAACAACAAAACCAAGCACTTTGCCCGTATAAAATATTTAAATAATTGCATAAAGATTTCTTCCCATAGTTTTAAGAAGATAACTTGCTTGGTTGGTTAGAAACATTTTAAATTTAAAAAAATTAATGAAGTTAAAGAAAATCCTTCCATCAGAGCATTAGGGAAAGGAAGGAGCCACACAGGCTCTCTAATTGTTCCTTGAACACATCAAACTTACTCTTTTCTAAGGGTCTTTACACTTGCTGTGCTCTCTGCTAGATCCATGCATTGCTTCCTCCCTCACTTCTTTCAGGTTTCTGTTCAAAAGATACCACTTGGGAGACCTTCTTTGACCAATCTAACTAACACAGTTTCCTTTCCTTTATCACTCTTGATTTCCTTCTTATTTTATATTTTTTCAAGAATTAATCCCTTAGGTGAAATCATATCATGTTATATATTTGTTTACTCATTGCTGTCTCTCCCATTAGACTTTACGCAACAGGAGGCAAGAATCTTCCATGTCATAGTCATTGCCATATTCCTAGCCCTCAAATAATGCCCGGCCCTTAGTAGGCACTCAACAAATATTTGTTCAATAAAGTCTGAATGAAATCTTACTCTGGAACTTTGGTAGACATTCAGCACAACATATTTATTGTCTTTATTAAGAGCCAGATTCCGTGCTAGATACAAGGGGTGTGTATATAGAAAGTATGGTTCTTCTCACACTCTTGAAAGGGAGGAAAGCAAAAATACATTTTCAATATATATGAAAAGTGCATATACATCAGTGCCACCATACTCAGGATAATGATAGCACAAATGAAGGAGTGACAAATATTATTTGAATGGGTCACAGATAGCTTTCATAGTGGAAATGATTTCATACTCACTTAGAAAATCTAAGGTAGGAAGGGATTATACTCTAACGAGAAACAACGAGGCACAAAAGCATAAAAAAGCATATAACTTTTGGTGAAATTCAAGGAGCTTAGCGCTTAGGCTGGGACAACACATGGGTGTTGAATTACCCTGCTGTTTAATTAGTATATGTCCTGTATCCTCAAGTTCACTGTGAACTCTCAAAGGGCAGGGAAACTATTTCTATTGTACTTTCACATATCACAAATAATAAACACTAACAAGTTTTTCATGTGAATGGACTTTTGGTGTAGCTGATACTAGAGGGAACAACTGGAGGGCCTTAAGATTGGGTCTCTGTGGTTTTGTTTATACACACACACACATATATACATATAGAACAATGAGGCTGCTTAAAAATTGGGAAAAAAAAAAAACCCTGATTCTTCCATTCATATTATTAACTTACCGTATAATGTTCCCAGAAAAGATTTATCTAGAGCATTGATCAGAAGAGCCTTCACAACTCTTTCAAAGTGAGTATAGTGGTCACTAAAAGAATCTGAAATTAATTTAAAATAAATATTAGAATCCAACAGACAAAACAATTCCCTAAATACAATGGGTTCCTTTCTCCAAGGCTAAGAAATTAAGAAATAGGAGAAATTGCTTAATTATCCTAATTTTATAGCTGGCTCAGTGACTTGTCTAGTCACTGAGAATGAAGATGAAAAAGAGAGAGGATGAAAAACTTCCCAAAGATCATAGTTAGTAAGTGTTGGAACCAAGGCTGGAACAGACACTCTGACTCTAGATTTCATGCTACAATCCCCTATATAGATGTTGTTCCACATGGTAGTTAGATTTGATACTTCAGAACATGGGATTTTAGACGTGAATGGGAAATCAGAGAAAATAAAATTCAAATCCTTCAAGACTAGTAAAAATGACTCAATGATGAAATAACTTATTACACAACTAGATAGAGGCAGAGTCAGGAATAGAGCTCAGACCTCCCCCAGAGCTTTTCTCATCGCTTTAATCCCTATATTGGATGGGCTTCTGTGGAATACCCCAGAAATATTGTTTATAACTTTTCTCCATGATTATAAAAAATTTCAAAAGGATACAGGAGAAAATAAACAATATTCATATTTAGGAATAACTTGACTTTTTCAAGGTAGCTAATCACCTTCCCCACACCCAATCATTGGATACTTTGGTCATTCTGCTGATTTTCTGTGCATCCTTTATCATGTATTTCATATATATGCTAAGATTTTGTTTCAGCCCCATCTGCGCTTCCTTTCCTACTGATCTGGCTGTCATTCTCACATCAGTACTATATTGCTTTACTTATTGCAATTTTATGATTACTTTTTATATCTGGTGGGGCAAGTCCTTCCACTTTATTTTTTGTTTTCAAAGGTTATTTATTCTCATGTATTTGTTCTTTCAAGAGAACTTTAGGATTGTGTTTGCAAAGCTGAATCAAAACATTAATTTCAGAAGATATAACCTCTTGTATGATTTATTACCTCCCAGAAACATGCTTATCTCTTCTTTTACTCACATTTCCTTTCCTATTCCACAGCAAATTTTATTCTTGTACCTGTAAAGTCATGCTTTTCTTCTTAAGATTAGGCCTAGTAATAATTTTGTTCACTAGTGTAAATGGAATTTTCCCTCATTATATCTTCTAAATTATTGACAGCATATAAGAAAACTACTGAGTTTTACATATTTATTATGCATCTGGCATTTTTTGAGATGTTTTTCTAAGGAAAATGAGCTTCCTGGAACATTATAGAGCTGGTGAGAGAGATACTGTTTGGGAATTCCTGGGCACTGACTGCTTTCTCCCCTACCCTGAGGAGGATGTGGTCTTGCTAGTGCTAAGTTTATTTCAAAAACCAAGAGAATGTTTATAAATATTCTCTTATTAGAGAACAGAAGCACATGGACTGTTGGTGTACTTTCTTCTGAAATGGAGATGTAAGCCCAGTGTAAGAGGGCAGGGGCAGAGCAAGAAATGGGCCCCTTTTTCTACTCCAACAGGTGCCTCCCACTCATATAGAGAAAAAAGAACTTAAGAAAAATATGGAAATAGATGCTGCATCTACTCCTACTCTCAATATATTCATATCCTTTCTCTTAACTTCTGTATCTTTGGTTAAATAAGTCAGAAACTGATAGTTTGTGTATAATCATATTATGTTCAATAATGTCTTTTCCTTTTCAATAGTTATATTTCTTGTTTTACTTTCACATCTGTTGCATTGCTGAAAACATCTAGAACAAAGTAGGAAATATTTTTGTCTTGTTCTTTATTTTAAAGAGAATACCTCTAGTGCTTCATTATGATGTTGGATCTTGGTTTAAAATATTCTTTGTTATGTAAAGGACATATGCTCATATAACTATTCATAAGACTTTTTGGAAAACTAGATATGGGCATTGAATGTTATCAAGTGCCTTTTTAGAATCTATTTAAATTATTATTTTTTCTCTTTTGACATATGCAACACATTAATATGGCACCTAATACTAAACAATTTTTATAGTTCTAAAAAGAATAGAGGACTTTTTCTTTACTCTTGTAATTACAAAATTACTTCCTTCATATGCCTGTTTGAAAATATTTTTCATCAACTTAGGATGTAAGCCTCTTTAATCTGCATAAACAGGTGTGTTTGGCAACTCAAAAATATTTTCTTCTATGATACCTTTGAATTCACATCTCCATGTGTCTTTATATCCAGAAACATGGTAAGCCTCTGAACACATTCAAATCTTTTATATATCTCACTAAGGTTATGTAATTTTCTTCCTTTAGATTTCCATTTGTTCTATATTCCCCCCCCCCCCACAGGAATTTGTGAAATAGGGTCTTCATTTCTATTCCTTTATGTATTATCTCCTCCTTTAGAAATGTTTTATTTTTCTCTCTATGCTAGAAGCTTCTAGGGTTTAACCTACATATCATTGATGAGATTTTCTGTACTGTTAATTCTGCTCTCTACTGCTTTCAATATAGATTTTATTTCTGACTTTATATTTTTCATTTCTGGCAGTGTATCCTTAACTACCTCCCTTTCACCTCAAACTGTTCTCTCCTCATGACTATTTCTTTTTCATAGATTGCAAAGCAAATGCTTTGTACAATTTTCTTCCATTTCCTTTAATGAAACATTTTTTTCATGGGCATTTTCTTCCCGAGTCTTCAGGGCAGGGTTACTTTTCCCTTGTGCCATATGATTTCACTGGTACTTTTTATTTATCCTAAAACAAGAGGAGGAGTTCTCGAGAGGATTTAATATTTAACATAAATTGTTGTGAGACTGCTCTTAGTCATACCATGCATGTTGATAGAATGATTCTGTTTAATTGCTAGGTGGAGACTAAGTTAATGTTCACTCAATCTAATTTCCAGTATTCTAGCAAGCATTTTTCTAGCAAGGCACTAGTAGACTGAGATGTACTTTTATAATGTACTACTTGGTTTTCTGTCACTCTGAACATATGATAGAGTACTGGAAAAATAATATAATTTTTAGTATCTACAAATCTGAAGGTGTTCCTATCTCTCTACCCGTGTATAACATTATTACCATGTGACCTATATAGATCTGTAATACAACAAACCATTGCTAGTCCATCCCTCTACTTTCTTTGATATCTTTTCTGGGAGTTGCAGTCTCAGAATAAATATGAATAAATAATAATAGGGATTGATGAGAAGGGAAAAAGACTGTCTTTTAAGTGCTTCAACCATGTAGCAGGAGGCTAACTATTCTATTTTAAGGTGTTACAAATGTGTCTGTCTTTCAGAGCCAAATAACAGATAGCAAGGAAGTAACAAAATGTCTTCCTACAGTAGAACTGTTCTCTTCAAAAAGGTAAAATTGCATATGCCACTGATTGTGAGTCTCAAGTGAGTGCTGAATTTGGAGTTCTGAACATTTCTCCCAAATTCTGATCACATGTTGAATATGAGTAGTTGTCACTGTTCTTATAGAAGTTGGGGATGGGGGGAGAATGAATCTGGGAATACTAGCCTAATTACAACCTAACCCAGGCCACAGAAGGGTGTTCACTATTCATCATATAGATTATTGCCTTAACAAGAAAATGTATGTTGATTTTCAAATGTAAGAATTGATTTATAGCAACTTTTAGAACATAATCCCTTGGCATATCAAAAACTGCCTGTATTTAGTTTCATTTATTATATTCTTAAATGGCATAATCATTGTTACCTATTAAAAACATTAATCAAATCATAAATTATCACATAAAAATATGTGGGTTTTTTTTTCCTCTGACGTATTAATAAATCTGGTCACGCCTAACATTTTTGTTTCTTAAACTATAAGACCAAGGAGCCTTCAGTCAATATATTTATCTTAATCATACATCCATCCAACTAATAAGTTCTTATAATGTGTCACCAAGTCTAATGTGTATTAGGATTACAAAGAGAAGTGAAGCTGATTAACGATTTAAGTAATTTTTTGGGAAGTAGGGATGCTCATTTGGATTTCTTTACTGAGCTTTACTTTTTCACATACCATAAAATTCACTCTTGGGTGCACAGTTCTGTAACCAAAACACGAAGTTGTGTAACCACCATGACAATGAAAAAAACAAGTTCTACCACCAGCCCAAAACTCCCTTATGCTCCCTCTCAATCATTTAGTTTTGCACATATTGAGTCTGAGATGTCTGAAAGACACCCCGATGACAAGGTTCAATAAAAAGATTTAAAAATTGGGCCTTAAGACTATGGAGAAATCTGTGCTGGAAATAAAAGTTTGGGAATTTCCCCATAGATTGGGCTGAAGTTATGGGGCAGAGACTGCCTGAAGCACAAGCAAAATGAAGGTAGTTTGAGGATGGAACCTTTAGAAACATCGATATTTACATGGCAAATGGAAAAAGAGGAAAGCAATATTATAAAGGGGAATGCAAGAAGCGAAAAAGAGAACTTTGAAAGTGAGAGTTGTCAATGGTTAGTGGCAAAGCACACAGCAGTATCAGGTTAACATAAGAACCAAAGCGCATCTTGGCAACTAAAAAGTTATCACTAACGTTGGTGAGAGTAATTTCACTGGATCGATGGGTATAATAGTCTAAGCACAATGCTTTGCAGAGTTACTGGGAGACTTGAACAAAAAGATAAGATTTAGAATGGTGGCTAATAGAACATGCCAACTGAAGGGAGGAAAGGCATTAATATGGTTACAAGTTGAGAAAAGAGAGCTTGTAAGGATAGAGCCAGAAGGAGAAGCTTCAATTAAGAACACATAAGATAAAATGTATTGCATAGAAAATGAGGTACATCTCCTTCTAAGGTGGAGATGCTCAATAGTAAAAGCAAGCACAGAACTTGATATTTACCCAAATGAGTTGGAAACTTATGTCCATAGATATATTTGCACACAAACATTTATAGCAGCTTTATTCATAATTGCCAAAACTTAGAAGCAACCAACATGTCCCTCAGCAGGTGAATGGATAAACAAACTGTGGTACATCCATACAATGGAATATTATTCAGTGATAAAAAGAAATGAGCTATCATGCACATTAAGACATGGAGGAAACTTAAATGCGTTATTAGGTGAAATATGCCAACCTGAAAAGGCTACATGCTGTATGATTCCAACTATAAAACATTCTGGCAAAGGGAAAACTATGGAGACATTTCAAAGGTCAATGGTTGATAAGGGTTCTGGGGTGGGAGGGAGGGAGGGATGAGTAGGTGGTGAACAAGGCATTTTTAGGAGAGTGAAACTGTTCATTTGTAATGGTGGATACCTGTTGCATCATTATACATTTCTCAAACCCATGGAATGTACAACACAAAGAGTAAGCCCCGACACAAACTATGAACTACAGTTAATAATGTATTCATATTGGCTCATCGATTGCACCAGATATACCAAACTAATCCAAGATGTTAATAACAGGGAAACTCTGAATGAGGGGTTATATAGGAACTCTCTGTACTTTCTACTCAACTTTTCAGTACATCTAAAACCTCCCTTAAAAAAACAAAAGTAAGCATAAAAGTGTAGGATAGAGAAGAAAGTTAAAATAGTTCCCATATGGTGGACTTTTATTTTCATTAATTAACAGGAGTGTTTATGAGTGGGTATCTCTCAGTAAATGTTCTATCACATTCTAGATATTAATATCCAGAATGATGGGACACTTCCTAATTGAGTTTTCCTGGGATTCAAATGTCCAGATGGCAGGTGAACCAGTGCCTACTGACATAAGGAAAACAGTCATTAACTTTCAATACACAGATGCTTAACACTGGCATTTCTGTAACTGATAAATTTCTTGAAATTTGATTCATACCTAAATCTACTAATTTATCTAAATCATGGTATCTAATTTGAACCATATTACACTTAACTTTAGTAAATATGTCCTTTAATTTTTTGGGGAAAAAATGCATTCTTGAAGAAAAAAAATGTTTTCATCCAACAGAGTTGTACCAGAGTTGTAAAACATCATAAAAAACTATTTAAATTTATGTACAACTACAGGGATCAGAACAATAATACATATTTAAAGACATCCTAAATTTTCAGGGCCCTATTATTTATATTTTCATTGTGTGAAAATATAAAAGATTCTAATTTTCTGATAGGTTTCACTGAGTTTCACTTCAAAAGATCAGATAACACCTGTGGTTCTCAAAGTGTGATCTGTAGACCCCTGGAAGTCTCCTAGTCCATTTAAGGGGATCAGTGAGGTCAAAGCAATAACACTAAGATAATTATCTGCTGTTTCACCATGTTGACATTTTCAATGATGTTGCAAAAGTAACTATGGATAAGGCAGCTGACCCCTTAACATGAATCATGGCTATAGAACCAAACTACTAGTAATCATTATAACCATTCCTATGCATTCAGTAAAAAACCTACTTTCACTTAAGAATGTCCTTGATGAAGCAGTAAAAATTATTACTTTTATTAAATCTTGAATCTTGAGGCTACACCTTTTTTGTATTCAGTGAGATGAAATGGGAAGGATGGATAAAGCACTTGTGCTGCATATCAAGTGTAATATCGTACTTTGAGAAAAAACTGAGTTGGGAGTTAAAAAAGCCTCATTTGTCAGGTTTACTTGAAACACCATGTTTACTTGAGAGAACTATTGACGAACTATGTTATTCAGGCATTTGTCAAATATTTTGTCAAAAATGAGCAAAGAGAAACTGTCATTTCAAGAACTCACAGTATTTGTTACCGAAGATAAAAAACAGATTTTTGAGTAGAAATTAGAATTTTGAAAAACTTGTATTTGTTACTATGAGCTTGACAACTTCCCAATACCTAAAGAATTTTCTGATGAGATTGGTGGTGATATTAATGAATGTGATTTCTTAAATACTGTATAATGAAATGTGTCAATATATGGAAGAGCTACATAACCCAGTGAACCAATATTTTCCAAATGATCAGTGCATGATGTTACAAAATCATGCATGGGTAAAAGATCCATTCAAATTACAAGACAGACCAAAGGAATGTAATGTAAGTACTAAAAGTTCATTCATATGCTTTCACATTCTATACTGCAAACTAACCTTTAAGAAACTACCACTTGTTCAATTTTGGTGTGGTGTCAAATGAGAATATCCACAATTATTTAAAAAATGCTTTAAAAACAATCCTCCCTTTTCCAGCTACCTATCTGTGTGAAACAAAATTGCTTTCATCTAATATCACAAAATATCACAACAGACTGAATGCAAAAGCCGATATAAGAACCCAGCTGCCTTCTGTTAAGCTAGATGTTAAATATATTTATTAAAATGTAAAACATTGCCATTCTTCTCATTTTTTTGAAAAATAGTTATTTTTCAGAAAAATGTTATCTAACGAGCTTATCACATTACACGAGTTATTTTATGTCATTTAATTAATAGATATATTTTAAATTTCTCTTTTATATTTCTACAATGGTAAATGTTGATAGATATAACCCACAGAAACAAAAGCTCTTTGGGGTCCTCAATTATTTTTAAGAGTGTAAAGGGTTCTCAAAACCACTAAAATAAACTATTATTAGACAAATTTACCTGAAAAATGAAAACCACAGCTCCTAATCAATGATTTAGAACATGATAGTAAAAGGCTGATTTGATACTTAGTATAATATCATGATTAGAACAAGTCATAAAACATTCTCTTGATATTTAACTTACAAAGAGAATTCTGCTTTACTAATTTCAGTTTTTCTCCTCGTTGGCTTTTATTCTCTTCATCACCCTCCTCATCTTGCACTACAAAGTCATCAATAACATAATCATCTCCATCTTCATCATATTCATAATCATCTTCCTCCTCCCCCTCCTCCTCATCATCATTTTCATCACTGCTTGGGCAGGATTTCTTTTCAGAATCCTAATTAAATTAAAACATACCTTTTAGTATTTTTAGTAAAGTGTACCTTTAAAAAACTGTCAGTATGGGGCTTCCCTGGTGGCGCAGTGGTTGAGAATCTGCCTGCCGATGCAAGGGACACGGGTTTGTGCCCCGGTCCGGGAGGATCCCACATGCCGCGGAGTGGCTGGGCCCATGAGCCATGGCCGCTGAGCCTGCGCGCCCGGAGCCTGTGCTCCGCAGCGGGAGAGGCCACAACAGTGAGAGGCCCGCGTACCGCAAAAAAAAAAAATTGTCAGTATGGATGTGAAATTAAAAGATTAAATCCGAAATAAAAAACTGATTTGTAGAAGTTAATTTTATATTTTAAGGTTAAAAAAAATCTTATGTTAAATGTTGAACTTTTGAAATTAGGAGGAAGATAATATACCCTGGTAAGTGAAATAAGATGTTTAAAATCGACATTAAGATTATAAGTAGAAATTAAAAACAGGAAAGACCAAATTTTAAAGAAGTCTTTCAATTTTAAAAAAGAGTGAAAGAATGAGGCTCATAAAAAATATTATTAGATACAATACTGCAATCAAACATGTTCAAGGAAACTTGAATAAAAAGTAAATTTTAGAATTATTGTGAAATAGAACAGACTCAGGCCCTTTGAATTTTATAAAATACTTAAATAAAAAGTTAAAAACAGTAACAAAACCAATAAAATATAACACACCTCAAAATCTCTACTACTACTGCGTCTCTGACAAGATCTCCGTTTTGAGAGGTCTTGCAGTTTCTGGAGCTGTTCTCGCTTTCTTGCGGCTAAAGTTTTTTCAGGTTCTTTTTGCTCCATCTCCACTGAAGAACATTCATCTTCAACCACTCTACGTGGATGTTTAACTCCCACTTTTCTAACAAGGATATCACTGTCGTCACTTTCATCACTGTCGTACATCACAGAGGAGATCCTTTTTCTCTTCCCTCGCTTGATGTGTTCTTCTTCTAAATCCTCCTCTGTTATTTGTCCAGAGTGTTTGTTGAGATCATCTTCCTCTTGACCTGAATGCTTTTCATGATCTGGTAAGTCAATACTTCCATGTTTGGTTTTGTTCTTTTCTTCTTCATATGTTGAACTGTTGCCAGTGTTAATGAGATGCTCACTATTGTTTCCTTCACTTTCAACTTTAATTAATTTAAGCTCTCTTTCATTTTCTGGCTTCTTATTACTATCAAGCCCCTCGTTACTATCAGGTTCTTCATCACTGTCAACACTTTCATTATTGTCAACACTTTCATCACTATCAAGCTCCTCATCGCTCTCAAGCTCATCATCACTATCACATAATTGTGAGAGACTACTTCTTTTAGTCCGCCTCCAATCCACTCGAGATTTCTGTTCACATTCTTGAGTTTTAGAATTTTTCCTTGTTTCATGTCTTCTAATATGTACCATTTTCACTTAAGCTTCTACAAAATAAAGTTATTAGGAATATAATAATGATAACCAGATTACAACAACGAATGCATTTATGGTACAAACTATATTTATTTGGTGTTATTAAATGGTTCACAAAGGTAAAATCACATGAAATATCTGAGTGAAGATGGTTGCATAATTTGCATAACAAATTATGGAACAAATAATTTATTGAACATCTATGAAATCATCATATGAACATCTATTCTGAATTATGTTGTATGTTGTGCTGATAGAGGTTCATAATTAAGAAAAATGCAAGGTAGTATTCATTTAGTACCAAATGAGTGATAAAAAAATAACTGCAATAAAAGTGTAAAGATGCAGGAAGATCAGAACAGCAAGTGTTTCACTGAAAATTTTATTGAACAGATATGATCTGATAGACCGCTGAAGAATTGATTAAGTTTGAACAGAAAGAATGAAAGACAAAGGGATTTCAGGAAAAAATGATAAAGTTAAAACTTTGGCACTGAGAATGAACATGACATGTTTAGTAACAAGTGTGACCAAAAAGGTGTGAAAAAAGGCTTTATGCTGGAAAAAAGAGACCAGTATAGAAAGGTAGGGTGGAATTACAGAATGATTCCTCCCATAAGCAAAGAAGGATTCTGAATACAGAAATTACATGAATTATAACATAAAAGTTAAACATTTATATGAAGAAAGTTATAAAGTACTAAGTGACATAAAATAGGTAACTGCAAAATTGAGTGATAACTTATCTACCAAGATTTCAGCCTCCATATATTTTAGTAAAATGGCAATGACTTTAATCCATTAAAAGTTAAAGATACAATATAATCCAATAGAAAACTTACTAACAATCCAATAACATAGGTGAAAAAACAAAAAAGTTTCATGGCGAAGCAGAGCATGGTACTGGGAAGAAAAACAAATGATCTAAGTTCCTGATTCAGAAAAGGGTGAACACCATCAAAATTATCACAAGTATACAGTAAAAGAACAATTAGAGACAATTTAACTAGAAAAACGGTAACATATATATACTTCTGTGGTTGCTAAGGAAAATAAAAATATGATCACCATGCAATGAGACTGACCTCATAATACACATATAAGAACTTATGTATTCAACCGAGTGCTGTCTCCTTCAAAGAAATCACATTATGAGGTTGATTGTTCCAATATTTCCATGATGGCACAGAATATTCTGGAGATTTTCTATTTTATTTTCAAAAAATATGAAAATAATCACACTTCATTTTTTATCCCAGAGAGACATTTAAATATCCACTTTATTCACTTGTCTTAGTTATAAGGGATTGTTACCAGCTTCCAGAAATGAAAGGCAATTTGAAAAGATGAAGATTAACTACTATTAGAGATATTTTTTAAATGTGCTGCAAACTCTGATGGTAATTCCAAAACTAGAACGCCAGAAATTTTTTGAGCAATGGCAGTGTTAATGAACCCAGTTTATAGCTTCCCAAGATGATTATCTTTTTAGTTGGGGGGGAGATACCACCCATTTCATTGCACAAATTCTGTTATGTTTATAAGGCAATGTGACTGCTTCTATAATGGTAACAACTCATATAAAATCAGAACAACAACAGTTGCTAAGATTATGCACAAGAAATTATAATGTAGGCGACCTTATGACACTAACTGCTACAAGATACCTTCAGCACTGTAACAGCGATCTACTAAATCCTAGTCCATAGACCAAATATTCTGCTATTTGAAATTACACTTAGGTTGCATTTTACAGAAGGTTTATATTAAAATCAGCAAAGAATAAAACTGTGTGTGGTCAAAATTACTCTTTTTAAAGATCTCTATATTACTCTTCAAAGTATGGATTATTGTATACCATACTGCTGCAAATTATGTCCCCCCAGTTTCTCTTTCAGGTTTTAAACAGATTACTGTCTTTTTTCTTTTTATTAAACACCAGATAAACTAGGCAGGTTATATTTTGAAGCCATATAATACAAAGAAGTATTTTTTAAGCATATATAGTTATAAATTTGCATAAGCTAACTATGCATGTGCTTTACACTACAATAAGAAGGTAAGGCTTTTTTATAAATCTGTCTGAATTGGGAGAAATAATGAAAACAAGTTTATGAAAACAAAAGACAGATATGGCCTCAGTAGATACACTAAAGTATGGACAGGAGGAATATTAAAGTGAAAGATGATTTTATTAGTACTCAAAAGCAGTTTCATACACACTAGATGATTATCTTACAAAACTATACCATGTACAAAAGACAGTTATTTCAAGAGGTGATTCCTATGAGAATAATAGAAATGATTAAGAATGTCACACTATTCAAATACCTATGACTGCACAGAGTTAAGCTATTAAAAAACGCTATATGTATAGTAATTTTCAGTGCATTTTCAAATATATTTTAAAATCCTGACAATGATCCTAAAAGGAAGATATTGTCTATCTTCATTTATAAAAATCAAAGCCAAGGACGTAGAGTTTAAATGACTTACCGAAGATCACACAGCTCGTTAGTGACAAAGCAGGGATTAGAAACCAGATCTCCTGATTCCCCATCCAGTGCTACACAATGACTGCTGCCAATATTATATTTGTACAAGGTAGGAAAAGTTATGCCTTCAAAAAGTCATTATTTTATCTCTCATTCAGGCTAAATTTTAGTTTCTGAAAATAATCATTAAAATAGTTTGACAAAGAGTTTACAAACATGCTTTTTAAATTATGTAACTGAATTTTAGTGCACATGAATTAGGCCAGAAACTTCTGTAAATTATTTATCTAACAGGCAAGAAAAAAATGTGCAAGAGAGATGAAAATTTGCAGACTTCCCTCTACCACCTTACTGATGACACTGACCACAAAATTTAAGGGATTCCCCACTGAGTCAAAAAGTAAAGATTCCAAAGAAAGGCAGTCTCTGATGAGAAAAAAATTATTTTGGAAAGCTGCAGTATTGAATGTTTGAGGAGGCAAATTTTATGTAAACAAATCAAATTTCATTTGGCCAACTGCCAAATTTCCAGGGCGTCTCATATTTCAAAATTGCTGTTTATATCAATAACGTCAAAAAATCTGTCATTGAAAAGGAAGATAATTTGATTATGGTTGGCTCCTCTTTTTAAGTGTGGATACTTTTACTGTGTGAGCTGGGGAGGGAAGAAGGATGACAGGGAAAAGGTGAGTGAACTGAACCTGAAGAGAGAAATGAGAAGATAGAGCCAGGCTGATGGATAAGACATCTCTTGATCATTATAATTCATTCAGAAAATAATCCATGCAAATGGATGTAATTTCTATATATGCTGAGTATACACTCAATTTTTTGAAATGAAAGTTTTATCAAGCTTCTTTAATGATACCTTACCTTTAGGCAAAGAGAAAAACAGGGACTCCACACAGAGAGCATTAAATAAGTGAATGAAGATGATCAATACTATCACATCTTTGTGTTTCATGGTTAAAATCATGTAAATAGCACATACTATCCTGTCTGCCAAAGAATGTCAAGGTGATAACCCATAAGGCTTGTGTTCTTTCTCTAGCATGGTAACTCTACAACTAAAAAGGGTACTTTGATGCCACCTGAATTTCTCATCAGAAAAAATACCCTTTATTCTAAAGTTTGAGGTTAATTCATCAAGAAAAGATTCATTCTAGGAATCAGCGACTTGCCCTATGAACAATGTAGGTGGTAGTTTACACTTAAAAATTTGAAGGGCGATGGAACCCCAGCCATTACTTGAAATTCCACCAGAAGGGATGCATCCTCTTTGTAAAACACTACCCCTCTTGATGTTTCCTTTTATATGACAGTTTGGAGAGGAAACCTTAATAAACCAATGAAATAGTCATTGAATGTATACTATGTGCCAGCGCATGCTCCGGAGCTGTGGCGTTTCTAGAATTCAACAACACGGTCTCTGCTCCCAAGAGCTCACAATCTGACGAGATTACTTGGGACACCAAAACAAGCCAGCGTAATACATGATTTAAGGCTACAGAATATGATTCTTTTTTTGTTCTTATCGCAGTGCTGTGAATAAATTTATCATAGTTCTTCCACTGGCTGGAAAACAGGGCAGCACAACAAAACAGAAGTGAGAAATAGGAAAATATGAAAAACATAAAGGGAGGAAAGCCAATGTCCCCCACTTAGATTTACGGTTTAGTACTCCACAATTTCGCACAGAGTGGATCCTGCCAGCTTGCTATCTCCGACAACTATAGTATTCATTAAAATCTGTAACACTGAAGATGGTTCGCTAAATTCAGCAGGGATGAGGGGCCTAGGAAGGAAGAGAGCCTCTCGGGAGTTAACACCACAGTCATTTTCATGATTACAAACCTGTCTCCTCGGCGGCACGTAGACACTTGGCGCAGATCGCCCGCCCGTCTGCTACTCACCCCCAGGAGGGAGGAGGCACCGTAGCTAAGAAACGGGACCCTCGGACAGAGCTTCGCGATGAAGTGCGCGGGACGTCACAAACCCCCGGACCTTAGAGGAGCTCGGCCCCCAGAAAACAAACAAAGATCTGGAAAAGCCAGAAACCCACGAAATTACCCGCGGAGCCCCGCGCATCAGCCCTGCCCACTTCCCCTTCGCGGAAGTAACTGGCACCCCGCCCACTGCAGCTCTGCCCCGGCGGCCCGCAGGTGGAGCGACGCGCGGAGGGGAGCCGTCCCGCCTAACCCGAGAGCGCCGGCGGGAATTTTTTATCCCCGCCCTTCTAATAAACCATTAGCAGCCGGGAGCTTGCCTGCACCGCACCCGCGCCCTCACCTTCCAAATCTCCTCCGCCTCCGCCTCCGCCTCCACCTTTGCCTCCGCCTCCACCTTTGCCTCCGCCCAGTTACCCAGTCCAGACTGACGACGCTCCTCCTCCTTCCGGGGACGGGGGGAAGTCCCGCCTCTGGGTGGGGCTAGGGGCGGGGCCGGCGGTGGGAGGGGGCGTTTCCGGGAGCTTGTGGTCGGGGGAGGAGCGGTCGCCGCGCGTTAGGCAGGGAGTGTTACGGGGTCCTGATTCCAACTGAGGTGGGGAGAGGGAGCTCGGCGGGCAGTGAGGAACGGGGAGGACTGTGTAGGCTAAGTACGCCAACGCGGGGAAGTGGGGCTTGCGGTGAAGGGGCTGACTGCAGGGGAAGGAATCCAACGTAACCGTCCCCCTGGGGAATGGGGCCAGTCCCCGACTCCCTGGTTCTTCCGCTCTCTGCTGTAACTTTGGGGTGTGGCGGGGGTTAGTGACGGCCGTTGACCTGGGATCTGGGCGTGAAGGAGGCTTGTGGTCACGATGGGGTTATAGTCTTTCTCGCGGCCACTGGGGGAATAAAACAAATGTTTGTAATCCGGATTATCCGCGGTGACTTGGGGCCTCCTCTACTGCCCATTTAAAGTTAAAGGCCTGTTCTCTCAGACTTCCGCCCCCCTGATCGTCCTTTGCCGTCTCTTTGCCAGCCCAGCCCAGCCAGGGAAGGGGTCAGGGCCACCAGGTGCCTGGTAAGGTTGAAAGACTGAGTGTGTAAGGCTGTGTTAAAGTGAGTCTGTGAGAGAAGGCAGGATTTAGAGGATTGCTTCTGTGTGAGTCTGGGGTGAGTCCCTGAGGCCCAGAGTCTCACCATGTCAGGGAAACGGAAGCGTGTTGTGTTAACTATTAAAGATAAGCTTGATATAATAAAGAAACTTGAAGATGGAGGTTCTTCCAAACAACTGGCAGTGATTTATGGAATTGGTGAGACAACAGTTCGGGATATAAGAAAAAATAAGGAAAAGATTATAACTTACGCAAGCAGTTCTGATTCCACAAGTCTTCTGGCCAAGAGGAAATCTATGAAGCCATCCATGTATGAGGAACTGGACAGAGCAATGCTGGAATGGTTCAACCAGCAAAGAGCAAAAGGGAATCCCGTGTCTGGACCAATTTGTGCAAAAAGGGCAGAGTTCTTCTTTTATGCTTTGGGAATGGATGGTGATTTTAACCCCTCTGCTGGTTGGTTAACTCGTTTTAAGCAGCGGCACAGCATTAGAGAGATTAATATTAGAAACGAAAGATTAAGTGGAGATGAGACAGCTGTGGAAGATTTTTGCAACAACTTTCGAGACTTTATTGAACGAGAGAATTTGCAACCAGAACAGATCTACAATGCAGATGAAACTGGACTGTTTTGGAAATGTTTGCCTTCCAGGACTTCAGTAATCAAAGGTAAATGCACAGCCCCTGGACACAAGTCAATTGAAGAAAGAGTCACTATCATGTGTTGTGCCAATGCAACAGGTTTACACAAACTTAAGCTTTGTGTTGTGGGGAAAGCAAAGAAACCTCGCTCCTTCAAGTCAACTGACACCTCAAACCTGCCAGTCTCTTATTTCAGCCAAAAAGGTGCATGGATGGATCTTTCCATTTTCCGACAATGGTTTGATAAGATCTTTGTGCCACAAGTTCGCGAGCACTTAAGATCCAAAGGCATGCAAGAAAAGGCTGTGCTCTTGTTGGATAATTCACCAACACATCCAAATGAAAATGTCCTGAGGTCAGATGATGGCCAAATATTTGCTAAATATTTACCACCTAATGTGGCTTCGTTGATTCAGCCCTCAAATCAGGGAGTCATAGCTACGATGAAGAGAAACTACCGTGCAGGTCTTCTCCAGAACAACTTGGAAGAAGGCAATGACCTGAGATCATTCTGGAAGAAACTAACTCTGCTAGATGCACTTTATGAAATAGCAATGGCATGGAATTTAGTAAAGCCAGTTACCATTAGCAGGGCATGGAAGAAGATTCTCCCTACCATAGAGGAAAAAGAAAGCCTGGACTTTGATGAAGAAGATATCTCAGTGGCTGCTGTGGCTACCATTTTACAACACACCAAAGGATTGGAAAATGTGACTCCTGAGAACATTGAAAAATGGCTTGAAGTGGACAGTACTGAACCAGGCTATGAAGTCTTAACTGACAGTGAAATTATCAGAAGAGCACAAGGCCAGACAGACGAATCCAGTGAAAATGAGGAGGAGGAAATAGAACTGATTCCAGAGAAACATATTAATCATGCAGCTGCTCTCCAATGGACTGAAAATTTATTGGATTATCTAGAACAACAAGGTGATATGATTCTGCCTGATAGACTGGTGATACGTAAACTTCGAGCCACCATCAGAAATAAACAGAAGATGACAAAGTCAAGTTAGTAATGGTATATCAGCATTACCATTGTTTTGGTAATTGTGTAACTCTTGATCTCTGCAATATGGCTTAATTTTCTTTGTGTTCTGAATTCTCAGACACAGCCCTGTGAAATACAGATACGAAAAATGTATCTGAAGTGGTTTGAGGATTATGTGTTTTGTAGCATCTGTCTCTTGTCCCTTTATCTGTGTAGATAATCAGAAGCTGATTCTGTATAGGTATAAATCACACATATGTATGTATTCACTTTTGTAGATCTACAATTATCCCTTCCATGACAGTGGCATTCCATAAATTTTCTAGCAGAAGTTACAGGTAACAGTGAACAGATTGAGCACTTTCTTGAAATCTTTTGTTTGATTTGTGAGGGCTGCCACAGTAATCTTTCTTTGTGCTAACCATCTTAAGTGGTTGTTTGTTTTGTATATTTGTATACACTGATGGAATGAGAAATAGCTATATTGTTAGATTTCAGGGTGATCTATAATAATTCAAAATGAAGTTCAAATTGAAGGGGAAACTGATCTATGAATTAATAAAATAACTTAGAAATCATGCTTTTCTTACATTTGTTTGGGAGGACTTTTTTCTGGAAGTAAAGTAAATATAGGAAGTGATTGCTAAATTAGAAAACTATTGGAAATCTTATATATAAGATATTCTGACCTATTCATTTGTAGAAACTGGGAGTTGAAAATTTAGGGAACGTTAGGTTATTTATACAAAGGGAATAAAGAGGCTCATTTTAATTGGGTCTTTTTTAAAAAATTATTAATTGGATAACAGTATAGGTTTATTATTTATTCATCTAATTATAGTACAGGTTTTATAATGTTACATGTGGTGATGTGAGCTCCCACCCTATATGTGAGGGAATATCTTGGGTATTTGAAAGTTTTTTGTTTTTTGGGTTTTTTTACTATGCACTTGAAAATGTCTATAATTTGAAAAATTTCATAATACCTTCTCCTTTTATTTGATATGAAAGAAGAAATGAATAAAGTATTTTTAATAAACTGTAAATTATCTGTTTTATGAAGAAAGCAGAAATAATTATGGAAAGTGCAGATTCTAAGGAATTTCATCATTTATTATTTTAACATTTGTAAAAAGGTATTCCTGAATTCGTTAGAATTTGATAAACTTGCTTAACAACGTAGTTTTATTTGACATTGAAAAGATATTACCTATATGAATATTAATTTCATATGTAATTTAAAAGCAAAGTGTCTGCATATTATTTCATATTTTGGGCCTAAATTTTTTAAAAAAAGACTTGTTCTCTATCAGTCATTTTTGAAAGGTTTAACTTTTTCATTGAAATACTTTGCATTTTATAATGACTTTCTTAGAACTCTAAAGCTTCAAAAATACTTGTAGCTTTCCATGATTTCTATTCTCTTCATGATATATGTCTAGCTTTTTTAAAAAGACTTAACTGTGACCAGAACTGTTTAAAAATTGTATTTGTTGCATGAATTGCCTCAGAAGTTAACATACATATTGAATCAGATAATCACACATTTTGCTATAAATTAAATTGTATATAAAATTTTTTTCATTTTTCTAAAATGAAAATATGTACTAAAAAGTTTCTTGGAATTTCTGTCTGGATTTGCTCACTGTTTTTAAAATTAACCTTGTCAGTGAAATTCAGCTGTATCATTGCCACCTAGTGGTAAAATTAACATTACTGTTAAGCTGTGTGGTTTTAAACTTTAATATCTGGTAAAAGGTTCACTGTTTTGTGGCCTTGAGTGTGAATCTTGTGACTCTTTCTCCTGTGAGAGACTGGCTCTTCTTTCTTTGGTTTGTAGCTATTTTCTCTTTTCTGAAAGCTGCGAACAATGGTAAACTAAAAGTTCTGTTTTGGACTCTTCTATCCTTAAATATAATTATAAAAGCTGCCAATTACTGAATACCATGTTGTGTTCTAAGCAGTGTATTTATATCAGTAACCCTAAAATTATGAATTAGGTGGAAATACTGATGCTCAGATCATACTCTTAATTGCTGAAGATCACTTGACTACAGGTAAGAATTTAAACCCAGGTATTTGATGCCAAAGCCTACATTTATTTTATCTAACCTAGGCTAACCTCTTAACCTTTCCAATCTTCAACATTTATTCCTTGCCACCTTCCTCCGCCACCTGCCACCAGTGTCTGAATTTACTTCTCTATTTTTCAGTGCACTTGTGGCAGCAATTGCCCTTTCCTTTTACCCTTTTATGAGGTTAGCCTTCCTCTTGCGCTACTCTCCATTTCCCTGTTTATCCACAGCCTAATAGCATTTGAAATTGGGATCATCTGTTTTTTGACTTCTGGTTAGCCGTGCTCAGTGAGGATCCTTTCTCACTTCAGCAATTTAAAACCCACCATTGGGAAAACAATTCATGCAGACCTTTCTCTTTAGTTCATGAGGTAATCTCAAAGAGAATTGAAGAGTTGGCACAGTATAGTCCCAACATGAAAGCCTTGCCTTCCCAAAGTTGTTGTAAACCACTACCACCAAAGGCACGTTAGCATGTATACACTCAGATCCATACAGATCAAAGGGGATAAAAAATTAACCCCCAAATGAGATGATATGGTGAAGAGAATGACCGTTAGGTTCAAATAAAAGAGGGGGTGGTTAGATGAGAAGAAGAAAATTAAAAGGAAATGTGGCCTACGGGGAGATTTGTTTTGTAATGATGTGAATTTTAACATCCTAGTCCCAGGTTACTGGTATGTGTTGCTCATTCGTAGATGGTCCCTGTAATCTCTGCTTTTCTCCTTTTCACCTTTGGAATGTTAAGCCGTCAGCACCAAGTTGAATGCATTTGATCAGTAGTTGGGACCATTTGGTGGATGACACCAGAAGCTGTTTGGGTACCATATCTGCCCTAAGGTCATAAAGTCTTAGTTTCTAATGCTTCTTCCCTCAATGCCCCACCGAAAGCTGTTTGGCTTTCTATTGCTCTATTAAGAAATTAGCCATAGGATCATGTTCTCTCTAGTCTTACCAGGTTTTCCCACTGATGAGCCTTGATCAACTGAATAATGTTTCTCTAAACCCACACTCTTAGTAGCCAAGAATGTTGTGAGGGTAGGATTACCTGCAGAGGTTGATGCAGGAATTTAGAAACTTCCCTTTTATGAGAGATTTGGGCTTTTGGGGGGTGGATGGGTGAAAGGAGTGGAATTCCTTGCCAGGTTTAAATTCAGTGAATCAAAAGTTCATTGACTACTGGAGGTGATGCGTTTAGGAAAATATAAAGACGGGGAAGAGTGGTTCATATACTAAAGATCTTGAAATCAAGGTGGAAAAAAATAATATATTTGAGAAAAAACAAAGCCATCTGGTTTAATTGTAAACTCATATAAAACAGCCAACATAATGTGATATGGATTATGTGAGGAAACCATAATGATTTAGTTTGCTTATTAATTCCTTCAGTGGCTTCTACTCTGTATATCCTCTACATTTTCAACTTTTCTTTTTTTGGTTTTCACTACTGCTGAGTGACTTCATCCATTTCCATTACCTGCATGCTTATGATCCCAAATCTGTCTCCAGTCACCCTGAAGTCCAGATTTGTATCTTCAACTGAGAAGCAGTATTTCAGTCTGGAAGGGAAATTTAAATTGTTGTTTTGCTTTCCATCTATAGTAAACTGTCCATTAGCATCCTAATGTCAGAGCCAACTAGATGCGCTAAGGAGTTTTTAACAGTGCCAAATTAAGCTAATCTATATTGGTCTGTAATATCAAAGTAGGTAATTATCTTTTCTTATCTCTCTCTCTATATACATATATATCACCTTTCTTAGTTAGCCTTTCCTGCTGCCCTTGCCTCTGACCATTTCTTCCTATGGATAGCCATAGTGGTTTCTGTTTTTCGTACCCTTGTTACTACTCAAGTACTAAAATTGAGTTTATTTTCCAACCCTTAACCTCCTTAAAAGACTATCATTCAAACTCTTTAGACCGAATACATTCCTTAGAAATGTACTATTAACTGTTTTCCCTATTTAAGGCAGCTGGCAATTTACACAGTAACTAGTCGCATGCAATTAGAAGTTGGGGGTGAAAGGATGCCCAGAGGGTAGCAGTTGCTGGGAACACCTCATAATGTGAAAACTACTGTCTATAAGACCTCAGATTCTGTAAGACTTGTATTGTGAAGTGATCTTTTGATGTGTATCTCAATACTGGACTATGAGATCAAGGACCGTAGAATCAGTGATTTGAAGAATAGTATATATTCATTCAACAAATGTGTACTCAACAAACACAAATTGTATTGTTTCTGTGTGTAAGACATTCTAGGCAATATATGGGATACATGGATTAGACTACATTAGACTTATAATAGAGAAGAGGAGACAAATGTAAAAAAAGGGAGAATGAATTGTGTCACATTCTGATGGAGTGCATATACAAGACTAATATGAGTGACATAAGGTAGTATAATCTGATAGGAGGAGTAAGTCATAACAATTGAGTTGGTCTTGAAAAGTAACTAAAATTTTCATGATGTTTTACTGTCTTCAGTCATTGCCAAATGTCCTCCAGGGGGCAAAATCATCCCCAGTTGAGAACTATGGCTGTAGAGTTACAAGCTTACAGGTTTTTGGTCTGCTTTCCAAGTTATTGAAGATAATACTTGAAAAGTGTTTTTAACGCTATTCCATCTTACCAGCCTCTGCTAGTTGTTTCCCTGATGCCTGCTTCCTGATCACTAATTCCACACATTTGAGATTTTTGTCACAGCAGCACCCCATTTCAAGGTACCAATTTTTCTGTTGATCTGGGTAATTCTAGCTGATGAAAAAAACCTCAGAATTTTAGAGACTTATAATACATGTGTTTCTCTGAGCAATTTTGTGATGATATAAAACTTGGTCGGAGCGTGATTTTCTTCAAGCTGTGATTCATGGGCCCAGGCTCCTTCCACCTTGTGATTTTGTGCTTGCTAGACCCCCTAGAGTCTTCTACATCCAGTTAGTAGATAGGAAAAGAGAGAATGAAAAATATACACTGCTTTTTAACTAACTCCTATCAGAAATGATACGCATTATTTCTGTTTATATTCTAATGATGAGCACTCATCACCTGGCCCTACCTTGATACGGGGGTGCTCAGGAATAACTCCCTAACTAGGCAGCTGGTTCCTAATTATGACTTTTTACAATAGAAGGGGAAGGTGCACATTTTTAGTGAATAATTAGTCCTTTCTGAAACAAAAGTATATAATTGCAGTTATTCTTATAGAATCATCCATGGAGCTTTAAAATATATCAATGCATGAGTCCTACTCAGAAAGGATCAGATTGCAATTTGTTTAGAGTAATTACAGTGTATTTATTTTTAATGTTGCAGAGAATAACTAGTATGCAACCAAAGTTGAGAGCCACAAGATTACAAATTTGCAAGGTGAGTGGAGTAGATGTGGAGACAAGAGAATAACAGGCTCCTTTGATGGACCGTAATGTCAAGAATATGTATAGAGGTAGAGTAATGAGGAAGCTAAATAAACAAGCAAATAAGCATGTATATATGTCTCTGTGTGTTTTTAGGGGGTAGCTGATATCAGAGGAGAGAACATAGATCTTGAAAGGAGGAAACTCGTGTCTGAGTCCCAGTTCTACCACTTTTCAGCTCCAGAATTTCTAATTGGTTCTCTTTCATAAGTACCTATTCTTTCATGTATACAATAATCTTCCTTTATTTGAGTGTATGAATTTTACTTATTTGAAACATACAGTTTGACTTCTCTGTGATCCCTCACCTTTTCCTACCCTTTACTGAGTTAATAGTCCTTCATGGAGTCGGTACACTTCCAACATTTTGGTCATTCATTTTTTTTTAAATAAATTTATTTATTTATTTATTTATTTTTGGCCACATTGGGCCTTCGTTGCTGCACACGGGCTTCCTCTAGTTGTGGTGAGCGGGGGTACTCTATGTTGTGGTGCGCGGGCTTCTCATTGCGGTGACTTCTCTTGTTGCAGAGCATGGCTCTAGGTGAGCGGGCTTCAGTAGTTGTGGCGCATGGGCTTAGTTGCTCCGCGGCATGTGGGATCTTCCTGGATCAGAGCCCGAACTCGTGTTCCTTGCATTGGCAGGCGGATTCTTAACCACTGTGCCACCAGGGAAGTCCCCATTTTGGTCATTCTTAATTGTGCATTCTTCACTGTAGCTGAGATTGCCTGAAAGAGTATGACCTCTGCTTTATACAACATATATTATGGGAAGTATAAAAACATCTGCTAAGGTTTGGTTGGAGCCATTGATAGAGCAAGGAATGGACATTATATCCTGTCTGGAACTTGAGAGCTAATTTTCTGAGCTCGGATGCTCCCCAATCCTCCAGAGTTTACCAGGTACCAAGGGTGTTATTCTGTTAATTACCCGAACCTCTGCTTCTTCCTGAGCCCAGGCATCATTTTCTTTTGTGCCTAGCCTGGAAGGTGGCGGTATGTGCCTGGATCCTTGCACTAGGCCTCTTGTTGGTTATATCCGGACTTCTGCCCCCAGCTCTTGCCACCTCATTATATGGAACACAATTTTCTCACACATAGTTTATGGTCCTCCAAAAGTTTACCTTCCTGTTTTGAAGATGGCTATACTTGGTTCTTTTAAAAGTATATACATACATATTTCTTCTATTGTTTATATAGTTGATGTAAGATGAGAATGAAGCATCTGCTCTCTCCATTTATTTTGATATCAGAAGTCCTAGCCGTGTGATATTGGGTGAGTTTCTAAATCTCTGAGTCTTCTTATCTCTAAAATGGGGATAATACAGATTGTTAAGAAGATTAAATAAAATAATGTACAACACTTTGTGAACTAATATGTTAGTTTTTATATTATTAATAGGAAGGATTAAAGTACTAGAGGGCATCAAAGATGAAGAGAAGAGTGGGAGAGTAAGATAATTGAAAGAATAGGGTTTTGTGGTCAAAGGGAGGAATTATAGAGGTCAAGATTGGCAACTTTAGGTATTTACAATGTGTTGAGCCAATATATACAATCAGGCTCTGGCACGCCGTTTTCAATGCCCTAAGCGTCTTTCTCTTACATAATGTGGGGATTAAACC
Organism: Phocoena sinus; assembly: GCF_008692025.1. Taxonomy (NCBI): domain Eukaryota; kingdom Metazoa; phylum Chordata; class Mammalia; order Artiodactyla; family Phocoenidae; genus Phocoena; species Phocoena sinus. The sequence continues at coordinate 37,650,000 of NC_045770.1, read as the reverse complement.
TTTTATTCACACTCTAAGTCAGAAGGGGCTTTTTTTCATATTATAATTATACAATGTTTGTATATTCTCAATTTGAAGACCTCTCTAAAAGGGGAGAGTGGCATTTCAATATATCCTAAAGGTGTCAAGTCAACAAAAAGATCAAGTTTGGTTGCAAATACCTTACAGTTATACAAATCTAATATTTTATGCAAAAGTTAATAAAGTTTAAAGGAACAGATAGAAATCTGAAAAGGAGAGATGGATAAGTAAAGGAATATCAAATAGATTATTGACAAGCATTTGTATACTCTTTTATCTCTTTATGAATGAGGAAAATAAAAATATGGATATAAAACACGAGTCATAACAATTATGGCAGATTTATTTTTAGAACATTTAAAAAATATCATATTGGGATGATTTCAAGTTGACTGAGAACAGTTGTGTGATTTCGGTTACCACTGAAAAGAAACCAGATAGCAGAGGGAGTCTACTTTTTCACTAATAACATTTTGACGAAAGATGAGAGAGATGATTGGTATTTGGTGCCACTCTGAAATTAAGAGAATAAATGGGAGGCTCCCGCGGCCGAAGCGGCGGCCCGGCGCAGCGCAGTCTGCTTGAGCGCTCACCGCAGCGAGGAGGTTTCCTCGGCCGTCCCGCCTTCCGCCGCAGTCGCGGGCTGCGCTGCTCCAGCCGGGACGCGCGCCTCTGCGCTCCTTGCAGCTTCCACTTAGCAGCCGCTCCCCTCGCCGTCCGCACACTCACCATGACGAAGAAAGAGAAGTCCTTCAACCAGAGCCTGGCCGAGTGGAAGCTCTTCATCTACAACACGACTACCGGAGAGTTCCTGGAGCCCACCGCCAAGAGCTGGGGTTTGATCTTGCTCTTCTACGTAGTTCTTTTTTTTTTTTTTTTTTTTGCGGTATGTGGACCTCTCACTGTGTGGCCTCTCCCGTTGCGGAGCACAGGCTCCGGACGCACAGGCTCAGCGGCCATGGCTCACGGGCCCATCCGCTCCACGGCATGTGGGATCTTCCCGGACCGGGGCACGAACCTGTGTCCCCTGCATCGGCCGGCGGACTCTAAACCACTGCGCCACCAGGGAAGCCCTACCTAGTTCTTTTATGGGTTCCTGGCTGCACTCTTTTCATTCACAAAGTGGGCTATGCTTCAGGCTCTGAACGATGAGGTTCCAAAATATCGTGACCAGATGCCTAGCCCAGGACTTACGGTTTTTCCAAAACCAGTGACGGCGTTGGATTTTTCATTCAGCGTGTCTAATCCAGAGTCCTATAGAGGGTACATTAATGACCTTCAGAAATTTCTAAAGTCATATGGCTTAGAAGAACAGAAGAATCTCACAGATTGTCCCGATGGAGCATTTTTTTGAGCAGGAGGGTCTAGATTATACTTCATGTCGGTTTCCTCTTGTCTTACTTGAAGCACGCAGTGGTGTGGATGATCCCGAGTTTGGCTACTCCACAGAAAGCCCTTGTATTCTTGTGAAAATGAACAGAATAATTGGATTAAAGCCTCAAGGAGAACCAAGGATAGAATGTATTTTGAAGGGTGAAAACACATCAGTGCTATCAACTTATGCTTCTAATAGAACGATAAAGTATTTTCCATATTATGGGAAAAAATTGCATGGGAGCTATCTACAGTCATTTGTTGCCGTCCAGCTCATCTTTGGTAATAGAAATAACGTAAACGAAGTAACAGTTGAGCGCAAGATTGATGGATCACCCAACCTAAAAAACCAGGATGATCGTGACAAGTTTTTAGGACGAGTTGCATTCAAAATCACCATGCGTCCATAGTAGAAGTTAGAATATCTCCACAGAGTAAACGTTGTGTTGTCTGTCTTCATTTGGTATCAGCTGGACCTGCCATTCCAGAATTATGAGACCGCCTTGGAGAAAGGTGGAGTGGTGCATGATACTGGGGTAGCATCATAATGTGCTTCCAGACCATAGTGTTCAGTGTCCTTCAAGTAACTGCCTGTTGCCTCTGCTGCCTTTTGAACCATGTACAGTCACAAGATAGGACTGTGAACAGCTGATTCTGAACATGTAAGATGGGGGTTTGTCCAATTTTTACGTGGTTTAATTGCCTAGCGTCTAAAGCTTAATGAGCTCTGCTATGTAAATATTTTATAGATTTAACACTGGTTAACTGTCAACATTTTGATGCCAGCAAAGTTTTAGGGGATAAAATGGTACCTGACCAACGTCAAATGACTTTATAGCTGCAAGAAATGCAGTGTGTGGAGAAGCTCTGTATGTGAGGAGGATAAAGGAAAATAAAAGTGGATTTGAAAGGTTAAAAAAAAAAAAGAATAAATGGTATTAAGCAGCCAAGTATCTCTTCCATTCCCCCTTATTACACATAATGCCTTTTGTCTGTCAGTCTAACAAAGTATATGCCTTAATAGCAACCCATTGTCTGTAGACTGAGCCCAGTTCTCTGCCTTTTGCTGTTTGATCTCTACATCCTCATGTATGTAGAGAATGACAAAGAAAGACCCTGAGTGGATTTGTCTGGTACTATCAATTGACACAGGTAGTAGGAAATTGTCAGTACATATGTGAGGGGAAAAAAATATACAAATTTTATTCTTTATAAAAGACTTATTTGATAAGGCTTTTCTTGTATGAGGCACATAAACACAAATTTTTGATGCAGAAATATATGAGGGCTCCGTGGCAACTGAAAACAAAAGGCTGTATTTGGTCATACAATTTAAAACAACTATTTCCTATTTTCATTTCAGTATTTAGGACTAGCTTATTTTTATTCTGTGTATTACAGATATTTTAACAAATGAAATAAAATTGAATGCAGTGTGGAAAAATCAATTCCATGAATTAATTTTAAGCTATATTTGTACATTCATCAGTAGAATCTCCTTTTTTCCAACCTTAAAGGGAAAAACTGTTTCACATAGTAAACAATAAATGTCGCTTAGATAAACATTTACCCTCTTTTAATTCTAGTACTTTGTAAGTTTCTTTAATGTGACTATGAAATTCTGTCATTTATTCATTTGTTCATTTATTCATTCATCTCAAATATTTACCTACAAATATTGACCTACTCCATAACCAAAAATTTAGTCATTCTCTAATGTCTTCTTGCAGATTTGTGTGATGATAAACTTTAAATTAAATCCTTATATATTTTGTATGTTAGAAAAAAGACTTTTCTACTTTAGTCATCAGTGAGTTGATGAAGAAAGATACTCAGTAAGATTGATGATTTTTGATAAGTTTTAGCATACAGACTTGTTCTTAAAACCTGAGTTATTTTGAAGTTATCATTTAAAAGTGCTTATAATATGTAAATATTTATTCATTGGTTTCTATAAACACTAGATACAAATAATATGCTTTCTGACATATAGTCCAGATATTTATGCACAATACCATGCTATATTACCTAGAGATGATTTGCTGGCTTAAAAAAGAAAAAAATACAAATAAAAGCAGCAAGTTAGAGAAAAATATTCAATAATGGTTATATTCAAAAAGTATTAAAATGTCTAAGATAGGAGTTTTGTCTTTTTTTTTTAACATCTTTATTGGAGTATAATTGCTTTACAAAGTTGTGTTAGTTTCTGCTGTATAACAAAGAGAATCAGCTATATGTATACATATATCCCCATATCCCCTCCCTCTTGTGTCTCACTCCCACCCTCCCTATCCCACCCCTCTAGGTGGTTGGTCACAAAGCACCGAGCTGATCTCCCTGTGCTATGCGGCTGCTTCCCACTAGCTATCTATTTTACATTTGGTAGTGTATATATGTCCATGCCGCTCTCTCACTTCGTCCCAGCTTAGCCTTCCCCATCCCCGTGTCCTCAAGTCCATTCTCTACGTCTGCATCTTTATTCCTGTCCTGCCCCTAGGTTCCTCAGAACCATTTTGTTTTGTTTTTTTTTTTTAGATTCCATATATATGTGTTAGCATACAGTATTTGTTTTTTCTATTTCTGACTTACTTCAATCTGTATAACACTCTCTAGGTCCATCCACCTCACTACAAATAACTCAAATTCGTTTCTTTTTATGGCTGAGTAATATTCCATTGTATATATGTGCCACATATTCTTTATCCATTCATCTGTCAATGGATACTTAGGTTGCTTCGATGTCCTGGCTATTGTAAATAGATCTTCAATGAACAGTGTGGTACATGACTCCTCTGGAATTATGGTTTTCACAGGGTATAAGCCCAGTAATGGGATTGCTGGGTCATATGGTAGTTCCATTTCTAGTTTTTTAAGGAACCTCCATACTGTTCTCCATAGTAGCTGTATCAATTTACATTCCCACCAACAGTGTAAGAGGGTTCCCTTTTCTCCACACCCTCTCCAGCATTTATTGTTTCTAGATTTTTTGGTGGTGGCCATTCTGACTGGTGTGAGGTGATACCTCATTGCAATTTTGATTTGCATTTCTCTAATGATTAGTGATGTTGAACATCCTTTCATATGTTTGTTGGCAATCTGTATATCATCTTTGGAGAAATGTCTATTTAGATCTTCTGCCCATTTTTGGATTGGGTTGTTTGTTTTTTTTGTTATTCAGCTGCATGAGCTGCTTGGTATATTTTGGAGATTAATCCTTTGTCAGCTGCTTTGTTTGGAAATATTTTCTCCCATTCTGAGGGTTGCATTTTCATCTTGTTTATGGTTTCCTTTGCTGTGCAACAGCTTTTAAGTTTCATTAGGTCCCATTTGTTTATTTTTATTTCTATTACTCTAGGAGGTGGGTCAAAAAGGATCTTACTGTGATTTATGTCATAGAATATTCTGCCTATGTTTCCTTCTAAGAGTTTTATAGTGTCTGGCCTTACATTTAGGTCTTCGATCCATTTTGAGTTTACTTTTGTGTATGGTGTTAGAGAGTATTCTAATTTCATTCTTTTACATGTAGCTGTCCAGTTTTCCAGCCCCACTTACTGAAGAGGCTGTCTTTTCTCCACTGTATATTCTTGCCTCCTTTATCAAAGATAAGGTGACCATATTTGTGTGGGTTTATCTCTGAGCTTTCTATCCTGCTCCATTGATCTATATTACTGTTTTTGTTCCAGTACCATACTGTCTTGACTACTGCAGCTTTGTGGTATGGTCTGAAGTCTGTGAGCCTGATTCCTCCAGCTCCATTTTTCTTTCTCAAGATTGCTTTGGCTATTAGGGGTCTTTTGTGTTTCCATACACATTGTGAAATTTTTTGTTCTAGTTCTGTGAAAAATGCCATTGGTAGTTTGATAGGGATTACACTGAATCTGTAGATTGCTTTGTGTAGTATAGTCATTTTCACAATATTGATTCTTCCAATCCAAGAACATGGTATATCTCTCCATCTGTTTGTATCATCTTTAATTTCTTTCATCAGTGTCTTATAGTTTTCTGCATACAGGTCTTTTGTCTCCTTAGGTAGGTTTATTGCTAAGTATTTTATTCTTTTTGTTGCAATGGTAAATGGGATTATTTCGTTAATTTCTCTTTCAGATTTTTCATCATTAGTGTATAGGAATGCAAGAGATTTCTGTGCATTAATTTTGGGTTCTGTTACTTTACCAAATGCATTGATTAACTCTAGTAGTTTTCTGGTAGCATCGTTAGGATTCTCTATGTATAGTATCATGTCATCTGAAAAGAGTGGGAGTTTTACTCCTTCTTTTCCGATTTGGATTCCTTTTATTTCTTTTTCTTCACTGATTGCTGTGGCTAAAACTTCCAAAGCTATGTTGAATAATAGTGGTGAGAGTGGGCAACCTTGTCTTGTTCCTGATCTTAGTGGAAATGGTTTCAATTTTTCACCATTGAGAACAATGCTGGCTGTGCGTTTGTCATATATGGACTTTATTATGTTGAGGTAAGTTCCTACGGTGCCTACCTTCTGGAGAGTTTTTATCATAAATGTGTGTTGAATTTTGTCAAAAGCTTTTTCTGCATCTATTGTGATTATCATATGGTTTTTATCCTTCAGTTTGTTAATATGGTGTATCACATTGATTGATTTGTGTATGTTGAAGAATCCTTGCATTCCTGGGATAAACCCCACTTAATCATGGTGTATGATCCTTTTAATGTGCTGTTGGATTCTGTTTGCTAGTATTTTGTTGAGGATTTTTGCACCTATGTTCATCAGTGATATTGGCCTGTAGTTTTGTGTGTGTTTTAACTAAGCATGTCTTTATTGTGAAGCTTATCTCTCATTGAATTAAGTCTTCATGGGCCCAGTCAGAGGGTTTGTTTTCGTGTGTCTTTTTCTTCTCTTGTGTTTCCCTCCTAGAGAAGTTTCTTTATCATTTGTTGTAAAACTGGTTGGTGCTGAATTCTCTTAGCTTTTGCTTGTTTGAAAACCTTTTGATTTCTCCATTGAATCTGAATGAGATCCTTTCTGGGTAGAGTAATCTTGGTCGTAGGTTTTGCTCTTTCATCACTTTAAGTATACCCTGCCACTCCTTTCTGGCCTGCAGAGTTTCTGCTGAAAAATCAGCTTATAACCTTATGGGGATTCCTTTATATGTTATATTTTGTTTTTCCCTTCTTTCATTAACATTTTTTCTTTGAATTTAATTTTTGTTAGTTTGATTAATATGTGTATTGGTGTGTTTCTCCTAGGGTTTATCCTGTATGGGACTCTCTGTGCTTCCTGGGCTTAGGTGACTCTTTCCTTTCCCATGTTAGGGAAGTTTTCCACTGTAATGCTTTTCAAATATTTTCTCAGACCCTTTCTTTTTCTCTTCTTCTTCTGGGACCCCTATAATTAGAATGTTGGTGCATTTGGTGTTGTCCCAGAGGTCTCTGAAATTGTCTTAAATTCTTTTCATTCTTTTATCTTTTCAGCTCCTCAGCAGTTATTTCCATCATTTTGTCTTCCAGCTCACTTATTTGTTCTTCTGCCTCAGTTATCCTGTTATTGATTCCTTCTAGTGTATTTTTCATTACAGTTATTGTCTTGTTCATCTCTGTTTGTTTGTACTTTAGTTCTTCTAGATCTTTGTTAAGCATTTCTTGTATTTTCTCAATCCATGCCTCCATTCTATTTCTGAGATTCTGGATCATCTTTATTATCTTGACTCTGAATTCCTTTTCAGGTAGATTGCCTATTTTCTCTTTATTCATTTGGTCTTGTAGGTTTTTACCTTGCTCCTTCATCTATGACATATTTTTTTGCCATCTCATGTTTTTTTTTTCCTTTTTTTAATGAGTGGGATTGTGTTCCTGTCTTACTGGTTGTTTGGCCTGAAGTTTCCGACACTGGAGTTTGCAGGCTGTTGGGTAGAGCTGTGTCTTGGTGCTGAGAAGAAGACCTCCAGGAGACCTCACTCCTATGAATATTCCCTGAGGTCTGAGGTTCTCTGTTATTCCAGTAGTTTGGACTTGGATCCCCCACTGCAGGAGGAGTGACCTGAGTGGCCTGACCCCTGGCTTGTGAACCAAGATCCTGCAAGCTGTGTAGGGTGGCAAAAAAAAGAAAAAAAAAATGTGGAAAAGGCCTTGGCTGTGGAGGGCAGGCCTAAGCACAGAGGAGGTTTGGGCAGTGGGTGGGGCCTATGGTTAGGACCCACAGGGCTGGAAAAGGGGCTGTGAGGGTTGGGGGTGGGGCTTAGGCTCAACAGAACAGAAGGGCCCAGATGTGCCTCTGGTCTCAGAGGGCAGGGAACCCCACCTGGGAGCCCAGCAGGCTTTCTGGGCTCAAGTGAGCAGGGCAAATGCCCTCCTCCTCTCCTGCTCCTCTCATCCCAAGGGGCCCCTCCCACCTGCCTCTCCTGATTTCACTGGTCTCCTTCCTATGCTCCCAGGACCCACACTGCCTGGAGGAGACTTTGGAGGGCAGGGGATCGGCCTGGGAGCTCAGCAGGTTCCCCATGCCCCAGTGGGCGGGTCAAACGCCGTCCACTCCTTTCCCGTTCCTCTGGTCTTGGAGGGGCCCTCCTGCCTGTCTCTCCTGTTCTTTCCCAGCCTCTTTCCTATGCCCCGAGGACCAACTCGGCCCAAAAGGGACCTCTGAGGGCATAGGACCTGGCCTGAGAGCTGGGCAGACTTTGTCAGCAGGTTGGGCAAGGGAAACACTGGGTGCACTCCCCCCTGATCCAAGTCCTCAAGGGTCCCTCCAGGCGTGGGAACCCCTCCCCACTCTCAGCCACCCCTGAGGGGCACCGGACCTGTCTGGCCTCCACTTCTTCTACCCCCACTTCTCCCCTTTCAGTTCTGCCACATCCTACCTGTTTGCTTGGGGGTTCTTCCCATCTCCTTGGGCATCGGGGTCCCTCACCAGCATCTGGCAGGTGCCCTAGTTGTGGGGAGACATGAACTCCACGTCTTCTCACACCACCATCTTGACTCTGCCCCCCAACACTTGTTTTTTGTTGTCTTTTTTATAATAGCCATTTTGATAAGTGTGAGGTGATATTTCTTTGAAGTTTTGATTTGCGTTTCCCTGATGATTAGTGATGTTAAGCATCCTTTCGTGTGTCTATTGGCCATCTGTATGTCTTCCTTGGAAAAATGTCTATTCAGATCTTCTGCTCATTTTTTAATCAGATTGTTTTTTTGATATTGAGTTGAGTGAATTCTCTATATATTTTAGATATTAATGCCTTATTGGATATATCATTTGCAAATATCTTCTCCCATTCACTGGGTTGCCTTTTCAGTTTGTTGATGATTTCCTTCACTGTGTAAAGCTTTTTAGTTTGATGTAGTCCTATTTGTTTACTTTTGCTTTTGTTGCCCTTGCCTGGGGAGATGGATCCAAAAAAATAATGCTAAGACCAATGTCAAAAAGTGTACTGTCTATGTTTTCCTTCTGGAGTTTCAGGTCTTACATTTAAGTCTTTAATCCATGTTGAGTTTATTTTTTGTATATGGTTAAAAAACTGGTCCAATTTCATTCTTTTGCATGTAGCTGTCCAGTTTTCCCAACAGGATTTATTGAAGAGACTGTCTTTTCCCCACTGTATATTCTTGGCTCCTTTTTTGTAAATTAATTGACCATATAGTGTGGGTTTATTTTAGGGCTCTCTATCCTGTTCCATTGATCTATATGTCTTTTTGTGCCAGTTCCATACAGCTTTGATTACTATAGCTTTGTAATATAGTTTGAAATCAGAGAGCATGATATATTCAGCTCTGTTCTTCTTCAAGATTGCTTTGGCTTTTCAGGGTCTTTTGTGTTTCTATACAAATTTTGGATTATTTATTCCTGTCTGTGAAAAGTGCCATTGCTACGTTGATAGGGATTGCATTGATTCTGCAGATTGCTGTGGGTAGTAAGGACATTTTAACAGAATTAATTCTTTTAATCCATGAGCATGATACATTTTTCCATTTATTTGTGTCATCTTCAGTTTCAACGGTGTCTTACAGTTTTCAGAGTACAGGTCTTTCACCTCTTTGGTTAAATTTATTCCTAGGTATTTTATTCTTTTTGAAGCAATTGTAAATGAGATTGTTTTCTGAATTTCTCTTTCTCATATTTTAATATTAGTGTATAGAAACACTAGATTTTTGTATACTGATTTTGTATTCTGCAATTTTACTGAATTCATTTGTTAGTTTTAACTGGTTTTTTTGGTGGAGAATTCATAGTTTTCTATATATACTATCATGCCATCTGCAAATAGTGACAGTTTTACTTCCTTCCTTCCAATTTTAATGACTTATATTTATTTTTCTTGTCTGATTTTTGTGGCTAGGCCTTTCATTACTATATTGAATAAAAGTGGCATTGTCAAAAAAAATAAAAAAGGGCTTCCCTGGTGGCGCAGTGGTTGAGAGTCTGCCTGCCAATGCAGGGGACACAGGTTAGTGCCCTGGTCTGGGAAGATCCCACATGCCATGGAGCAGCTAGGCCCGTGAGCCATGGCCACTGAGCCTGTGCATCTGGAGCCTGTGCTCTGCAATGGAAGAGGCCACAACAGTGAGAGGCCCAAGTACTGCAAAAAAAAAATAAAAAAGTGACATCATTGTTCCTGATCATAGAGGAAAAGCTTTCAGGTATAATACCCTTGAGCATTATGTTAGATATGGGTTTGACATTATATGACCATTATTATGCTGAGGCATGTTCCCTGTAAACCCACTTTGTTGAGATTTTTTATAAATGGATTTGAATTTTGTCAAATGCTTTTTCTGCACTGTTGAGATGATCATATATTTTTATCTTGCATTTTGTTAATTTGGTGTATCACATTGATTTGAGAATATTGAATCATACTTTCTTCCCTATAAATCCCACTTGATTATGGTATATGATCTTTTTAATGTATTGTTGAACTTAGTTTGCTAATATTTTGTTGAAGTTTTTAAAATTAATTAATTTATTTATTTTCAGCTCTGTTGGGTCTTTGTTGCTGTGTGCGGGCTTTTTCTAGTTGTGGCGAGTGGGGGCTACTCTTTTTTGAAGTGTCCAGGCTTCTCATTGCAGTGGTTTCTCTTGTTGAGGAGCATGGGCTCTAGGCAAGCGGGCTTCAGTAGTTGTGGCTCACGGGCTCTAGAGCGCAGGCTCAGTAGTTGTGGCACATGGGCTTAGTTGCTCGGCAGCATGTGGGATCTTCCTGGACCAGCCTCAAACCCAAGTCCCCTGCATTGGCAGGCGGATTCTTAACCACTGTGCCACCAGGGAAGTCCCTGTTGAAGATTTTTGAATCTATGTTCATCTGTGGTATTGGACTGTAATTTTATTTTCTTGTGGTGTCCTTGTCTGATTTGGGTATCAGGATAATGTTGGACTCATAAAATGAGTTTGGAAGCATTTCCGCTTCATATTTTTTTGGAAAAGTTTGAGAATGATAGGTTTGTGTGTGTGTCTGTCTGTTTCATTTATTTTCACTCCAATCTTTATTATTTCCTCCATCCTACTAACTTTGGACTTTCTTTGTTCTTTTTTTCTTTTTATAGTTCTTTTACATGTCAGGTTAGATTGTTTATTTGAGTACTTTTTTGTTTCCTGAGGTAGGCCTGTATTGCTATAAAATTTCCTCTTAGAACTACTTTTTTTGGCATTCCATAGATTTTATTTTGGAATATTTTGTTTTCATTTTTGATATACTTTTTGATATATTTTTTGATCTATTGATTGTTTACTAGCATGCTGTTTAGCCTCACATCTTTGTATTTTTTTCCGGTTTTCTTGTTTTAATTTATTTCTGGTTTTATACCATTGTGGTCAGAAAAGATGCTTGATATGATTTCATTCTTCTTAAATTTATTGAGAGTTGATTTATGGCCTAAGTATGTGATCTATGCTGGAGAATGTTTGCTGTGCACTTGAAAGGAATGTGTACAGCATACCTCAAAGATATTGTGGGTTTGATTCCAGACCACTACAATAAAATGAATATTGCAGTAAAGCAATTCACACACACTTTTTGGTTTCTCACTGCATATAAAAGCTATGTTTACACTATACTGTAGTCTATAAGTGTGCAATAACATTATATCTAAAAAAACAATGTACATACCTTAATTAAAAATACTTTATTGCTAAAAGATGGTAACCATCATCTAAGCCTTCAACTAGTTGTCATCTTTTTGCAATAGTGACATCAAAAGTCACTGATCACAAATGACCATAACAAATATAATAATGATGAAAACGTTTGAAATGTTGAAAGAATTACCAAAATGTGACACAGAGACATGAAGTGAGCAAATGCTGTGGGAAAAATGGTGTCAATAGAATTACTTGATGAAGTGTTGCCAGAAACCTTCAATTTGAAAAAAGAAAACCCCCACAATATCTGCATAGTGCAATAAAGTGAAGTGCAATAAAATGTGGTGACTATATTGGGCTATTTTTGGTGGCATTTTGTGTATAAATATATTAAGTCCATCTCATCTAATGTGTCATTTAAGACTATTGTTTCTTTATTGATTTTCTGTTTGAATGATCTATCCATTTCTGTAAGTAGGGTGCTAATGTCCCCTAGTATTGTTTTATTGCTGTCAGTGTCTCCTTTTATGTCTGTTAATACTTGCTTTATGTATTTAAGTGCTCCTGTATTGAATGCATAGATATTTACAAGTGTTGTATCCCCTTGTTGGATTGATCCCCTTATCATTATGCTCTTCATCTCTTGTTACATTCTTTGTTTTAAAGTGTATTTTGTCTTAAATAAGTATGCCATCCCAGCTTTCTTTTCATTTCCATTTGCATGGAATATCTTTTTCCATCCCTTCACTTTCATTCTGTGTGTGTCTTTAGATCTAAAGTGAGTCTCTTGTAGGCAGCTTCTATATAGGTCTTGTTTTTTTTTTTTTTTTAACAACTTTATTGGGGTATAATTGCTTTACAATGGTGTGTTAGTTTCTGCTTTATAACAAAGTGAATCAGTTATACATATACATATGTTCCCATATCTCTTCCCTCTTGCGTCTCTTCCCTCCACCCTCCCTATCCCACCCCTCCAGGCAGTCACAAAGCACCGAGCCGATATCCCTGTGCCATGCGGCTGCTTCCCACTAGCTATCTACCTTACGTTTGTTAGTGTGTATATGTCCATGACTCTCTCTTGCCCTGTAGGTCTTGTTTTTTTATCCATTCAGCAACCCTATGTCTTTGCTTGAATCTTTAGCCCATTTATATTTAAAATAATTGTTAGTAAGTGTGTACTTATTGCCATTTTATTAATTGCTTTTTGGTTGTTTTTGCAGTTCTTCTCTGTTCCTTTCTTCTTCTCTTGCTCTCTTCTCTTATAATTTGATGACTTCCTTGAGTGTTATTTTTGTGTTCCTTTCTCTTTCTCTTTTGACTATCTGTTATAGGTCTTTGGCTTTTGGTTACCATGAGGTTAATATATAACAGTCTATGTATAAAGAAGTCTATTTTAAGTTGATGGTCACTTAAATTTGAACTCATTCTAAAAGAATTACATTTTTACACCCTGCCAATGTTTTATGTTTTTGATATAATATTTTATATCCTTTAATTTTGTGTATCACTTTAATTATTTTAGCTATTGATGATTTTACCACTTTTGTCTTTTAGCCTTCTTTCCAGTTTTATAGGTGGTTGATCCTCTACCTTTAATATATATGTCTTTACCAGTGAGTTTTTTCTTTCATAATTTTCTTCTTTCTAGTTATGACTTTTTTTCTTTGTGAAAAAGAAACATTTCTTGTAAGGACACTTTAGTGGTGATGAATTCCTTTAGCTTTGGCTTGTCTGGGAGACTCTTTATCTTTCTTTCAATCCTGAATGATAACCTTGATGGGTAGGGTATTCTTGGTTGTAAGATTTTACCGTTCAGTACTTTGAATATACTGTGCCAGTCCCTTCTGGCCCATAAACTTTCCGCTGAAAAATCAGCTGATTGTCTTATGGGGGGCTGCCTTGTACATAACTAGTTGTTTTTCTCTTGCCGCTTTTAAGATTTTATTTATCTTTAACTTTTGACATTTTTTTTTTAACATCTTTATTGGGGTATAATTGCTTTACAATGGTGTGTTAGTTTCTGCTTTACAACAAAGTGAATCAGCTATATATATACATATGTTCCCATATGTCTTCCCTCTTGTGTCTCCCTCCCTCCCACTCTCCCCATCCCACCCCTCCAGGCTGTCACAAAGCACCGAGCTAATATCCCTGTGCCTTGCGGCTGCTTCTCCCTAGCTATCTACCTTACTACGTTTGTTAGTGTGTATATGTCCATGACTCTCTCTCGCCCTGTCAAAACTCACCCTTCCCCCTCTCCATATCCTCAAGTCCGTTCTCCAGTAGGTCTGCGAACTTTTGACATTTTAATTATAGTGTGTCTTGTTGTGAGTCTCTTTGGGTTCTTCTTTTTGGGACTCTCTGTGCTTCCTGGACTTGGATATCTGTTTCCTTTGCCAGGTTAGGAAAATTTTCAAACATTATTTCTTCAAATAGGTTTTCTGTCCTTTTCTCTCTTCTCCTTCTGGGACCCTTATAATGTGAACGTTAGTATGCTTGATGTTGTCCCGGAGGTTGCTAAACCATCCTCATCTTGGGGGGATTCTTTTTCCTTTTGCTGTTTGGATTGTGTGATTTCCACTACCCTGTTTTCCAGATTGCTGATTTGTTCTTCTGCATCCTCTCATCTGCTGTTGATTCCCTCTAGTGTATTTTTCATTTCAGTTATTGCCTTCAGTTCTGATTGATTCTTTTTAACATGTTCTATCTCTTTGATGACATTCTCACTGAGATCATCTATTCTTCTTTCAAGTTTAGTGAGCATATTTATTACTATTTCTTTGAATTCTTTATCTGGTAAATTTCTTATCTCTGTTTTATTTATTTATTTTCCCCCTGAGGTTTTGTCTTGTTCTTTTGTTTGCAAGGTATTCCTTTGTCTCTTCATTTTGCCTAAATCTCTCTGTGTTTGTTTCTGTGTATTAGGTATATCAGCTACATTTCCCAGTCTTGAAAGAGAGGTCTTATGTAGGAGGTGTCCTGTGGGGCTCAGTGGTGCAAATCACTTTATCTAGGTGCTCCAGGGCTATCCCCTGTGTAGGCTGTGTGTGCCCACCAGCACTTCCATCCTAAGAGAAAGTTCCATCAGATCCCCGTCCCTCTGGCACATGCTGTAAAATCAGTTAATGAATCTCCTTCTTATATGACCCATTTGCTTTTCAAGCTGCTACTTCTGCACTGGGACTTGGAGCAGGTATGTGCATGAGCTCTTCAAGAGTGGAATCTTGGTTTCCCACAACGCTTCAAGTCTCCTGGATATAACCCTGATGTTACAGCAGCTAGTCTTCCTTGTGTAGGTCTCCCATGCTGGGGATCCCATTGTGGTGTTCAGACCCCTCATTCCTCAGGAGGGACCTCCAAAGTTGTGATATCCCTCCTGCTTGTGGGTTGCTGTACTGGGGGTGTGGTTTCTAACTAGACAGCATCTCTGCCCCTCTTACCCTTCTTGATGTGGCCTTTTCTTCATATAACTAGTTGTAGAAAGTCTGTTTTAGTCTTCACATCATTCTCAGAGATAGTTGTTCTATATGTAGTTGTATTTTGGTGTGTCCATGGAGGACATGAGCTCAGGATCTTCCTACTCTACCATCCTGAATCAGCTCTCATGAGACTTATTTTCTTAAAACATTCATGACAACAGATCTCCATTTGTCTGTGTTGCTCATTAAAATGTTAACTGAGATTTACAGCTTCTGACTCTTGTTAAAATTTTTAGTCAAGGTGAATTAAAGAATTTGTAGATGGGGTTTATAATTATCTTTTTGCTCAGTGGAGTAGAAGAGGAGGAATGATGAATACCACATACTTTATTTACTGGCTGTAATTGAAAATCAGAAATCAATAGAAAGGACTAAATTATGAGTTTTACAGCCCACATATGCATTGATTTATTTCATTCAGTAATTTCCTTTTTTTTTATTTAGTCATTTATTTGACAAAAAATTTTAAAGTGTATACATAAGGCTAGTTAGGATAGGATATGTTAAGATTAATAAGACACAACCCCCTGTTAAGGAATTTAGGGTCATAACTGTATCTTCAATATTAAGATCATCTTTATTAGCATTTTCCACATCCAACAATAGAATCTTGGACCCTGTAGGTAATGAAAAGCTTTTCTGATAAAATCTATTAAAACGTAGAAAGTACCTTGGATGACTACACTACCTGGATGTATGCACCTTATGCAGAGTTTTTTGAAACTAACAATGTTATGCTAGAGTTCCTGTTAATTTCACAAAGCTACTCTGAATAATGGCCATTAAAAAGTATCATAAAATGTTATATTATTGCCTGTTTTTCTTTTATTAATAGACCTTATTGTTAGAGGAGTTTTGGGTGTACAAAAAAATCATGCAGAAGGTAAAGAGAGTTATCTTGTGCCTTCTCTTCCCTACTGCTCCCCTCCTCCACTGTTTACCCAATTATTAATATATTGCATTAGTGGTTCACATTTGTTATAATCAGTGAACTAATAATTATACATTATTAAATAAGGTCCATAGTTTGTATTAGGGTTCACTCTGTTGTACAGTTTTATGGCTTTTGACAAATGTATAATGTTAGATATCCACCATTACAGTGTCATACAGAACCATTTCACTGCCCTAAAAATCCTATGTTCCACCTATTCCTCACTCTCTTTTTCTCCCTCCCTCTGAACCCTAGAAAACAACTGATCCTTTTACTCTTTATAGTTCTGCCTTTTCTAGGATGTCACAGAGTTGGAATCATGTACTGTACTCTTTGTAAACTGGTTTCTTTTACTTAGAAATAAGCATTTAATTAAATAAGCATTTAATTAAATCCATTTAATGTTTTTAATCCATGTCTTTCCATGGCTTGATTGCTCAATTCTTATCACCAAATAATATTCAACTGTATTGGTGTATCACAGTTCATACATTTCTCTATTGAAGGACACCTTGATTGCTTCCAATTTTTAGCAATTATGAATAAAGCTGCTAAAATATTTGTATGTAGGTTTTTGTACAGACATAAATTTTCAACTAATTTGGATAAATATCTAGGAGTGCAATTGCTGAATCATATAGTAAGATTATGTTAGGCTTTGTGAGAAAGTGTCAAATTATTTTCCAATGTGGTTATACCATTTTGCATTCTCGCCAGCCATGAATGAGAGTTTCTGTTACTCCACACCTTCACTGGTATTTGGCGTTGTTGGTGTTGTGGATAGTAGCCATTCTAATGTAGTGATCTCATTGTTGTTTTAATTTATAATTCCCTAATGATATTTAATGATGAATATCTTTTCATATGCTTATTTGCTGCCTATATTTTCTTTGATGAACTGTATGTTTAGATATTTTGCCTACATTTTTTTTTTTTCCATACGCGGGCCTCTCACTGTTGTGGCCTCTCCCGTTGTGGAGCACAGGCTCTGGATGTGCAGGCTCAGCGGCCATGGCTCACGGGCCCAGCCGCTCCGCGGCATGTGGGATCCTCCCAGACCAGGGCATGAACCCGTGTCCCCTGCATCGGCAGGCAGACTCTCAACCACTTGCACCACCAGGGAAGCCCTGCCTACTTTTTAATTGGGTTATTTGTTTTCTTATTCTTGGGTTTTAAGAGTTCTTAGTATATTTTGTATACAAGTTCTTTTCTCAGATATATGATTTGTAAATATTTTCTTGTCTGCAGCTTTTTGTTCTTTAACATCATTTTTTGCAGAGCAGAAATTTTAAATTTTAATGAAGTCTAATTTACCAACGTTTTCTTTCATGAACCATACTCTTGGTGTTGTATCTAAAAAAGTCTTCACCAAACCCAAGATCACTTAAATTTTCTACTATATTATCTTCTAGAAGTTTTATAGTATTGCATTTTACATCTAAGTCTATAAAGCATTTTGAGTTAATTTTTGTGTAAAACCTGTCTAGATTTATTTCTTTGCATGTGGGTGTCCAGTGGGTCCAGCACCATTTATTGAAGACTGTCTTGTCTCTATAGAATTGTCTTTGTTCCTTTATCAAAGACCAGTTCACTATATTTGTGTGGGTCTATTTGAGCTCCTTGGTCTTTTCCATTAATCTATTTATCTATTCTTTTGCCAACACCACACTGTTTTGATTACTATAACTTTATAGTAAGTCATGTGGTTTTAGTTCTCTTTCTATTCTTCAGCTTCAGTATTGTTCTGGCTATTCTGGGTTTTTGTTTCTCCATATAAATTATAGAATCAGTTTGTCAATATCCACAAAATAACTTGCTGGGATACTGACTGAGATTTCACTGAATCTACAGATCAAGTTGGGAAGAACTGACATCTTGGCAATATTGAGTCTTCCTATCTTGAATATCGAATATCTTCCCATTTATTAGATCTTTTTAAATTTTTTTTATCAGGGTTTTGTACTTTTCCTCATCTAGATCTTGTACATGTTTTATTGGGTTTATACCTAAGTATTTCTTTTTTGGGGGGTGCTAATGTAAATGGTGGTGTGTTTCTAATTTCAGATTCCAACTATTCATTGCTGGTATGTAGAAAAGCAATTTATTTTTGTATATTAGCCTTGTATACTGCAACCTTCTAAAATCATTTATTAGTTTCAGTACTTTTTTTGTTGATTCTTTCAGATTTTGTACATAAACAATCATCTCATCTGTAAACAAAAGGCAGTTTGATTTCTTTCTACCCAATCTGTATGCTTTTATTTCTGTCCCTCATTTTGTTGTATTAGCTAAGACTTTCAATATGATATTGAATAGGAGTGGTGAGGGTGGACATGGAAGAAAAAATTTCATTATTTCATGAATTTGATAGTGGAATTAGGCAACTTAGTTCCACATTAGATAAGAGTACAAAAATTTGATCAATAGGTAACTAAGCCTCTTGAAAAAAAAATTTGCAGAGAAAACCAATTTAAATTCTCCCTGTAAACTCTGATTTCTGACTGATATAGTAGATCAAAATGAGATTTTTCTCTTCTACTTAAGTAAATGTCCACAAAGCATGTAAATCAATTGAATAGGAGACCCCTCTTGTATCAAGTGCAAGGCATCCAGAGGAACAAAAGTATCTATAAACACACACATACACACACACACCCCACACTAGGGAACATATAAAACATGTAAAATATTTTCCTATCTTAATTCAGTTCAGTAATAACAGCTACTTTAAAAAATCAAACATTTAGTAAATATATGGGAGAGATATAGGAGTAGGAAAAGAGACAAATGATAGGGAAAAAAAAGAAATATTTTTTAGCATGGTTGTGAACTACCTGGATCTTCTACTGTATTAAGATTTTTTAAATGAAAAACAGAAGAGATAAGGAAGAATCGAAACAGAAAGGATGGCATACACACATGTTCACAGGACAAATGCAGACATATGTTTATTTGATCCTGGGGTTGTAATTATGAGCTAGACACAGTTTAGTGGGAGAGACAATTACAGTGACACACAGAATCACCGCATGGGGGGCACACATATAGAACAACAGAGCAACAGAGGGAAAGGATTATAAACACCTGGAAGATAGCACACACACACACACACACACACACACACACACCATACACAGTGAAGCTGCATATAAAAGACAGATACACACATCTAGGGGAGAGACAACATAACTCATACTCCACTGACACATTTTACATGGAAGTTGCTGTTACAATTTTGTTATATAGATGGTTTGGATTCTAACTTCATTTGGGAGCATAGATGATCTTGAAATCTTGATTTTTTGACAAAGTACGAATTAAGCCCTATGAAGAAAGCTAAGTTTAAAGGGAACAAAATGGACATTTCAAATGGAGTAATATCCCCATCTTGTGGTGTATCAGAATATTGACTCTGCTTTTTAATGGCATTTTGAGTTTACATAATTCTAGGTAAACTATAGCTAACTTGATTATTCTTGGGAACAGGGGAGAGTAATTACAGAGGAAATTGAATCTACAGTTTCTCAACCTATTAAAATTTTCATCAAAGTTAAACAATTTTAATGGAAGAGTTACACTAGTAAACAGTAGGTCCTAATTATTTAACAGTTGGCTGTTCAGTATTTGCTTTAGCTTTGCTGGGCTCAGAGCAAGAACCAAGAGGTGATTCACATTTGAATTTACCTTTTCTTAAATTTATTGCCTAGAGGTTTCATTTTTTAATATTACAAGACCACTTGTTGTTTTCTTGCACTTTATGACATAATAAAAAGTGAGAAACTCTACCACCACCATCAACAATGTTTACTTTGCTGCATGCCCTTCCCTCAGGTTGGGACCCTTCGGGTTACCTGTAATATGGGATGAAGTCTTTGAAAACTCATGCTTAGGAATGTAAGTGTATTCTCCATTCTGTATTATTTGACATTTTTATTGTTGATTTTGTTCTTTGGCATATGAGGTTTTATTTTTTTTAATTAATCCATGATTTAGTAGCATTCACTGAAATGACTCTGATGTGCCAAAACTGTGTAACTAGGAATATAAAAGTAGGGAAGGTGAGATACAGCCCCTACCCATTAGATGCTTATAGTCTAGTTGGGGCCATAAACATACACACAAGAATCACACTAAAAAATAAGGTGATGTCGAGGGGGATCAAAATGGTGGAGTAAGAGGGGAAGACATGGAGCTCACCTCCTCCCATAAACACACCAATAATTCATCTACATGTGGAACAAGCTCATGGAAAACTAACTGCAAACTGGCAGAACTATACAACCAAGGCTACAAGAAAGACGCTCACATAATCAGGCAGGATGAGAAAAAAATTGGGTTGGGACTTTTGCCCCTGGGAGCGGACTAAGAAGAAAAAGAAGGCTGTACAGGTGCAGACATTTGCCCTGGGGAGTGAGTGGGTTGAGCCACAGACTGGGTGTCCCAGTTTTGGGGTTCTTTGTAGAGGACACAAGACACCCTTGGCTGCTTGGAGATCTGCTGAAACAAATAGAAAGGCTGGAGAAGACTCCACTCACAAGCACGCATGGGTGCTGGCTTTCCCCTAGACAGGGTGCAGAGAGGTCTGCCTTAGCTGCTGCCACCTTGGCACACTCCCAAATCTGAGGTGAGTGAACACTCCAGCCCTGCTCAATCTACGGCACAGCTTGGCACCAGATCTAGGGTGGCCAGCACATGGGAAAAGACTCAAACTTGGGCTGCAGCGGCAGCCTGTGGGCCTGGGAGGAGGTCCAGGTGGGGCAGCGGTGGCCACTGTTGGTCCTTACTCAAACAGCGGCCCAGAAGCAGCCCACTTCTGACAGCAGCACAGCCACTTCAATTCCTGCAACTGCCGTGAACCCCAGTCCCAGCCCACTGAAAGCTCCAGTCCATCCACTCACACCACAACATTGTACTAGATATGGGATGACCACATCAGGGAAAAGATGAAGCCTTGGGCTGTGTCTGAAAGGAGTCATAGACACCTACACAGGCAGCACTTTGGAGCTCTGTAAGCACACGAGCCTCAGTTACTTAAGCACTGCCCTTCTTTGGGGTAAAGGCCGCAGTGGTGGGAGAAAGAAAATCACACTCTTTTTTTTTTTTTTTTTTTTTTTTAACATCTTTATTGGGGTATAATTACTTTACAATGGTGTGTTAGTTTCTGCTTTATAACAAAGTGAATCAGTTATACGTATACATATATTCCCATATCTCTTCCCTCTTGTGTCTCCCTCTCTCCCACCCTCCCTATCCCACCCCTCCAGGCGGTCACAAAGCACCAAGCTGATCTCCCTGTGCTATGCTGCTGCTTCCCACTAGCTATCTACCTTACGTTTGGTAGTGTATATATGTCCATGCCTCTCTCTCGCTTTGTCACAGCTAACCCTTCCCCCTCCCCATATCCTCAAGTCCTTTCTCTAGTAGGTCTGTGTCTTTATTCCTGTCTTACCCTTAGGTTCTTCATGACATTTTTTTTTCTTAAATTCCATATATGTTAGCATACGGTATTTGTCTTTGTCTTTCTGACTTACTTCACTCTGTATGACAGACTCTAGGTCTATCCACCTCATTACAAATAGCTCAATTTCGTTTCTTTTTATGGCTGGGTAATATTCCATTGTATATATGTGCCACATCTTCTTTATCCATTCATCAGAAGATGGGCACTTAGGTTGTTTCCATCTCCGGGCTATTGTAAATAGAGCTGCAATGAATATTTTGGTACATGACTCTTTTTGAATTATGGTTTTCTCAGGGTATATGCCCAGTGGTGGGATTGCTGGGTCATATGGTAGTTCTATTTGTAGTGTTTTAAGGAACTTCCATACTGTTCTCCATAGTGGCTATATCAATTCACATTCCCACCAGCAGTACAAGAGTGTTCCCTTTTCTCCACACCCTCTCCAGCACTTATTGTTTCTAGATTTTTTGATGATGGCCATTCTGACTGGTGTGAGATGATATCTCATTGTAGTTTTGATTTGTATTTCTCTAGTGATTAATGATGTTGAGCATTCTTTCATGTGTTTGTTGGCAGTCTGTATATCATTTTTGGAGAAATGTCTATTTAGGTCAGAAAATCACACTCTTAATGGTAAAAGAGCCTGCTTGAGTCCAAACTTCAGGGCTTCTGCTCCAGCAACTTGGGAGCAGACCCCGCCCCTGACAGGGCCACTGAGCAGAAAGGAAGCCCTGCCTCACACTCTGTGCAGGCTTTAGCTCCTACAACACCAGCCACACCCTCTATCAAGGTGATGGTGGCCAATACACCATAAGGAAAGATGTGGCTGGCATTAATAACAAATGCAGCCCTTGCACTGAAGACATTTGGCATTCACAGTCTATATAGGGATGCTCCCACATAACAGCCCTTAAAGACCACAATAGATACCTGTTTCACCTGAATTCCTAGAGACAGAGAAAGTGAAAATGAAAAGGCAGAGGAACTACTTCCAGTTGAAAGAGCAAGAGAAAGCCCCTGAAAAAGTAATGAAACAGAGATAGTTTGTCAGACATGGAGTTCAAAGAGTTGGTAATAAAAATGCTAAACAAAAAGGGAAGACAGCAGAAGCAAGAAGAGCTACAATCCTGCAGCCTGTAGAACAGGAACCGCAATCACAGAAAGTTAGACAAAATGAAACAACAGAGGAATATGTCCCAGGTGAAGGAACAAGATAAAACCCCAGAAAAACAACTAAGTAAAGTGGAGATATGTAACTTTCCAGAAAAAGAATTCAGAATAATGACAGTGAAGATGATCCAGGATCTTGGAAAAAGAATGGAGTCAAGGATTGAGAAGATGCAAGCAATGTTTAGCAAAGATGTAGAAGAACTAAAGAACAAACAGGTGAACAATACAATAACTGAAATGGAAAATACACTAGAAGGCATCAATAGCAGAATAACAGGTAAGTGAGGCAGAAGAATGGATAAGTGACCTGGAAGACAGTATGGTGGAAATCACTGCCACAGAACAGAATAAAGAAAAAATTTTGAAAAGAAATGAAGACAGTCTAAGAGGCCTGTGGGACAACATTAAATGCACCAACATTTGCATTATAGGGGTCCCAGAAGGAGAAGAGAGAGAGAAAGGACCTGAGAAAATACTTGAAGAGATAATTACTGAAAGCTTCCCTGACATGGGAAAGTACCAGAGAGTCCCAGGGAGGATAAACCCAAGGAGGAACATGCTGAGACACTTACTAATCAAATTGACAAAAATTAAAGACAAAGAAAAAATAGTAAAAGCAACAAGGGAAAAACAACAAATAATGTATAAAGGAATCCCCATAAGGTTATCAGCTGATTTCTCAGCAGAAACTCTGCAGACCAGAAGGGACTGGCATGATATATTTAAAGTGATGAAAGGGGAGAACCTACAATCAAGAATACTCTACCAGCAAGTTTCTCATTCAGATATGACAGAGAAATCAAAAGCTTTACAGACAAGCAAAAGCTAAAAGAATTCAGCACCACCAGACCAGCTTTGCCAAAATTATTAAAGGAACTTCTCTAGGCAGGAAATAGACCAGCAACTTAAAACAAACTTGTACATATATAGACTGCTATATCAAAACCTTTTGGGAACAGCAGACCCCAAAACTACAATAGTTACACACAATAAAGAAAAAACAACCCAAACACAATGCTAAAGATGGTCATCAAACTACAAGAGAAGAGAACAAGAGAGGAAGGGAAGAAAAAAGACCTATAAAACAAACCCAAAACAATTAAGAAAATGGCAATAGGAACATACATATTGAAAATTAACTTAAATGTAAATGGATTAAATGCTCCAACCAAAAGACGTAGACTGGCTGAATGATACAAAAACAAGACTCGTATATATTCTGTCTACAAGAGACTCACTTCAGACCTAGGGACACATACAGACTGCAAGTGAGGGGATGGAAAAAGGCATTCCATGCAAATGGAAATCGAAAGAAAGCTGGAGTAGCAATACTCATATCAGACAAAATAGACTTTAAATGCTGTTATAAGAGACAAAGAAGGACAGTACATAATGATCAAGGGATCAATCCAAGAAGAAGATATAACAATTGTAAATATGTATTCACACATCATAGGAGCACCTCAATATATTAGGCAAATACTAACAGCCATAAAGGGAGAAATCAACAGTAACACAATAATAGTGGGGGACTTTAACACACCACTTTCATCGATGGACAGATCATCCAGATAGAAAATCAATAAGGAAAAACTGGCCTTAAATGACACATTAGACCAAATGGGCTTAACTGATATTTATACAGCATTCCATCCAAAAGCAGCAAAATACACATTCTTTTCATGTGCACATGGAACATTTTCCAGGATTGACCAAATGTTGGGGCACAAAGTGGGACTCAGAACATTTAAGAAAATTGAAATCATACCTAGTATCTTTTCCGACCAAAATGCTATAAGATTAGAAATAAACTATAAAAAACACAAACACATGGAGGCTAAACAATATGCTACTAAACAACCAATGGATCACTGAAGAAATCAAAGAGGAAATAAAAAATACCTAGAGACAAATGAAAGTGAAAGTACAATGATCCAAAACTTATGGGATACATCAAAAGCAGTTCTAAGAGGGAAGTTTATAGCAATACAATCTTACCTCAGGATACAAGAAACACCTCAAATAAACAACCTAAACTTACACCTAAAGCAACTAGGGAAAGAAGAAAAAACAAAATCTAAAGTTAGTAGAAGGAAAGAAATCATAAATATCAGAGTAGATATAAATGAAATAGAGATGAAGAAAACAATAACAAAACTCAATGAAACTAAAAGCCAATTCTTTGAAATGGTAAACAAAATTGATAAACATTTAGACAGACTCATGAAAAAAAAAAGGGAGAGAACTCAAATCAATAAAATTAGAAATGAAAAAGGGGAAGTTACAACTGACACTGCAGAAATACAAAGGATCATAAGAGACTACTACAAATAACTATATGTCAATAAGATGGACAACCTGGAAGAAATGGACAAATTTTTAGAAAGGTACAATCTCTCAAGACTGAACCAGGAAGAAATAGAAAATATGAACAGACAAATCACAAGTACTGAAATTGAAACTGTGATTAAAAACTGCCACCAGGGCTTCCCTGGTGGCGCAGTGGTTGAGAATCTGCCTGCCAATGCAGGGGACACGGGTTCGAGCCCTGGTCTGGGAAGATCCCACATGCCACGGAGCGACTGGGCCCGTGAGCCACAACTACTGAGCCTGTGTGTCTGGAGCCTGTGCTCCGCAACAAGAGAGGCCACGACAGTGAGAGGCCCGTGCACGGCGATGAAGAGTGGCCCCCGCTCGCCGCAACTAGAGAAAGCCCTCGCACAGAAACGAAGACCCTACACAGCCAAAATAAATAAATAAATAAATGAATTATTAAAAAAAAAAAAAAAAAAAAACTGCCACCAAACGAAAGTCCAGGAGCAGATGCCTTTACAGATGAATTCTATCAAACATTTATGGAAGAGTTAACAACTACCCTTCTAAAACTGTTGCAAAAAATGTAGAGGAAGGAAAACTCACAAACTCATTCTATGAGGCCACCATCACCCTGATACCCAAACCAGACAAAGATACCACAATAAAGAAAATTACAGGCTAAAATCACTGATGAACATAGATGCAAAAGTCCTCAACAAAACACTAGCAATATGAATCCAACAATACATTAGATAGGTCATATACCATGATAAACTGGGATTTATCCCAGGGATGCAAGGATTTTTCAATATCTGCAAATCAATTGTATAATAAACCACATCAACAAACTGAAGAATAAAAACCATATGATCATCTCAATAGATGCAGAAAAAGATTTTGACAAAATTCAACATCCAATTATGATAAGAAATCTCCAGAAAGTGGGCATAGAGGGAACATACCTCAACATAATAAAGGAATGTTCATATATTACAAACCTACAGGTAACATCATACTCAATGGTGAAAATCTGAAACCATTTACTGTAAGATCAGGAAGAAACAAGGATGTCCACTCTTGCCACTTTTATTCAACATAGTTTTGGAAGTCCTAGCTGTGACAATCAGAGAAGAAAAAGAAATAAAAGGAACACAAATTGGAAAAAAGGAAGTAAAACTGTCATTGTTTGCAGATGACATGATACTATACATAGAAAACCCTAAAGACACTACCAGAAAACTACTAGAGCCCTTCAATGAATTTGGTAATGTTGCAGGTTACAAAATTAATACACAGAAACCTGTTGCATTTCTATACACTAAAAATGAAAGACCAGAAAGAAAAATTCAAGAGACAATTCCATGTACCACCACAGCAAAAAGAATAAAATACCTAGGAATAAACATACCTAAGGAGACAAAAGATCTGTGCTCTGAAAACTATAAGACGTTGATGAAAGAAATTGAAAACAACAAAAACAGATGGAAAGATATACCATGTTCTTGGATTGGAAGAACCAAAATTGTCAAAATTACTATATTACCCAAGGCAATCTACAGATTCAGAGCAATCTCTATCAAATTACCAATGACAATTTTCACAGAACTAGAACAAAAAAATCTTAAAATGTGGAGACACAAAAGATGCTGAATAGCAAAAGCAATCTTGAGAAAGAAAATTGGAGCTGGAAAAATCAGACTCCCTGACTTCAGACTATACTACAAAGCTACAATAATCGAGACAGTATGGTACTGGCACAGAAACAGAAATATAGATCAATGGAACAGGATAGAAAGCCCAGAAATAAAACCACACACCTATAGTCTATTAATCTGTGACAAAGGAGGCAATATTATACAATGGAGGAAAGACAGTCTCCTCAATAAATGGTGCTAGGAAAACTGGACAGCTACATGCAAAAAAAAAAAAAATGAAATTAGAACATTCTTTAACACCATACACAAAAATAAACTCAAAATGGATTAAATACCTAAATGTGAGACCAGACACTAAAACTCTTAGAGGAAAACATAAGCAGAACACTCCCTGACATAAGTTGCAGCAATATCCTTCTTGATCCATCTCACAGAGTAATGGAAATAAAAACAAAAATAAACAAATGGGACCTAATTAAACTCAAAATCTTTTGCACAGCAAAGGAAACCATAGACAAGACAAAAAGACAACACACAGAATGGGAGAAAATATTTGCAAATGATGTGACCAACAAGGGATTAGTCTCAAAAATTTACAAATAGTTCATGTGGCTTAATATCATCAAAACAAACAACCAAGTCAAAAAATGGGCAGAAAACCTAAATAGACATTTCTCCAAAGAAGACATACAGATGGCCAAGAGGCACATGAAAAGATGTTCAACATCACTAATCATTAGAGAAATGCAAATCAAAACTACGAGATATCACCTCATACCAGTCAGAATGGCTATCATCAAAAAATCTAGGGCTTCCCTGGTGGCACAGTGGTTGAGAGTCTGCCTGCCAATGCATGGGACACAGGTTCATGCCCTGGTCCAGGAAGATCCCACATGCCACAGAGCGGCTGGGCCTGTGAGCCATGGCCGCTGAGCCTGCACATCTGGAGCCTGTGCTCCACAACAGGAGAGGCCACAACGGTGAGAGGCACACATACCACACACGCACACAAAAAATCTACAAACAATAAATGCTGGAGAAGGTGTGGAGAAAAGGGAATCCTCCTAAACTGTTGGTGGGAATGTAAATTGGTACAGCCACTATGGAGAACATTATGGAAGTTCCTTAAAAAAAATAAAAATAGAGCTACCATATAATCCTGCCTTCCTATTCCTGGGAATACATCTCTAGAAAAACATGGTCTGAAAGGATACATGCACTCCAATATTCATTGCAGCACTCTTTACAATAAGCAAGACATGGAAGCAGCCTAAAAGTCCATGGACAGAGGAATGGGTAAAGAGGATGTGTTACATATATACAATGAAATATTACCCAGCCATTAAAAAGAATGAAATAATGCCATTTACAGGAAAATTACGGAACTAGAGATTGTCATACTGAGTGAAGTAAGTCAGACAGAGAAAGGGAAATACCATATGATATTGCTTATATGTGGAATCTAAAAATAAGATACAAATGAACTTATTTACCAAACAGAAACAGACTCACAGACTTAGAGAATGAAATTATTGTTACCAGGGGGGAAGGGTGGGGGAGGGGAGAGATAGGGAGTTTGGGATTGACATGTACACACTGCTATATTTAAAATGGATAACCAACAAGGAGCTACTGTATAGTGCAGGGAACTCTGCTCAATATTATGTAACAACCTAAATGGGAAAAGAATTTGAAAAAGAATAGATACATGTATATGTATAACTGAATCACTTTGCTGTACACCTGAAACTAGCACAACATTGTTAATCAACTATACTCCAATATAAAATAAAAAGTTAAAAAATGCTAACTGAATTAAGAAAGAGAATTGATCTAAGCAAAGCCTATTTTAACAAGGAACTAGAAACTATAAAGAAGACCCAATCAAAAATAGATAGTTCAATTTTTGAGAACAAAAGCACTCCAGAAGAAGTGAATATCTGACTAAATGACACAGAAGAATGCATAAGTGATCTGGAAGATAGCATAATGGAAATCACCCAGTCAGAACAACAGATAGAAAGACAAATGAAAAAAAAAGGAAAACAATGTACAAGATCTATGGGATAATATAAAATGTGCCAATTTACATATTGTAGGGGTTCCTGAAGGAGAAGAGACAGAATGAGATTGAAAATGTGTTTGAAGAAATTATGGCTGAAAACTTCCTAAACCTATAGAAGGAAACAGATATCCAGGTACAGGAAACACAGGGGGTCCCAAACAAGGTGAACCTAAATGGACCAATAAGGTGAACCTAAATGGACCCACACCAAGACATATAATAATTAAAATGGCAAAAGTTAAAGAGACACTTATAAAGACAACAATTGAAAAACAAAGAGTCATATACAAGGGAACCCCCCATAATGCTATCAGCTGATTTATCTGAAGAAATTTTGCAGTCAAGAAGGGAGTGGCATGATATATTCAAAGTGCTAAAAGGGAAAAACTTGCTAAATAGGATACTCTACCCAGCAAGATTATCATTTCAAATAGAAGGAGAGATAAAGAATTTCTCAGACAAGCAAAAACTAAAAGACTCCAGCAACACTAAACCTATCCTAAAAGAAATTTTGAAGGGTCTTCTTTAAATGGAAAAGAAGTAATGGTTGAAGATCGCTTAAATAAGCCAATACATAGATTAAAAAACAAAATAATTGTAAAAGCAACTATAACTACAATAAACAGTAAAGGGATAAGCATGAAAATGTAAAATATGAAATCAAAACCACAAAATGTGGGGAAGGGGAATAAAAAATGTAGAGCTTTTTTTTTTTAACATCTTTTTTTGGGTATAATTGCTTTACAATGGTGTGTTAATTTCTGCTTTATAACAAAGTGAATCAGTTATACATATACATATGTTCCCATATCTCTTCCATCTTGCATCTCCCTCCCTCCCACCCTCCTTATCCCACCACTCCAGGCAGTCACAAAGCACCGAGCCGATATCCCTGTGCCATGCGGCTGCTTCCCACTAGCTATCTACCTTACGAAAAATGTAGAGCTTTTTAAATGTGTTTGAACTTAAAGAAGTTTATCAGTTTAAAGAAGTAGATAAAATTATGGGTCAACATATATGAAACCCTTGGTAACTAAAAATCAAAAACCTACAATAGATACACAAAAGTAAAAAAGAAAGGAACTTAAGCACACTACAAAAGAAAATCATCAAACCATAATGGGAAAAACAAAAAGAAGAAGAAATGAAGAAAGAAGAATCACAAAAACAACAGAAGAACAAGGAACAAAATGTCAATAAGTACAAACCTATCAATAATTGCTGTAAGTGTCAATGGTCTAAATGCTCTGATCAAAAGACTTAGAGTGGATGATTGGATAAAAAATAAGACCCATCTATATGCTGCCTACAAGAGACTCACTTCAGAGCTAAAGACATACAAAGACTGAAATTTAAGGAATGGAAAAAGATATCAAAATCACTAATCATCAGGGAAATGCAAATCAAACAACAATAAAATATCACCTCACACCTGTTAGAGTGGCTATTGTAAAAAACAACAACAAATGATTAATGTTGGCAAGGATGTAGAGGAAAGGGAGACCTCATGCACTACTGGTGGGAATATAAATTGGTGCAGCCACTATGGAAAACAGTATGGAGGTTCCTTAAAAAAACAGAAAATAGAACTACCATAAGATCCAGCAATCCACTTCAGGATATATACCTGAAAAAAACGAAAACACTAATTTGAAAAGATACATGTTCCCCAATGTTCATAGCAGCATGATTTACAATAGCCAAGGCCCCAACAACAGATGATTGGATTAAGAAGATGTGAGATATACATATATATATATATATATATATATATATATATATATATATATATATATACAGTGGAATACTACTCAGCCATAAAAAAGAATGAAATACTGTTATTTGCAGCAATGTGGATGGATCTAGAGAATATTATGCTTAGTGAAAAAAGTCAGACAGAGAAAGACAAATACTATATGACATCACTTATATGTAGAATCTAAAAAACAATAAAAATGATTGTATATGCAAAACAGAAGCAGGCACACAGATATAGAGAACAAACTTGTGGTTACCAAAGGGGAGAGGCAAGGGAGAGGGACAAATTAGGGGTATGGGATTAACAGATATAATTACTATATGTATCCATTTTATATAAATGGATAAGCAACAAAGGTATACTGTGTAGCTCAGGGAAATATTTATTTATTTATTTTTTACATCTTTGTTGGAGTATAATTGCTTTACAATGGTGTGTTAGTTTCTGCTTTATAACAAAGTGAATCAGTTATACATATACATATGTTCCCATATCTCTTCCCTCTTGCATCTCCCTCCCTCCCACCCTCCCTATTCCACCCCTCTAGGTGATCACAAAGCACCAAGCTGATTTCCCTGTGCTATGTGGCTGCTTCCCACTAGCTATCTATTTTACGTTTGGTAGTGTACATATGTCCATGCCACTCCCTCACTTTGTCACAGCTTACGCTTCCCCTTCCCCATATCCTCAAGTCCATTCTCTAGTAGGTCTGTGAATAAAGCAGACAGGTCTACTTTATTCCTGTCTTTCCCCTAGGTTCTTCATGGCATTTTTTTCCTTAAATTCCATATATATGTGTTAGCATACGGTATTTGTCTTTCTCTTTCTGACTTACTTCACTCGGTATGACAGACTCTAGGTCCATCCACCTCATTACAAATAGCTCAATTTCATTTCTTTTTATGGCCGAGTAATATTCCATTGTATATATGTGCCACATCTTCTTTATCCATTCATCCGATGATTGACACTTAGGTTGCTTCCATCTCCTGGCTATTGTAAATAGAGCTGCAATGAACATTTTGGTAAATGACTCTTTTTTTTTTTTGGTATGTGGGCCTTTCACTGTTGTGGCCTCTCCCATTACGGAGCACAGGCTCCGGACGCGCAGGCTCACAGGCCCAGCCACTCCACGGCATGTGGGATCTTCCCGGACCAGGGCACGAACCCTTGTCCCCTGCATTGGCAGGTGGACTCTCAACCACTGCGCCACCAGGGAAGCCCACATGACTCTTTTTTTTTTTTTTTTTAACATCTTTATTGGGGTATAATTGCTTTACAATAGTGTGTTAGTTTCTGATTTATAACAAAGTGAATCAGCTATACATATACATGTGCTCCCATGTGTCTTCCCTCTTGCGTCTCCCTCCCTCCCACTCTCCCCCTCCCACCCCTCCAGGCTGTCCCAAAGCCCCGAGCTAATATCCCTGTGCCTTGCGGCTGCTTCCCCCCAGCTATCTACCTTACTACGTTTGTTAGTGTGTATATGTCCATGACTCTCTCTCGCCCTGTCAAAACTCACCCTTCCCCCTCCCCATATCCTCAAGTCCGTTCTCCAGTAGGTCTGCGCCTCTATTCCTGTCTTATCCCTAGGTTCTTCATGACATTTTTTCCCCTTAAATTCCATATATATGTGTTAGCATACGGTATTTGTCTTTGTCTTTCTGACTTACTTCACTCTGTATGACAGACTCTAGGTCTATCCATCTCACTACAAATAACTCAATTTCATTTCTTTTTAAGGCTGAGTAATATTCCATTGTGTATATGTGCCACATCTTCTTTATCCATTCGTCCGATGATGGGCGCTTAGGTTCTTTCCATCTCCGGGCTATTGTAAATAGAGCTGCAATGAACATTTTGGTACATGACTCTTTTTGAATTATGGTTTTCTCAGGGTATATGCCCAGTGGTGGGATTGCTGGGTCATATGGTAGTTCTATTTGTAGTTTTATAAGGAACCTCCCTACTGTTCTCCATAGTGGCTGCATCAATTCACATTCCCACCAGCAGTGCAAGAGTGTTCCCTTTTCTCCACACCCTCTCCCGCATTTACTGTTTCTAGATTTTCTGATGATGGCCATTCTGACTGGTGTGAGATGATATCTCATTGTAGTTTTGATTTGCATTTCTCTAATGATTAATGATGTTGAGCATTCTTTCATGTGATTGTTGGCAGTCTGTATATCTTCTTTGGAGAAATGTCTATTTAGGTCTTCTGCCCATTTTTGGATTGGGTTGTTTGGGTTTTTTTGTTATTGAGCTGCATGAGCTGCTTGTAAATTTTGGAAATTAATCCTTTGTCAGTTGCTTCATTTGCAAATATTTTCTCCCATTCTGAGGGATGTCTTTTGATCTTCTTTAGGGTTTCCTTTGCTGTGCAAAATCTTTGAAGTTTCATTAAGTCCCATTTGTTTATTTTTGTTTTTATTTCCATTTCTCTAGGAGGTGGGTCAAAAAGGATCTTGCTGTGATTTATGTCATAGAGTGTTTCTGCCTATGTTTTCCTCTAAGAATTTGATAGTTTCTGGCCTTACATTTAGGTCTTTTAATCCATTTTGAGCTTATTTGTTGTGTATGGTGTTAGGGATTGATCTAATCTCATACTTTGACATGTACCTGTCCAGTTTACCCAGCAACCATTTATTGAACAGGCTGTCCTTTCTCCACTGTACATTCCTGCCTCCTTTATCAAAGATAAGGGTGACCATATGTGCGTGGGTTTTATCTCTTGGCTTTCTACTCCTGTTCCATTGATCTATATTTCTGTTTTTGTGCCAGTACCATACTGTCTTGATTACTGTAGCTTTGTAGTATAGTCCTGAGGTCAGGGAGCCTGATTCCTCCAGCTCTGTTTTTAGTTCTCAAGATTGCTTTGGCTATTCAGGGTCTTTTGTGTTTTCCATACAAATTGTGAAATATTTTGTTCTATTTCTGTGAAAAATGCCAGTGGTAGTTTTGATCGGATTGTATTGAATCTGTAGATTGCTTTGGGTAGTAGAGTCATTTTCACAATGTTGATTCTTCCAAGAAGATATACCAAGAACATGGTATATCTCTCTCATCTATTTGTATCATCTTTAATTTCTTCATCAGTGTCTTATAATTTTCTGCATATAGGTCTTTTGTCTTCTTAGGTAGGTTTTATTCTTAGATATTTTTATTCTTTCTGTTGCAGAGGTAAATGGGAGTGTTTTCTTGATTCCACTTTCAGTTTTTCATCATTAGTGTATAGGAATGCCAGAGATTTCTGTGCATTAATTTTTGTATCCTGCTACTTTACCAAATTCATTGATTAGCTCTAGTAGTTTTCTGTAGCATCTTTAGGATTCTCTATGTATAGTAATCATGTCATCTGCAACAGTGACAGGGCTTTAACGTCTTCTTTTCCGATTTGGATTCTCTTTTATTTCCTTTTCTCTTCTCTGATTGCTGTGGCTACAACTTCCAAAACTTTGTTGAATAATAGTGGTGAGAGTGGGGCAAGCCTTGTCTTGTTCCTGATCTTAGTGGAAATGCTTTCCAGTGTTTCACCATTGAGGGACCATGTTGGCTGTGGGTTTGTTATATATGACCTTTATTATGTTGAGGAAAGTTCCCTCTATGCCTACTTTCTGCAGGGTTTTTATCATAAATGGGTGTTGTATTTTGTCAAAAGCTTTCTCATCATCTATTGAGATGACCGTATGGTTTTTCGCCTTCAATTTGTCAATATGGTGTATCACATTGATTGATTTGCGTATATTGAAGAATCCTTTCATTCCTGGAATAAACCCCACTTGATCATGGTGTATGATCCTTTTAATGTGCTTTTGGATTCTGTTTGCTAGTAGTTTGTTGAGGATTTTGCATCTATGTTCATCAGTGATATTGGCCTGTAGTTTTCTTTCTTTGTGACATCCTTGTCTGGTTTGGTACAGGGTGATGGTGGCCTCATAGAATGAGTTTGGGAGTGTTCCTACCTCTGCTATATTTTGGAAGAGTTTTAGAAGGACAGGTGTTAGCTCTTCTCTAAATGTTTGATAGAATTCACCTGTGAAGCCATCTGGTCCTGGGCTTTTGTTTGTTGGAAGATTTTTAATCACAGTTTCAATATCAGTGCTTGTGATTGGTCTGTTTATATTTTCTATTTCTTCCTGATTCAGTCTTGGTAGGTTGTGTATTTCTAAGAATTTCTCCATTTCTTCCAGGTTTTTCCATTTTATTGGTATAGAGTTGCTTGTAGTAATCTCTCATGATCTTTTGTATTTCTGCAGTGTCAGTTTTTACTTCTCCTTTTTCAATTCTAATTCTGTTGATTTGAGTCTTCTTCCTTTTTTCTTGATGAGTCTGACTAATGGTTTATCAATTTTGTTTATCTTCTCAAAGTACCAGCTTTTAGTTTTATTGATCTTTGCTATCATTTCCTTCATTTCTTTTTCATTTATTTCTGATCTGATCTTTATGATTTCTTTCCTTCTGCTAACTTTGAGTTTTTTTTGTTCTTCTTTCTCTAATTGCTTTAGGTGCAAGGTTAGGTTGTTTATTCGAGATGTTTTCTGTTTCTTAAGGTAGGATTGTATTGCTATAAACTTCCCTCTTAGAACTGCTTTTGCTGCATCCCATCACAAGATGGACTTAATTGATATTTATAGGACATTCCATCTAAAAACAACAGAATACACATTTTTCTCAAGTGCTTATGGAACATTCTCCAGGATAGATCATATCTTGGGTCACAAATCAAGCCTTGGTAAAGTTAAGAAAATTGAAATCGTATGAAGTATCTTTTCTGACCACATCACTATGAGACTAGATATCAATTACAGGAAAAGATCTGTAAAAAATACAAACACATGGAGGCTAAACAATACACTACTTAATAAGGAAGTGATCACTGAAGAAATCAAAGAGGAAATCAAAAAATACCTAGAAACAAATGACAATGGAGACATGACAACCCAAAACCTATGGGATGAACAGTATTTTAGAGATGTCAGGTATTTAGGCCAAAAATACTGCAGGGATACATGCAGGTAAGGAAGGACCACAAAAGAGAACTAAACTAATTTATTGCTGATCAATCATGAATGAACTATTAAAGTACTACACATGATGGAGAAATGTTAAAAATGGAAATCATTGTCCTTTTTTTTTACTGTTTAGGAAAGTGATGGTCAAGGAAATAATCTTTTGCTTCTGTATGTATGTTACTTGAGCTTCAGTGGGATGTAGTTGTGGTGAGATTGCCCCATGGGGTCATCTCTGGATCTAGTACTATGGGCACCAAGTGGTATTTGTCCTGAAGGAGGTGGATTTTCCTACTGCAAATTCTCTGGAATAGGAAATGAAGATGAAGAGATAGGCCACATTGTTGGTTAAAGAAGGAGCTCCTACCTTTATGAGTGTCCTCTTGAACCTAGTCTAGATATTCTTGTGGGCACTTCCAATGGTGGTTGGAAGTTTTATTTGCCATAAGAAGTCAGCCTAGGAGCTACACATGGAGGCTCCCTGCAAAATCCCCATAAGAATAATACAGGAAGCCTGGATTCATGTAAACTAGCCAAAGGTAAGGTGATTTTTTAATTTTAAACGTTATAAATTCCCTTTACTTATTCCTGTCTTCAGGAAAGTTCATATGCAGAACCTGGCTTGGGTTCTGATAAAGAGAATTAATCATGTCTGTATCCATGTTTATAAAGGAATGGAGACAACAGTGACTAATTGAATCTCTTCTCCAGAAAAATCTGATTTAATTGGCCTGAAGCACCAGAATTTTTAAAAGTACTTCAGGTGACTCTAATGTACAGCCAATTTGAGAACTGCTTCTTTAGAGGCTAGTGTGGGAGTGGGGGCAGCAGCCGTGTTACTGAACCAGGTTCATTTACCAACACACAGCAAGCCAAACACAGAGACGCCAAGGTTTACAGCTGAGGAAGAGTTTACTCACAAGACAGCCAAGCACGGGAAAGGGAGGACAATTCTCAGATCTTCCCCCCCGAAACTGAGGGGGTTGGGATATTTATGGGATAAGCAAGGTGGTCTTAGGCTTCAGGAAAGATGATTGGAGGCAGGGAAGAGGTAAGGTAATTGGTGTTTTGAGCAGGTGCATCTGGATGACATGTTTTCGTGTGTTCAAAATGGAGATGCTTACATGATCTGAGGGTGGAGTTTTCCAGTCCTAGGAGGTCAACAGGCCATTCATCAGACACCTGCAAGTCCCATTTTTAGGGTTGGTGGTCCCAACTGGACGTAGCTCACTCACACTGGGCAGAAGCTGACTCCAAGTTCCTGTAAAACAACTGGTCTGCATGAAGCTGAGAAGGCAGTTTGCAAGCAAGGGAGTTTTACCAAGCTGCTCCTTTATCTGTTGATTGTAAGACAAGTTCAAGAATTTTTGTTACTAATAGGCTCCTGTTAACTGGTTGGAACATGGTTTCAGCAGCAGCTCTGAGATGATTCAGTAGTTACCTCGTTGTTGGCACCAGAGCCCTGAGTCCAAGGAATCCATTGTTAGAAGGATAATAGCAGTCCAGACTTACACAAGAGCAAAAGCCAGGCATTGACAGGAGTCTGCAAGTGCTGTGCTTCTTGGTGTAGGGCGTTTCAAGGAGAGGGGACCTGAGATTTTGCTACTATGCAAGTAAGGCCTATTGTGATCTTGGCCTTTCAGGTTATGTAATAGGCAAGAACAAATCTGACTCCATATTGGATCTGTTTCTTTTACTTTAACCTTTGCATTCTATTGCTTTTGCTACAAGTTAATCACTATAAAGAGATATTGCCTATAGCTTAAAGTATACATAATGGCCCATCTCTGGGGACCCTGCCTCCCATGCCTGAGGTTAAGCTAAAATACCTTTGTTTAGCTCACAGGGAAACATCCTGACCAGGCCCATCTGTGAATGGCTGCAGGAAAGAAGAAATTAACACATCTCTTCAGGAGTCTGGCTGGAACCAGGAAACATTTGCAACAACTTATCACCTTTTTTACTTTATCTCCTCACCTCCCCTTCATTGTTCTATAAAAGAAACTAGCATCCAAAACCCAGGCAAATGGTTCTTCAGGACACTAGTCCCCCATCTTTTTGGTCTGCTGGCTTTCTGAATAAAGTTGCTATACCTTGCCCCAACAGCTCATTTCTCGATTTATTGGCCTGTCGTGCAGTGAGCAGTATGAGCTTGGACTTGGTAACAGTTACATAACAATTCCTATGAAGAATAGCCTTCAGATGGAAATATTTAAGTTCAGGGAGTTTGAAGTCACATGTCAGAAGTATTTATAACTATATTTGATAGCTATTAAAGATATTTCCCATATTTGTAATGTATGAATAAGAAAGATACAAAAGTCTGAGAACATTTCCAGATAAAAGATAGTAAAGAGATGTAACAATGAAATGTTATATGAGCTAATGGACTGAAAAACAAATTGCTATAAAGGCTATCATTGGGACAATTGATGAGATTTGAATATGCAA
This sequence comes from Phocoena sinus, assembly GCF_008692025.1. Classification (NCBI taxonomy): domain Eukaryota; kingdom Metazoa; phylum Chordata; class Mammalia; order Artiodactyla; family Phocoenidae; genus Phocoena; species Phocoena sinus. The sequence goes on along the minus strand of NC_045770.1, from coordinate 37,612,264 downwards.
AGTGGATTAGATAATAGTGTATTCCTGTTAAGTTTCTTGATTTTTGTTCATTACATTCTAGTTCTGAAAGAAAATGTCCTCATTCTTAGTAAAGGCACATAAGAGTATTTAGAAGTAGGGGGTACATTGTCTCTAACTTAAGCTCATACGGTTTAAATAAATGTCATATACATACAAATATATATATATATAGGGAGAATTAAAAAGCAAATGGGGCAAAATGTGGCAGTTGATGAATGTGAATAATTGGTATACAAGAATTCATTTTACTATTCTTGTAACTTTTCTGTAAATTTGAAATTATATTTTTAAAAAGTTACCATAAGAAAAAAGAAAAAAAGAATCAACATGAGAAGAATCCAAGAGAATTTGAGGCAAAGAAAACACCCTTGAGATGGGAATGAACTTGACATGTTATAGGAACTAAGAGATACCCACTATGGCTGGAGTGTGTTGATAAGGTCATAGGATGTCAAGTGATGAGGAAGCTGATGAGGAAATAGAAGCTAGATCATGCAGTTCTCATAGGCCATGCTAAGGGGTTTGGCTTTAATTCTAATGGGAAGTCACTATAAAGCTCTGAGCAGGGATTAACAGGATACACTTTACAGATGATTCCAGGGAATGATTCTTACTGGAGCTGCTTAAGCTACACATCAGCTTCTGAATAACTTAATCACTGTATCTACAGAAAGGAGGGAAACAAATAGGTAGGCTTCTTTGGGCCTCTTGCCAGATGAATGAGGATGACGAAAAAATCCACATGACCCTATGGGATAGCCAAAAACATAACTGTCACATCCCACACCTTGCCATGCCTGGGCTGCCTAGCACACCACAGTTCCTGACCCCCACAGCCAACATTCATTTCACTCTCACAGTTCTAGAAGCATCCCAAATCACATTACAAATTATCCCATATTGAAGACCAAGAACAATAGTAAAATCCCACACCTAAACCCTCTTTAAAGGGAAATAACCCACCCAGTCTCTCTGTTCTGTTCCACGTCCAGCATTTTGTGTGTTATTTATTTCACCAGTCAAGTTTGAATGTGGCTCTTCTTGATCCTGCAATTGAGGCTAAATGACAAATTTAATATTGGAAGGGAAATGGAAAGTTGTTCAGCAACTTAGATACAGAGGCTTGCTCCTCCTCCCCTAGAAGGAATGGCTGTGCCTGGACACACAGTAACAGAGAGCCCCTTCTCGCACCTGTAGCAGCTACTACTTACAGGTAATGAGGTGATGGCAGCTGGCATTCTCAGACAACTCCTCCCAGCTGTGTTTGCATTTATACTCAGACTCTTTGGTGCCTAAATCCTTCCTATTTATATCCCTTAACCCAACCTTATCATGACTGCATTTTAAGGGAGTCAAGAGTCAGGATCCTGTAATAGGGAAGAACAAATCTGACTCCATATTAGATCTGTTTCTTTTACTTTAAACTTTGTATTCTATTGCTTTTGTTTTAAGAATGTTGCCTACAGACTAAAATATATAGAATAGTCCATTTTCAAGGCTCTGACTTTTAAGGGTGTAACACTTTTCCATTCACAAAGAGATATAAAGTTGCGGAGCAGAGAATAACATTTGTCTTGTTGGAGGTTTACAGGAACATCATGACGTGACCTACATGGACAGTTGCAAGAACAAACGATTCTGGCACCAAGAAGTTTGCATCAACTGACCACACCCATCCCCTTTTTAGTATAAAAGAAGCCTGAATTCTCACTTTGATAAAATGGCTCTCTAGGACATTAGTCCACCATCTTCTCAGATTTCCAGCTTTCTGAATAAAATCGTTATACCTTGCCCCAACACCTCATTTCCTGATTTACTGGCCTGTTGTGTGGCGAGCAGAATGAGTTTGGACTCAGTAACAATCCATCCCCTGCAGACAGGAACCTGTGGTGTGTCAAGGAGTTTGCTGAGCTGATTTTTGCAGACTTCTCTTTGTGATGATAAGAGGAAGCAGGTTCTAGGCCTCTTAATTCTAATTCTTGATTTCTATGTTTTTCCAGTAAATCCAGTTCCTTATAGTCTTACACATGACACTGCGGAATTTGTCCTCACCCACTTTTAACTATAATTTAAAAATTCCTATTTCATAGAAGGAAATGAATACAATGAAGTTGCTGTCCTGTTATATGTATTACATCTGCTAGATAGATATCTAAAAGATCTCCCTGCTCTGCTAGAAGGCTGATTTCCTCCAGCGGACAGACTAATTTTTTCAGGTTCTTGCTAGCAGTGTCTCCCTGGTTCATCATCATCAATGGCTATCTTTGAGAGTGGCATAGATGAGGATTCCTCTTCTGAGGTATAAAGACCTCTCTATATTTTTTTCTCCTGGCATACAGTCCTCTTCTGATCACAGAACATGACCTCTCTAAAGGAAACAAATGTATCTTGGGTATAACTGCACACCTCGTAACCAAGCAGGACTCTATAGGGCCTTCCTGGGACAGGCTACCCCCTACAATGTCCTCCACCTGCCTCTTGTTAGTAGAAAAGCTTTAGTCTCCCAGGCTTCCCTTAAGTCAGAAAAGGCTGGCTCAAGAATTAAATATTGAAAGAATGTGAACGCATAGTAACAAAAAAATAGCAGTTGGGCCAGGAGAGCAAGGAAAAATTTGAACAGTAAATCAGCCACATGGCTGTCACAGAATCTCTAATTCCTCCCTGAAGGACATAGATAATAGTGTCTGATTCACATTCTGGAGTTGTTTCACAGATACTAAAACCCCCACCAGATAGAAGAAGATAACTTCATGATGACCATGAGCACGTAGCCCCCAGATTGGCTAGAGCCTGAGGATTGATGATACTAATCCCTGTGACACCACCCTATTACCTCACCCTCAACCAATCAGAGGATTGTGCATGAGCTGATCACACACACCCTGTGATTCTCTCCCTCACCTTGTCTTTAAAAATTCTTCCCTGAAATCCATTGGAGAGTTTGGGATCTTTTGAGCATTAGCCATCTATACTCCTTGCTTGGCATCTGCAATAAATGCTACAGTTTACTTCACCACACCCCGGCATCAGTAGATTGGCTTTATTGTGCATGGGGGAGTATCCCCAAGTTTGGTTTGGTAACAGTCTTAGTCTACCACATTTCCCCACCCTTTCTATTCCCGGCTACAGAGATGGGCATGTGCTCCTAAACCAGGGCTGTCAGACTCCTCCTCAGAACCTCTTCAGAAGTTTTGCAGATATTCTCATACAACAGGAGCTGTTAGGCTGGTAGTTTGCCAGGAGCGGGGTGCTGGGGACCCCTATGCCTGCTCCATGGAGAGAGTCTGAGGGACAGAGCTCAGGCTCTGCATCTAGCTGTGCCTCAAGCTAGTGTAACCTCTGGATTGTTCAGCTAAGTGGCTTAAAAATGCCTTTTTATTGCTTAAATGATTGTCACTTGCAGTCAACAGTCCACCTAATTTTATCAGTGCTTCACTGCTTTAGCTGAACACTTTGTTTGCTGGCAAGTTTATAAAAGAGTGGGAATTGCTTTAGGAGTTGAGCCATCACAGGACCTTTTCAGCCAGGTTTGGGTTTTCCCTGGCAATTAAACTCCATTAATACCCTGGCTGGTGGGTTAGATCCTGAGGAGCCTCATTAGCTTATAGCAAATGCCAGAAATCTTGTTCAATCATGATCCCAGAATCTGGACTCTGCTTTTGAGGTTTCTGTTTCTTAGCAACAGGAGTCATCTCTCCCTAAAGCTCTAGGCCTCAGTTGAATACTTTTGTTTTTGTCCATGCCTTTAAAACAATAAGACATAAGGGGACATAGAGATTTTATTTATATGAGTATTATTTAAATAATATTTTGTATTAAATACGAAAGGAGAGGATTTTTTCCTTTCATATTAGTAAAGTCTCTATTAGTAAAAACTTTAATTAAAATTTTTGAGTATATTAAATAATACTTTTAGTATATATACATTGGTTTAGCTATTCTATGAAAGCCAACAATTTATAGTTGAAATGCTTTGAATTTTTAAAAACCCTTGATTCTGACTAAAATTTTCTAATCAGACATTGAATTTCTTTTACATTTATTAACCACGATGTTATATTTTTTACACCCTTTTACCTTTGAGTTGAAGAGGCTTTTAACATATTTCAGTGTATAAATGGATTGTATATAGAAATGAAGAGATTTTTGATAATATGATTTAATAATTACTTATTTTTAATTAAAAAAATTTATCATCTTTATTGGAGTATAATTGCTTTACAATGGTGTGTTAATTTCTGCTTTATAACAAAGTGAGTCAGCTATACATATACATATATCTCCATATCTCCTCCCTCTTGGGTCTCCCTCCCATGGTATGAACTTCATTAGGAAGGAAGAAAAATGGGGCAATAGTTTGAATAAACAAGATCAATTAGAGATAAACTATTGAGGAATAGACTAATTTATTCACAGATGGTTTCATATTAATTAAATTGTAACATACTTACTAAAATCATTTTCAGAAATGCTTTCTTTGCTAGTTGATTCTGTATAAATTTCATAGTGAAACTTAGGTAATATGATTAGTATTTAGCAGCAACAGAAGTAAGACAGCTTGCTTTAAGAAATGCCAAAATATGAAATATAAATATCTGATAGAGGAAAAAAATGGAAGAAAGAATCCAGGTGAGGAAGGATGTTTTTCAAACAATTAATCACATCTTAAATAGTTCTACTAGTGATTTATTTTCCAAAATGTGCTTTTAGCAATTGTATTAGTTTTCTATCTCTGTGTAACAAATTACCATAAGTTCAGCTGCTGAAAGCAACCCCCATTTATCAGTTCACAGTTCTGTGGGTCAAAAGTCTGGTATGTCATGGTGGCATCCTTTGCTCTGGGTCTCACAGGTTGAAATCAGAGTGCTGGCAAGGTTGGTTTACTTTCTGGAGGATCTGGGTATGAACTCAGGTTATTGGAAGACTTCAGTTCCTTGTGGTTATAGGACTGAGGTCCTATTTTCTTTCTTCTTTTAAAAAATATTTATTTATTTATTTGGCTGAGAATTTAGTTGTGGCATGCGGGATCTTTAGTTGAGGCACGCCGGGTGTAGTTCCCTGACCAGGGATCGAACCTGGGCCCCCTGCTTGGGAGTGGGGAATCTTAACCATTGGACCATCAGGGAAGTTCCTGAGGTCCTGTTTTCTTTATTGGCTATCAGCTGCGGACTGCTCTCAGCACCTAGATGCCACCCGTATTCCTTGCCACTCGGCTTCCTCCATCTTCAAAGTGAGCAACAAAGAATCTCTGTTGTACTGAACTGCCTCATACTTTGAATTTCTTTCACCAGGAGGGACAAGTTCCTTTTAGGACCTAGGTCAGACCCACTGAAGGCCCACTGAAGATAATTTCCGTCTTAAGGTCAACTGATTTGGGACTTTTTTTTATATCTATATAATCCTCCACAGCAGCATCAGATTAGTGTTTGATTGAATCACTGGGAGGAAGTTTGTGTACACCAGGGGTGGGAATTTTTTGGGAACCACTTCAGAATTCTGCCTATTAAAGCTGTGAAATGGGGCTTCCCTGGTGGCGCAGTGGTTGAGAGTCTGCCTGCCGATGCAGGGGACACGGGTTCGTGACCCGGTCCCACATGCCGCAGAGCGGCTGGGCCCGTGAGCCAAGGCCGCTGAGCCTGCGCATCCGGAACCTGTGCTCCGCAGCGGGAGAGGCCACAGCAGTGAGAGGCCTGCGTACCGCAGGAAAAAAAAAAAAAAGCTGTGAAATGCACCATGCTTAGATTTTTAAAAGTCCACATAAAAATATGATGCCTAATCCAAAATGACAGATTACTTAGAAGAGTTGAAAGCTGTTTTAAGAGGGAGTTAGACCCCTAATTCAAATTCTGGTGTTTTTCTGGTCTCCTAGGCTGTCAAACCCCAAACGCAAAGTAACGACACTAATCTGTGTGGACTTCAATTCCTTTCCCACCAAGACACAAGCCTTGGGGTCCTCCTTCCAGCAAGACAGTCCTTGTAATATCATCTGCATGTTGCAATTTCTCCTGTCAGCCGTCAGCATTGCAGGCACGGTGCACTTTGAATGTTTATGAAAGGGAAATTTGGGAACTTATAAGCACATGCCTAGACTGGAGAAGGGGAGGGCGCTCACCTGTGTTTTCTGACCTCACATATGGCTTTGTCTCCTCCCAGGGAAATGCCAGTCATAGGATAGCAGCATTCCTGTAAGCCCCCTTTCATCACCACGTCCTCCTCCTCAGAGGCAGAAAGGCAGTCCTTAAGGCCCAGCTATATTCTGAATCAATTCCCTTTATCTCTCCTGAGGCTAAGCTGCAAAAACACTGCTCATATACTGCCAGCTACTTTATCTCTTTTTCTCATTTCAAACTTCAATATATTCTTTTAAAAAAGAATCATACCAAAACCTTCCCCAAAGCCAAATGGCATAAGTAGCTGTGCTTCCTGGACTACAGTGTTCCAGTGAAGTTTCATGATGTTGTCCTCTATCATTAAGGAAGTGTTAAATCACATGCCATACACTGCTTAAAAAATAGGGTAGAGTGTAAAACTGCCATATTTCTACCTAGCTGTCATCCCAGTATGGAATCACCTTGTGCCCAGAGTTTCATTCATTTTAGAATCAAGCTCATTAGTTGCCACTGCTTTATTATGGGTTTTCTGCCTCAGTGGTGAGTTAGGGACTGCTGCATTTTAGAGGTTACCCTGATTCACGCTTGGTGTATCAGCTCCAGCTATTTGTCCCTGAGTCACCAGATCTCAAGTCAATAAAGTGTGCCTTAACCAGCAAAACTGTATGGGGAGTGGTTATTTGTGAGGGTTCCAGTGCCAGATGTTCTGGCTTCAAATCCCAGTTCATTTAAAATTTTAAAACATTAAAATCATTTAATGTTTCTGTACTTTAGTTTCTTATCTTACTAGTGGGACTCTTAGTATGACTGGTGGGTAATAAGTGCTTACTATGTTAGATATTATTTTATGTACCCCAACCTCCTGCATTGAGGGCTAAGCCCATTGACACACTTCTTGTTCTTTGGCTCAAGAACTGGCAGCACTTGGTTCATAGATGAGGCTTCTGTTACTTTCAAAGTATGTCCAGAATCTAGCCACCTCTCTTCCTCATCACCACCACCACCATCATCACCACCACCACCATCACCATCATCACCACAACCATCATCACCACCACCACTACCATCACCACCATCATCATCACCACCACCACCACCACCATCACCATCATCACCACCACCACCACAACCATCACCACCACCACCACCACCATCACCACTACCACCACTATCACCACCACCACCACCATCATCACCACCACCACCACCACCATCACCACCATCAACAGCATCACCACCACTACCACCACCACCATCACCACCAACATCACCACCACCACCACCACCATCATCACCACCACCACCACCACCATCATCACCACCACCACCATCACCACCATCACCACCATCACCACCACCGCCACCACCACCACCACCACCACCATCACCACCATCACCACCACCACCACCACCACCACCACCACCACCATCACCACCACCATCACCATCACCACCACCACCACCACCACCACCACTACCACCATCATCACCACCACCACCAACACCACCAACATCACCACCACCACCACTGCCACTGCCATGCTCTCCCCCACCAATCTGCCATGCATAATTGCAATGGTCTCCTAACTGGCTTCCCTGCTTCTATCCTTGCTTCCCTACAATCTGTCCTTTATAGAACAGCCAGGATGATCCTTTAAAAATATGAGTCTGGTCATTGTCATTCCTCTGCTCAGAATCCTGAAATGATTTTCCATTTTATTCAATGTGAAAAATGAAAACTCTTATAGCGGCCAGAGGTCCTTCTTTATCTGGTACCCCATTAACTCTCTGACTTTTCTGTCACTCGCTGGGCTCCTGCCACGTTGGTCTCTTTGCTGTTCCTTAAACATGCCCAGGCCTGCTTTCACCCCAAGTTCTTTGCAAGTGTTGTTTCCTGTGTCTGAAATACTCTTCCTCAGATGTCTATCTGATACGTCTTTGATTACATGTCTCTTTCTCAGAAAGGTTCACCTTGACCCTCTCCTCTCATGCTCTTGATCTCCCTTACCTTGTGCTGCCTTTTCATTTTTCATAATCCATATCATAATTTCTACACATTACATACTTTACTTATTTAATATGGCTACCAGTTTCTGTTTCCCTATGCTAACTTATTAGTACTATGGTGGGGATATTTGTCTATTTTGTTCTGTGATGTATCCCAAATGCTTAAAACAGTGCCTGACACATAGTATGGGCTCAATAAGTACAGTTGACACTTGAACATCATGCAGGGGTGGGGTGGGGTTAGGGGTGCTGAAACTTCATGAACTCAAAAATCTGCATATAACATATAGCTGGCCCTTAATATATGCGGTTCCTCTGTATCTGTGGTTCCTCAGTATTTGCAGTTCTGCAACCCTGGTTCTACCCTGGTTCATGTAGTACTGTAGATTTACTGTTGAAAAAAATCCATGTGTAAGTGGACCCACACAGTCTGAACCTGTGTTGTTCAAGAGTCACCTATGTATTTTGAATAAAGAATAAATGGATATTGTGCTGGGAAGCCAAAGATAGAGGAAGATGTATGTTAGGTCAGCTTAACAGCTGGTATATCACAAAGAGCAATGAAGAATTTTAAATAAGAAGAACATGAATCAAAGAGGCAGAATGTGGCAAAATTTCATTACAGTAACTAAAGTACCATCTGAATCTGTTGCTTCTAAATTAATCTTTTCAGGCATATGTAGATATTTAAGTAGTAATCTAGTGCTCTACCCAGTGTCTGATCATGGGTGTTGAATAAATATATTTTAATTGACTTGCTGTCAGCTCCATGATTGCCAAAACTCAGGTGTGTCTATGAGGCAAACTTTAATAATCTCCACAGTTCAGGCAGGTGGGGAAAGGGAAGAGGCTGAGACTGAAGGTTGATCAGCAATCTGAATTATAGTTTCCACCTAAGAAGGCACGGTAGACAGGTCTCATTTGGGCTTTGAATTCCTATAGACATGGATTTGAGTTCCACCTCTGTCATTTTGTAGCTCTGTGGCCTTGTTTAGGGTGTTTTACACCTGAAGGCTTCAACTTCCTCTGTTGCAAAGTAGAAAAAAATAATAATTGACCTAATAATATTACCCTAAATATTTGGTGAAAGTAAGTGTTTAATAAACAATAGACATTGTTGCTTTGTTATTGTTGAATGTACATAGGTAACTTAGGCTTGATTTAGATTTAGATTAGTGTTTATATCTGCTGTAGGCTGAATTATGTCTCCCTGCTCCCAGTTAGGTAAAACCTAACACCACTGAACATTAAAATATGGATTGTCTTATAATTCTAGGTGCATGTTTGTTATCATTTAAAAATATTTCATGTATAATTAATAGAACTGAAAGTGGGTGTCTAGCTATATCTAATGGACTAAATTCTCTAAAATATCACTGAGAGACTGGTATAAGAGCTTTTATGATTACTTCCTGGGCAATCTTACCTAGCAATTGTCCTTTACTCGAGGTCTGGGTTGTAGTTCTCAATATGTCTTTATTTTTACTGTCAGTGTATTCATTGCTTAGTATTGATAATATTTCCTGCAGCTCGAGAGCTTTATCCTCCAAATTGGATATTGTCATTTCCCTTGCTTGGGTAGCCAGAATATCTGAGTTCAGAATTATTTCTTTTTTTTTTTACATTTATTGTGCACTTTATTTCTATTATTATTACGTTGTAATATATAATGAAATAATTATACAATTCACCATAATGAAGAATCAGTGGGAGCCCTGAGCTTGTTTTCCTGCAACTAGATGGTCCCATCTGGGGGTGATGGGAGACAGTGACACCCAAAGTGTGTTGCTTATATACAGTCTACTCTGAAAGATGCGGCTTAATTGTCACTTGCCAGTCACTGACAGGGTTTTGATATGAGTCTGCAAGCAATTGATTTATTGTGGTCTCTGTACAGTCAAACCTCTCTGCTAATGGTAATCTGTGTTTGCAACCGCTCCCCAGCGCTAGCATCACCGCCTCAGCTCCACCTCCGATCATCAGGCATTAGGTTCTCATAAGGAGTGTAAGGTCTAGTGAGGATGAACACTTTAGAGCCAAAGATGATCTAACAACCTTTACTTTCCTTGACCCTAATCAGCTCTGGGCACTAGTGCCCTTCATCTTTAGGCTCAGTTTTGTCTGATTCATCAAGAAGACATGAGCAGAGAAAGAAGTAACATCTGGAATCTGGCACAAGTCTGAGTGTGGAAGAGTTGGGCTCTATCCTCACTGGCTATGTGCCAGTCCATTGTCAGTCTTCCACCTCAGATCCTGAGCAGCAGCCCAGTTTTCTGCTGAAGCAGGAGTCCTTCCTGGAATCCAAGCCTACTTGCAGGAGTCCTTACAAGGCACAGGCCTTGAGAATACCCTGTCACCAGGATTTGGAACCTGCCCAGTGTTCTCCCAGATGCTGCCTACAAACTGAAGTTTTTCAGAGTTTTCCCTAATTAGAATGGACTGTTCTGGGCTGACAGAGAGCCCTATAAGCTAAGTCATGATAGGCATAAGGAGTAAACTTTAGTATTCTCAAGAGTCAGTACTTTTCCATTTGGTTTATGACAATTCAGAAAGTTCCACAAAACCTTTTAAAGAAATAATTCTGTCATATAGAGTGAAATAAGTCAGAAAGAGAAAAACAAATACCATATGCTAACACATATATATGGAATCTAAAAAAAAAATGGTTCTGAAGAACCTAGGGGCAGGACAGGATTAAAAATGCAGACATAGAGATTGGACTTGAGGACATGGGGAGGGGGAAGGGTAAGCTGGGATGAAGTGATAGAGCGGCATGGACAGATACACACTACCAAATGTAAAACAGATAGCTAGTGGGAAGCAGCCGCATAGCACAGGGAGATCAGTTCCATGCTTTGTGACCACCTAGAGGGGTGGGTTAGGGAGGGTGGGAGGGAGATGCAAGAGGGAGGAGATATGGGGACATATGTATATGTATAACGTTGTTATAAAGCAGAAACTAATACACCATTGTAAAGCAATTATACTCCAATAAAGATGTTAAAAAAAATCAGTGGCTCCATTAGATTCTCATAGGAGTGCGAACCCTACTGAACTGCATATGCGGGGAATCTAGGTTGCACACTCCTTATGAGAACCTAATGCCTGATGATCGGAGGTGGAGCTGAGGCGGTGATGCTAGCGCTGGGGAGCGGTTGCAAACACAGATTACCATTAGCAGAGAGGTTTGACTGTACAGAGACCACAATAAATCAATTGCTTGCAGACTCATATCAAAACCCTGTCAGTGACTGGCAAGTGACAATTAAGCCGCATCTTTCAGAGTAGACTGTATATAAGCAACACACTTTGGGTGTCACTGTCTCCCATCACCCCCAGATGGGACCATCTAGTTGCAGGAAAACAAGCTCAGGGCTCCCACTGATTCTTCATTATGGTGAGTTGTATAATTATTTCATTATATATTACAACGTAATAATAATAGAAATAAAGTACACAATAAATGTAAAAAAAAAAAGAAATAATTCTGAAAAAAATTAAAAATATAAAACACACCACGGCAAACACATTTACTACAACATGAAGATTCACTTAAACCCATTCTGGTCAATATCCTTTTATGTAGGTTTAAACTCTCCAACTACATGAAATAAAGATAGTTTAATAAAAATAAGTCATATTGTGAAGCACGGAGGGGTATCAGGATGAAGAAAGCATAGTCCTCTGCTCTTGGCTTAGTACACATGAGAGGCAAGTTGGACAGCAAATATAACGCAGTGTGAAATCTGGTAAGGGAGTCAGATATTCACGAGGTGCTACAGGGTCAAAAAGGAGTGCTACTGAATGTAACTGGGAGGTGTCATGGACGTTTTCTTAAATGTGTGGTATTTAACTTCACTGTAGAAGGATAAATGGAAATGATCCAGGTGGGTGGGGAAAGACCAGAAGAAGAGTAAGACACTGCAGACAGAAGGAACAGCATGTCCCAAGTTCTGAAAAAGCAGGTATATTTGAAGGAACTTTATGGATATTATGAGAGTAAAATGAGGCCAGACCACAAAGATCATATTTTAGGACATTTGGATGAGGAGGAATGATGTGTTCATAAAAAAATGAAGTGTGGTGATTATTTTTGGACCTTAGCAATTTCACTGAAGGATAATAATAATATCTACCTATCTTTTTGTATTTAATCCTCATCATAATCTTGTGTCCAGCTGAGTATTTGTAATATATTGGACTCTACCAAAAAGATAGTGCTTTTGTGAGCTCTCCTTATTTATACTTCTTAAATTTTATCTATATTCAATTTTTAATTATTCACTGTAGCTAACAATGGCAGAATAAATGTCATATTAACTTGAATAGCTGTCCCTTTTATCCATTTATTAGCCTGAATTTTACTGGTTAAATGGGAACATGTTCCAAAGAAATTACGTGGCTACTGAGGACTGAAACTAGCAATATTTCTTGTCTCAATGCTGAACAAAACTGGGACTAGACATTGTTTCTTGTCCTTATGTTAATCAGTGCTGGGACCAAGTAAAAATAACCTAATTATCTGCTTCAAGAAATGCCTGCTCATGGAAGAAAAGAAAAATTAATCAAAGAAAAAGAAAAGTAAATCATTGAGACAGCTTACTCACTAGGACTAATAGCTTGCTCATCACGACTAGCTTCAAGACCCCTACTTCAATGCGCCTACCAATCCAGAGCTATTTTGATAATAATAATAATAATGATAAAACTCTGACTAATTTCAACCAGTTTCCCACTTGCAAGACCACCTTAAACATACTCAGCCAAGACCCTGAAGCTCTACCAACACTCTGCCCTAATTTCTCATTCTGAGACATTTTAAAGATTCTATCAAGGTGATGTTCTCTGTTATTGGTCCACAGATTTTATTGGGAGGAAATGACAGTTGATACTATTCTGCTATAAATTAGCTTTGACATCCTACTGTTAGAATATAATTTCCTCTATGGTATTCTGATAAAGTTGCTGCAGCAACATGGCTTATAGGATAGTATTTGAAGACTTGATGAGAGATGCTGGATAGATGAGAGCATAAATTAACTAAGTCATTTACTTTTTGCAGACACAATTTTATAAAATAAAGTGGGGTAGCTGGTGGCAGAGAGATTTTGAGTGGTGGTGAGAGGGAAGTTTCATCCATCTGCCTAAGTAAAGAGTTCATTCTCTGAACTATGCTAAGCACTTCTGTGTTCCTGAAAAGGAACAGCAGAAATTGTTTACATAAGGTTGATCAATACTTCTCTATGGCTCCTTATTGCTCTCATGATAAGTCCAATTTACAGATTTGGATGCCCTTTATAATCTGACATCGGCTTACTCCTCCATTTATCTTATGCTTCCCGCCCCCTGCACCCCCTTCCCCCCAAAGCTGATATTCTTCTATCCACACAGATCCATTTGCAAACAAACTGGGTACTTGATTGTCTCTGGACCTCTGCACATGCTGTTCTCTGTGATTGAACCAGGTTTGTCCACATTTAACCAGTTAACCCCCCACACTCCTTTTCTGTCTCAGCTCAGTTTTTACATGTTCTGGGGATTGTTTTCTGAACTTCTAAGATTGTACTAGGTTCCCCTTTTATATAATCTCATAGTGTTCTGTGATTTCCCTATTCTAGTACTTATCATACTGTATTATAATTAGAGTTTACCCGGCTGTCTCTCATCCACTCCTTACAGGAAGCTCCTTGTGAGAGAGATTATATATTATATATTTTTAATGTATTCCCCATCTAGTGTACTGCATAACAGATACTTAATAAATAGTTGCTGAATAAATGAATGAACACTGCTCTGCTTCCTTCGATGATCTGAAATTCTACTTTCTCTCATTTCTCTGCTGTGTTGGTCTCAAGCCCATTTCCTTTTGGACACTATGCCTAACCTGAAACTTTTCAAGGTTTATTTCACATGTTGATTTTGCTGTAGTGAAGCACAGTTTTTCTTTCCTTCATTGATTTTAGGTACCAGAGGGATACTTGAATTCTAACTGTTCATAGGACGTGAACCAGGAGCTAAATAGCGAATTTTAAAGCTGCAGACACTGCTACCAATCGATTTCATGGGCCCTCCTTTCTTTAATTTTTGTTCCCTTGTTATACGCATTTCACTTTAACACACTGGAATCTCTTCCTCCTGAATATGCAAGCTTCTCTTTTCCTTCCACACAGGAGCTCAATCCTTAGGAAGCAACATTGTCCCAGCAACCTTGCTTCCTGACATCAGCATTAGTCCTTTTGTCTCCCATCTTGTGCTCTCTGCCACTGCTCCCTCACCCTTCTCCCTTCCATCCAAGGGGTTACTTTCCTTTAAATTATTGTGATTACCTGAATTTCTCCAAGCCATCAGTGCCAGTGAGGCATGTTCCTCTGTTTCTAGAGCATCAGTAAGTCTATGCTAGAGCCTAACACAAGGGTATGAGGGAAACTGAACAGACCTGATATTACGGGGCCGGATCAATACCTAAGCTGCCAATCATCTTGTGATGACTGCATGTAGCAATGCCATCCTGATGAAGAAGTACGCAAATGTTGAGGTTTGAGGGGTACCAAGAAGTCCACTCACCTCCAAATATCTTATTTACCAGCTGTCAAAATTCCTAATGATCACTGTTCAAAGACCATCATTTATTTTATTTTATTTTATTTATTTATTTATTTATTTTTTGCGGTACGCGGGCCTCTCACTGTTGTGGCCTCTCCCGTTGTGGAGCACAGGTTCTGGACGCGCAGGCTCAGCGGCCGTGGCTCACGGGCCCAGCTGCTCCGCGACATGTGTGATCTTCCCGGACCAGGGCACGAACCCGTGTCCCCTGCATCGGCAGGTGGACTCTCAATCACTGCGCCACCAAGGAAGCCCGGCCATCATTTATTTAAAAAAGTCTTCCAAAAAATGTAAATCTCACAGAAAAAGATAACACAACTTCATATTTATGATGCCCACTGTAACTTTAGTGGAATTAACTTTATAAAAGTGAAAGAGTCTAGATGTCAGATCCAGCTTTGAGGAACTGAACCATAGATCAGAGCTCTGGAGAAGAGATAGGTATTCAAAGAAAAATTTCAGAGACTTTGATGCAGGTGCACTGCAATTTATAATGGCTCTCAGTCCCATTCCCCATTCAGGACCTCAGACCTCTCTCAGAGGTTCTCTTCTTTCCTCTAGTGTCTGTAGGAGATTCTTTAGAAGTTTCTGTGTCAGTTCCTTTTCTATCAGTTCTATCATTTCTTTGTCTCCTCGGTAGCCTGGCTTTGGAATCCTCGTCTCCACTCTGTCCAAGGCTATAGCTGATGTGTCTGCGGATTGCTTCCTGCAGTCCTGGGAACTCTGACTTATGTTGTATTTATGCTCTCAGCACTACGGTAGACTGTGGTGCAGCACAGTGAAGGCAAGAGTTTAACATTTGATGAGGCTTTAGAAACAGTTGTGGGATAAAGAAGGAAACGGCAACCCAGGGAGCAAATTTTTTTTTTAACATCTTTATTGGAATATAATTGCTTTACGATGGTGTGTTAGTTTCTGCTTTATAACAAACTGAATCAGCTATAAATATACATATATCCCCATATCCCTTCCCTCTTGCATCTCCCTCAGGGAGCAACTTTTAATTGCTAAAATGTGGCCACTCTTCAAATGCCCAGACTCAGCAGCATCCTTGTTGGTTCCTGTGTCACATATTCCTAGTGTCTATCATATTTGTTTCTCCTCTCCTTTTGGGCCCTCAGAATACCCTTTTAGACCCCTTGCAGTTGGGTAAGGCCACAAGATTAGTTCTGGTCGATGGCTTGTGTATGGAAGCAGGGTCATCTCAGGATGTGGGGGAGGTTCCAGGCAAAATATATTTGGTGAGGTCCCTGACTATATAAACAATGTGATCCAAACATATATTACACAATTTGTGGGTCATGTGAGGCATAGTTATAAATGAAGATTTAGAAAGGTGGTTACAGAAGCAATACTTAGGTATTTGATTATTGTCCAAACAGTGCAAATAAAGATTTTTTTTTTTTGTAGTGTCCAGGCACCATCTCTTTCCATTCAGGATCAAGAACTATCTTTTTGACTTCTTTATTACTAAATGCACCATTTCTGGCTAATTTCATATCTCCCACTGGGAGAAAAAAGATGGCATCATTGTTATTACTCAAAATGTCATGGCTCTTTGGAACCTATTTGTCTTGAATCAATATAGATCTTCCTGCTTCTGTGGTTCTCTAATTCCCTGTGTTTCGTGCTGGTTACATCTTTCCTGACACTGCATTATCCATCCTGCCATTCCTGAATACTGGCATCCAATGATTCTCTCAAAGGTTGTTGCTATGCGTTTTTGGATGATGACCACACATGCAAGTCTTATCTGTGTATGAAGGAAAATGTGAATGATAATTCATTTTTGGTCAAGTTATATGTACTATTTAAAATTTTACAGTGGAAGTAGATTACAACACATCTTTCAGCCACATCTTCTCTTCAACTTCTTAGGCTGTACTCCCTGCATTTCTAGAATGTGATCTCTTTCAATGTTGACTGCATCCCTGAATTCCACATACTGACACCAGCAGGGAGGATAGGTCCCTGGGCAGAGTGAGGAGAGCGGTCCCATTCACACAGGGAATGTCTGGTACTGCTTCAGACAGACTTAGAAGAATATGACATCAGTGTAATAATTGGAGGCAAGAGAAAACATCATTTGGAAAAGCCCATTGATATCAAGCAGCAATGATCTAAAATTTTACCCTTGAAAAAGATAGGCAATCCCCTCTCTTCCCAAGACTCTCTGTCATGCGATGCAGAGCCTTCAGAAGGGATTGTATCTATGTTGCATGTCAGCAGTGGGGGATACAGAGTAAAGAATGCCTGCTGTCACCCTTGGGTGCTGTAGACTGGAGATGATATTGTGAGTTGAACACAGAGGGGTGAGAGCTGACCTAGGGGCCCAAATGTGCTTTAAGCCCAAGGGATGGCAGGAGAAACAGATGGTACCTTAGAAAACACATTTTGTATCCAATGTGAGTGAGAATCACCCCAAATGAACATGTTATTACATTCTGGCTGCCTGATCCTGTGTAATCCTACAAAAGAAATATAATGCCTGGCCTGCAGGAGCAATCTGCTTCACCAGGCTGCCTCCTGGAGCCAGAGCCAGACACATGGTACCAGGATGCTTCCATGGGCACAAGTCTCAGGGATCCTTGGGACATCTAGTTGACTCTATGCATGGCATACAGGGTCAGAGGGTTCCAAGGGGAGAAATGAGGGCTGGGGCCCTTGCAGGTCCTGTTCTGGGTTGGGGAACTCCTCCTGGACTTTACTGCCAGCCCTAAACCAAGTCCAGGCACTGACATGGCACTCCAAATTTCAGAGCTCCCTAAGGTGTGGCCCAGGTCAAAGAAAGAGCACTACTGAGTGAAAGTGACATGAGTCACTCCTGGCCTGAAGCACAGAAAATCTCACGTCTTTCCGTTTTCCTGCTGCAGCAACAAGGAAGCTGCGTGTTCCAAGTTGTGCAGCTGGTGGTGGAGATTCAGTCAGCCTGGGTTCTTGAGTGTGGGTAGCAGATCTTCCTGCTGATCCATAAGGAACACGTAATGTAAGCTATTTTTGTGTTAAGCTTCTGAGGTTTCCAGTTACCACAAGAAAACCTAGCCTATCCTGACTAATACAGATCCTGTAGTCATGTAGCCATGGGCCAGCCTCTGTATGCAATAGTTCCTACTTTATAAGATTGAACTGAAGTAAACATGTGTCCAGTTTAGAAAGGTGAATGTTAGCTATTATTTTTATTACAACTGGCATTTGTTTTTGTGTTAGGGACTAACTTAACAGTGAGTTATCCATTAGAAGGTATGTATTTCATATAGGTCAGGCCGCAGTTGTGACTGAGAATTCCTTCAACTGACTAGATAAAGACCTGCCCTTTGTGTTCTCTTTTCTTGCCCTAAAACTACTTTTTTTTAACAGTGACAGACAGTGAAAAATTTTATTCCTACTACTGAGAAAATTCCATCCCTCACTCTCAAGGGGATAACCTCCCGCTGTGATCCAAATAGGACCACAATAATTTAATGTACAAAACATTTATTGAAATCTGATTGAACTCAGTTGTGGGGTGAAGATTGAGCTTCACAGCACTTTATAATAATATCTACAAACATTGGTTGAGTGCTTACTGTTTGCCAGGCAACATCCTAAGTGTTTCGCATATATTAACTCATGTAATTGTCCTCATACAATACAAGTGTCACAGGCACTATAGATTTTACTATGCCTATTAGGAAGAACAGAGGTACAGAGAGGCTAACTACTTCATTCAAAGTCAGGGAGCTACTAAGTGTTTGACTTAGTTTCAATGTGGGCAGTCTTGTTTCAGAGTCTGTGCTCTTAACCATTTTACTCTGCCTCTGCCTTTGCTTATTCTGGTAACAGATCAACCTGAGGTACATGCCTCACCCTCGCCTGCCTTCCCTCCTTCCCTCTCCTTTTCTTTCTCCCCTCCTTCCTTTCTTCTTTCATTTCCTCCCTCCCTCCCTCCTTTCTTCCCTCCCTCCTTCCCTCCCTCCTTCCTTCCTTCTCTCTCTCTCTCTCTCTCTCTCTCTTTTTCTCAGTTGTGCTTCTACAAGGAGTTGAAGATCACAAATGAGGCCTGAACCATCAGTGTGTGGTCTTCTGCACCTTACCTTCAGAATTCTCAAGAACATGCACACACACACATCTCCTCAAAGGCAATGGGTGAATAATGGTTGTCTGAGGCCTAATGAGCCTTTACTACAAGGCAGTGTTCAAGTCTTCATTCATTTATTCAGGAGATATTTACTGAGTGCCTATAATGTGCCAAGCAGCATGCCAGGCACTAGTGGACAAGACAGTCTCTGCCCTGAAGGAATCTCAGAAACACTTCACAGGCTCCTAACAAGTTTGACAACTCCTACCATCCAGGTTTAGGGTACCCTGCCACAGTTAATAATTTTCTTGAATTATCCATATTCTGCCCATGCCTATTTGCTTATTGTAGATTGTCCAGAGTAAAGTATGAGCTGCAAATAAAATTCTGCCAATAGAACTGGTGAGGGGAGATGAATGACCCAAATGGAGGAGAAGAGGAGAGGTGTGTGGAAAGGACTTCATGTGGTCTTTGCCAAGCTCTGTATGAGGTAAAGGAAGGAGGAAGGAACTCTCTCTCTGGTTTGACAGGGTGCCAGGGCAGGAAAGTAGGAAACAAACAACAAAATAAACACAATCCTAAAGCAGCAACTGAGAGTTTTACCCCCTGGGAAGTTAGTCATCTCAGCCAGTGAGTCTCAGACCCTGGCATCAAATTTATTGTTGAAAAGACTGGCATGGAAACTTCTGGAGGAAGCCTGGAGGCTCCATGCACTTCAGCATTGGTGGGCAGGGACTTTTGTCACCTGAAGGGGAGGTTCCCTTGAAGTTTATTTGATGCCATCTCAGTGGCTGAAGGACAGGAGCTCACAGTGACACTGAGGACCACTGTCTTTGTGCAGCATTTACCTCTTCAAATCACAGACATGTACTGAGCACTGCTTGCTGGACACTCTGCTAGGCATCGCTTGGACAGCAATGAATAAGTAGACACTGCCCTCATGGAACACTCGATCTAGTGGTGTGTACACTTCCATCAATGAGAATTGTGATGCAATAGGGTGCATGTACTGGGGTAACAGGGTTATCAAGGCTGTCAAAGGAAGGTCACCTCTCCTTAAGAGGGAAGTTGAAGTGCAGATGGAGAATAGAAAGAACTCCTGCAAATCTTCAGATGAAGCTAAATTATATTTAACATCTTATTTTCCAGATTGTGCCTCCTAGCTGATGTGGCCTTGAGAAAAACAACTGTCAAATATGAGTGTGTAGCCTGTTGATTTGTGATCTCTAAAGAAAGAGGGTGCATATCTTTCAAGTTTCTTTGTAATTGCACTCAGCGCCATACTCTCCTTGCTACTGATAATGCCAGCATGCTTCTGATTTAAGCACAGAGGTGCTATTGATCTCACTGGATCTCTGCACTGAAAATAGATCTTTGGTGAAAAGCAGGCAATGTAAAATAGGCCCTCGTTTTGATCCTTATCTATTGGTGTAACTGCTGTCTATTTATTTTCAAGTACTTTGCATCACCAGCATATTTTAAGGACTGACTCAAATATGCCTCAAGGAAAGTAAAACTGCATGATGAAAAAAAGTCAGAGAAGTTTAAAAAGATGGATAAGCTTGTAAAAGGCAGAGGTTGAGTGACTACATAGAATTCAAATGATTCTCTTTGCAAGATAAGGGTACTTTTTTCTTTCCTAAAGGAGAGTGATTGGGGAAGGTGGGGTAGCACTTATTTGTTAGGAATTAGCCTTTCATGAATGGAAGAATAGATAAGAGGCATAATTCTAGCAAGCAGAAGTTTGATGACTG
The DNA here is from genome assembly GCF_008692025.1 of Phocoena sinus. Classification (NCBI taxonomy): domain Eukaryota; kingdom Metazoa; phylum Chordata; class Mammalia; order Artiodactyla; family Phocoenidae; genus Phocoena; species Phocoena sinus. Next base: position 37,591,712 of record NC_045770.1, on the reverse strand, counting down.
TGGGCAGAAGAGATGGCAGGGGAGGTTCTTGAAGGGGAGATAAAGAGCTACTGCTTTTCACGCTTTAGGAAAAACAATATGGATTCAAGCGGAGCTAACTGGTTAAAAGGATGAAGATTCTAGAGTTAGACAGAAATGTATGAAATTTCTGGCTCTATTTTCTATCTCACGGACCTGTGCCAAGTTACTTGACTTATTTAAGATTAGTTATTTAAAAATAGGTAAATACTCAATAAGGTTTTTGAAGTAGGATGGTCATTCTTGTTGCGATAATGAACCAAGGCGATAATGAAGTCTGGCACAAAGTAAGTGCTTAACAAAGAGGAGGTCGTTACTCTTTACAATGCTGATGACCATCTCATTATTAGATGAACACAGACTTTTTAGTGCTTAGGCTAAGATAGGGATGTGAAGAAGTATTCTACATAATCACACCAGGAGGGTGTGCCGAAGGAAGAAGCAGGCAGGTGTTCTTACCCAGGAATGATGGGAGATAGGAGCTCTTTCTTGCTAGACTAGATCTTGAAAGAATGTGAGGCTAGAGCTACAGCAGCCATCTTGCAGTCATGAGGAAAAAGCCTGGAATATCTAGGAATAGCTGTGAGGAGTAGGAGAGGAAAGGCAATACAGTGAAAGAAAAATCATGAGAGAGAGACTCTCACTCCAGATAATATCATTTGATCTGTGCATCTGGCCAGCCTAAAGTTGGTACTACCCCTGGATTTTCTAAGGCTTGAGCCAATACTTTTTGAGTTTAAATTTCTTTGAGTTTTCTGATACTTGCAATTATAGAGTCCATATAAAAATAATGAAGTCACATCTTTTAGTTTTTGATAAAAAGAAGAGCATTTTCTTCCATCTTTTCCTGTCTTGGATGTAGACATGATGCTTGGAGTTGTATTAGCTGGCTATCAATCATGACTGAAAAAACTTGAGGAAAGGGCTAAGAGAAGCTCTGGCATATCCCTGTGCTGACCTTATGGAGGCAGAAATAATGCCAACCTCACTTCTTGTATTAGTTTGCTAGGGCTGCCATACAAAGTAGCACAGACTGGGAGGCTTAAACAGCAGAAATTTATCTCCTCACAATTCTGAAGGTTAAGTCCAAGATCAATGTGTTGGCAGGGTTGATTTCTTCCAAGGCCTCCCTCCTTGGCTTATAGATGACCTTCTTCTCTTATTTATTCACATGGTCTTCCTTCTGTGTGTTTCTGTGTTCTAATCTCCTCTTCTTCTTCTTCTTTTTTTTTTTTTTTTTTTTTTTTTTTGTGGTACGCAGGCCTCTCACTGTTGTGGCCTCTCCCGTTGAGGAGCACAGGCTCCGGACACGCAGGCTCAGCGGCCATGGCTCACGGGCCCAGACACTCCACGGCATCTGGGATCTTCCCAGACTGGGGCACGAACCCATGTCCCCTGCATCGGCAGGTGGACTTTCAACCACTGCACCACCAGGGAAGCCCATCTAATATCCTCTTCTTATAAGGAGACCAGTCATATTGGATTGGAATCCACCTTAATGATCTCATTTCAACTGAAAAGTCTTATCTCCAAATACAGTCACATTCTGAGGTACTGGGGAGGGGGTTAGAACTTGAACATATGAATTTTGGGGAAAAACAATTCAGTCCATAACATTTTTATTGCAGCAAAGTGACACCTACAATAGTAATCATATTTCAGATTATGTTATTAATATTTTAGCAGCTAAATGAAATAGTTAAAAACTGATGGAGGAAGTTCATTTTAATTTCTATTTCTGCTAGCCTATGATCTCATGGTTTGGTAAAACTCATAATTCTCAAGAGAAAGGCATTTGCAGACAAAAGATACTTTGCTCCTGAGTTCAGGGAACACAGATTATGTTTCTCTTTAATTTTTTTTAAAGACTGATTTTTCCAGAACTCCAGGAAATAAATTTAGGGCTTTCATAGCTTAGACCACAAGAGAAGGAGAAATTTTAAACAAGTAATATAGTCTAGGCTTCATAAGGGCAAGATCCCATTCTTTCATCCCATTCTTGGTTGGAAGTCTGACCGAGAGGATTAATGATTGCTCCTTCCAATACCAAAGCACTGACTCCTGAATGCAAACAAAACAAAACAAAACAAAACAAAACAAAACAAAAAGCCATCCCCGCTTCTCTCCAAGATTATATCGCTAATGCTCAATTCTAGAACTTGATCTGGTAACTGCAAATGTTGATGTTTTTGATTACACAGTGGGCACACTGCCTTTTTGGTAGCTTAGAGAACACTTGAGCAGACCAACTGCATCTCTCCAGAGAATGAAAAACTCATGTAAGTTGGGTTCTAGGTCTGTTAGGGGAAAAAGAAAATACATGTCTAAGTGCTGAAAAATCAGGTTTTAAAATACTGACCATGACTTGTTTTCTAATAGTTTCTAATTTCTCTAAGAAGCAATCATATTTGAAATGAGATTTGAGAAATGAAGAAAAGTCTGGCTTGAAAATTATTCATACAGATACAATAAAGCCTTAATGATTTTTTTCTTCCAGGACTTTAATATAAGGCTTCATCCTATATCTCTAGATGAGTTGAATGCCTGTGTCTTTTTTTCCCTTGAATTCTTCACCCAGTTTAACTGTATGAAGATAATGTTCTGTTTTTATTTTTTAATTTCTTTTACAAATATTTATTTATTTGGTTGCTCCAGGTCTTAGTTGCGGCAGGTGGGCTCTTTAGTTGTGGCATGCATGTGGCATCTAGTTCCCTGACCAGGGATCAGACCTGGGCCCCCTGCACTGGGAGTGCAGAGTCTTCACCACTTAACCACCAGAGAAGTCCCCCTATGTCTTTTTAATGGAATTTTAGCTTGATAGGAACTCGGGGAGAGAGGGCTGAACCAGAATTGAACAGAAACAGCTTTTTCACCAACTGTATTTCATCCAACAGAGGGCACTTGGAACTCACACATAAATAGTGGCAGCAACAGCATTTAAAATATCCGTTCCATTGCCATGGTGATTCTTAATTAACACATAGCATCAGGGTTTCATTGACACCAATAAAATGAGATGACTGCGACCTTGATTAATAAAATGTGTAATCATTTTGGAAATATTGGGAGTTAGAAACTTGTTAGATATTTTTTCTTGGTGATGACACTGACCTGTAATTAATAAACACAAAATCTAAATTGCAGATTACTCCAACTCCATCTCCAGGGTAAAAATTTTATTTCTTCTTAAAAATAAAATTGAGTATACATTTGTGACAGTTTAAGGATAAAGACAGTAACAGATTAAATAACATTTTTATTACTATGTGAGGAGTACTGAATTGTCTGATACTTCAAACTATAAAGTAAACACACTTCAGACACAGGGCAAAGGATATTTAGAATGTTATTTATATATTTCTAAAATTCTACTTTTAAAATTTCTGGGTCCAGATCAAGAAGCAAAATGAGGAAAATGATCTGACTCTTCAGTTTCCAAGTGAAAAGCTTTGAGTTACCACTAGAGGGCACTCTTCACTCTCTTATCTTTCTGAGGCCTTCAGCCCCGCAGAGCTCTCCTTCGCATGGAAATAACTGCAGTTATTAACGTTTGTGATTTGTTTAGGAATAATCAGAAGCACCCCCACGATTCTGGGCAGATTTTTTCCCCCCTAAAGCTCCTGTTGATTGTGATGCAAAGTCCTTAACTGCATCAAATGTAAACTGGAAGAATTCAGCAAATCTGGATTGCCTGGGCAACTATACATAAAATATACTTCACCATCACAAAATTTTTATTTTCATAAAATAGACAAGGTACAAAGTTAGAAAGTTTATGCTTCTCCTTTCATGTTTTATAGAAGCAGTTCTGCATATTGATCAAAGTACCATATCTTTGTGTGATGTTGCACAGCACAAAGCCAAACAGTTCATTCGTTTCTTTCTTTCTTTCTTTCTTTTTTTCCAGAAGAGTGAGTCTATAATTGATCTCATAAAAATCCTGGCCATTGCACTAATTTTCTGGGGTTGGTCTAGTATATCCCCAACTCTGAGGTTTTATAACTCTGGTTTCTCAGTAGGGTATGTGGTAGATGGTATTGTTATTTGGGGAAAAATAATTTACTCCACCCTCTTCTCAATGGGAGAAAAACACTTCCCCACTCCATCATACTGAGATTTGTCAATGGAATGTGAGAAGTAACTATGTTACTTTCAAGCGAAGGCTTTAAATGTGATTTAATACCCCTTGCTCTTCCTTTTTGTCTCGAGAATGCGTATATTATACATAGTGGCTGCCCCTTCAGCTTGGGTCCCTGAATGTGAAGATACATGCATGAAACAGAGCCAAAGTGTTCAGAGCCGAGTGGCACCTGCTGACATATAAAGTCAGCAAGAAACATGTTTGTTGTTGCTAGCCACTGGAGTTTGGGAGTTGCTTTTAGTGCAGCAAGCTGAATAATATAAAAATTGATATGAGGAGTGGGGTACTGTTGTAGGAAAATAAAAATAGGTGGCAGTTGCTTCCAGATAAAGCTGTAGGTGGTGAAAAAACTATTGTGGGAAACTGAAAAGAGTGATGATCAATGTAACATAATTTGTTTCTGCAGCAGCAATAACTTGGGAGGCAGATAGCCTACCTGATGAACTTATGGCTTTGGCTGGAAAGGTATTTAAATGGAATAGTCTTCGTGTGAGTTAGCTGTTATTTGCTGCATTTGATAGGCCGTTTAACAAATGAAATAAATGCAGAAAATAACTGGCCTGTTTGAAGGATGGGATGGAAGAGAAAATAACCTCAAATTCTGGGGTTTTAGGGTGGAAAAATGGGACTGTTTTTAATCTTCAACTGGTAAGAGATCAAACAGAGAAATACTTTGAGCCAAAAACCACTGATTAAGACATAGGTTGAGATGAAATTATGGGAGTGACCGCAATTCCTAGAGACAGGATTTTGTAAGAGCTGGTTAAGCCCATAGCACCCCTTGTTAAGTCTAGAGAAAAACTTAACGTCCATCAAAGAACTGTAATGGAGACAGCTGCACACAGAAATGGAATACAAGAGGAAGAGCTAACAAAATCTTTGAAAGAGTTGTACTGCCAAAAGCAGTGTCCTACTGCATTAAAAGTCTGTGACATTTCAAGACGATCTGGGCAAGAAGCAGGCTGCAAAAGCCGCTCATTCCCCTATGATAGTATAGTCTCCAATGCCCTCCTCTGATGCATCCAACACGGTTAATGGAAAGATGTCCTGGAGGGAGGAGTCAAGAGCCACAGAGAATGATGAACTGGGGCGCTACTCACAGGGAAAAGGACTCAAGGAACATTCCTACTCTAAGATGGGACTCATAATGTTTGTCCAGCAGAATCTCAAAATTGCTGTGTACCAGCGATTGCTAAGTACTTCTCATATTTCTTCTTGATGAACAGCAGTGTTTAATGCAGTTATTCTGTCACTTTCCATCACTTTATGTGGGTACATGTGGGTTATTTTGTGCCTGATTTAGAGACTACCATGAGATCTTCAACATAGTACCTAATGCCATTATGGGAAGGGACTTTCTGCGTGTATTTCTTGGAAGTAGGTGAGTAATTTTGAGTAAGAAGTGAAGCAAAGGAAATATCTATAAAAGGTGGTCTGTGATAGGTTGTATTATTGTTTTCAAATATTTCTTCCCCTCCCTTGTCCTGGGCAGAGAGTATTTTCCTGCTCCATTGATGTTGGGCTAGTCCATGTGACTTTTTTTACTAATGGAATATGAGCCAATGAGACATATGCTATATTTGAGCAGAAGCTTCAAATGTGATTGCCTCTTGTTCTTAGCCTCTGCCATAAAAATGGGCATCTGCCATGTAGGGCTGTGCTTTTATCTGAGGTGCTCAAATGAAAGGACATTTGGAGCAGGGTTGCAGCCGCAGCCAATTCACAGGTGCAGACACGTGGTGGGAAATACATGTTTGCTGTTGCAAGGCACTGAGATTTTGGGTCGTTTGCTTCACAGCGAACTGCCTAATGCAGGACATGAGACCTTGGTCTGAGATCCCCTTTGCAGTTTCATTCATAGTAACATACAAATACGATTTTGTCTTTAAAAAAGCAATCATTTAGGAACTTCCCTGGTGGTGCAGTGGTTAAGAATCTGCCTGCCAATGCAGAGGACATGGGTTTGAGCCCTGGTCTTGGAAGATCCCACATGCCGCAAAGGAACTAAGCCTGTGCACCACAACTACTGAGCCTGCACTCTAGAGCCTGCAAGCCACAACTACTGAGCCTGTGTGCCACAGCTACTGAAGCCTGTGAGCCTAGATCCCATACTCCTCGACAAGAGAAGCCAGCACGATGAGAAGGCCACGCACTGCAACAAAGAGTAGCCCCCGTTTGCTGCAACTAGAGAAAGCCTGTGCGCAGCAACGAAGACCCAATGCAGCCAAAAATAAATAAATAAAATTAATTAATTAAAAAAGTTTCAAAACTGCTTCAATTATAAAAAAAGGAATGATTTAAATTATAGTAATCCAAGAAATCTTAGCTTATATGTCAAGTAAAATAAAACGTATTTTTCCTTATTAAAATGAAGCTTATATTGAAAACTCCAACACAATATATTTCCAATTGAAAGGCAATTCCATAAGAAAATAAAAGATGATTGGTTTATTTAGTAGGACTCTCCAAGTTATCCATTGTGAAATAATGAGTTGGGTCAAGCCTTTCGGAATGTCTTTGCCTAGGAATGAACTGGACACTTTTGAACGTTATATATGAATTATTGACGTAGAGTGCACCACTGAGAAATGTCTGTTTACATTTCTCAGCTCGAAGCTTAGCCAGTGATTCTCCAACTTGGTAGCATGTCAACATTAGAGTGTAGGATGATTTAGGAGTACATCCCACATGATATACTAATAGTGAAGTCACAACATTTGCCTTCTTTCACAAATTAGAGTGAATTCAAGATTACCCCTATAATAATGTGAGACTTGCTTTCATTAAAATATGCTTTCTTGGGGCTTCCCTGGTGGCGCAGTGGTTGAGAGTCCGCCTGCCGATGCAGGGAACACGGGTTCGTACCCCGGTCCGGGAAGATCCCACATGCCACGGAGCAGCTGGGCCCGTGAGCCATGGCCGCTGAGTCTGCGCATCCAGAGCCTGTGTGCTCCGCAACGGGACAGGCCCCAGCAGTGAGAGGCCCGTGTACAGCAAAAAAAAAATAAAATAAAAATAAAATATGCTTTCTTTTGTGAGACAGTAAAGGATGGAGTTACAGGTAGCATCCCAGTTACTTCACAAAATCTCGGGTTGATTTTTTTGTTGTTTTCGGCTACAGTATAAGCTGCATTTGGAAATGTGCTCCACATATGAACCTCATCTGTTGTGTGAATGGGTAGCAGGGATGAGGTTGAAATCTCTTGAACTCCTGTAAGAATTGATGTGACTTTTAACGGAGATAAATCAAAGATCAGAGGTACAGTGTCACTAAGCAGGGGGCCTCGGCTCCTCTGGTTTGGAAATAGGATAAGTGGAGGAAAAGAGGAGAGATACCTAAGAATAAGCTAAAAGTGGCAAAAAGATTCTTCTCCTCAAAATAATTTCGCATCCTAGGTTTTTTCTATTTGGGTCAATACAAGTTGTCTTCTAAAATGCAAAAACCCACCAGGAAGGGTAGATATTTAACTTCTGTAGTGTCACAGGGAATAATTCCCTGAGACTTTGGAGAGTCCAGAGAGGGGGATATTTCTGGAGACAGAAGTGTTAAGGTGTCAGAAAGCCCTGGGTGAGGTGACAATAAAGAGCTGTGCCCAGCCATAGCCTCAAGCTATATGCCACCTCAGACCTGTGCTGGGCACTCAGCAGATAGGAATGGAGATAGGTCATGTCCATGAGTGCCTATGGAAGTTCCCAAAGGACTTTTCTTGCCCCATGGTGTGCTATTCTCCTGTACTACATCCTACTTGGAACATGGTCAATCCCCTAAGTATATCCCCTACCTAGGACTTCTGCCTGGATTGCTTTTTAAAAAAAATTTATTGGACTATAGTTGATTTACAATGTTGTGTTAGTTTCAGGTGTACAGTAAAGTGAATCAGTTATACATATACATATATCCATTCTTATTTAGATTCTCTTCCCATACAGGTAATTACAGAGTACTGAGTAGAGATCCCTGTGCTACACAGTATCTGTTTTATTTATAGTAGTGTGAATATATCAATCCCAAACTCCTAATTTATTCCTCCCCAGCCCCTTATCCCCTGGTAACCATAAGTTTGTTTTCCACATCTGTGACTCTACTTCTGTTTTGTAACTAAGTTCATTTGTACTCCTTTTTTAGATTCCACATATAAGCGACATCATATGATATTTGTCTTTCTGTGTCTGACTTACTTCACTCAGTATGACAATCTCTAGGTCCATCCACGTTGCTGCAAATGGCATTGTTTTGTTCTTTTTTATGGCTGAATAATATTCCATTGTGTCTGTGTACCACATCTTCTTTATCCATTCCTCTGTTGATGGATATTTAGGTTGCTTCCATAGCCTGGCTATTGCAAATAGTGCTGCAATGAAAAATGGGGTGCATATATCTTTTTGAATTATGGTTTTCTCTAGATATATGCCCAGGAGTGGGATTGCTGGATTGTTTTTTCTATTCTGTTGGCCATAAATACTTGTTGACCCTCTAACATCCATCTCCAATGTCTCTACCTCCATGATGCCTGGTTGATTCCACTGGAAGATTAAGCTCCCAGTTTCCTACCTGATTCTCAGTCTCTTGGGTCCTTCTCACATTGCATTGTCATCATCTGTTTGAGTACTGGATATACTGAAGACAACACCCACGATTTATTCATCTTTGTAGCCCTAATCCTTTTACCTGAACATCTTAACATGTAATGGATGTTCAAGAAAAGCTAACTCTTGGGGTGGAGAGAACAGGAGAGGGAATCAGAAAAGTTATATAGATGCAAAAGTGGCAGCAGGTATCTTTCAAAACAAATTTCATCCATTGTGAAATTTTCCCTAAGGTGACAGCTGCCCCGAGTGCTAAGAATAATTTTGCTTGCAGATTTTGGTACATGATAAGAGTCCTAGATAGATTTTAGTGCGGTATCTCCCTCGTAGTAGAAGATGTTTGGTTGTGGCTAGCAGTGGGTGTGTGGTCAACAGTTCTTTCCATGATGCCCACCTTGTCTTTGACTTACAGACATAGCAGTTAGGTAGAGAACTTGTGGTTGCTTGGAGTCCTGTCTTTTTACCCACACAGGATGTTGATTACTTTGGATGAAAAAAGCTTTCTCTTTCTGACTTTTGCATGCCAGATTGGCTGCAGAAGTGTTATGAACATTTCCCAGCGTTTTTCTTTTTCTGCTCAAAGCTGTGCTTTCTATTTTATGCTACATTTCCTTGCTTTGACCTGCTTCTGGTCACCCTCACTTTGGCTTATAAAACAGCATGCTGTCATGCATCCTCTGTGTGCATCCTGTCCGATGATGCTAGTGGCAGAAGGCTTTGCTTTTTTGCCAGCTACACTAGTTTTCCTGTTGTGCTATAAAGGTGCCACTATTTATTTCTTTGTTGGAGAGTGTATGGTGTATGTGTGTACGTAAAGAGGGAGAAAGACAGAGCAAGACAGAAAGACAGAAAGTGAGAAAAGACAGAGAGGGGGAGGGAGGAGGGAGGAATGAGGGATCAAGGGGGCAAGAGAGAGAGAGAGAGAGAGAAGAGAGAGAGAGAGAGGAGAGAGAGAGAGAGGTATTCCCTGTTGTACAATGTTAAGAACAGTATTTTATTTAAGCTTAGGTTAAATTGTGAAATTGGTGGACATATGCCTCTCTGCCTTACTTGGGAATTTTCTGCCTCTAGTTGCTACTTCCACATTCCTGTCATGCCTGCTGTTTCGTGGTTTTCCACAATGTCATACCTTCCTGGATAGTGCCAGGACTATTAAAAATTGCTGTCATTTATTGAATACCTACTTGGGCAAATACTGCAGTTACCTTATGTCTAATTTTTACACAAGTATCACAATATAGGACCAGTATTAGTTTCAACACTCCTTCTTCCTGAGGCTGGAAAGTAATGGATAAATCGGAAGCTCTAATCTGAGAGGTTATATACTTAGTATATGGGCTAACTCTTTCAGATGACATAACACTTTCACCCATTCAAATGATTTTTTTCCTCTAAAGGTTCTGAAGGGGAGACATTTTTGGGGAACTCAGCAGACATAGGTACCCTAAGGGGCAAAGTTCTGTTCAGAGGATCTTTTCAGTATGTCTCCCTGAATGCTTCTTAATGGTACCCACAGACCGGATGGGATTCTGTGCAGGTGAAGTTCTCAATCACTACTTATTTCTGCTCTGGATTGATACCACAGTAAACTCTTACTCAAGTCTACTTAGATACAGAGAATCAGGGAATCTTGGATGTGAAGGAATCTTTAAAAATATTTAAATCTAGTCCAGTGATTCCTAATCTTGGGCATGCATCAAAATCATTTTTCAAGCTGTACAATGACAGATTCTTAGGGCCAATACCGTGAGACCCTTGTTTCGTATGTCTTAGGTGGTGTCTGGGTTCAACAAGTGATTCTGAAGTGCAGCCAGGTGGAAAACCACAAATTTAATTTACTTCTCATGATATATGAATATGTTCTTGCTTGATTTAGTTTTCTATTTCTTCATTGTTGTATCTCTGAGAAATATGCAGAAAAGCAGAACACGAGAATTATTTTCTGCTTAGTTCCACAAAGAAAATCGGTGACCAGGGCATTGCATTAGGGATTACTAAATCTTCAGGCTTATTGGAATAGCCCGCTGTGTCAATTGCTCAATATATTTTCTTTCAAAAGAGGTATTTCATCACTTCCTGTGTCTCTTCCTAGGTAGTAATAATGAGGACATATATACCCCTGGATAATTGGGTCAAGAGTTTCATAAATTTCCTTTTAATGTGGAATAAATTTCAGGAAAAAGGGAAGCAGAGGAACAGAGATATTGATTCTAGCTCTGCTGCTGAAAGCTGTAGGTTTTGAGTGAGTCAGCTTATGTCTCTGAAACTCACTTTTCTCCGGTGTAGTTTGACCAATGCACTGTAAGATCCTTTTCAGTTCCAGGACCCCAAACTCTCACAGAACCTTCCAATCTCCTGATTGCCCCCTTGAACATGGAATCTGAGGAACCATGGAGAAGACTCCAGCCTCTGTTATTATCTCCTTTCTCTGAATTCCTGCTATGCTCAGAAGCCTCCATAGTAAAAGAATAGCTATATTCTGACATATTATTCTCAGTGTCACTGAATTTGTCTTTGAAAAGATTCCAAGATACATGAGAGGCAGTATCATTTCATTCATCTTTCCCCCACACTGCAATCGAAATTGTAGTGTTGAACATAAGTAAGGAGAAAAAAAATACAAAGAATCATGGACTGTTGGAAACCACTTTGGAGATAATTGATTTTGACCATTTATTATACATATGAAAGAAGTGAAAGCCAAGAGCTGCTAACTGCTCATGTAGGGAGCCAGTGGCAGAATGAGGGCTGTAATCTGCTTTGTTGACTTCCCGGGCAAGTGTTTTCTCTGCCGCACATCTTTGGTTTGTTGACTAGAAGACAGTGGATTAACACCATTAATACCAATAAAATCGACCATATCTTAATGATTCATTATGAATTTCTCCAGTCTACAGAGTGGAATAATTTCATCCTTTTATATTACAGTTTATTTCTGTATTTATCAATGAACAACTCAAAATACCTTAGAGATAATACCTAGGAGGTCTTCAAACTGGTATATGTGATCATTATTTTTATTTATTTTTTATTTCTTTTCATGATGAGAGCTTTCTTATTTGGGGAAATAAACTCCTAAATTCTATAGTTAATTTATTACAAACTTGTACCACATAGAAATAATATTACTTTTAATATTTACTTGAGGTACATAATTTTCTTTATGTTATGGTTGGTATTGCATCTTAAATGTAATCACAGATATATCTGAATAATATATATAACTTTTACCTTGAATCCCTCTCTCCATTTGTATAAGAAGATCACTAGCAACATCGTATGCACATGGGTATATGTATGCTTATATATGTAAGTTGACTTCTGGTGGGTCCAGAGAATTAATTATAAGAGAAACAGTGCATTTTCATTTAATACATACAGGGCAACATATTTATACAAATGTATGTATTAACTTCAGGGCATTTTTAAACTATAACATTTGTAAAGTATATGACATTCAATAACGAGCTAGTTATTAAATTAGCTTATTTAAATCTTTTTATTTGAAACCTAATGGTTAATGTATCCAATTGGCCATCTTTTTTTTTTAACATCTTTATTGGAGTATAACTGCTTTACAATGTTGTGTTAGTTTCTGTTTTATAACATAGTGAATTAGCTATACATATACATATATCCCCATATCTTCTCCCGCTTGCGTCTCCCTCTCACTAAGATCATTATTAAGGAGAAAGCATGTGCTTGTGCTATTACTCTCTTTTTAAAAGATGGGAGGAGAATTTAGATAAGGAAAAATATTTCAAGGTCATAAAATCCTACTGAATGTTTGGATAGAAAAACTAGCTTTATCTTCTGGATTCAGCAGCACAACTTTGCCTGGTCTAAGGGACTAGATTATGTTTTTAAAAAATGAAGAAATGAGGTGATTAACATTTTTCTTGCTTAAAGTTAAAAATAGAAAGTGTTGACTTCAGTCATCAATTAGTTGTTGGGTAAGGAGGGAAAGGGGACATGGATTCAGTGGGGGCCAGCTCAGCTTGTTTTCAATCAAATATCACGAGGTAAGCACCATTCTCTGCCCCCTATGTTCTGGGCTGTCCCTTAACTGCTGGACTAGTACACTGTCAGATTATTTTAACCTTGTATTTTTTAAAAAATTTGTTAGCCTTGGTCTATAAATAGATTCTTGAGAATCTCAAGCTCTAATAATATTGGATCATTTTATTTCTTCTGAGAAATTAAACCATTTTATAGCCACTCTTAAAATCACTTAAAATTAATTATGGTTCAGGATATTTGTCCTCATATTCTGTTAGGTGGTGTTGCTGCCCTTTAAACTAATATAAGCTTCCAATATTACTTTATGTCATTGGTTCTCAATGAGGGACTAGTTCACCTCCCAAGGGACATTTGGCAATGTCTGGAGACATTTTCTGTTGTCACAACTGGTAAGGCAGGTGTGTGTATATTACAGGCATCTAATGGGTAGAGGTCAGAGATGCTGCCAAAAAACCTGCAGTGCACAGGGCAGCCCCTCACAACAAAGAATTATTTGGCCCCAGATTTCAATAGTGTTGAGGTTGAGTAACCTTGCTTTATAATATAGATTTACATAGAGATATTACCTTATCCATATAGATAAGAATCATTACTGATAATTTAGATCTACATGCATTAATCTACAGCAAATAATCGGTGTCTGATACTCTGTTAATCTTGCTTGTCACAGTGTCCCTTCGTTTGTCAAGATTATGACTGATGTTTTTGCTCTGGAAAGAGTATGAGGACTCCTGTTCTACTTGTCAAAAATAAAATGAGTCTGAAGGAATTTGTCAGCATTCCCAAATCTTTGGACCATTTTTGATTAAGACTTTCAGCATTTAGGTCCTAGTAAAAAGGAACTTTACAAACTAGTTGTTATCAAACCTCAGTAAATGGTCTCCTAGCCCCTTATCTCTGAAACAGGCTTGCAAAAACATGCTGATACATTCATTTAGTCATTGCTGCTGCAAGACTTCAATGCTAATTCCATATTTAGTTACTGTTGGTAGCAACTACTAATGGAGAGATGAAAGAGAAAGACCCTATTTAAAATTTTAATTTATTAATTTAATTAATTTATTTATGTATTTTGCGGTACGCGGGCCTCTCACTGTTGTGGCCTCTCCCGTTGCGGAGCACAGGCTCTGGACGCGCAGGCTCATCGGCCATCGCTCACGGGCCCAGCCGCTCCGCGGCATGTGGGATCTTCCCGGGACTGGGCGTGAACCCGCGTCCCCCGCATCGGCAGGCAGACTCTCAACCACTGCGCCACCAGGGAAGCCCAGAAAGACTCTTTTTTTTAAAAGCTAAAATCTTGTCAGTGGCTCTGTGGCTGCAATTCCCAGTGCACTGTGATTCTGCCTTTAAATATAATTTCAAAACAGCTGTAATGGCAAATTAGTTTCTTTCTATTAGTTAGGTGATTATACACCAATCAGAACTGAATACACACACTATTAAGTTTATAATTATATTTGAGAATTTCACAGGCCACTTCATCTTCCTTTGGGCCTCCTTGAGTGCTCCCTGATGCTTACGTTTTGTTCAGAAGGGAGTATTTTACCAAAAGTTTACACATGGTTAACTTGGTTGAGAATATTGAGTCAGGCTGAAAGGTGAATCAAATGGCTGATAAATATTCAAGGTCTTCAATGACTCAGATCCTGGTCAGACTCTAGTTTAATAGTGAGTGAAATTTTCTGGTGAAGGTGCAGTGACTTGACTATCTCTACCCATTTCTTAGTGGACAGGTCTATGAATCTCTGCTATCTCCTTGTCATAACAAAGACCAAACATTTAAATGAGTTGGCCATGATGCAGCGGCCAGGTTTAGAGGAAATCCTTGCAAGTTTACACAGATAGCTAGAAAGAACTTGGATTCTGCTACCTTTTCTGGGAACCAAATTGCAGCAAAAAAGTATTTATTTCTTTAGATAGATTTGTTTCTCTTCATGGAACTTGATTTCTGTATCACATTACAATTCTTTTATAGTACAGCTTGCTATTGCATCAACTCAATTATACTTATTCAATGAATATTTATTAGGAGTCTGCTGTGCTGTTCAATTTGTAACAGTTCTGTACAGTAGAAGCTTGAGGAGGAGCATGGTGAGTGTGTAAGGTTGTTTCTGGATGTCAGCAAGAAGTCACTGTGGTACGGTGGTAATAGTGCCGAGGCTCTGGAGTCAGACAGACCCCTGTTCAGAGCCAAGCTCTGGGCTGTACCAGCGTGTGGTCTTGGAATGTTGCTTAACTTCTCTGAGTCTGGGTTTCCTTATTTATTCAATAATAAGCTCCCTAGTCTAGTAGTCAACAGCAGAGATGCTAAACTCAGACTGTGCACTTTTTATATCAGGCATACATCCATAATATTGCAGGTTCAGTTCCAGACCACTGCAATAAAGTAAATATGACAATAAAGCAAGTCACGTGAATGTTTTGGTTTCCCTGTGCATATAAAAGTTGTGTTTACACTATACTATAATCTACTAAGTGTGCAATCGGATTACATCTTACAAAATACATATCTTATTTTAAAAATATTTTATTAAAAGAAAGAACAGTTTTGAATTTTAAAAAATGCTTTATTGCTAAAAAAAAGCCAAAACAAGTACAATAAGTAGCATCAAAGATCACTTATCATAGATCACCATAACAAATATACTAATAATGGAAATGTTTGAAATATTGAGAGAATTACTAAAATGTGGCACAAAAACATGTAGTGATCAAATGTTGTCAGAAACATGGCACCAATAGTCTTGATCAACAAAGGGCTGCACAAACCTTCAACTTGTAAAAAACACAGTATCTGGGAAGTATAATAAAGTGCAATAAAATGAGATATGCCTGTACCTGTTCCCTGACTTGTGCAACATTAAGCAAGTGCCTTAACCATGCTAGACTCCAATTTGTTCACTGAAAAATAAGATTGAATGTTATCATGTTTTAAAAACTCTTAGCATAATTTGTAGCCTGCAGCAGGTTGTTAATGAATGGTAGGGCTCATCACCACCATCATCATCATCAGATAGCAAATACTCCATCACTAGAAGTATTTAATCAGAGACTAAGTGACTACTTTTAGGTTAGTATCTAGTATATCCATTCAGATGGTATTGCTTTAATTTTTGTGGTTCTATGAATAATATTCTAATGGTAGAACTGTGGCAACCGGGCAGAAGATATTTTTAGGCAAGAGCACCTTCACACAATGTGGGCAATTACTTCTTCTGGGTATACGTACATGAAGGTGACACCTGAGAATCCCAATTAGGTTTCTGTTCTCTTAAACTATTCTTAAAAAAAAAAATTTGTTTTAATTGCAGCTACTTTCCTTTGAATCATCTCCAAATTCTATATATCTCCCTTGAATTAATTTAGTTGCATAATCCAGAATGCCACATGAATTCTTCATGTTATTGCTTCTCTGTTTATGTATCCCAAAGAATACAGTTCACTTTTTCCACTAATTACAGAACCATTCCTGAAACCTGTTTAGCTTGAGGTCAGTATATGTCTGACTCTCTCTTTTTAGTTCCATAAAGTCAGCTGTTTCTCATCTTGAAGTTTTGAACTTTGTTTTTCATTTCAAAATGCACATTTGCACTAGTTAAAAATCATTGATTTTTAGTTCTGACTCCTTCTGCTGGCAGGGTCATTTGGAAATCTAATTTTATCTTCTCAGGGTGAATGACTCACCCTTCTCTTCCACCCCACATGTGGCCACATGGATATAATGAAGAGCACTTTCTCCCCAGATGAAGGATGGAAGAAAATGTTAAAATAGCCCTAGGATGATCTTCTGCATGAATTTCAGTTAAAAATTTCAGGGACATATGTAATAAAATTTGCTGAAACCAATTAAAACAAACAAAATGCTCTTATGAGCTATGAGGATTACTTAAGTACCTAGAATAAGGAAGTTATTCACACCAGTTAAAAACTGAACATTTCAGGTGGGCATATTTGGACTGGTCTTTTGACATGGAGTAAGGATATTTTCAATGACATACTACATCAGTTAAAATACCTTATTTAACCAGGATGCTTCTACCATCTAAAAACACAGCAGAGAACTAGAAAATCAGCCGTCAGAAAGTCCTGAACAGAGTGTTTTATGGTCCAGATCTCAAGCATTTTATTCTTGGGAATTGGGGAAGATCTTCAATGACCCAAACTCAGGCTCTATTTCTTTTTAATTTTCACATACTATATAAACATGTCTTTCATTTTCTGTATTCTGAAGCTTTGACATCTGGGGCCTTGCCGACTCCAGAGGGCTTGCCCCACCTGGGTTTGCCAGTTCTAAGAGATAGTAAACTACTTGCCTGTGAGGGTGCTTTCCAAATGCAAACGAACCAATGCAGAGCACACACCCCCAACCACTTTCTGTACCTAGCTCTCACTATCCACCTGCCCTAATTACCCCAGGACAAGGTTCTAAGCAACTAAGGACAGCCCCTATGTCTCAGAGCCTGCTGACATTATTCAGATAGCCATGCTTAAGTCTGCTTACCCTGCCTTGCTTCTTTCTTCTTGTGAAAACCACAGTAAAGGCTCTTTCCCACAGTTGCTCCCTCTTCCCTCTTGACTGACCCTGGTGCTTCCCCATGTGTCCCTGCATGGTGTGCCATGCCCTCTCTTCTTGGGAGCTGTGAGTAATAAACAATATTTTCAGTAGTAATCATCTCCTGATTTGTTAGCCTTACCACACCTAAATAATAATAAAACTTATGAAAATACATATTTCTAAAAAGTTTGGCTTTCTAGTTTCTTAAATTATAGCAGGTGTAGGAGTCACAAATTGGAACTGGAGGAAGGTTATAGAGTCACCTGTGTTGGTGGTACCATAAGATGTCACTTCTTATTGGTTGAATAAATGCCTTCTTGCCCAGTCATATAAAGAATGTACAAGCAGAACCAAATTTCAACCGAATTGAGAGCAAGGTAAGATATGCTTCTGCCTCGTTTATGTTTCTTTCTTTTTTTTTTTTTTAACACTTTCATCCCTCATCTGTTGCGTACAACTTCACATTTGAATCTTTTTTGTGTGTGTGTGTGTCCTACCCTTGGCTGAACTGAATCTCATTCCTATTTTGGTATCACTAAATGATAACAATGATGTTAGCAACAACAATGGCAATGCAAAATATTAATTTTTAAAAAACTGGGCTTCCCTGGTGGCGCAGTGGTTGAGAGTCCGCCTACCGATGCAGGGGACATGGGTTCGTGCCCCGGTCCGGGAGAATCCCACATGCTGCGGAGCGGCTGGGCCCGTGAGCCATGGGCGCTGAGCCTGCATATCCGGAGCCTGTGCTCTGCAACAGAAGAGGCCACAACAGTGAGAGGCCGCGTACCGCAAAAAAAAACAACAAAAAACCCAGAAAAAAACCAAACCACTGTAAGACAAACTCTGTACTAAGAGCTTGATGTTTGTTATTTTGAACCTTGCAATGAACCCTAAAATATTCGCTTTTGTTAGCTCCTGTTACAGATGAACAAACACATTTATGGAGGTCATATAACATTGAGCCAAATCACAAAACCAGAAACAATTAGAACCTGGATTCAGAGGTGCACAGTGTAAATCATCTCTTTTATTTTTACTTACACTGTTCACTATAGCTTTTATATGGAAAACTTTTTAGTAGTAACTAAAGAGGACAAGGATGTAGCTAATGTCTGGATGGTCATGTCATTTTGCGCCATAACTTAATGACTTTCTCCCATAGAGAATGCACTAATGCCTCTTCTCACTTTGAAAGCACATAGCTTATATTTCAAATTACATTTATCACAGTTACCATTGTCTTAGAGATAGATGTATATGATTATCACTTTAACTAGCTTGTGGGCTATATGGAAACAGAAACTGTTCCTTATCTTTGTATTCATCACAGCACTTAGCCCAGGGCCTTGAGATTATTAAGTATACAATAAATATTTGTTGAATTGATTTGAATTGAGGATCAAATTGCATGAATGCATGTTAATCTGTTTGTAAGGCACTAGCCACACGAAAGACAATCTGATTATTTGAGTCATGGCATGTAGACAAAAAAGAGGGATAGAGTGGTGGTGGTGGGGGGGCCCATTCCAGAGATTTTCAAGTGTTTTTAAAAAAAATAGTTGTTTTTTTTGGCTGTGCCCCATGGCTTGCGGGATCTTAGTTCCCCTACCAGGAATTTGCACCCTCGGCCTTGGCAGTGAAAGCATAGAATAGTGGTGACCAATAAGTAGTCTAGGGATAAGCACATTGTCAGACATGCATGCATGCACATGCAATCAAGGTTCTTTTAGCAAGGAAGAATGGGGAAATGACTACTGTATCAACAATCAACAGTGTCAGTCATAAAACTGGATTGAGAAAAGAATTTTATCTGTTACATGCTTTGCCTCATAAAACGTAGCAGCCCTACCTATCTGGAAGAACGTTAGAGGATACTTCTTCTTCACCTCCATATCTGGAGATATGGAGTCAGTGCCCACCAGAAAACTAAGCAGTGGTCCTTCTGTTCTCAAGGTATGCTATTTGAGACTGTCAGTTCTCTGATTCACCCCTATTTCTGAATTCCTATGCATAATTTCCTACATTTTAAAAAAGACTACAGCTTCAAGAAGATAACACAGTATGATGTAGGAGAAACTAGCAATGGTCTCTTATATTACTGTAAGTATAGTGTCCACAAACAAAAGATTGCATTTGGGAATATGAATTGATTGGAAACAGTGCATTCTGGAGATTATAGCTTTTCATGAGCTGCATTTCATCAGAGTATTAGAGCATGAAACTGTGGGATTATCTGAAAATTTTTCTTCTGTTTATTAAAATAAGCAGCACTATGGATGAAGGCATGTTACATTCTGGAAATTGAATATATTTGGGGGCATATTACTATGTCAGTATTAATATTTGAGACGGTGATTTGAACAAAGAAAACACAAATTAACAGTGAACCAATACAGTGGCATCTACACATCTTTTCTATAGTTAATGATTTCTTCTTACTTGAGTAAGACAATAGGAAAAGAAATAACATGCAGGGCTTATATATAAATACCACAAAGCAAAAGAAACATTATACTGAAATTTACAGTGTATCTTTTCAAATGATCTACTTCAGGTAACAAATGAATAATTTAAAAATCCTTGCTCTCCAGTATATAGTACTTGACATAGGGTAATCACAAGCTGAGAAGAGTTGAGACAATAAAATGATATGCAAATAAAAGCGATGATCTAAGGAAGCCTTGCAAAGGAATATCTTAATATCATCTCTATGGGCAAAGCTTGGCCCTCCTGGATTTCATTCAGCTGATCCTCTTCTGCGTCCTCACATTTACTAACACTAGGAAACATATTTCTTGTGCTATACCTGTTGCTACAAAGCTTAGATGAAATTTTTTCACTGGTTTGATCATAACACTATGATAAACTACAGTTGTTTAAGTAGTTAAAGTTTTGCAAACAGGATACTATGGGAGGAGAATTTAAGTCAAAATGTATTAGTAAGGAAATGTTAATTTATGCTTACTGTCATAAATAAAAACTCTAATTTTTAGTGGTTTAAAATGGCAAAGTTTTATTTCTTACTCATTTTACACTGTCCATCTTGGAAGGGCAAGGATGGCTCTTGTCTGCACGATCACATTCCAGGATCTAGGCTGTCAGAATAGTCACTGCTGGCACAATGCTAGTCATCATGGAAGAGAGAAAAATGACCTTTGGATGGTCATGCCTTGGCTGTTAAATATTCTGGCCCATAAGTTATTTGTGCTACTTTTATTCACAACTCTTTTGCTTGATCAAGTTTAATAACTTCACCCAACCAGAAGGAAGCCAGGAAGGAGTGTAACCCCTTCTGTGATTGGAAGAGGTCAGACTGGAAATATATAGTGACCATCACTCAAAACAATCACATTCTACCTAGTTGGTCACAAATATTTGGCTCATTCTTTCCCACAAGCAACGTATACATTTTCCCCATCAGAGAAAATTAAACATTTTTTTTATCCAGGGACCCATCCCTGCCGCCTGGAATGGAGCCCTGGTCTCATGCAGAGCTGGAACTCCTGGCTCAGTCTCTTCTCTCCACTGCAGTTGAGCTGCCCCAGAGCCAAAAGGAGGGCAGGGTGACCCCTGACCCCTGACCCTGACCCTGCCCATGGCCTCATGTCCCATGCTCCAGAAGGACCCCACTGCCCCTCGGGGCCCCACGCCAGGTCTTCCATAACACCCAAGACATGGTGGCTCCTAATATAATCTTTTCATGGTGTCTCTTAATAACATGTGGACTCCTACAAGGCCAATTAGCATCACAACTTTGGTTGAACTGGATCTGGGATTCGCCAGGGCTTTGGCTTCGGGACAATGCCTGGCTGAGTCCACACTGACAGGAGGTCAGTCTCCTCAGGACACACTGGAGCTTCAGCTTCTGGACAACACTGGGCCCCATCCACGCAGACAGAAGCCAAGTGTCTTCAGGACCTGCTGGGAGGCACTACCATGGGAGTAGGTGAAGAAAGGTGAAGAAAAACTGGGGAGAAGCTTGCTGTATGTGGTCAACTGTTGAGGGGGATCCATTTTCAGGGCAGGAAGTATAGGAAGGGATTGATGTGGAAAATTATGGATTTTAGGTAGTTTTGTGTGTGGTGTAGACAGATCCCAGTGTGTTTCCTTGGTGTGTGGTATATAGTTTCTTTGGCATCATTTATTAAGGGGGTTTTCCCCAGTGTATGTCCTTGGCAGCATTGTCATAAATTAACTGACCACATCCATGTGGGTTTGTTTCTGGGTTCTCTGTTCTGTTCCTCTAGTGCATGTGCCTGATTTTGTGCCAACTCCACACTGTTTTGGTTCCTGTAGCTTTGTAGTGTAGTTTGAAGTCAGGGAGTGGGTTGACTCGAGCTGTGTTCTCCTTTCTTAGGATGGATTTGGCTATTTGGAGTCATTTTTCATTCCACACAAATGATAGTATCGTTTTTTCTGTTTCTGTGGAAAGTGTCATTTTAGTTGTGCTAGAGATTGAATTGAATGTGTACACTGCTTTGGCTGAATGAACATTTTAACAATATGAACATCTTCCAATGTCTGATCACAGAATATTTTTCTATTTTTTTGTTTCTTCTTCAGTTTCTTTATTAGTGTCTTACAATTTTCATTGTGCAGGTCTTTCACATCATTGGTTAAATTTATACCCAGGTATTTTGTTCTTTTTGATGCCATGGTAAATGGGATTGTTTTCTTAAATTTTCTTTCTGATACTTCTACCTCTTTAATAGCATATAGAAACTCAACTGATTTTTGTGTATTCAACTTTACTAAATTCATGTTTTACTTGTACCTTTTGGTGGTTTGATGTGGAAAATTGTAATTCAAAAATCCCATTGTTTCTATCATATCCCAGGTTATTCACGATACCCAAGGCATAGTGACTACTAATATAATCTTCCCACCTCTTAATAATATGTGGATTCCTACAAGAGCAGTCAGCTTAACCATTCTGAGTGAACTGAATCTGGGTAAGGCTTGGCCCCTATAATGAAGTTTTATGTCTTCTCTACCTTTCTGGCATGGCATTGACACATTTGTTTTGAAGAGTTATTTACTTTCTAGTAATTTCAAACATGCAGAAAACTTGCAGTAGCAGTACCATGTACTCTTTATCTGTAAGTTCAGATTCGCCTGTCATCACTGATTTACCACATATGCCAATTTAAAGGACAATTTCCATTATGTTTCTTTCTTTTTTAGTTTACATTAGGGTTTATTCTTGGCATTGTTCATTTTATCCCAAAAAGGGACATTCTCCCAAGGAACACCCACATAAGCCCCAAATGAGAAATCATTGTGGTTTTTACCTTCTAATCTAATCCACAGGCCCACTTGCACTTTCACCACCTGCTCCAAAGCATGAAAATGTCTTTTTCCATTCTGATCCAGTTTTGTTTTTCTGGACGTGTTCTTAAGACTTTCCCTCATTTTCACAACCTTGATGGATTCAAAGTACCCAAGCTGAGTATGATCTGGGTTACCTTTCCTGTATGGCTTCTTTCACTTAGTATGTTTTCAATGTTCATGTATTTTGTAACATGTATCAGTACTTATTTATGTTTTCCATGGTGAGTAAATCTATAGAACATAACATTTACCACTTAAACCATTTAAAGTATATAGTTCTATGACATTAACTACATTTACATTGTTGTATAAATATCCTCACCATCCATCTCTCATACATTTTCATTTTTTCCAAGTGAAACTACATCCATTAAACACTAACTGTCTTCAACCCTTGTCAAGCACATTCTACCTTGTGACTCTGAATTTCACTTCTCTGGATACCTTATAGAAGTGGAATAATATAATATTGGTCCTTTTGTGACCAGATTACTCCACTTAGCCTGATGACTTTAGGGCCCATACATGTTGTAGCATGTCTCTGAATTTCCTTAGTTTTTGAGGCTGAATAATATCCCTTTGTGTATATATCACATTTTTTTCTTTATCAATTCATCTGTCCATGGACACTTAAGTTGCTTTCACCTTTTGGCCAATGTGAACAATAATACTATGAATACAGGTGTACAAATATCTGTTTCACTCTTTGCTTTCAAACCTTGTGTGTATATGCCCTGAAGTGGAATTGACAGGTCATTCATTAATTTATGTTTAAGTTTTTGACAAACCGCCATACTGTTTTCCACAGAGGAGGCACAATTTTACTGTATTTCTGTATATGGCAGCATAATATGGAACTTTATAGACCTACATTCCTTTCACTTATCCATTCATCCATTGATGGATATTCAAATTGTTTCTACCACTGGGCCAATGTCAACAATGCTGCTATGAATATTCGTGTACAAGTTTTTGTTTGAACACCTGTTTTCAATTCTTTGTGGCATATACCTAGGAGTAGAGTTCTTGAACTAAACTGTAATTGTATTTTTATCTTTTTGAGGAAATACCAAACTATTGTATATATTTTCTGCTCCATTTTACATTTCCACAAGCAATGTGTAAGGTTTCCAATTTCCCTACATTGTTGCCAGCATTTTTATTTGTTTTTTTCTTGATTATAACCATTTACTCTATGTGAAAAAAAAGTCTTATCCAGTCATACCATCCAGTTGTAATGTAACATAAGATCCAGTCATCATCTAGGATTTTCTGATGATTCCTGGTGGTTTCTAAATTGTGGAAGTTAGGGGACACCCACAGTGATTTCTTCATTAGGTCCAGATGTGGCTCTTCTTAATCCATAGATCTGTAAGCTAAAAAGATTAGCTATGTGTTTTCCAAACCAAATATATAATGGTCTAGCAAGACAAGCAGAATAAACATTCTTGTTTGGTAATAGAAAGAAAGGAAGACTCACAGAAGTCATTGATTTATAGCAGTTCTAGTTGTCTATTATTAGGCAGAATTTGCAAGGGCCTGCTACCCTATTTACCTCAGTCCTGATTCTGGTTCTTAGGATGGGTGCTCAGTCCATGGTTCTCCAGGCCTTAGCTCTAACCTCTCTGAGGCTCTTCCTTTCTCATTATTCTCTTTGATTTTGCCTAAAAGCAAGAATTAGAGAATGTGCCTTCCCTTTGGTTGAGCTGCTTTTCCATCTGCTTCCTTTGCATTGAAGGTTTGGGGTACAAGAGTCATTCTTGAAAATCCAAGAATTCTCCCCTCTCCCCCGAACCCCCTATTCCCTTACTCTTCCTTCACAGGCTCCTGATTATTTGACTTACAGATGCTTTAAAAATGTAGGCTTCTTATTTATTCAATTCCAGTCCCCTCCATTTGCCAGTAGGCATACTTTATATATGCATATAAAGGGAGAGCTACACTTTAGGCTTTTTTCTCCTTGAACAATTTTGACAGATTGAAAGGACTTACTGGGTTTCATCTTTATCCATTCAGAGATTTTAACAGTGAGTGTAAGGACATATGCTTGATCTAATTCTTGCTATTAGATTGAGTTTTAACTTTTCCTATTTGGGATTGAGAAGCACTTGCCACTTCCAACGCTAAGAATCCCTGAATATGTATTCTTTCTAGTCTCTGTAATTTCTGCTTACAACTGGACCAGTGCTTTTCTGAGCCTACTCTTTTCTTTCAGTACTTTGCAAAGTGCAACAAACTGCAACTGGGACACATCGCTAATCTCCCAGGAGAAATACAAGGTCATTAGATGTGGGATCTTTCTTATAAATTATTGCATTCAATGTTGTGGTGGTAAATGTTTAATAGCCATCTCTCTAGGAAAACAATAACAACTATGATTTGTAGTGCTTCCCAATTTCAGTGGTATAAATTCCCCCACTATGGCAGATGTAAGTTATGAACATGGCATTACAAAACCTGAAGTTGGAAAGAGATACTTACAGTTTTCTCTTGGATGCTGACTTGGACACAGCAAGCTCCAGCATACTACTGATTGCAAGTGATTGTTTTACCAAATATTTTACAATTACTTAACATAGAGTGTCATACTTCCAGCCTGTCTCACAACATGCTGCCCAGCCCAAAGCCAATACCATATACTTTATTTTTAATGGCAACTCTCCACTTCTAGGTACAAACTTCAGTATCAATTAGAATAGGCTAGGTTATGGGACTTCCCTGGTGGTGCAGTGATTAAGAACCCACTTGCCAATGCAGGGGACACAGGTTTGAGCCCTGGTCTGGGAAGATCCCACATGCTGTGGAACAACTAAGCCCGTGTGTCACAACTGCTAGGCCTGCACTGTAGAGCCCCCGAGCCACAACTATTGAGCCCTCCCGTGAAAACTACTGAAACCCACGTGCTTAGAGCCCGTGCTCTGCAATAAGAGAAGTCACCACAATGAAAAGCCTGCACACTGCGACAAAGAGTAACCCCTGCTAGCTGTAACTAGAGAAAGCCCGCATGCACCAACGAAGACCCAATGCAGCCAAAAATAAATAAATAAAGAAAGAAAGAAAGGAAGGAAGGAAGTGTGCCTATTCCATTAAAAAAAAAAAAAAAAAGCTAGTTATGTCACAGTAGCAGATAAAATTGAAATCTTAGTGGCTTAAGAAAGGAAAGGTTTATTTCTCACTCATACTACCATGCCCATCCCAGTATTTCTGGGCCCCAAACCCAGGCACTATCACTTAGAAGATTGCACACCAGCTTGGAAGAGGGAGAGAGACCCGTGGAGGGTGTGAACTGGCAACTAAATGAATTGTCTTCAGATGTACTGGGTGTACTTCTGTTCACAACTTATTGACCAGAATTAGTGACAAAACCACAGAGGAAAAGGAGAAAGCAAGTGTGAACCTACAAAGTACCTGGAAGCAGAGAACAGCAAATATTCTGTGGTCAACACTAGTGGCTATGACAACTCTATCAGTAAAGATGCCTTAAGTAGTTTTCCAAGCAACTTAAGCAATGTTTTCTTATTTTTTCCCCTATTTTATATAGACTTGAATTATTAAAGACTAAGAAAATACACAATGGCAGTAACTATATTTTACCAAGCACTTCATATAATGATCCAACAAAGATTTTTAACTACTCTGGTAACTCTGCCTAAAATCAGTACATACAGTATGATATCTAGTAGACTAAAACACACAAACACCTCAAATAACATAAAGAAATAATATGAAAATTGCTATCATTGAAATCTCTGAATGGTGAGTTTCTAAGTTTTTAAAAAATTTTATTATTTTTCAATTTTTAAAATTTTATTATTTTTCAATAATATACATACTTCCTGTATCATGAGAAAAATTCAGATGTTAAAAAGTTTATATAAGTTTTCATAATCTATTTTAATACACCTATGCAAAAATATAATCACAGAGATGAAAAACCTATATAGAAGTGCATCAAAATATTCTGTTTGTTCTGGGTGATAGGATTATGTATTTAACAAAAAAATAGTTTTATTTATTTTCCTTTTTCAGATTTCCTCTAATGATTGTTATTATAATTTAAAAATGTTATTATATCGTTATTATTATTACATTGTCTCTATACTCACGACTCACTCGCAACAAACTGAGAGTTTTTATCATAAATGGATGTTGAGTTTTGTCAAATGCTTTTCTTACATCTATTGAAATGATCATATGATTTTCATCCTTCATTTTGTTAATGTGGTGTATCACAATGATTGATTTGTGGATGTGGAACCATTTTTGCATCTCTGGAATAAATCCCACTTAATCATGGTGTATGATCTTTTTAATGTGTTGTTGAATTTTGTTTGTTAATATTTTGTTGAGGATTTTTGAATTTATGTTCATCAGGGATATTGGGCCTCTAATATTCTTTTCTTGTGTTATCCTTGTTCAGTTTTGGTATCAGGGTAATGCTAGCCTTGTAAAATGAGTTTGGAAGTGTGCCCTCTTCTATTTCTTGGAATAGTTTGAGAAGATTTGGCATTAATTCTTCTTTGAATGTTTGGTAGGATTCACCAGTGAAGCTGTTTGGTCTTGAACTTTTGTTTGCTGGGAGGTTTTTGATTACTGATTCAATCTTCTTACTAGTAATTTGTCTGTTCAGATTTTCTATTTCTTCATAATTCAGTCTTGATAGGTTTTATGTTTCTAGGAATTTATCCATTTCTTCTAGGTTGTCCAACTCTGGATGTATAATTGACCAGAGTTAGTCTGTTATGATCCTCTTTATTTCTTTGGTATCCATTGTAACATCTCTTCTTGCTTCTCTTGTTTTATTTATTTGAGTTATCTTTCTTTATTTGTGTGTTAAGTCTAGCTCAAAATTTGTCAATTTATTTATCTTTTCAAAGAACCAGCTCTTAGTTTTATCAATCTTCTCAATTCTCGTTTTAGTCTCTATTTTATTTATTTAGGCTCTGATCTTTGTTATTTCCTTGGTTGAGTTCCACTGACTTGTCTTTGAGTTCATTGATCATTTCTTCTGCTACATCTATTCTGCTTTTGAACAACTTCAGTGCATTATTCAGGTCAGTTATTGTATTATTCAACTCTGTGACTTCTATTTGGTACTTTCTTATACTTTCTATCTCTTTGTTGAAATTCTCACTGAGTTCATTTATTCTTCTCCCAAGTTTGGCTAGCATGTTTATGAGCATTACTTTGAACTCTTCATCAGGTAAAGTACTTATCTCCATTTCATTGTTATTTTTTTGAGGTTTCATCATGTTCTTTCATTTGGAACATATTCCTGTTTCTTTACTTTGCTTGATTCTCTATATTGGTTTCTATACAGTAGATGTAACAACCACCTCTCTCAGTCTTGAAGGAGTGGCTTTGTGTAGATGAAACTTGTCATTGAATTTTGCCCTAGGTCTTAGTTATCTCTCAATCTTTCATGATTTCCTAAGCAGCCTATTCTAGTTTAAATAGCTCTTAGTAGTTAAGAGTGTGCCTAGAACTGTCAATATACCAAAGGGAAAAATTTCAATCAGCACCTAGATTCAGGCTAGTTGGAAGCCAGACCTTCACACAAAAGCTTCTCAAGTCTGAAAATATATGTAGTCTGTGGGACTGCAAGAGTAAGCCTGGCTGGTCACAAGAGTCAGGCTATATGGAGGTGTCCCTTGGATGGCAGTTACAAAAATGGGACTCCAGATGAGGGTATAAGCTCTTTTCTTGGAGATACTGGTGAGCTGGAGTGAAGCAGAGGGAGAGTGCAAAGATGGCATCTATCACCCTATGTTCCCTGAGAGCAGCTCTGTAGGCCTTTAGTTATGAGTCAAACCTGAAGCCTGCCTCTCAGGCCAAAGCTCCAGGACAGGCAAATAGGCCTCTTTCACACAAAGAATAGATGTGTGTTTCAGTCACTCTCTGTGCCCTGGGAGCTGTAGCCTGCCGAGAACTGTCTCTCTGATTGTTACAGTCCTGTGGGATCCAGGAATGCAAGCTCCTGTGGTCACCAGAGCCAGGAAAAAGGGGTGTCCCCTTGGGGACAGCCACAAAAATCAGAGCACCAGACAAAAAACCAGGGCACCTGATATGTGTAAAAGCTCCCCTCTGGGAGATACTGTCATGCTGTTGTGCAGCAAAGGGAGAGATTGCAGATAGTTCCTGTCCTCTGAGGTCTCTGGAAAGGATTACAGTCAGTCCTTAGATGTATGTTTAATTAGAAGCCTGCCCCTCAGGATGCAGCTATGATGATTAGCTAACAGGCTTCTTTCACAGAAAGACTGAGCTCCTATATCTACTGCCTCTTGCTGTGCCCTGGGGGTGGTTGCTATTTAAGAACTCTTTCTCTGTTGGTTACAGTCCTGTGGAACTATGAGCATAAGCACCACTGGCCACCAGCAGGCCATTTAAAGGTGTACCCTGATGGCAGCTGCAAAAATTGGAGTGCCAGACAAGGGTATAAGCTCCTTCTGGGGAGATAGCAGTGAGCTGGAGTGAGGCAGAGGGAGAGCACAAAGATTGTGTCCACTGGCTTCTGTTCTCTGAAAGCAAGTCCATAAGCCACTAAATGTGTGTCAGACCAGAAGCCTGCCCTCTAGGCCAAAGGTCTTGCCCAAGTAAATAGGCCTCTTTCACAGAAAGACTGAGTGTGTTTCAATCTGCTGTCTGTGCAGTGCCTTGGCAGTGATAGCTTGCTAAAAATGGTCTCTACAATTGCTACAGTCCCATGCGACCCAGGAACGCAATTTCTCCTTGGTCTTCAGAGCCAGGCAATCAAGGGGCAACCACTGGGTGGCAGCCATAAAAAATCAGGGCACCGGATGTGTGTAAAACCTCCCTTCCAGGAGATACTGGTGCTTTGGGGTGGGGCAGAGGGAGAGCATGATGTGACCTGCTGGCTGTAGCAAGGCCGAGGGAAAGTGTAAAGATCATACTCACAGGAAAAAGGAAAAAATAAAAATAAAAGGCCTAGAATTAAAAAAAAAAGAAAGTTGGTGCCTGCCAGCTGGAGCCAGGCAGAGGGAGAGTGTGAAAATAGCGCCCAACAGGCTTAGTCCCAAGAGTGTTCTGCAAACTCCTAGATGTGCATGTTAAATTAGATACCTGCCCCTCAGGGCCCATACTTTGATATTAGCAAATGAGCTTCTTTCACTTATTCTGGGTGCGGTCAGCTGCCTCTGACCTGGGCCCAGGGTTGGGGGAGTCTGAACCTTTTATGAGCCGTTTCTCAGATCCTACAGTCCTGTGGGTCTTGGGTTTGAGAGCCCCGTTGACTTTCAAAGCTAGATGTTTTGGAAGCTTGTCTCTCAAGTACAGGTCCTATAAGCTGGAGTGCCTGATGTGGGGTTCAAATGCTCTGCTCCTCAGAGAGAAACTCCAGGTTTTGAGTTCTCTCCAGATTGTGGGTCACTGTGCTGGGAGTGTGGTTTATGATGAGATTGTGTCCCAGCCTCTTCTACCCCCTTTGATATGTTTTTTTTTTCTTCTTTGCTCAATGTGCAGTCATTGCTCAGCCACCCTTTCAGTTTTTTTCCAGAGGAGATTACTCCATAAGTAGCTTTAGACTCAAGTGTCTGTGAGAAGAGGTGAATTCAGGATCTTCCTATGCCACCATCTTGAACCAGAACCTCCAAGACTCAGGTCTTGATTCCAGTATATAAAGAACTCTCAAGACTCAACAGTAAGAAAATCTAAAAATGATGAAATACTTTGACACTTTATGAAAGAGGATATATAGATAGCAAACAAGTATAGATATTCAACAACATTGGCCAATAGGAAAATGCAAATTCAAACCATGATGAGATACAACTATGCCCCTATTAGAATGGTTAAAGTTAAATATACTTGTGGTAATTAAGTGCTGACAAAGGTGTAGAGCTTCTGAAATGCTCATTATTGATTTTGGGAATGTAAAATAGTACAGTCACTCTGAAAAATAGCTTGACAGTTTCTTACAGAGTAAACATACATTTACCATATGACCCAGTAGTCTTAACTCCTAGGTATTTAAACTCTAGAAAAATGAAAACTTATCTTCACACAAAAAATTGTGCATAAATATTTATAGTAGCTTTCTTCATAATCACCAAAATTGGAAATAGTCCAAATATCTTTCAACCTGTAAATGAATAAACAAACTATGCTACATTCATACAATGGAGTACTACTCAGAAATAAAATGTATTGAGCTAGTGGTACACACAACACCTTTTGTGAATCTCAGACACACTGAGTGAAAGGAGCCACTCCCAAAAGGTTACACACTGTTTGATTCTATTTACATTTTCAAAAACGCAAAGCTAGTGCCAGGGTTTAGGGGTGAGGGAAGGTATCATTACAAAAAGATAACAAGAGGGAATTGGGGGATAATTGAAAAAACTAAAATGACCAAATTGAAAGGATTTCTGTAGAAACACCAGTCATTAATTTCTTTCCACATTTGCTTTGATTTTCATTATGAAACTTATCACTACTTAAAATCATTCGTCTACTTATGTTCATTTGCTTACTGAATTTCTCTCCCCGTTAGAACATCAGCTCCATGAGAGCAGGCTCCTCACGTGTCTTGTTCCCCATTGTCTTCCCAGTACTTAGATCAGCCTGGCACATAGTAGGCACTCAGATATTACTTGTTGAATGAATGAACGCTGAGCAACGGACTGTGATCTATTTTAATCAGGAAAAAAAGGTCATCCAAAGCAGTAGAAAGAATAACTCCTCTGTAGGCAAGAGCTGATTCTTCCCAGAACTTAATGGTCAAAGAAGCCACATCCTGCTTCAAACCTGAAATACTATCAAAGGCCTGAAAGGAGAAGGTAGAACAATAAGTTAGGGGTTTCCCAAGTGCAGGAGTAGTTCAGGAAATGATTTGTAAAATTGAACAATGAGACAACGGAATGTACCCTTACTAACTTTAGGAGGTCATTTGGTCAGGCTACAGTTCAACATGCAGTCAGAACAACCAATCCCGCTGTCCCCAACATCTCTGCTCTTGTGCTCTATAGGATAAGGTTGCATCTCTGGATATTATGTAGATACTCTAATATCTGTGTTGCTATCCTACAAAATCACAGTGTGTATGTGTGGGGTCTTTTTGAAGTTCTCGGAGGGTGCTTCCGTTCTGTTTAAGCACTTACAATATCAGTTCAGGACAACGTTCACTCCCTTGCTTCAGAAATGAAAATGCCCAAGGGCTTCAGTGAATCACATACAGCATTCAGGATAATGGATGGGCTCTGTAAGAAAAGCAACTTAAGAGTAGTGAGAAGGTGTATTAAAAGAGAACACTTCAGATATGTCAGTGATAGAAAAAGTTATTAGAACCAAAACTGTGTACAGAATATCATTGCAGGATTAGTTTGCCCAGAGTAATCCTAAAAGTTTTCTAAAGGTTTCAGTTAGTGAGGTTTTAGAATATTTTAATCCTCAGGTAAAAACTATTCCTTAAGGCCTAGATTTTTCATCTCACTATGGCTATTTGGAGATGGCTTACTGTGGACATCCTTCTCTGGAGGTGGGAAGTAGGCTAGGCTTTCCTCTGGTATTCCCTGTGGACAACTCATGTGTTCCCTGGTGAGAAGCCCATTCTCTTTGGGGAGGGAGAGGGACACTAAAATTGTTTACACTAGAATATATTTACATGCGTTCCCATGTCATGTTCCCAGAGACACCTCCCTATCCAATCCATCTAAAATTGCTCCCTACTGACACTCCATATCCCTTTTCTTCCTCCGTTTTTCTCCTTTACACTTAGCATTATCTTAAAAAAATATTTATTGTTTGTCCACATCCCCTCGAGTGTAAATTCCATAAGGGTAGATATTCATGTCTGTTTAATTCACAGATTTACTCCCCAGTGTCTAGAATAGTATTTGGCACATGGTAGACACTCATGTAGTATTTTTTGAATGAATAAATTAATTGATACATTGAATTGGCATAGTCCTGCAGAGAAGCTTTGTTAGATTCCACAAGCTTGTTAAGATGATGCTGCTATTACTGAAAATTTGTCTACTAGTGATTGTCTCCCTCCCTTACAACTCATAAGGTAAATAAAGCCTATGATGGCAAGCACTTTGAAACTTTTTAGAACATAAGACAGCAGGAAATACTTTTTGAAATAAATGAATGAATGAATATATGAAATTATTTTTGAAACTTCTCCTTTAGAACTGCATTCAGAACCAATCTATGTTCTAGATAAGTAAATCAGTCTAATGATTACATATCCACGTTTTGCTTTTGACCAAAAGTTGGCAAGCTTAGTGAGTTGTTACTAGAGAAAATAATGCCCACGTCATAACTTTGCTTATGGACAACATTCCATATTCCATTTATTGTCCTTATTACGGACAATAAAAGATTAGAAAGGTAAACAAACACACCTAAATCCAGTCAGGCAACAGTCTCATAAAATTGAGTTCAATTTAATATTTAGGGGACTATTTGGGTGATAAGCATTTGGTAAGCTGCTGTCTTATATTTTGCTGTGGTGTGTAGCACAGAGTAGCTGATTCTTTAAAAACCTTGGGGAAGAGTACAAACATGAAATATTAGAAATCCCTAATGATGTCTTAGCCTGAGTTCATTCTGTTTGAAGTCTGATTACCAAAAATATCCCTACTTCTAACATTAATGGTCTTTTATTTTTAACTAACATATCAGGAATGTAAAGGAGATGTAAACCACTTTCAATGTCTAACCAACATGATTCATTTGATTTCTGCTCACTGCTGATAGTAGCACATTTATATTTCATGGTTTCTGAATTCAAAGTACTATAATATCCAGATGTGGTCAACTGCTTTCAAGACCAAATGATAAACAGCATTGTGGCTTGAAGTTAGATAGCAATGCTGAAGAACAGTCCATTCAGCAGCAAATCAAAAGATTAATATTAAGTGGGAAAGTCATATGAATCTTGCCTAGGTATCCCTGGTGGTGTTGGAAACTTATTTGTAGGGAAAATGGAAAGCATTATATGAAGCAAGTGGCTTACACTACAGCCTGGAAGGAGAACAGTATCAAAAATAAGGAGAGAGACTAAATATATAATTTAGGACTAGTTCCTGAAAACAATATATAATGGAAAACACAGCATCACAGTTCACAACCCCACTACAGTTTTGCCAATCAAAAGGTAGGTATGTAATTCTGGAATGTTTCATGATCTTAGAAAGAAGTTTTTGTTAAAAACATAATGGTATCAAATTATAGTAGGGATCCTTCTATGAGTTTTGTAGAATATGATGCTTTAAAAATGCCATGATGTTGCAGGTTTTCATACTACCACCAGGTTCTCTGCTGCTGAGGATAATTTTCTAACTGCTGCTCATGGTTGTTGTGGATCTGAGGATGCAGCATAATGATCTAATACTTGTGTGAGTGTTTTAAACAGGGAAGGGGTTCTATATAAATATGACATTTTCTCATTTTGCTTTAATATATATTTTTATATATGAAAAGAGTGATATTTATCATTTCCTTCCCATGCAATTTTAAGCCTGAAAAGTATATTTGATTTTTATTTTGGCACGCATGCCTAGAGAGTAGATTGTAGGAGTGCCGATGACACAAGAAACTTTCTGCTTGGTTAAAGAGGGGTATCATTATTATCATCTCTATATATTTAAATTAATCTTTTATAAAAATAATACATTAACTAGGTTCAGCTGAAATTCAAGCAGCAATCAATAGCAGTATAGAGAATTTCTGAGGCACCTTTTCTCGTATGGTAACTCAAAGGTCAATTGTTAGATCAGGCTCCTTGGATCTTTCTTCCTTTTTTCTTGGTTATTAAGTGCTTCTAAGGTATCTCTCTAAGTTAAGATATCTTGATTAATATTCCTTTTATAAAATAAATCTCTGTAGATTGTCCTATACCACAACCAATCAATTAACTTGCTGCTGCTTTTTGTGTGCTGCTACATGTGTGTTGTCTTATCTTCCAAACACAACTGTATGGTCCTTGAAAGCAAGATATAAACAGTTTTCTCAGAGAGGTAAGGAGGGTAATAAGAGTTAAACTGAAAATAATGCAGAAACTGATATGTGTGAGAAATACTGTGTATTATATGAGTTAAGCAAACTTCTTTAGTGCCGAACTTCTCTGAGCTTCTGGAGCAATGGTTAGTTGTTGTGGCCCTAGAATCAGGTTACTTTGGTTCAGGTTCAGATTTCAACTTTATTAAGAGCAGAGTGACGTTTGACCTTGGATAAATGACTTAACTTTTATGTGCTTTTGTTTATAGACTGTAAAGTTGGTTACTTCATGCAGCTTTTATGAAATATTAATGAATTAATGCATGTGCAATTATCACCTATGTGCAATTATGAGTTTCTAAAAGAGGAATTTATTATGAAATTTCCATAAACATGAAATTTTTTGTTTTCCTGTCATATCATGTGACTAGTATTTCTGAAAATACGCTCAGGGAAATGTCCTTTGACCATGTCCTGTGATTACTGGTGCTTAACACACCCTTATTGTTTGACTAGTATTCTTACTCTCTTAAATTTTCTCCAACTATTTATTATGAAACATTTAACACCTACAATAGTGTAGAAAGGATAGAACAGTAAATATCCACATGTCATTCACTTTTTCTCTCTCTTTCTGTATATTTACCCCCAAACCATTTGAAAGTAAATTGCAGACTTTTTGACATTTCAGCCTAAAATACGTCACAATGTATCTTCTAAGAATAATGACAGTCTGCTACAGATTACATAATAAGGCTTAGGAAAATAACAACAGTTCTGTAATATTACCCAGTCAATATTTAAAATTTCTCCAAACCTCAAATGTCTTTCATAGCTGTTTAAAAAATCCATGGTCCAATTGATGTGTACACATTTTATTTTGTTGTTAGATCTCTCTCTTTTAATCTAGAGTAATCCTCCCATATTTTTTTCTTGACACTGGCTTTTTACAATATTGAGGTATAATTGACAAATAAAATTGTAAGATTTTTAAAATGTACACATGATGATTTGGTACACATATACATTGTGAAAGAATTCCTCCCCTTGAGTTAATTAACATCCATCACCTCACATATTTACCTTTTTTTTGGTGAGAACATTTAAACTTTACTTCCTTAGCAAATTTCAATTACACAGCACAATGTCATCAACTATAGTCACCATGTTCTATATAAGATCCTCAGACCTTGTTCATCTTATAGCTGAAAGTTTGTACCCTTTTACAAATTTCTCCCTATATCCTCCACCTCCCAGCCCCTGGCTACCACTCTTCTACTCTCTTTTTTCTATGAGTTTGACTTTTTTTTAGATTCCACATAAGAAGGGTACCACACAGTATTTGTCTGGCTTATTTCACTTAGCATAATGCCCTCAAGATTCATCTATGTGGTTGCAAATGACAAGATTTTTCCCTTTTTAAGGTTTAATAGTATTCTGTTGTGGATATATATATATATATATATATATACATATCTCACATCTTCTTTATCCATTCATCCATTGATGGACATTTAGCTTGTTTCCATATCATCTTGGCTATTGTGAATAATGCTGCAATGAATATGGGAGTACAGAAGATACATTTTTGAGATAATGATTTTGTTTTCTTTGGATATATACTCAGAAGTGGGATTGCTGGATTATGTAGTAGTTCTTTTTTTAAATTTCTTGAGGAACATTCATATGTTTCCCATAGTGGCTGTACCAGTTTACATTCTCACCAACAGAGGGCAAGAATTCCCTTTTCTCCACATCTTCACCAGCACTTGTTATCTTTTATCTTTTTGATAAAAGATAACCTAACAGGTGTAAGGTGATATCTCATTGTGGTTCTGAGTTGCATTATCCTGATCAATGGTGATGTTGAACATCTTTTCATGTACTTGTTGGCCATATGTATATCTTCTTTGGAAAAATGTATATTCAAGTCCTTTGCCCATTTTAAATTGGGTTGTTTTTTCTAGCTATTAATTGAATTCCTTGGATATTTTGGACATTAACCTTTTATTGGATACATGGTTTGCAAATATTTTCTTCCATTCAGTAGGTTGCACTTTTATTTTGTTGATGTTTTCCTTTGTTGTGCAGAAGCTTTTAAGTTTGATGTAGTTCTACTTGGTTTATTTTTGCCTTTATTGACTTTGCTTTTGGAGTTAAATCCAAAAAATCATTGTCAAGACCAGTTTCAAGGAGTTTACCCCTTATTTTTTCCTCTAGGAGTTTTATGGTTTCAGGTCTTATGTTCAAGTCTTTAATCCACTTTGAGTTGATTTTGGTATGATGCAAGATAGGGTTCCATTTCATTATTTTGCATGTGGCTGTCCAGTTTCCTCAATGTCAATCATTGAAGAAACTGTCCTTTCCCTATTGAGTATTTTTGGCTCCTTTGTCATAAATTAATTGACTATATATGCACGGATTTATTTCTGGGCTCTCTGTTCTGTTCCATTGATCTATGTGTCTGTTTTTATGTCAATACCATACTCTTTTGATGACTATCACTTTGTAATATAGTTTGAAGTCAGGAAGTGTGATGCCTCCAGCTTTGTTCTTTTTTCTCAAAACTGCTTTCACTATTTTGGGTCTTTTGACATTGACTTTTTAAAGAACTCTGAACAGCTGTCTTGTCATTTTCTTTTGCTTTTCATCTGATTATTTTCCTCACATTGTTGATTAACTTGTTCTTCTATTCTCTGTATCTCTTGGAAACTGGAAGTTAGGTCCAGAGTTTTGACATTATATAAGTTAAGCATTTTGGTAAGAGTGCTTGATAGGTGATAATCTATATTTCATAACACACTCCATTCTAAAGCATATACTATCAGATTGTTCTTGATAAGTGATGATGTTTGATCACCCAGGAAGATGGTGGCTCCTAGAAGTTGCAATTTTAAAGGTATATTTTTCTCTTTGCAAATTTAAAATAATTCATAGTGTAAAACATTAGAATTTGTGAATATCTTGTTCCTTAACAACATTTTTATCAATGTTTTTGTATCCATTTATACCCCTTGCCTAAATCATATATGACATTTGATCTGAAAAATGATGATTTTTCTAATTCTTATTCTCTGTATATTTATTCACGGACATTCTTATGTACAGTTATTCCCTCCACTTTGACAGATATGTGACCTAAGATAATGGAATGGCTTGGTAGAGCAGACACATCCTTCATAGGCTTAGGCAGCTTTGTGATGGCTGAAAAGAAAACATCAGAGCTTTTCAGAGAAGACTGAGCTAACCATAAGGGGAAGGAGGGACACACCACACACATACACACACACACACACAAACACACATACACAGATTGATTGACTACCGAGTGACTATATGACTATTTCAGGGAAGGCTCCTGAGAAGGGGCCAGTAAACTAGGATAGCCTGTTTCATATTGTTGCCATAACTCCCTTATTTCTTTGACTTTTTTCATTTTATCACTTGATTAATCACTCTCCTTTTCCTCTCACCTTCATGCATGTTAGCTTTTCTTCTGAAGATGTCATATTTATAATTAGCCTACATGTCTCTTCCTCACGTAAATTCTTAGACATGTCAGCAGACAGTAGAAAAAATTTAGACAGTAGAAAAAGCAGACAAGAATCAAGGGCTCTAAGATAGTGAGGAATATATGGCACACCCAAACAGGGTCATGAGAGGAGTTTAATAAATGTATGGGCAGGGTTAAAATAACCCACAAAGGATGCTGCAGTAGCATCAGTTAGGACAAGTTATCATCTCTAAGACCTAGTATCAGGAGAAAACTAGTTGTGTAGAGAGGGTCACCTGAAGAAACGATAGACTTAGATGGAGGGATATAGCCAACATACTTACCTTATCAGGAGGGAGCTGGTGAATAAATACCCCCACTTTATTCTTCTCTACCCTATGATCTCCTAAAATACAAATTCTAAGAAGAGAGAAACTTTGTCTCATTTACTTATATATATAGCAAAAATAGTACAAGGCATGCAGGAGGTGCCCAATAAATTTTGTTGAATGAATGCAAGAATGGATAGATGAGTGAAATAGACCCAGAAGACTCGTATTGAGTTCGTTAGTCAGTCTTTTGAAAATCAAAAAGCAAATTCTACTTTCTTTGCCTTACTAATGCATATCAATGCCATGAGATCTCATTATTTTATTTTTAGATAAAAGGATCAATGGGAACATTGTAGCAGAGGACCCTCATTGGTACTTTTGAATTGAACACATTACTTGGCAAATGCTAACATGGGAACTTGAAGATATTTAGTGAACCTGCTGAAGTCAACACATTAACACAACTGAAACCAGTAGAGAAGCAACTATCTATTAACCTTGGCATCATGGGATCTAAAAAGTCTTTTACCCACTATTGGGGTTTGTAACCTGTAAAATAAATCAAAACATAGCAACAGTTAACCTAGAAAACGTTTTGATTACCTCCCAGGAGTTAATTTTCTTGAAGACAGCATAGTGTGGTAGAAAAAGCCTGTATCTTTTTAAAATTTTTTACTTATTTAATTTTGAATTTATTTTTTATTTCATTTCAGTGCTACTTTTATTCAAATGGCATTGCTATAGGAAATAAAATAACAGTCAGTAATCACATTGACAATTGGGTTATGAGAATAATTCTATGTTTCTTAGACCTCCTCTAAAGTAGAGATTTTTAAAAAAAAAAATTTATTGGAGTATAGTTGCTTTACAATGTTGTGTTAGTTTCTGCTGTACAGCAAAGTGAATCAGCTATACAAATATATATATATATCTCCTCTTTTTTTGGATTTCCTTCCCATTTAGGTCACCACAGAGCATTGAGAAGAGTTCTCTGTGCTATACAGTAAGTTCTCATTAGTTATCTATTTTATACTTAGTAGTGTATATATGTCAATCTCAATCTCCTAATTCATCCCACCCCCTTCCTCTCTAAAGCCTGTATCTTGAATTAAGCAAAACTACCAAACTCTTGCTCTGCTATTTATTAATCATATAGCACGAGAAGTTTACATAAATTTTTAAAAAAAAATCTTAATTTTATCCTTTGTTAAGTCAGGATAATGTCACTTTAAAAAATATTGTGTCAAAAATTTAATGAGAGATGTATTTGTAGTGTCTTGTACATGGTATGTGTTCTATACATGTAAGTTTACTGCTTTCCTTGTGGTTCATTAATTTTATATTTCCTTTTACTTCTCTTTGATTTGACAAACTTTTGGAAAATTCTTGATGTTATGGTATAGTTGATTAACTTTTAATCAGTTTCAATAACCTCTATCAAAAAAGGAAGAAGAAAAAATGGCATGCTTTTACATAATTCTATCTTGTTTCCATTTATTTTTTGAACGCTGAGATCTAGAAATTGTCTTCATCCTGAGATGGCAATAGCCACAAAATCCAATTTAAAAATGGAAATAAAGATAAATTATTAGAGTTCATAGAAATCATCATTCCTGTGTGCAAATAGCAGTATTGAGCAGAAGTCCTAGAATTCTCATACAGAAAATTTAATTTCCATATCCTTATTATATGCTATTTTTTTTCTGCTGTAAAGGGAAATATAACCAATTTTTGAATTCTTTTGTGCTTAATAGAATTGTATTATTCAACAACATTGTTTTGTGACATACAATGAAACAATAGCAGCTTTTGTGGGTTTTATTCTTTTTGTAAATGATCCGATTTAGCATTGCATTAAGATGAGTTAACCACTCATTGGAAGGTAAGTTATTTCTTTGGGAGCTCTGGGGTACCATTCAGTTTTCTGAAAGAGGTAACAGGTAACTGAGGCTTTAAAAGAGCAAATGTACATTATAGCAACAGGTACTTTCCAAAAAAAATGAATTATTCCTGCCAGTGTTTAGAAAATAAGGCTTTTAAGTTCTTCATACATAAACTCAGTTTATTTTAAACATACACAGAGTTAATCTGTTTTTCATTAATTTGTTTATATGAGTTGTTTGTTGGAAAGCTTTTTTCTATCTCAACTTCAAATCGTAATGTAGTATGGTTCATCCCTTGAAGCTAAACTATGCTCGGCTCAGGATTTAGGTGTGTCCTGACATATCTGTAAGGCAGGTGGGATGTTCTCCTAGCAACAGGGGCTGAAGAATCCCTCCGGGAACGACTTAGTCTTAAGGGAAGTAAGAGTCCAAGTTCATAATCTTGGTCCATGGATAAAACGAGCATCCATTTACCAGGAAGGTTAAGTGCTTAAGGGTAGGGGAATGGGAATGGGGACTGAGGATGACACAGACACAGAGCTGGTTTTGGAGTTTAGAGGAGAGCAGAAGTCCAGCTGTCCAATGAGTGAGCTGTAGATCATGGTTATTATGGGCTTCTGTGATGTTTCTCTAGGCAGTCTACTGATCTAAAATAGGACTGCGAATTATTGCATGCCACATTACTTGTCGGGTTGTGAGTATCTAATAAAAAAAAAATGGCCCTTTTCCCCCTGTAAGGCAGATTTGAACATGTAGATAGCAGAAATTGAATGGTGCTGATGCAGAGAGAATCCACAAC
Source organism: Phocoena sinus (assembly GCF_008692025.1). Classification (NCBI taxonomy): domain Eukaryota; kingdom Metazoa; phylum Chordata; class Mammalia; order Artiodactyla; family Phocoenidae; genus Phocoena; species Phocoena sinus. Next base: position 37,550,592 of record NC_045770.1, on the reverse strand, counting down.
TGGTGGTCCTAGTCGATCACTTGGGCGGCTGGGGAAGGAAACCGAGAGGCACTAAAGATGGTATTTCTTTTGGGGCAGGAAATAGTTTGCCAAGTTCCCTGTTTTATATTTGCCTAATCTTTAAAATTCATGAGATATGAACCATCTACATGTTGTAATATCATTGACATAAACACTTTGTGTCTTTGAAGGCTAACCTAGATTTTTTGAGGTAGAATATTTAATAAAATTTGCTTTCTAAAATTAAAAAAAATAATAATTTAAACAAAACTTTAGCTTCAATGCAATAAAATGTGAAGCCACCAAACTATGTAGCAGGCAGAGTTGTGCTCTCTGAGTAATCCCAAGATGTTGAGAAAAACACAAGACTTATTGCAAATATTGCTCCAATTCACCATTCTAGTCTCCTTAGACTGATCAATCAGCATATCAACTTACTATAGCCATTTTACAATCTCAGAGAAAGATCATTTCCCCAGAAACAATGAAAAAGAGTGTTTGCAAATGTCTATACATCTCTATATTATATATACAGATTGTCTAACCTCTTGAGAAGTGTTTACTGAAAAATCTTTTCAGAAAGCTGGTCATTCCCTTCTTTAAGTTGTTTGAAGAACGTTGTCTCTAGATTTCAAATCTCACGAAATATATTTCCCTAGCTACACAGCAAGTACTTTGTTTTTCAAGGTTTCCATGAAGCTGTTATGTGTCTGACACAAGATGCATGTGAAATATTCATATATTTGGCAGATATATTGTAACTCTTATGATTGAAACCAACCAAGAAACTAATTTTTCAGTCCTCTTTAGTCCTCTATATGAAAGATTTTGACCTATATCATCAATTTAGAATTATATAGCTTCACGCTGAATTTCACTAAGTGTTACCAAGTTCATGAGTAGGTCCAGAAAGAATTCTTGCAAATTTCTCTTTGCTAGAAAAATAAAGTGTATATGTAAATTTTCTAGCTATGTTTTTCCAAAATGTCAGAATTAAAGGGAAAAGTTTTATGAGCTAATAGTTTCCATAAAACAAATATTTGTTGAATCAGTGAATGAGTAAGAAATATTAGGAATGAGAAAACAATATCAGGAGTGTATTTACTGTACACCTAATGAATGAGATTTAGTAATGTACTCATATGGCCATATGTTTTTGGAAAATTTGCAAAAGTTGTACTTTCTAAGAGTGATCAGTTAAAATCTAGTTTCTGTCTCTTTCTCCTCTGATTTTCCCCTACATTACCCTCATGTCAGTGACACTGGAGTGGCTGTGGGCATTCTTGGAATCTAAGAGGAAATGGAATTGCAGACACATTTGGTTTGGGTTTGATGGGATGTTTGTATGGTTTGCAGTCACTTCTTGGTGTAGATAACTTATTGCTAGATGTCACTGCAGGAATGGCTTTCACTCTACTATTGCCCTGTCTGCCAACTTACCCAGCATTAGATCAGGAAAATCTAGTGCTAGAGATCTCATGGTGATGTGAAAGTCCCCTACAGTACTTGGTACCAGAAGTGTGTGGGTAGCAGAGAAGACACAACATTTGAAAAGTAGAAACTAGAAGCTAACTTGGGGAGAATTTTCCCAAACACCAGAATTGTAAAATCTTAAGTAGAGGATTCAATTCTCATTGATGTCTGGTCAAAATGATTCCCTCTTTTTAGTAATATACTTGATAATGGAATACATGTATCCACTGCTTTTTGAAAGTTCACTTTACGGCCCTTCTCTTTCATGAAAGACTTATGTTAGTACCTGTTTTCGCTAACTGAAAGAAATCCGAAGTGGATTTTTGCTTCTACGAACTTTGTTTACACTAATTTGGCTTATGGTAGGTTTCATAGGAATACTCTACTTTTGGAGAGTGGGGAAAACCTGTATTAAATTATAAATGTACCATACCTTAAAATTTTTAAATGAGAATTTCATAAAATAGAATTTATCAGAATTCATAAAGGCACAAAACAGGTAATATTACTACAAAGAGTGAGCACATCTGTAACAGCTCATATATGAAAGAAGCATGGTAGAGATATTCTCCAAATTTGAGAACTTCTTAAAAGGTCACGTGACATGAACAATAATGAGCAATGATGCTAAAAGAAACTTTCATAAGCCATCAACATAAAACCAGGGAGCTTCAAGATGGCAGAAGAGTAAGAGGTGGAGATCACCTTCGTCTCCACAAATACATCAGAAATACATCTACATGTGGAACATCTCTTACAGAACACCTACTGAACACTGGCAGAAGACCTCAGACCTCCCAAAAGGCAAGAAACTCCCCCTGCACCTGGGTAGGGCAAAAGAAACAAAGAAATAGAGACAAAAGGATAGGGACAGGACCTGCACCAGTGGGAGCGAGCTGTGAAGGAGGAAAGGTTTCCACACATAGGAAGCCACTTCGCGGGTGGAGACTGCAGGTGGAGGAGGGGGGGAAGCTTCGGAACCATGGAGGAGAGCACAGCAACAGGGGTGCGGAGGGCAGAGCGGAGAGATTCCCACACAGAGGAACGGTGCCGACCAGCACTCACCAGCTGGAGAGGCTTGTCTGCTCACCCGCTGGGGTGGGCGGGGCTGGGAGCTGAGGCTTTGGCTTCAGAGGTCGGATTCCAGGGAGAGGACCGGGGTTGGCTGTGAACACAGCCTGAAGGGGGCTAGTGCACCATGGCTAGCGAGGAGAGAGTCCGGGAAAAAGTCTGGAGCTGCCTAAGAGGCAAGAGACGTTTTCCTCCCTCTTTGTTTCCTGGTGCACGAGGAGAGGGGATTAAGAGCACTGCTTAAAGGAGCTCCAGAGACGGGTGCGAGCCGTGGCTATCAGCGTGGACCCCAGAGACAGGCATGGGACGCTAAGGCTGCTGCTGCAGCCACCAAGAAGCCTGTTGGCAAGCACAGGTCACTATCCACACCTCCCCTCCCGGGAGCCTATGCAGCCTGCCACTACCAGGGTCCCGTGATCCAGGGACAACTTTCCTGGGAGAACACATGGCATGCCTTAGGCTGTTGGAAGGTCATGCTGGCCTCTGCCACCGCAAGCTCACCCTGCATTACTACCCCTCCTTCCCCCACGGCCTGAGTGAGTCAGAGGCCCTGAATCAGCCACTGCTTTAACCCCGTTCTGTCTGACCAAAGAACGGACGCCCTCAGGAGACTTACATGCAGAGGTGGGGCCAAATCCAAAGCTGAACCCCACGAGCTGTGCGAACAAAGAAGAGAAAGGGAAATTTTTCCCAGCAGCCTCAGGAGCAGAGGATTAAATCTCCACAGTCAACTTCATGTACCCTGCATCTGTGGAATACCTGAATAGAAAAGGAATCATCCTAACATCAGGAGGTGGACTTGGGGAGCAAAGATATATATATATATATATTTCCGTTTTTATCTTTTTGTGAATGGGTATGTGTATGCTTCTATGTGTGATATTGTCTTTATAGATTTGCTTTTACCATTTGTCCTAGGGTTCTGTTGGTCCATATTTGTTTGGTTTATTTAAATTACTTAAAAAAAATTTTTTCTTAATAATTACTTTTTATTTTAAAACTTCATTTTATTTTATTTTACTATTTTATCTTATTTCTTTCTTTCTATTTTTTCTCTCTTTTACTCTGTGCTGTGTAGATGAAAGGCTCTTGGTGCTCCAGCCAGGTGTCAGGGCTGTGCCTCTGATGTGGGAGACCCAAATTAAGGACACTGGTCCACAAGAGACTTCCCGGTTCTGTATAATATCAAATGGGAAAACTCTCACAGAGATCTCCATCTCAATGTCAACACCCAGCTTCACTCAACAACCAGCAAGCTACAGTGCTGGATGCCCTATGCCAAACAATTAGTAAGTCAGGAACACAAACCCATCCATTAGCAGAGAGGCTGCCTAAAATCATAATAAGGCCACAGACACCCCAAAACACACTACCAGATGTGGACTTGCACACCAGAAAGACAAGATCCAGCCTCATCCACCAGAACACGTGCACTAGTCCCCTCCACAAGGAAGCCTACAAAACACACTGAACCAACCTTAGCCACTGGGGAAAGACACCAAAAACAACGGGAATTACGAACCTGCAGCTTGCCAAAAGGAGACCCCAAACACAGTAAGATAAGCAAAATGAGAAGACAGAAAAACACACAGCAGATGAAGGAGCAAAGCAAAAACCCACCAGACCTAACAAATGAAGAGGAAATAGGTCATCTACCTGAAAAAGAATTCAGAATAATGATAGTAAAGATGATCCAAAATCTTGGAAATAGAATAGAGAAAGTACAAGAAATGATTAACAAGGACCTAGAAGAACTACAGAACAAACAAACACTGATGAACAACATAATAAATGAAATTAAAAGTTCTCTAGAAGGGATCAATAGCAGAATACCTGAGGCAGCAGAATGGATAAGTGACCTAGAAGATAAAATAGTGGAAATAACTACTGCAGAGTAGAATAAAGAAAAAAGAATGAAAAGAATTGAGGACAGTCTCAGAGACCTCTGGGACAACATTAAATGCACCAACATTCAAATTATAGGGGTACCAGAAGAAGAGAAAAAGAAAGGGACTGAGAAAATATTTGAAGAGATTATACTTGAAAACTTCCCTAATATGGGAAAGGAAATACTTAATCAAGTCCAGGAAGCACAGAGAGTCCTATACAGGATAAATCCAAGGAGAAACACTCCAAGACACATATTAATCAAATTATCAAAAATTAAATACAAAGAAAAAAATTTTAAAGTAGCAAAGGTTAAACAACAAGTAACACATAAGGGAATCCCCATTAGGTTAACAGCTGATCTTTCAGCAGAAACTCTGCAAGCCAGAAGGGACTGGCAGGACATATTTAAAGTGATGAAGGAGAAAAACGTACAACTAAGATTACTCTACCCAGCAAGGATCTCATTCAGATTTGATGAGAAATTAAAACATTTACAGACAAGCAAAAGTGAAGGGAATTCAGCACCACCAAACGAGCTTTACAACAAATGCTAAAGGAATTTCTCTAGGCAAGAAACACAAGGGAAGGAAAAGACCTACAATAACAAACCCAAAACAATTAAGAAAATGGGAATAGGAACATACATATCGATAATTACCTTAAATGTAAATGGATTAAATGCTCCCACCAAAAGACGCACACTGGCTAAATGTATACAAAAACAAGACCCATATATATGCGGTCTACAAGAGACCCACTTCAGACCTAGGGACACATACTGACTGAAAGTGAGGGGTTGGAAAAAGGTATATCCATTGAAATGGAAATCAAAAGAAATCTGCAGTAGCAGTTCTTATATCAGACAAAGTAGATTTTAAAATGAAGACTATTACAAGAGACAAAGAAGCACACTACATAATGATTAAGGGATCCATTCAAGAAGAAGATATAAAAATTGTAAATATTTATGCACCCAACATAGGAGCACCTCAATACATAAGGCAAATGCTAACAGCCATAAAAGGGGAAATCAACAGTAACGCATTCATACTAGGGGACTTTAACACCCCACTTTCACCAGTGGACAGATCATCCAAAATGAAAACGAATAATAAAACACAAGCTTTAAATGATACATTAAACAAGATGGACTTAATTGATATTTATAGGACACTCCATCTAAAAACAACAGAATACACATTATTCTCAAGTGCTCATGGAACATTCTCCAGGATAGATCATATCTTGGGTCACAAATCAAGCCTTGGTAAATTTAAGAAAATTGAAATTGTATCAAGTGTCTTTTCCGACCACAACACTATGCGACTAGATATCAATACATGAAAAGATCTGAAAAAAATAGAAACACATGGAGGCTAAACAATACACTACTTAATAACGAAGTGATCACTGAAGAAATCAAAGAGGAAATAAAAAAATATCTAGAAACAAATGACAATGGAGACACGATGACCAAAAACCTATGGGATGCAGCAAAAGTATTTCTAAGAGGGAAGTTTATAGCAATAGAATCCTACCTGAAGAAACAGGTAATATCTCAAATAAACAACCTAACCTGGCACCAAAACCAATTAGAGAAATAAGAACCAAAAAAAACCAAAGTTAGTAGAAGGAAAGAAACCATAAAGGTCAGATCAGGAAAAAATGAAAAAGAAATGAAGGAAATGATACTAAAGATCAATAAAACTAAAAGCTGGTTCTTTCAGAAGATAAGTGAAATTGATAAACCATTAGCCAGACTCATCAAGAAATAAAAGGAGAAGACGCAAATCAATAGAATTAGAAAGGAAAAAGGAGAAGTAACAACTGACTCTGCAGAAATACGAAGGATCATGAGAAATTAGTACAAGCAAATCTATACCAATAAAATGGACAACCTGGAAGAAATGGAGAAATTCTTAGAAATGCTCCACCTTCCAAGACTGAACCAGGGAGAAATAGAAAATATGGACAGACCAATCACAAGCACTGAAATTGAAACTGTGATTAAAAATCTTCCAACAAACAAGCCCAGGACCAGATGGCTTCACAGGCGAATTCTATCAAACATTTAGAGAAGAGCTAACACCAATCCTTCTCAAACACTTCCAAAATATAGCAGAGGGAGGATCACTCCCAAACTCATTCTACAAGGCCACCATCACCCTGATACCAAAACCAGACAAAGATGTCACAAAGAAAGAAAACTAGAGGCCAATATCACTGATGAACATAGATGCAAATATCCTCAACAAAATACTAGCAATCAGCACATCAAAAGGATCATACACCACAAACAAGTGGAGTTTAACCCAGGAATGCAAGGATTCTTCAAGATAGGCAAATCAATCAATGTGATACACCATATTATCAAATAGAAGGAGAAAAACCGTATGATCATCTCATTAGATGCAGAAAAAGCTTTTGACAAAATTCAACACCCATTTATGATAAAAACCCTGCTAAAGTAGGCATAGAGGGAACTTTCCTCAATATAATAAAGGCCATATATGATAAACCCACAGCCAACATCATCCTCAGTGGTGAAAAACTGAAAGCATTTCCACTAAGATCAGGAACAAGACAAGGTTGCCCAATCTCTCCACTAGTATTCAACATAGTTTTGGAAATTTTCGCCACAGCAATCATAGAATAAAAAGAAATAAAAAGAATCCAAACCGCAAAAGAAGTAAAGTTGTCACTGTTTGTATATGACATGTACTATACATAGAGAATCCTAAAGATGCTACCAGAAAATTACTAGAGCTAATCAATGAATTTGGTAAAGTAGCAGGATACAAAATTCATGCACAGAAACCTCTAGCATTCCTATACACTAAGGATGAAAAATCTGAAAGTGAAATTAAGGAAACACTCCCATTTACCATTGCAACAAAAAGAATAAAATACCTAAGAATAAACCTACCAAAGGAGACAAAACACCTGTATACAGAAAATTATAGACACTGATGAAAGAAGTTAAAGATGATACAAATAGATGGAGAGATATACCATGTTCTTGGATTGGAAGAATCAACATTGTGAAAATGACTCTACTACCCAAAGCAATCTACAGATTCAATCCAATCCCCATCAAACTACCACTGGTATTTTTCACAGAACTAGAACAAAAAATTTCACAATTTCTACAGAAACACAAAAGACCCTGAAAAGCCAAAGCAATCTTGAGAAAGAAAAATGGAGCTTGAGGATTAGGCCCCCTGACTTTAGACCATACTACAAAGCTACAGTAATCAAGACAGTATGGTACTGGCACAAAAACAGAAATATAGACCAATGGAACAGGATAGAAATCCCAGAGATAAACTCATGCACATATGGTCACCTTATCTTTGATAAGGGAGGCAAGAATATACAGTGGAGAAAAGACAGCCTCTTCATTAATTGGTGCTGGGAAAACTGGAGAGCTCCATGTAAAAGAATGATATTAGAACACTCCCTAACACCACACACAAAAATAAACTCAAAATGGATTAAAGACATAAATATAAAGCCAAACACTCTAAAACTCTTAGAAGAAAACAGAGGCAGAACACTCTATGCCATAAATAACAGTAAGATTCTTTTTGACCCACCTCCTAGAGAAACGGAAATAAAAACAAAAATAAACAAATGGGATCTAATAAAACTTAAAAGCTTTTGCACAGCAAAGGAAACCATAAACGGGACGAAAAGACAACCCTCAGAATGAGAGAAAATATTTTCAAATTAAGCAACTGACAAAGGATTCAACTCCAAAATTTACAAGCAGCTCATGCAGCTCAATATCAAAAAAACAAAAAACCCAATCCAAAAATGGGCAGAAGACCTAAATAGACATTTCTCCAAAGAAGATATACAGATGGCCAACAAACACATGAAAGAATGCTCAACATCATTAATCATTAGAGAAATGCAAATCAAAACTACAATGAGATATCATCTCACACCAGTCAGAATGGCCATCATCAGAAAATCTAGAAACAATAAATGCTGGAGAGGGTGTGAAGAAAAGGCAACCCTCTTGCACTGTTGATGGGAATGTAAATTGATACAGCCACTATGGAGAACAGTATGGATGTTTCTTAAAAAACTAAAAATAGAACTACTATATGACCCAGCTATCCCACTTCTGGGCATATACCCTGAGAAAACCATAATTCCAAAAGAATCATGTACCAAAATGTTTATTGCAACTCTGTTTACAATAGCCAGGACATGGAAACAACCTAAGTGTCCATCAACAGAGGATTGGTTAAAGAAGATGTGACACATATATAATGGAATATTATTCAGCCGTAAAAAGTAATGAAATTGAGTTATTTGTAGTGAGGTGGATGGACCTAGAGTCTGTAATACAGAGTGAAGTAAGTCAGAAAGAGAAAAACAAATACCATATGCTAACACATATATATGGAATCTAAGAAAAAAGGAAAAGGTCATGAAGAACCAAGGACAAGATGGGAATAAAGACACAGACCTACTAGAACATGGACTTGAGGATATGGGGAGGGGGAAGGGTAAGCTGTGACAAAGGAAGAGAGTGGCATGGACATGTATACACATACCAAACGTAAAGTAGATAGCTAGTGGGAAGCAGCCACATAGCACAGGGAGATCAGCTCGGTGCTTTGTGACCACCTAGAGGGGTGGGATAGGGAGGGTGGGAGGGAAGGAGACACAAGAGGGAAGAGATATGGGAACATATATATATGTATAACTGATTCACTCTGTTATAAAGCAGAAAGTACAACACCATTGCAAACCAATTATACCCCAATAAAGATGTAGAAAAAATAAAATAAAACATAAAAATCAATTTCCTTTAAAAAATAACATAAAAATAAAACCAAATTTTAGTCAAGCAGGCTAGAGGGAAGACTTGATGAACTTATCATTCTTTCTATGGTAAATATTACAAAAATCATTTTTCTATGAAGAATTAATGAGTATGTAGCCAAAAATATAGGTAAAAACGTACCCAGAAGTGAATCATTTAATTAATAAAAATGTTATCCATTTTTCTTATTTTGTAATGTTTGTAATTTGTCAGGTTTTTTAAAATATCTGAAATTTGTGTGGTTTCATTTCTCATTCTAAGTAAATGGTAGCTGTTAACCTATTTTCTTATTTTTTATTAAGGAGGCTACTCAAATTCTGAAATCTTCTGGTTCCCCAAATATGATATGACTCTGTAGATGCAAATTATCTTAAAGTTTGACAGATGAACTTTATGGAGGTATAATTTATATATAATAAAATGCATACATTTTATGTGTAGAGTTTGATGCTGTTTGAAAAGTGTATATAGCCATTTAGCCACCACCACAATCAAGATATAGAATATTTTATTAACCTCAAAAAGTGTCCTTATGTCCCTTCTCAGTCAATACTACTATTTACCCCCATCTCTAGGCAACCACTGATATAATTTCTATCACCGTAGATTAGACTTGTCTTTTCTAAAGTTTCATATAAATTGAATCATACAGTATGTATTCTTTTTTTGTCTGGCTTCTTTTGCTCAGGTAAACATTTTTGATGTTCATCCACGATGCTACAAGAATCAATAGTTAATTCCTTCTTATTGCTGAGTAGTATTTCTTTACAGACATTTGGGTTATGCCCAGTTTTTTCTATTATGGATAAAGTGCTATTCATATACATATCTTTATGTGGACATAAAGGTGAGGTCTCATCTCACCCATGATACAGCTAATCACTTCTTTCCTGTGATTGCATCACATTTGTAGCATGGTTCTCTTTACCACATTGTATGATCTTTACGTATCTGTCTCCTCCACTCGGTTCCTAGATGGTGTCTTTGCTATCTTCAGTGTGTGACACAATGCTTGGCACTTATTAGGGCCTTAGAAAATTACAGTTTATGCAAGAATGAATGAACAAATGAGAATGCATGGAATGGCCTGAATTATCTGCCACTGAACATGTTCAGAAAAATTTCATTTTTACCAAAGACCTATGAAACATCTTTTGTGAAGACACATTAGAAATATGTATTTATTTCTCCACTGAAGCAAGGTCATGCATATAATCTTCTTATGAGTTTGATTTATTAATTTCAATTTTCTCTACGATCAATACTGATTTCATGGCCTCATTGACTTTGGAGTGATTTGCATGGATGGCTAAGATAGTTGAAAAGAATGAGTCAACTGTGCTGCAAATTCCTTAATTTTGTAGTAAAATTGGCCTTAAACTTGTAGCACTGAAAAAAAAAAAAACAACACTTTGCTTAAAAGAAGCTAGAAATCTTTATAAATCATGAGCTATACATTCTTTTGGCCATAAATTGATGCTGTATTTTCTAATGAGAGTTTTCATTTGTTCCAGAACTCATAAAAATTCTATTATCTTTGGTAGTGTATATATATATATATATATATATATATATATATATATATATGTCCATGCCACTGTCTCACTTTGTCCCAGCTTTATGATCTTGATTTAGGCAGAGTTCAACTTTATTTACTAAAAGTGTAAGTTTTGGCAATTTGTTTTAATAATAAATACTATTTATTTCATTGCTCATTAACTTTGGTAATGACAAAATAAATACAGAGTGGGAGAGAAAGGCATTCTGGAAAATAAAGAAAACGGTTTAGAAAAATAGAATGAAAACAGAACCAATTAAGAAGATTTGGGGTATTCTGAATTATTAATGAATTAAAATTAGAGCAGTCATATAGTCACCTAAACTTAGGTACTTTTTAGAGTTTTGAAAGGGACACAGCAAATAACCATGCCAGGACAATAGGTGATATGTGAACAGTTCCAAAGTACTCTTTCCAAATCTTTTGTTTCAGATTGTTATCACTACTTATAACTGGCATATAAAGTGCTAATTAGTAGATCTAGGATTATCTCTAGCTCTTTAATTTTTTTTAAGTTCCCTACAATCACTTTTCTTAATGGGATGGCCACTGTAGTACAACAAGGAAGAAATTATTTTTCAAACTGCTATGGAAGTATTAAGAAAGGTATTGACCTCAGGGGATAGTTGATATGAAAGGATAAGTGTCAGTGGATGACAGTGTTTTTTCATCAAATTATACTCTCTTTTGATAATGAATGAAGCACATCTCAATCTTTCTCAGGTGTGGATGCATTCATTCTTTAATTTTGCATACTATAAACATTGACTGTGACCCACACCTGCTCTGTGGGCTGCTGGGAATACAATGGTGAACCAGATATAGTCACTGACCCTACAAGGCTAAGAATGCAGATGGATAGTGAGGTGGATATTAGTGAGAATAACTTTTGGGGGTATGATTCTGAAGTTATTTTTTGGAAGAAGTTCAAAAATTATTTAACAATGTTCACATAGCTGAATTAATTGTGGAGAATTACAAAGGATAATTAGGAAAAACAATGCCTATTTAAATGCACATTGTCTCTTATGCTTGCTGTTTGACTTTATTAAGAATGCATATCTTGCTTATTTTCCTAACTTCCAAGCATAAATTGGCTTGTTTTGGGAAAACACTTTGATATTCCTTAACATTTTTATATATTTTGGACTCAATTTGTAATCTTCTTAAAATTTTTTTTTTACTTATTTATTTTTTTAATTTACAGAATTCTTTATTATTGAAAATTTAATTCAGCCTAAATTTTTAACATTATGAGAAGGGTTAAATACACTTAATCTGTAGTATAATGATAAAAAATGTGAAGATAGGAAATAAAATTAATATTTTATTATCAATGTAAAGTAGAAAAACTGAATTCCAAATTATACATACTATACACAACTATGTAAACAAATAAGAAATACAGAGGAAAGACCTGTAGAAATACATTAAAATATTAATAACAGTTATCTTTGAGTGGTAAGATTTTGTCTTTTTTATTTCTGTGAATTTTTGTTTTGAAGGTCTTAAAGGTTTTAATAATCACTCATTCCACCATAAAGAATTTTTACATAAAATAATTTATCCATGCCTTTGTTACCCCCAGGAATATAGGTGTATACCATATATCTCTTTAAGTATTTTCTTTTTTTTAAAATCTTTATTGGAGTATAATTGCTTTACAATTGTGTGTTAGTTTCTGCTTTATAACAAAGTGAATCAGCTATACATATACATATGTTCCCATATCTCTTCCCTTTTGCATCTCCCTCCCTCCCACCCTCCCTATCCCACCCCTCTATGTGGTCACAAAGCACCGAGCTGATGTCCCTGTGCTATGCGGCTGCTTCCCACTAGCTATCTATTTTACGTTTGGCTTTGTCACAGCTTACCCTTCCCCCTCCCCATATCCTCAAGTCCATGCTCTAGTAGGTCTGTGTCTTTATTCCCATCTTGCCCCTAGGTTCTTCATGACCTTTTCCTTTTTTCTTAGATTCCATATACATGTGTTAGCTTACAGTATTTTTTTTTATTTTTCTGACTTACTTCATTCTGTATGACAGACTCTAGGTCTATCCACCTCACTACAAATAACTCAACTTCATTTCTTTTTATGGCTGAGTAATATTCCATTGTATATATGTGCCACATCTTCTTTATCCATTCATCCGATGCTGGACACTTAGGTTGCTTCCATCCCCTGGCTATTGTAAATAGAGCTGCAATGAACATTTTGGTACATGATTCTTTTTGAATTATAGTTTTCTCAGGGTATATGCCCAGTAGTGGGATTGCTGGGTCATATGGTAGTTCTATTTTTAGTTTTTTAAGGAACCTCCATACTGTTTTCCATAGTGGCTGTATCAATTTACATTCTCACCAATGGTGCAAGAGTGTTCCCTTTTCTACACACCCTCTCCAGCATTAATTGTTTGGAGATTTTTTGATGCTGGCCATTCTGACTGGTGTGAGATGATAACTTATTGTAGTTTTGATTTGCACTTCTCTAATGTTGATGTTGACCATTCTTTCATGTTTTTGTTGGCCATCTGTATATCTTCTTTGGAGAAATGTCTATTTAGGCATTCTACCCATTTTTGGATTGGGTTTTTTTTTTTTTTGTTATTGAGCTGCATGAGCTCCTTGTAAATTTGGGAGATTAATCCTTGGTCAGTTGCTTCATTTGCGAATATATTCTCCCATTCTGAGGGTGGTCTTTTGGTCTAGTTTATGTTTTCCTTTGTTGTGCAGAAACTTTTAAGATTCATAAAGTCCCATTTGTTTATTTTTGTTTTTATTTCCATTTCTCTAGAAGGTGGATCAAAAAGGATCTTGCTATGATTTATGTAATAGGGTGTTCTGCCTATGATTTCCTCTAAGAGTTTGATAGTTTCTGGCCTTATATTTAGGTCTTTAATCCATTTTGAGCTTATTTTTTTTGTATGGTGTTAGGGAGTGATCTAATCTCATATTTTTAGATGTACCTGTCAAGTTTTCCCAGCACCACTTATCGAAGAGGCTGTCTTTTCTCCACTGTATATTCTTGCCGCCTTTTTCAAAGATAAGGTGACCATATGTGTGTGGGTTTATCTCTGGGCTTTCTATCTTGTTCCATTGATCTATATTTCTGTATTTGTGCCAGTACCATACTGTCTTGATTACTGTAGTTTTGTAGTATAGTCTGACGTCTGGGAGCCTGATTCCTCCAGCTCCATTTTTCGTTCTCAAGATTGCTTTGGCTATTCAGGGTCTTTTGTGTTTCCATATAAATTGTGAATTTTTTTGTTCTAGTTCTGTGAAAAATGCCAGTGATAATTTGATAGGGATTGCATTGACTCTTTAGATTGCTTTCAGTAGTAGAGTCATTTTCACAATGTTGATTCTTCCAATCCAAGAACATGGTATATCTCTCCATCTATTTGTATCATATTTAATTGCTTTCATCAGTGTCTTATAATTTTCTGCATAAAGGTGTTTTGTCTCCTTAGGTAGGTATATTCCTAGATATTTTATTGCTTTTGTTGCAGTGGTAAATGGGAGTGTTTTCTTAATTTCACTTTCAGATTTTTTATCAGTAGTGTATAGGAATGCCAGAGATTTCTGTGCATTAATATTGTATCCTGCTACTTTACCAAATTCATTGATTAGCTCTAGTAGTTTTTTGGTAGCATCTTTGGGATTCTCTATGTATAGTATCATGTCATCTGCAAAGAGTGACAGCTTAACTTCTTCTTTTCCGATCTGGATTCCTTTTATTTATTTTTCTTTTCTGACTGCTGTGGCTAAGAATTCCAAAATTATGTTGAATAATAGTGGTGAGAGTGGGCAACCTTGTCTTTTTCCTCATCTTAGTGGAAATGGTGATCTTTTCACCATTGAGGGCGATGTTGGCTGTGGGTTTGTCATATATGGCCTTTATCATGTTGAGGAAAGTTCCCTGTATGACTACTTTCTGCAGGGTTTTTATCATAAATGGGTGTTGAATTTTGTTGAAAGCTTTCTCTGCATGTATTGAGATGATCATATGGTTTTTCCCCTTCAATTTGTTAAAATTGTGTATCACAATGATTGATTTGCGTATATTGAAGAATCCTTGCATTCCTGGAATAAACCCCACTTGATCATGTTGTATGATCCTTCTAATGTGCTGTTGGATTCTGTTTGCTAGTATTTTGTTTGAGGATCCTTACAACTATGTTCATCAGTGATATTAGCCTTTAGTTTTCTTTCTTTGTGACATCTTTTTCTGGTTTTGGTGTCAGGGTTTTGGTAGCTTTGTAGAATGAGATTGGGAGTGATCCTCCCTCTGCTATATTTTGGAAGAGTTTGAGAAGGATAGGTGTTAGCTCTTCTCTAAATGTTTGATAGAATTTGCCTGTGAAGCCACCTGGTCCTGGACTTTTGTTTGAAGATTTTTAAACACAGTCTCAATTTCAGTGCTTGTGATTGGTCTGTTCATATTTTCTATTTCTTCTTGGTTCAAACTTGGCAGGTTGTGCATTTCTAAAAATCTTTTCATTTCTTCCAGGTTGTCAATTTTATTGGCATAGAGTTGCTTGTAGTAATCTCTGATAATCTTTTTTATTTCTGCAGTGTCAGTTGTTACTCCTCCTATTTCATTTCTAATTCTATTGATTTGAGTCTTCTCCCTTTTTTTCTTGATGAGTCTGGCTAATGGGTTATCAATTTTGTTTATCTTCTCAAAGAACTAGCTTTTAATTTTATTGGTCTTTGCTATCGTTTCCTTCATTTCTTTTCCATTTATTTCTGATCTGATCTTTATGATTTCTTTCCTTCTGCTAACTATGGGGATTTTTGTTCTTCTTTCTCTAATTGCTTTAGGTAAAAGGTTAGGTTGTTTAGTTGAGATGTTTTCTGTTTCTTAAGGTAGGATTGTATTGCTATAAACTTCCCTCTTAGAACTGCTATTGCTGCATCCCATAGGTTTTGGGTCGTCGTGTCTCCATTGTCATTTGTTTCTAGGTATTTTTTGATTTCTTCTTTGATTTCTTCAGTGATCTCTTCGTTATTAAGTAGTGTATTGCTTACCCTCCATGTGTGTGTATTTTTTACAGATCTTTTCCTGTAATTGATATCTAGTCTCATAGCATTGTGGCCGGAAAAGACACTTGATGCAATTTCGATTTTCTTAAATTTACCAATGCTTGATTTGTGACACAAGGTATGATCTATCCCTGAGAATGTTCCATGAGCACTTGAGATAAATGTGTATTCTGTAGTTTATGGATGGAATGTCCTATAAATATCAATTAAGTCCATCTTGTTTAATGTATCATTTAAAGCTTGTGTTTCCTTATTTATTTTCATTTTGGACGATCTGTCCATTGGTGAAAGTGGGGTGTTAAAGTCCCTTACTATGAATGTGTTACTGTCTATTTCCCCTTTTATGGTTGTTAGTATTTGCCTTATGTATTGAGCTGTTCCTATGTTGGGTGCATAAATATTTACAATTGTTATATGTTCTTGAATTGATCCCTTGATCATTAAGTAGTGTCCTTCTTTGTCTCTTGTAATAGTCTTTATTTTAAAGTTTATTTTGCCTGATATGAGAATTGCTACTCCAGCTTTCTTTTGATTTCCATATGCATGGAATATCTTTTTCCATCCCAGCACTTTCAGTCAGTATGTGTCCCTAGGTCTGAAGTAGACAGCTTATATATGGGTCTTGTTTTTACATCCATTCACCCAGTCTGTGTCTTTTGGTGGGAGCATTTAATCCATTTACCTTTAGTGTAATTTCGATATGTATGTTCCTATTCCCATTTTCTTAATTGTTTTGAGTTTGTTATTGTAGGTCTTTTCCTTCTCTTGTGTTTCTTGCCTAGAGAATTTCCTTTAGCATTTGTAGTAAAGCTCGTTTGGTGGTGCTGAAGTCTCTCAGCTTTTGCTTGTCTGTAAATGTTGTAAGTTCTCCATCAAATTTGAATGAGATCCTTGCTGGGTAGAGTAATCTTGGTTGTAGGTTTTTCTCCTTCATCACTTTAAATATGTCCTGCCAGTCCCTTCTGGCTTGCAGAGTTTCTGCTGAAAGTTCAGCTATTAATATTATGGGGATTCACTTGTGTGTTATTTTACCCTTGTTGCTTTTAATTTGTTTTCTTTGTATTTAATTTTTGACAGTTTGATTAATATGTGTCTTGGCATGTTTATCCTTGGATTTATCCTGTATGGGACTCTCTGTGCTTTCTGGACTTGATTAACTATTTCCTTTCCCATATTAGGGAATTTTTCAACTATAATCTCTTCAAATATTTTCTCAGTCCCTTTCTTTTTCTCTTCTTCTTCTGGGACCCCTATAATTCGAATGGTGGTGTGTTTAATGTTGTCCCAGAAGTCTCTGAGACTGTCCTCAGTTCTTTTCATTCTTTTTTCTTTATTGTGCTCTGTGGTAGTTATTTCCACTATTGTATCTTCCAGGTCACTTATCCATTCTTCTGCCTCAGTTATTCTGCTATTGATCCCTTCTAGGTTATTTTTAATTTCATTTACTGTGTTGTTCATTATTGCTTGTTTCCTCTTTAGTACTTCTAGGTCCTTGTTAAATGTTTCTTGCATTTTCTCTATTCTATTTCCAAGATCTTGCATCATCTTTACTATCATTATTCTGAATTCTTTTTCAGGTAGACTACCTATTTCCACTTCATTTGTTAGGTCTGGTGGGTTTTTACCTTGCTCATTCATCTGCTGTGTGTTTTTCTGTCTTCTCATTTTGCTTATCTTATTGTGTTTGGGGTCTCCGTTTTGCAGGCTGCAGGTTCATGTTTCCCATTGTTTTTGTGGTCTGTCCCCAGTGGCTAAAGTTTGGTCAGTGGGTTGTGTAGGCTTCCTGGTGGAGGGGACTAGTGTCTGTGCTCTGGTGGATGAGGCTGGATCTTGTCTTTCTGGTAGGCAGGTCCACGTCTGGTGGTGTGTTTTGGGGTGTCTGTGGCCTTATTATGATTTTAGGCAGCCTCTCTGCTAATGGATGGGGTTGTGTTCCTGTCTTGCTAGTTGTTTGTCATAGGGTGTCCAGCACTGTAGCTTGCTGGTCATTGAGTGAAGCTGGGTGCTGGCGTTGAGATGGAGATCTCTGAGAGATTTTCACCATTTGATATTTCATGGAGCTGCGAGGTCTCTTGTGGACCAGTGTCCTGAAGTTGGCTCTCCCACCTCATAGGCACAGCACTGACTCCTCGTTGGAGCACCAAGAGACTTTCATCCACATGGCTCAGAATAAAAGGGAGAAAAAGTAGAAAGAAAGAGGATAAAATAAAATAAAATAAGATAAAATAAAGTTATTAAAATAAAAAATATTTATTAAGAAAAACAATTTTTTAAAAAGGAAAAAAAAAACTAAAACAAAAAACCCCCAGATGGACGGAACCCTAGGACAAATGGTGAAAGCAAAGCTATACAGACATAATCTCACACAGACGCATACACATACACACTCACATAAAGAAGAAAAGGGGAAAAAATAATATATCTTGCTCTCAAAGTCCACCTCCTCAATTTGGGATGACTCGTTGTCTATTCAGGCATTCCACAGATGCAGGGTACATCAAGTTGATTGTGTAGATTTAATCTGCTGCTCCTGAGGCTGCTGGGAGAGATTTCCCTTTCTCTTCTTTGTTCGCACAGCTCCCAGGGTTCAGCTTTGGATTTGGCCCTGCCTCTGCATGTAGGTCGTCTGAGGGCATCTGTTCTTTGTTCGGACAGGATGGGATTACAGGAGCAGCTGATTCAGGGACTCTGGCTCACTCAGGCCGGGGGGAGCGAGGGGTATAGTGTGCAGGGCGAGCCTGCAGCAGCAGAGGCTGGCATGACGTTGCACCAGCCTGCGGCGTGCCATGCGTTCTCCCAGAGAAGTTGTCCCTGGATCACGAGACCCTGGCAGTGGCGGGCTGCACAGGCTCTCGGGAGGGGAGGTGGGTAGAGTGACCTGTGCTCACACACGGGCTTCTTTGTGGCGGCAGCAGCAGCCTTAGCATCTCATGCCTGTCTCTGGGGTCCGCGTTGTTAGCCACGGCTTGCGCCATCTCTGGAGCTCCTTTAAGCAGAGCTCTTAATCCCCTCTCCTCACGCACCAGGAAACAAAGAGGGAAGAAAAAGTCTCTTGTCTCTTCGGCAGCTCCTGAGTTTTCCCGGACTTCCTCCTGGCTAGCCATGGTGCACTAACCCCTTCAGGCTGTGTTCACACTGCCAGTTCTCTCCCTGCAATACGACAGAAGCCGAAGCCCAAGCCTCACCTCCCAGCATCCCCCCCCCCCACCACCCTTGGCCTCGGCGGGTGAGCAGACAAGCCTCTCGGGCTGGTGAGTGCTGGTCGGCACCATTTCTCTGTGCGGGAACCTGTCCACTTTGCCCTCCGCACCCCTGTTGCTGTGCTCTCCTCCGCGGCTCTGAAGCTTCCCCCCCTCCTCCACCCGCAGTCTCCGCCCACGAAGGGGCTTCCTAGTGTGTGGAAACCTTTCCTCCTTCACGGCTCCCTCCCACTGGTGCAGGTTCTGTTCCTATTCTTTTGTCTCTGTTTATTCTTTTTTATTTTGCCCTACCCAGGTACGTGGGGAGTTTCTTGCCTTTTGGGAGGTCTGAGGTCTTCTGCCAGCGTTCAGTAGGTGTTCTGTAGGAGTCCTTCCACATATAGATGTATTTCTGATGTATCTGTCGGGAGGAAGGTGATCTCCGCATCTTACTCTAATGCCATCTTCCTGGCCCCCTCCTCTGAGTTTGTAATCTTGATCTTGCTTTTGAAATATTTAAAATATAAATCTTAGAATCTCTTTTTAAAAAGCAATTTGAGTTTTATTTATCTGAGATTAGAATGCACAGTCACTTAAATGAATTTTGGTAATAAATATTTCAAAATTAGGTGGCTTGAGAGTTATTAAAGGCAAAAATTGAGTTCTAGAATAAATCTGTTGTGAGATTAAAGACAATTGTAATATTTTGGCTTTGTATGTTTGGTGAGAATGCATTTTTTTTGTGTTCTTTTACCTTGCTCACTTTTGTACAAAAATAGAAACATATTGAGGTTTTATTCCTTCAACACACACTTATGGAAAATAATTCCTCCCTTTAGCTTGTGTTCCATGAGATAAGCGAGACATGCAAAGAAATAACTTGTGTACAGCATTTTACCAGCAAGTATAATGGTTAAATGGGGGGAACTCTATTGTCTTTAAGTCCCAGGTTAGAGTATTAATCTGCCAACCCATGTAACCTTGATAATTTATTTAACCTCCTCTCACTTCATTTATCTCTAAAATGTGTGTTTTACTGGTAAATACTCCATGAGGTGTTTAGGAGAATTAAATGATTCATAAAAGTGTTTAGCCCAATACCTGGTACTCTAAAGTGCTCAGAGGATGCTAGGGATTACGATATCATCAGTGTACACAGTTAGATTTCACAGGAGGGAGTGGTTAACTGTACTGGAAAGGTGACTTTAAGAAATAGTTCATAAAAGGAGGACACAACGTTTAATGTCCTGAATCTAATAGAGATCGTCACTGTTTTTAGGAACTAATATTCATGAAACTGCTTGATGATGTTATTAAACATTCTTTTAGGTGATTCTGAAACATGAAACTGTCCAGTAAACCATCTCTGATTTGCTTTTCTGTAGGTGATTACAGCACTCTTCCTGCAGTAACCTCTGTCTAGGTGCGCTATATTCCTAAGGTACCAGTGCTTCCTCATGAATGAGTAGCTAAGAACACAGCCCTTGACCTTCCTTAGAGGAAGACTTACAAACAGGGAGAAAGAGGGGCAAAGAGATGGAGACACCTTACTGATGGCAAGGGAGAAAGTTTATAGAGTGTGCAGGATGTTGGCCTGTTTGACCTCAGATCCATTCCCTGCATTTCCCTGTTTTGATCTGACCACTGCAAACTGCATTTCTCAGGCTTCCTTGTATTGTTTTCCAGCTGGGCTTTCCATTGGGAAGCACTGGTGAAGATCAATATCAACATGCAATGGTTTTAAGAGTCTTAATTTATCACTATCACAGTTGATGGAATGTACAATTTGACTAGTATTATTTATAGTATATAGATACTTTCAAAGCAATTAGGGAAGCAAGTTGATGCTATTTGTAGTATCCTAGTAGCTGGAATATAACTAAGACTGCTTTCACATAGCTGAATGCCTTGGACAAGTTATTTCACAGCACTCTTCTCCTTTCCCTCTTTTATAAAATGAGGGGCAAGAGGATATCTTGTTGCTTTGTATTCCCTTAGTGCTTAGCACAGTGCTTCAGAAAGAGTAGGGTATCAATATTTTCGTTAAAGAGATGTCAGAACCATTCATCTGTACATGTGCTGGCCTTTTACTTTCTTTCTTTTATCTGTTTCTTTCTTCATAAGACAGGAAAGAAGAAGTAATGTAGGAGTGAATATGAACTGATTGTGTAGCAGGGAAGAAAAACTCAACCTATTTGCTGGTTTTCTTATTTTTATGTCATTCAAATGCATGTCATTACTACTTTTCTTATAACAGCTGCAGTAGCCCATGGATAATTCATCCTTGGTGGTAACTTTATCTATTCCATTTACTCTTCCAGTGTCTAGACCCCCAAATGCTTATTTTTACTTTTGCCTCTCCCATCCCTGTCTCATGCTCTACTCACACCAGTTTCCTTTTTTTGCCTTTAAACACTCCATATGATTTCATTTTTCTTTGATTTTGCCTAGGCAGGTCCCTCATCTTCCTCAGATGCCATCTCCTTCATGATCTTTCTCAAATGTTCCATCACAAGAATTAGTTGATTTTTGTTTGTATCTTTTTAAGAACTCATCACACTGAATTGCAATGTGTGATGCTCTAGATCTGTGAGCATCTTGAGAGCACGGACCATTTTTACTAATCTTTTTTTCTTCAATACCTGGCACTTTAAAAAATATTCAATAAATGAATATTGAATTACTAGTTCATTCTGTCTTGTCTTGTATTTAATAACTTATATTTCTACCTCATTTACTAGATTGTGAGCTCTTTGAGGAAAGGATACCAGGAAAACTGACACTTTCACTTAATTCTGTTCTGGATTCTGGATTTTCACTACACCCCTGGTAATATATTACTTGGCAGTATTAGGAGTTCAGCAAACTTTGATTGAATATAGAAAAACTGGGGAACTTAATCCTGGAAGAAAGTTAAGAAAATAGTCCAGTGTGAAATAATATAACATATTTATATATAGGTTTCTGTCCCCAGTTCCTGGCACAGAGCTCCTAAAAATCCTTGTAATTTCCTATGTGATAAGGTCACTAGGAGCATGTTTTGCTCTTAATGTTTGGTCTTTGACTCTGGTTCCTGACACAGAGTTTCTTAACCCCTTGGAATTTTCTGAGTGATAGGAATGTCTTTTGTTCTAATGAGGTGATGGTTGGTAGGCTCTTGCATGGGGGCTGGTCATCAGAAATATCAAGCCATGATTGGAAGCTTGGAACTTTCAGTCCCACTACCCATCTTCAAGGAAGGGGAGAATGGCTGAAGACTGAGTTAATGACCAATCATGCCTACACGATGAAACCAAAGTATGCAATTTGTGGAACTTCCAGGTTGGTGAATACATCCAAGTGCTGGGAGGATGATGTATCCCAATTCCATGGATACAGCTTCTCCCATGTTCAGGACAATTCTGGACTTTGTCCTATGTATCTCTTCACCTGGCTGTTCATCCATATCCTTTATAATATCCTTTATTATATAATAAACCAGTAAGTGTAAGTAATTATTTCCACAATTTCTTTGAGCTATTCTGGCAAATGATCAAGCTTGAGGAGGGGGTCATGGGAACCCTGATTTAGAGGTGGTCATTCAGAAGTGCAGGTGACAACCTGGGGCTTGGGCTTGGCATCTGAAATGGGAGGAGACTTGGGTGACTGAGCCTTCTTATACTAACTCCAGGTAGATAGTGTCAGAACTGAATTGTAGAACAATTCAGCTATTGTTGTAGGACACACATCTATTGTTGGAAAATTTGTTGATGTGGGGGGAAAAACCCACACATTTGGTGTCAGGAGTACTGTGAATGTGACAGTCAAAGTAAAACAGGGAGTTTTTTTCTAAGACATCAGTACATTGTTCAGCCCTTGGAGATCA
Organism: Phocoena sinus; assembly: GCF_008692025.1. NCBI lineage: Eukaryota > Metazoa > Chordata > Mammalia > Artiodactyla > Phocoenidae > Phocoena > Phocoena sinus. Next base: position 37,527,670 of record NC_045770.1, on the reverse strand, counting down.
AAACTATTTTCAAGCAGATGCTTCAGAAAGACAATAAGTCACAGAACTATACTGGCCAATGATGGTTTCCACTTTATAAACAGAATAATCTAGAGATATACAGAATAAAATGAGGGCTGCTATTTCTATCATTTTAAGACCAGATAACATTGTGACACTTACTTTTAGGTTATTAATCATTTTAGCACCACTTAGACACGTATATATAACATAATTCTCAATTATGGAGCTTAAGGAAAAGCTTGCAGAAGCATCCATATATGTGTACAACTTTATCCTTATGGGGACAATATATATATATATATATATATATATATATATATGTACAACTTTATCCTTATGGGGAATTGTATCAGTTGAGATTCTTGAAGAAAACAGGTTGCACATTTGATCTGGGCAATTTAAGCAGAGTTTAACAAAGCGAGTGCTTACAAACTTGTGACCAGAGTTAAAGAAACCAACAAGCGAGAGTGCAGGACCCTAGACCTAGCAACTGAGGGAGCTGTTACCAAGGAGATGAAGTGGTTACAGAATGTGGACAGAGAGCTGTATGGGAAACACCTGTTGAAAGGAATAATGCGCTTTGGTGGAGCCTTAGCTAACTCATGCTATGTAGCAGGCAGTGAGCCAAGAAGGAGATATCTTGGTTTCACTCTCCTTTTGCTCTCTGATCTGCCAGCACCTCCCATTGGGAGCCAAAAGACATGAAGTCTATAGATTCCCAGGCATCCCAGGAACATAGAGACAAAAGAGCAGAGGGCAAATATGAGATAACTAGTGTTGGTTCTGATTCTGGGGACTAGATCCTAGAAGAGAGCTGTTAGCTATATATTTTCCTTTGTTCCCAGAATAAGGACAAGTGTTTGAGTGGGAACATAAGAAAGCTTTTTCCTTGGATGACTCAGGTACTAATAATCACAGGATTCTCACAGATCCTAGTCTCTTGATGAGTCATAACTAGATGTGAAGTTAATCCCCCAAATTTTAAAGGAGACCCTAGTCATTATAGAAATGCACTCACAGTCTTCAAAATATCAACTGTCACCAATTAATTAGAGTTAGCTCATATAATGCAGCTCATTTTCGGCTTCTGATTTATAATTTCAGTGAGCAATCAGAAAAGGACTAGAGTAATCAGGAGTTGGAACTAGAGGTAGACCTTGAAGACTGCCTCTACCCTTGTGGTTCAGAAGCGTGTGTGCTAGCTTTTCCACATAGTTTTCCAATGCCACTAACTGTTTTGTATGAGGGTTTGGAGAATTAGACTAGTTACATCACACCTTTGCTTTATCTTTTTAACTCCGACTCTGTAGCTTATTCTGAGAGAATTTATTTTCTATCCCTTTAATCATCTTCCCTGCTCTTCTTTGGACCATTTCCAATTTCTCCACATTCTTTCAAATATAGCTTAACTATTACAAAGGGCTATTCTGTAAAATCGTCACTTAAAGGAAGATTGTTAAAGCATTTAAAAGTTTAAAAATGGCTACATAAATGTTAAAAAATGAAACGTTCCTGTCTAATAGTGCTGATAGTGGAACTGTAGTAAATTAAATTACATCAGGTCAGAGCAAAAACCTTGAATGAGAGTCAAGCACATCAGGACCCAAGAAAGAAATGCTTTGTTAAGTGAAAGTGATTGCAAAGAGCCAAAAATAAAACTGAAGAGAGAACTTTTCCTTGTACCAATCACTAAAAATTCTCTTTTAAGATAAGGATCTAACTCTTTGGTTCAGAAAGTTGAGACACTAAAATGAACACAAATCTCAAAGGAGCCCAGATCCAGATACTTTGTTTTACTAGGAAAAAATAAAAAATAAAGGGAAAAGTCACAAGATTCTACATGGAATAGGTTTGTTACTGTTTTATTGGAAGAAGGGAAGCTAACAAGTTTTCCAAATATTTTATATTGCAAGCAGTGTCCTAGCTGCTTTACATACTTTATTCCATTTTAAAAATCAGTGATAAGAGGTAAGTATTTTTATCCCATTTTAATTGATTAAGATACTGACTTAGATATGATTCTAACTTGGCTTAATCCTAAAGCCTGTTTTCTACTGTGTGATGCTATAGGTAATTTTCTAGTAAAAAATTAATGTGCCAGGGAAGTTCTATATTTTAATGTATAGAAAGTTTTTGTTTGTTTTGTAGGCCAAATTTTTGACAATCCATTTGTGACTTTGTCAGTTTACAATGCTCAATATTACTAAAGAAAATAATCTTCAAAAATCATTACTTATCTGTTGAGTCAATGGCATTAAATACATATCTGCAGAGAAATAGAGAAGTTGCTTTTTAATGATAAAGACTTGAGGAATTTCTGATGCATAATGAATGGGAAGATATGATAGAGGATATAAAAATTCTAATTTTCCATAAGCAAGTTGATAAAATTTAGTTAATAGTGGACATACACATTAGGTAAATCTTATCCCAATTTTATCCTCAAACGTAATTAAGTCTGCTTGTAATATTTCCAACACAGGTAGCCTGACATAAACAGCATCTCATTCCTGGGTTTGGACAAACAGCTCTCTGCCTCACTTGTTTGGAAGTTATTCTTCCCAAATTTATTTATCCCTTGGCAAATTCTGAAGTAAACCAAGATCTTTACCTTCTTCCCAAGCAAAGCTTTGAAACACTTAGAACACTAACTTAGATCACTGCTCTCCCAATATATATGCCTTAAATATGTCCAATATATATTTTCAGTCCTTTTGTTTGATCCTGTTCCCCTTTCTACCTCATAAATTAGACGTTATTACCATTTTTAGATGGTCACATAAGTTTGGATTTACCCATGTACTTATCAAATCTTTGCACTGTCTTGTATTCAAGATGTCATATTTAGAATTATTTTCTTTCTGCATGAATACCCTTTAGAATTTCTTGTAGTGAGGTCTGTTTTTAATAAATTAATTTAGTTTTGTTTGTGTGAAAACGTCTTCATTTCTCCATTATAAAAAATTAGTTTAGTGTGGCATAGAATTCCAGCTGGAATTCTCTTAGTATTTTATCTTAGCACTTTGAAGATTTTTTTTTCACTAACTACCAGCTTCTATTGCTAACTTTGAAAAGTCAGGATAACTTAAGTAGAGCCACTGTGGTGGATGTTGGACCTGGGCTGGTGGGATACCAGGAGGCAGGCTGTCAGTTTCCTATGCCTAAAGGGCACCAGGAGAAACATCTGCAATGTACTTTCCTTGGAATTTCATAGCCTTATGGGTTTAGAGGACTCCATTCACCTGTGCACCTTCTCTTTCACTCAATCAAGGGCACACCCATTGTTCAATATCCTTTCACTGAGACCCTGTAATGTTAGCTCCCTGGTTCTCTTCCAGCCCAAGGCAGAGAAAATCCCATCCCAGGCCTTTCTGTAGGAATACCAGAGAGCCTGAGGCTCTATTGCATTCTCCACGTCCAACCTACCTACTGGCACCAGACACTCAGGAGAGTTTAAAGGTTCAGAACGGCTGTTTACAATTCAACCTGCCAGTATTCTAAAATCCGAGAATCCAGTACTGTTTAGAAGAATTGGAGAAAAACTTCAGGAAGGCCTTATGATTTGTGGAACTTCTTGTCAACAGATAGATGTTAATTCAGATCAAATATCAAATTCCTTCAGAGTGCTATTTCAGTGAGCATGTCCCTCATTTCAAAATGGAATGCATGGTTGTTGTTTTGTGTTGTGTGTGTGTGAGACTTTATTCTACAGAAGGATATTTTATGTTTCTGAGGTTTTATTGTACTTGCATATAAAACCTTTCAATGTTTTTCTTTAAGATAATGTAAAAATTCTATTAATATCTGTAAAATATTTGCTCGGGGCAGTGTAAAAAATGAGCTTTATGGTCATTCAGAACCAGCTCTTTATGTTGAATCTCTTTTATCAGTTGAGTGACATTAGGCAAATCTCATTTACTACATATCCTTATTTGTAAAATGGAAATAACAATAAACTACCTTTTGTGAGGATTAAAAGAACAGACTTCCGGTTTATAGTTCTGCTTGTAAGGAGCTTGGAAGTCACCATTTTGTCCTAACAACAAATGAAAAGGCTGACTGACTAAAAAATCAAAACTCTTCTTTTATCTATTAGAGAGGTGAGGATACAGGGCTAACCATGGCCCTCAAGATTGGAGACACAGATAAGAGAATACAGGGGATCCCAGCTCACCTGAGCAGAAACTTCCAAAGAACTAGTACAGGGATAGGAAAACCAGAACTGTAATTGACAAATTGCTGAAGGCTTAGTGTTGAGAAGTCTGAGAGTTAAAAACTCCAAGGAGATGCAGTATGAGGGACACCCCTATATTTTTGTGAGAAAATCAGGTTTTCATAGTAAATATCAGAGAAAAATCCCCTCATGCTTCTAGCAGAGGGAGGGAAAAAGGAACCATTTTGAAATGAAATATGCCAGACCACTATTTTCTTCTTAACAAGGCCTACCCTTAGGAGAATTTAGTTACCTAGAGCTTAATCTGCTGGGGTATTACCAGAGCCTAACTGACCTGGGACAAGGGAAATACCCAAGTCCAGCCCACTCCAGCCATCCTTTTCTACCTAAGTGGAGGAGGAAGACAATGACAAAAACACCTGTGAAATTCACAGTGCAGAGGAACAGGTTCACTAAAGGACAGAGACCTGATCATAGGACTATAGAATGCTTTACCTCCTATGCCTGAGCACCACATTATGAAAAGCATATTTACAGTAGTTCCTTTTACCCAGTACATCATGTCTTGCTATCAAGAAAAAATTACATGGAGACCAAAAGACAAAAAACACAGTTTGAAGAGACAGAGCAAGCTTCAGAACCAGACATGGCAGGGATGTTGGAATGATCAGACCAAGAATGTAAAACAACTATGATTACTATGCTAAGGGCTTTCATGGATAAAGCAGACAGCATGCAAGAACAGATGGACAATGTAAGCAGAGAGATGCAAATCCTAAGTAAAATCTAAAAAGAAATGCTACAGATCAAGAACACTGTAACAGAAGTGAAGAGTACCTTTGATGCTCTAATTGGTAGAGTGGACACAACTGAGGAAAGAATCTCTGTGCTCAAGGATATCTCAACAGAAACCACTAAAACCTTACCTAGAGAGGAACCAAAACCAAAATTACATCTGACTTATCCTCAGAAACCATGCAAGCAAGAAGAGAAAGGAGTGAAGTATTTAAAGTGCTGAGAGAAAATAACCACTGACCCAGAATTCTGTACACTGTGAAATCATCCTTCAAAAATGCAGGAGAAATAAAGACTTTCCCAAACAAAAATTGGTGGAATTTGTTGCTGATAGGGCTGCCTTTCAAGAAATGTTAAAAGAAGTTCTTTAGAGAGGAGGAAAATAGTATAGGTTAGTAACTTGGATCTGTAAAAAGAAAGGAAGGACATTGAGTAATATTTCATTTATTCCTCCATTGGTGGGCACTTAGGTTGTTTCCATATCTTCGCCATTATGAATAACGCTGTAATAAACATGGGTGTGCATAAGGAAGAAAATCTCTTTGAGATCCTGTTTTCATTTCCTTGAGGTATATACCCAGACGTGGAATTGGTGGATCATATGGTAGATATATGTTTAATTTTTTGAGACATCTCCATATTGTTTTCCATAGTAATTGAACCAATTTACATTTCCATCAGCAGTGTACAAGTGTTCCCTTTTCTCAACATCTTTGTCAACACTTGTTATCTCTTGTTTATGTGAGGATACCCATTCTAACAAGTGTGAGATGATAATTGCATTGTGGTTTTGATTTGTATTTCCCTGATTATCACTGATGATGAGCATCTTTTCAAGTACCTGTTGACCACTTGGATGTCTCCTTTAGAAAAATTTGTCTATTTGGATCTTCTGCCCATTTTTAAATTGAATTTTTTTTTTGTTATTGAGTTGTTTATGTTCTTTATATGTTTTGGATATTATTCCCTTATCTGATATATGGCTTGCAAAAATGTTATCCTATTCTGTGGTTTGGCTTTCTGTTTTATTGATGGTTCCCTTTGCTGTACAGAAGCTTTCAAGTTTGATACAGTCCCATTTGTTGATTTGTCATTTTTACTTTTGGTGTCATATCCAAAAAATCACTGTCAAGACTAATATCAATGAGCTTCTTCCGTAGATTTTTTTCTAGGAATTTTATGATATCAGATCTTATGTTTAAGTCTTTCATTCATTTTGAATTAATTTTTGTGAGTGGTATAAGATAGCGGTACAATTTCATTGTTCAGCCTGTGTTTATCCAGTTTTCCCAACCTCACTATTGAAGAAACTATCCTTTCCCCACTGGGTGTTCTTGGTTCTCTAGTCAAATACTAGTTGACTGTATATATGGGGGTTTAATTCTGAGTTTTCTATGCTGTTCCATTGGTTTAGTTTTGTGCCAGTTCCACACTGTTTTTATTACTATAGTTTTGTAGTATAGTTTGAAATCAAGAGTGTGATATTTCTGGCTTTGTTCTTTTTCCTCAGGATTGCTTTGGCTATTCAGGTATTTTGTGGTTCCATAAAAATTTTAGGATTTTTTTTCTATTTCTGTGAAGACTGCCATTGGAGTTTTATGAAGCTTGTCTTGAATCTATAGATGGCTTTGAGAGTATGGACATTTTAACAATATTAATACTTTTGATCCAAGAACACAGGATGTTTTTCCATTTGTGTTTCCTTTGATTTCTTTCATCAGTCTTGTAGTTTTTGTTAACTTCCTTGGTTAAAATTGTTTCTAGGTATTTTATTGCTTTTGATGCTATTGTGATGGGATAGTTTTCTTTACTTCTTTTTCAGATGTTTCATCATTAGTGTATAGAAATGCAACTGATTTTTGTATGCTCATTTTGTAATCTGCAAGTTTACTGAAATTGTTGATTAGTTCCAATAGTTTTTTGGTTTAGTCTTTGGGATTTTCTATATACAGAGTCACATCACCTGCAAATAGTGACAATTTTACTTCTTCCTTTCAGATTTGTATGCCTTTTATTCCTTTGTCTTGCCTACTTGCTCTAACTAGGATTTCCAGTACTATATTGAATAACTGTGGTGAGAGTGGGCATCCTTGTCTTCTTCCTGATCTTACATGGAAAATTTTCGATTTTTCTCTAATGTGTATAAAGTTTGTGGTTTTGTTACATATGGCCTTTATTATGTTGAGGTATATCCCTTCTATACCTAATCTATCCAGGGTTTTTATCATGAAAATATGCTATATTTTGTGAAATGCTTTTTCTGCATCTATTGAGATATAATCATGTGACTTTTATCTTTCATTTTATTAATGTGATGTATTACAATATATTGACTTGCATATGTTGAACCATTCTTGTGTCTGAGGATAAATTCCACTGGTCATGATGAATAATCATTTTCATATGTTCTTGAATTTGGTTTGCTAATATTTCGTTGAGAATTTTTGCATTTTTATTCATCAGGGATATTGTTCTATACTTTTCTTGGGGTGTTCTTTTCTGGCTTTAGTGTTGGCATAATGCTAGCCTCATAGAATGAGCTTGGAAGTGTTCCTTTTTCCTCTATTTTTTGGAAGAGTTTGAGAAGGATTGTTGTTAATTCTTTAAATGTTTGGTAGAATTCACCAGTGAATCTCCCTAGTTCTGGAGTTTTCAGTGTAGGGAGGCTTGTGATTACTGATCCAATCTCTTTACCCATTATTTGTTCAGATTTTCTATTTCTTTCTGTTTCAGTTGTGTATTTTGAGGAATTTATAAGCTTATTCTAGGTCATCTAAGTTGTTAGCATATAATTGTTCATAGTGCCCTCTAATGATTCTATGTATTTCTGTAGTATCACTTAAAATTACTCCTCTTTCACTTCTTTTTTTTTTTTTTTTTAATCAATATATTTATTTATTTTATTTTTGGCTGTGTTGGGTCTTCGTTTTTGTGCGAGGGCTTTCTCTTGTTGCGGCAAGCGGGGGCCATTCTTCATTGTGGTGCACGGACCTCTCACTGTCACAGCCTCTCTTGTTGTGGAGCACAGGCTCCAGATGTGCAGGCTCAGTAGTTGTGGCTCATGGGCCCAGTTACTCCGTGGCATGTGGGATCTTCCCAGACCAGGGCTCGAGCCCATGTCCCCTGCACTGGCAGGCAGATTCTCAACCACTGCGCCACCAGGGAAGCCTTCCTCTTTCACTTCTAATTTTTTTTTTTTGAGTCTTGTCTTTCATTTTCCTTAGGCACTCTGGCTAAAGAGCTGTTGATTTTGTTTATTCTTTGGAAGAAAAAGGTCTTAGTTTCATCAATCTTTTCTAGTATTTTTATGGTCTCTATTTCATTGATTTCTGCTCTAATCTTTATGGTTTCCTTCCTTTTGTAATTTTGGGCTTGGTTTGTTCTTTTTTCAGTTCCTTGAGGTGTAAAATTAGGTCGTTTATTTGAGATATTTCTAATTTCTTAATGTATGCATTCATCACTCTAAACTTTCCTCTCAGAACTGCTTTTGCTGTACCCTGTTAAGTTTTGATATATTTCCATTTCCATTTGTTTCAAGATAAATTTTTATTTCTCCTTTGATCTTTTTTGATCCATTGGTTGTTCAGAAGTCTGTTGTGTAGTTTCCACATATTTGTAGATTTTCTAGCTTTCCTATTGTTGATGTCTAGTTTCATACTGTGGTCAGGAAAGATAGTTGGTATGATTTTAATCCTCTTAAATTTGCTAAGATTTCTTTTGTTTCCTATTGTATGATCTATTCTTAAGAATGTTCCATTGCACTTGAGAAAAATGTGTATTCTGCTGTTGTTTGATAGCATGTTCTATATATACCTGTGAAATCCATTTGGTCTAAAGTGTGGTTCAAATTCAAAATTCCCTTGTTGATTTTCTGTCTAGATGATCTGTCCATTGCTGAGAGTGGGGTATTGAAGTCTTCCACTACTGTTGTATTGTTGTCTATTTTTCCCTTTAGACTTCTTAGTATTTCCTTATTATATTTCAGTGCTCTGACGTTGGGTCCATATATATTTACAATTGTTATATCTTCTTGATGTATTGATCCCTTTATCATTATTTAATGTCTTTCTTTGTCTCTTGTTACCATTTTTGGCTTGAAGTTTATTTTGTCTGATGTAAGTATGGCCATCCCCACTTTCTTTTGGTTTCTACTTGCATGGAATATTATCTTCCATCCTTTCACTTTGAGCTTATGTGTGTCTTTAGAGCTGAAATTAGTCTCTGTAGGCAGCATACAGTTGGGCCTTTTTTTAAAAAAAAATCTATCCAGCCACTCTGTGCCTTTTGACTGGTGAATTCATTCAGTTTGCATTTAGAGTGATTATTGATATGTAAGGACTTACTATTGTCATCTTGTTATTTGCCTTCTGGTGGTTTTGTATCTCCGTTGTTTCTTTTTCCCTCTGTTTCTCTCTACCTTTGTAAATTGGTGATTTTCCAAGGTTATATGCTCAGTATTCTCTCAGCTGTGGAATGTCTTTTGGTTCTTTTTTTTCTTTTTGTAATTTCAATATCTTTTGTGAAGAACTCCTTCTACTCATTAATTTTATTCCTGAGTTCAGTGAATTGTCTTTCTGAGTTTTCTTGCAGCTTGTTGAATTTTTTCTATTGTAATAGGTATTTTTAATTCTTTATCAGTTAGGTCACAATATTTCATGCCTTTTGAGTTTGGTTACTGGGTGTCCTGGTATAAAGTGCAGAGGCACTTTTGTTCTGTTATAAATGTCCAATTAGTTGTAAGTCAAAAGGGGGAGAAAAAAAATGACTTAAGACATCATGATGCTGATGTCACTCCTCAATAATCACTTTGAAGGTCAGTGGTCTAAATGCACTAGTTAAAAGACAGAGACTGTCAGAGTGGATTAAAAAACAAGACCCAATGATATGTTGCCTACAAGAAACCCACTTTAAATATAAATACAGACATAGAGTAAAAGTTAATGAATGGAGAAACATACAGTTATCCCCTGCTTTCTGAAAGTGCTTATGTCACTTCGCTTTTATGAAAGACCTACATTAGTATGGTGACAGCTTTTTTTGTAAAAGTGAATATCCTCTCTGGATTTCTTTCAGTAAGCAAAAAACAGGTATTAACATAGGTTTTTTTGTAAAAGTGAGTGGTGTAATACAAACTTTTGGAAAGCAGAGTATATTCTCCGCTATAAGTAATTTTGGCTTAGGAAAGATTTTACAGGAATGCTCTACTTTCGAATAGAGGGGGAAATTTTACTATGCTGAAACTAATCAAAAGAAAACAGGCATTGCTATGCTAATTTCAGACATAGTAGGTTTCAAATAAGGGAAGTTATCAGGGATAAAGAAGATTGCATAATGATAAAGTGGGCAGTTCTCAAAAAATACAAACAATCCTTAACATGTATGCACCTATCAACAGAGTGCCAAATCACACGAGGTAAAAACTGATAGAGCTTCAAAGAGAAATAGATGAGTCCACTATTACTTGGAGACTTCAACACCCCTGTATCAAAAATGGACATACCAAGCAGGCAGAATATCAGTAAGGACATAGCTGAATTCAACAAAACCAGCAATCATCTGGATATAATGGTCATCTATAGACTACTTTATCCAACAGCAACATAACACACATTCTTCTCAAGCTCACACAGAACATTCACCAAGATAGATCACATTTCAGGCCACAAAACATACTTTAACAAATTTGAAAGAGTAGAAATGGTAAAATTTCTACTTTCAGACAACAATGGAATTAAATCAGAACAGAAAGATAACTGGAAAATCTCAAAACATATGGAGATTAAACAACACATTTCCAAATAATACATGTATTAAAGAGGAACTCTTAAGAGAACTTTTTTAAAAATGAGCTAAATGAAAACACAACTTGTCAAAATTTGTGAGATGCAGTGAAGGCAGTGATTAGAGGGAAATTTATAGTATTTAATGCATGTATTAGAAAAGATTAAAAGAACACAGCACATGTATTTTTCTTTTCTAGTAGGTTGTGAGTGACTTCTTGATATTTATATAGCTCTAGCATTCAGCATATATCTGGAAATAGTTGATACTCAGTGAATTAATGAGTGAAAAAAGTGTTGCATAAACACGAGTAATAATGCAACGCAGTAAATAAGTTAGTATCAAGAGTCAGACAGATATTGCTGCAATATCATACAGATATTGATTACATCCAGGGCAATGGTAGATCAGTGGTGGTTGGAACAGATGGGAGGTCTGTCAGGAGGTGAAATATGATTTTAAGGGGCACTAAGATTTGGATAAGAGCATGAAGGAAGTGTAAATTTTAGAAATAAACACAGTATGAGCATAATGAGGTGTGATCTTGGAGGTTTAGGAACTAGAATGTGGAGAGATAGGACATTATTTTGTACATAAGAGAGACATTGAAGCTTTTGAATGGTATACAGGATTATTTTTTAAAAGTTAATTTGAAGATATCTGTGGAATTTATTGGAAAGAGAAAAAAGTGGCAGTAAGAAGAACATAATAAGCCTATTGATGTAGTATAGGAATTATACAAAAGAAGCTTGGGCTAAGGTGGTGGTAGATAGGGTAGATGAGCTCTCTATTTATAAAGGACTTTTTACATCCAAAAGTAAGGAGTTTTAAAGGAAGACTAGAAATTACTGTACACATGCTTTGGACTGGATTGTTTCTAGAATTTCCCCCTATAGGTGTGCTGAAATACTCATACACTTGAAGCTATTTCATCACCAAATATTTATAGTGTCTTCTACATACAAACGAGTTCCTTTCCAAGAGCGCATTCATAGGTCCAACTTGTTTGTAAGTGCAACAAAGTTAGCCTCGGTATGCAACTAACACAATCAGCGATATAGTGTTGTATTGTAATCGTTTAATAATACTTTTCACACAAATAATACATAAAAAACAAAAAAAAACACAAAAAAATAAAGAAAACATTTTTAATCTTACAGTGCAGTACCTTGAAAACTACAGTAGTGCAGTACAACAGCTGGCATACAGGGGCTGAACAGGCAAGAAGAGTTACTGACTGGAGGAAGGAGAGGAGGTGGGAGATGGTAGAGCTGAAGGATCATCAGCAATAAGAGACAGAGGGCAAGATGCAATTTCACTCACGCCTGACATTGATGGAACACATGTTCGCATCTTTGAAAGTTCATATGTAGGGGAACTTTATTGCACACCTTGAATGCCTCAGAGTATTTTAGGCATCAGAGATGAAGCTATGAATTAGACAAACAATATTACTGTTGTCACTGATATTGTATTAGTCTGAGAAATACAGAAGTAGTCAGGAAAGCCCAAAACCATAACTGTAAAAATTGATAAAATAAATTCAGTGCTAAGAAAGGACAATATTTCATAAAGCAATCTTTAAATCCTCTTTGAGAAAGTTGCATATTAACTGAGATCTGATATCATTAGAGGTGTCACTATGCAGGGAAACAGAATTCCAGGGAGAGGAAAAAGCAAGTGTAAAGATCCTGAGGTGGAAATAAACTTGATATGTTTGAGGAGCTGAAAGGAGATTGGTGAGGTTGGAGAATAATGAGCAAGGGAGAGAGAGGTAAGAATTTAAGTTGTAGGGAATTCCCTCGTGGTCCAGTGGTTAAGACTCCGTGCTTCCACTGCAGGGGGCCCGGGTTTGATTCCTGGTTGGGAACTAAGATCCCACAAGATGCACAGAATGGCCAAAAGAACCAAAAAACAAAAATTAAATTGTAGAATTATGTAGTGGCTATATTATATAGGGTTTTATTACTTACGGTAAGAAATTTGGATTTCAGTTTTAGTGCAATGGGAAAAAAAATCAGTATTTTCAGTTCATGGTGACATGGTTGTATCTATCTTGTTAAAGTATCACTTTGGTTAGCTGGGGAAAATGTACTATGAGAGGGCAAGAATGAAGACAGGAAGGCTAGTTGTCCTGCAGTTAGCTGTTCAGCTGAGAAGAGTGAGAATTTCTGCCATGACAGCAGTTGTGGAGATAGAGAAAAGCAAGTTTTGGGATATGTTTCAGTGGCAAAGTTTACAGGGCTTGCTGATCGATTAGATTGGGGATTTGAGTGAAAGAGAAGATTCCAGAATGACTATTAGGTTTTTGATGTGAATACCTGGATTATTGGTGGTGCTATTTATTGAGATGGAGAATGTGATAGTAAGATGGGTTTGCAAAAGAAAAGTCAAGAATTTTATCTTGTACTTTCAAGTTGCAGAAGTCTGATAGATGTCAAATGAACATATTTGTGAATGAGCTTGGAAAGCAGGGGTGGGGGCAGAGTTGCAAATATTTGTAATTTTCAGCATATAGATTATAATCAAAGCCAATGGGGAGAGGAAGATGAGATGACCTAGGACAAGAAAATAGAGAAGTGGAACATTGCAAAGAAATTGGCAGTGGAGTAGGAACTAGCAAGTAAAACTGAGAAGGAATGGCCAGAAAGGTTGGAGGGAGATGGAAGAGTTTAGCACCAAAGAAGATGCTTCATGCAGGGCATTTGAGGGAGAAGAGGGCAGAGTTGTGACCATTGGATTGGTAACAAAGAGATTGTATTTGACTTTAGAAAAAACTTTTGTATGAAATAGAAGGACTGGGAGCCTGAGAGATGAAAAGATGGTTATAAATTGGAGTTGGTGAGTATAAGCAACAGTTCATAAGTTTTACTCTGGGTGGGAGTGTAAAGGGAAATGGGACTTGAAGTCATGGGAAGATTTCTTGATTTTCTTTTTTTATTTAAGTTGGGAAATGAGGTTATTGGAGACCGTAGGTTTGTTTGTTTGTTTTTTTTTTTTTTGAGACAGTAGGTTTTTAAGAAAGTGAAAGGACATGCGATGTAGAGGACCATTGGGGGAATTCTTCTTTGATAGGAATGAAGTGTTGTCGTCCACTGAAACAGAAGCGGAGGCTGAGAGTGAGGGAACAGATGCGGTAGCCTGGTAGATTTGATGGGAGGTTAGGAGGTTCCCGTAGGATTTTTTTCAGGGAAGTGTGAGTCAAGTTTGAAGGGGAAAAGGAGGATGTAGGGGTTAAAGTTTGAGGAGAGAAGAGATAGGGAAAAATATGAAGTTATCTCAGAGAGTAGAAGAGCAAACTTACTAGTGAGAAGTAGGATTGCTAGGCAGTGCTGAGAATCTATGAGGTTATGGTGATAAATTTAATGTGAAAGTAATCAGCAGTCTTATGATTCAGTTAAAGAGTACTTTAGTCTTAACAAAAATTCTATTTGGAAATAAATTCATAACAACTAACAAGATGCTAGGAAGGAATAAGATTTGGAATCAGCAGACCTGCTTTCCAGTCCCTGCTATGTCACTAAACTGTGTGACCTTGGAAAAGATTGCTTACTTTGTCTGAATTGTCACTTCTCTTTCAATGAAAGGGGAATAATATTAAAATGTAACTCATGAGATTGTTGTGATCATTAAGTGAAATGACGTGTATGGAAAATGGTCTGCAAGTCATACAATCCCATCTAAGTATTAGTTGTGAAAATGGTTATCAGTATGTTAAATATTATTATTATATCAAGAGTGCAGGGTGCAGCTAAAAATAAACTGTTTTCTTCTACCCAGTGGAGTGAACATCATTTTGAAAACTTTTAACAGAATTAATAAATTACTTTTTCATAAGTCCACTAAGTATAGTGAAGAAAAAGACAAATTCTAAAAAGCCAAAATCTAAATAAACATTCATTCAAGGTGTATATATTATGCAAAATTTGCAAATAAAACACAGACATCTAAACTATTTATATTATTTATTTTTACCATACTTAAAAATATATTAAATACAAATAAGATAATAATTGTATTATAATTATTAAATATATCAAAACTAAAGAAAATTATTCTTCTATTGGCCATATGTATTTTAAAACAGAGTTTACTTGAATTCTGCCAACCTACCTAGAAATAACCCTTTTTAAATGCCTTGAAAATGAAAGTAAAATGATTTTCATACTTTAGTCAAATTATTCTAAATCCAATTAATATTATTTAAAATTGGACAAATTTTATCAGATCTTCAAAAGAGGGTATCTTAAGTCCTACAAAAAAGTTTTTATTTATTTATTTTATCTTCCTTTGTGTGATACAGCCTAGGTTTATGAAGGGTAAAGTCTGGCAGCTCAGCAAAGTGAAATTATCCTATTTATTTGCTGACTAGCTCCAGTGTAGGCTTCCTTATGCTGCTTGCATTTGCTAAACCAGGACCTGAGGAGACCTGCCTCTTAAATAACAAGGAGAGAAGAGGGGTCTAGTGGCTAGAGTATTATTCTGACATCAGCACTTCAGGGATTCTGTCTTCAGCTAGCTGTTTCATTTAATCATTTAACTGTTCTCATTCTGCAGTTTGTATATAAAAAGAAAATATTTTTTCCCATGCCTTATAAATGTTCTAGGGCTTAATTATTGCTTGCAAACTTCCCTGAGCTTTCTGAAATAGAGTAGACATAATTATCCAATCTTACACATATACTTTGCTTAGGGGTTTTTCTGAATGCAGAATGGAAGATTATCCAAATTCATCCTGGTGATGTGTGAGAAATTTTGTAATGCTGATTACATATCACTGGGGATCAAATTAAGACCATCAAATGCCTTGCATATCAATCTCAAATCACACTGTACTTGAACCAAGGGCCTGGTGTTCTATTTACTAGATGATCACTTTCCTCTCCAAACGAATTAGCTTTTCTACAATGTGTGGACTGACAGAGTGGGAGTTTAGCAGGCCTTGGATTGTGTGCTTCTTGACTAAAGAAGGCTTGTTGATGCCTACCTTTTGTGGAGGTAATTTAAAACTGTTAAATAAACTATCAGCATACAATATTGATTATTCATTATTTTTATTTTTTTTGCAGTATGCGGGCCTCTCACTGTTGCGGCCTCTCCCGTTGTGGAGCACAGGCTCCAGACGCGCAGGCTCAGCGGCCATGGCTCATGGGCCTAGCCTCTCCGCTGCATGTGGGATCTTCCTGGACCGGGGCACAAACCCGTGTCCCCTGGATCGGCAGGTGGACTCTCAACCACTGCACCACCAGGAAAGCCCAGATTATTCATTATTCTTAAAGTGCAGGATTGTATATTCAGATTTATAAGGGATCATGGAAACATTCCGATGCATTTCAACATTACTCTTTAGAATATATTAATGTCTATGATTTTTATGAAATAGAAGATTGGGGGAAGAGATAAATCTACAAATACATATATTCATGGCTATCAAATCTCTTTGTATATTTTAAAATATAACATCAGCAAGATAAAATGGATAACAGAAAGACAAATAGCTCATAGGTAAAGGATATAAAGAACCAATTCAGAGAAAAGTCATCCAAATGATTAGTAAATATATAATAGAGGCTAAAGTTTTATAGTGGTCAGGATACTGTAAATTAAAGTTAACAATGAGCTATTATTTTATTTTTTGCCACTCAATAGAATGGCAATGGAATAATGAATGATTACATCTCCTGCTGGAGCAAATATGGTGGGGGAAGAGAGCCCTGTCACATACAACACTAGTGGAAATGTGGAATATTGCAACACACTTGGGAAAGCAATGTGACCACATTTATTAAGTCATACTTCCATTCCTTGGAGTCCTTGTAAATAAAACACTAGTAAGTAAGGATAAATAAGACATAAATTAAAGACCCGTCATCCGGGGTAAGGTTGAAGGCATTTTGGTAAGTCCATATTGAAGCTGAAAGTGCAAGTTGTCCCCACAAGTTTGTCCTCTCTTTCTATACAAATCAAGTCACAGCTGAGATGGATGTGGCTGCCTGGCCCGGGTCTTCCAAGGCCTCCTTGCAGCTAGGTGTGGCCTTGTAAATCCTTTCGTGTCAATGGAATGTGACTGCAAGTGACCTGTGCAATTCCCAGGCTGACCCATACACCTCCCACATGTGTTCCTTCATGCTTGTTTCTCCACTCAGGGTGGAAATAGCAATGACTAGAGCAACCTTGGATTCTATATGTTGAGGATAGGAGAACCGCCATCAACCTGGACCCCTGAACAACTGTATGAAACAAAGGACCGTGGGCGTGGACAGGGAGCAACTGGCTGGAACTGTTAGGTGAAAGAGAAACTTTATGGGTTTTTTGTTTTGCTTTGTTTTGTTTTTGTCGTTGATGTTTTAAAATCTCTTCATTTTCACAGTTTAGTCATTTACTCTAATGAATAACATACCATTAAACATTATGTAACCATTGGTAAGGATGAGTTAGATCTACACCAGCTGAGTAGGGGAGATTTTATTATAAAGGAAAAAGTTTACATAGGAGCCAATTTTTGTAAAATAAATGCGAAAGCATATAACTCAGTAGGACACACAGAGAAGGCTGAATATTGAAGTATCAAATAGCCAATCAACAAACCAAGTGAAAGTCATAAAGGCAGGAATTACATAGGTACTGTATAATGTAGAATTTGAAAATAACCATAGAAAGATTACATGGTAATTTTTTCTTTTCAAATTTTATGATTTCAATTTTTACTTGACTTCTGAACCCATTATGTTCTTTTATGCTGTGTTTCTCAATGTCTACTTAGTATCATCACTTGGATGTCCTGCAGGTACTTCATATGTAAAAAGAAGTTGATTCTCTTCTTGGGAATCAACAAACGATAAACATGTTGCTAAGCAAGTATTTTTGAGCACCTACAAAGTGTCAGATCTTGTGATACATGCTGGGTGATACAGAAACTAAAAACAGCCCCTGCCTTACAAGAATACATAGAAAAAGGAACCATAAAGAGATAATTCCAATAAAATTTAGTAAAATCATTGATATAGATAGGCCAGAGAAATGTAGGAGATTTAAAGAAGGGTCCCTTAACTCCATTTTAGATGCTAGGTTAATTTTCAGGGATAAGTTGCACTGACCCTGGTGAATCTTTGTGCTTTGGTGACACATTGTTAGTAACTTATGAACATTTATCATGTGTTATTACTGTTACTTACATGTTGGGAGGTAAATATCTTTTATGTTCACTACTCCATTTCCAGGTAAAGAACCAGGCATACATTGTTCTAAGATATGAGGAAAAGTGATGAAATAAACATGATTCTTATCTTCAAGGAACTCAAAGTCCTGTGGGAAGTAGAGACATATAAGAGAAGGTGTGAAAAAGTGTTCAAATAAATGGAAATTCAGAGACTATTCTTTTCTATTGCAACAAATATTTATCAGGACTAAGATATAGTTCTCTGGCTCCTAGTCGAGGGCTGCACTTTACTGTTCCATGTAGAACAACTGGGCCTCTGGGCTTCCCTGATCAACACAGATCCTGTGTATTTGGGTTTGTCTTGAGCTTATAGGAGCTTCAATATCCGGAAGGCAGGAGCCAGGTCCTGGATGGAAGATGACTAAGAATTGTGAGAGAAATCAACTTTGTAGTATACTAATTCTTTTACAATATACATGGCTCAAACACATGGGACAAAACCAACCACAAAATTATTATAAACTCATCGACTTTCTTATTTACCTTTTTAGTCCGATTTCTTTAGTACTGAGGGCAAGAATTGCAACTTTTCACTTTCAAATGTTTTGGAGGCTATTCTAAAGGAGGCAATACTTGGTGAATGGTTTCCTTAAGTGTTTACTGAAATTTTGCTGGCACTGATACACCATCTTTCTCTTGTGAATAATGATTCCAGGGAGAAATAATCTTAGAACTACAGCGCTATAAACATTCAGAGTTAGAGGTATTTAAATGTCATCCAGGTTAACCACTCACTCGATGCTTTAGATCAAGTTTCTGTAATGACATTTCAGGTCTTCCACAGACTGGCCCCAACCAACTCTCCATCCAGGTATCATATTGTTTATACTTGCTTGTAGGAAAGTCAGAGAACTAAATGTCTATTTAAAAGTAATTTCTGGCATGTTTTTGTGCTCATGCAAGTTACCATCTTATTTCGTCAGCATACCAATATCGGTAAGGGATCAAAGAACTTCATTTGGATTTTTATCATCTGAAAATTTCACTTTCAAATATAAGTAAGCATATATCTATAATGAAATGCAAAAATCTCCCTTATGCTTTATATCTTAAAATTTCCATGAGTGACTTGGAAGTATAAGTGTAAACTTATTACTGCAACAGAGAAATGTAAAAATTATTGATTGTGAAAGCTGCTAATTTTTTGTGAAAATATTGAGTATTAAGGATATTAAAATAATATGATATAAATGGATTGATTATTATGGAAACTCTAAAAGAATAGATTAGCTAATTTTAGGAAGAACATTATACCCTTTTTGTTCCCCAAACTTGTATTGAAATGAAGTTATAAGGCAGAAAAATGGAAAATAGATTGTGATGCAATTCTAATTGAAATATTTGACACTAAACAAAATAACTTTTAAAAATTGTATTTAATTATAAGTTATTCAATACTATTTAGGTTTCAATGACTTATCTAAATCTAGTGGTCAATTCAGTTCTCATATTACTTAAAGCATTAGAATTTGATACAGTTTATTACTACTTCTTGAAATATTTTCTTCACTTAGATTTCAGGACACCACACATTCTCTTTTTGATAGATACCACCCCTGCCTTTTGCTATTATAAATAAAGCAGCAACTAAGATGTTTATGGACCTAAGTTTTCAATTTTTTGGTAAATAGCCAAGAGTTGAATTGCTAGATCATAGGTGTATCTGAAAACCTGCTATCATTTTCCAAAGTGATTGTATCATTAGATCCATTAGATCTAATTGCTTCACATCCTTTTGTTCTAGTCATTTTAATGGTAACCATTCTAGTGGGTGTGTAGTGGTATCTCATGGTTTTAATTTATATTTCACTTGTGACCTATGATATGAAACATTTTTATTTGAATATCATCTTTTATTTGTAGGTCTAGTTTTTTTTTAAGTACCTGTCTGGATTCTTTTGCCCATTTCTAATTGATTTGTCAGTCTTTTTTGTTATTGATTTGTAAAAGTTATGTTGTTGAATGTATATATTGTCGATATTTTCTCCCAATATTTCTTTTCTTTTCTTTTCTTTTTTCTTAACAATGTCTGTTGATGAACAGAAGCTTTTAATTTTCCCAAAGTACAGTTATGATTTTTCTATGTTTAGTGCTATTTAGGTTTGATTTAAGATATTCTTTGCTACCTTTCCCATGTACTTCTGGATTCTATTCTGTTCTATTCTATTTTCCTACCTTTATGTCTATATGGCACCATCTTACTGAGTTTTGTAGTAACTATTAGAATCAAGCAGTGTATTTTCTTCAACTTTGTTCTTTTTTTTTTTAGAACATAGATTTATTTATTTATTTATTTATTTATTTATTTATTTATTTATTTTTTGCTGTGTTGGGTCTTCGTTTCTGTGCGAGGGCTTTCTCTAGTTGTGGCAAGCGGGGGCCACTCTTCATTGCGGCGCGCGGGCCTCTCACTATCGCGGCCTCTCTTCTTGCAGATCAGAGGCTCCAAACGCGCAGGCTCAGTAGTTGTGGCTCACTGGCCTAGTTGCTCCGCGGCATGTGGGATCCTCCCAGACCAGGGCTCGAACCCGCATCCCCCGCATTAGCAGACAGACTCTCAACCACTGCGCCACCAGGGAAGCCCCAATTTTGTTCTTTTTTCTCAAGATTGATTTGTTTACTCTAGGTTCTTTGTATATCTATATAAATTTTAGTATTGGCTTGCCAATTTTTACATAAAACCTGTTAGGATTTTGACTGGAATTATGTTGAATCTATAGATCAGTATTCAGACAAAAATATCTTTATAATAGTGAGTCTTCTAACCTATTGCTATAGTATACCTTCTTATTTATTTAG
The DNA here is from genome assembly GCF_008692025.1 of Phocoena sinus. NCBI lineage: Eukaryota > Metazoa > Chordata > Mammalia > Artiodactyla > Phocoenidae > Phocoena > Phocoena sinus. The sequence goes on along the minus strand of NC_045770.1, from coordinate 37,506,899 downwards.
GGTTTCTGCAATTTCTTTCAGAATATTCTGTAATGTTCTATAGTTTTCTATATAGTGATCTTCTATGTCTTTTTTATGTTTATTGCCAGCTGTTTTGGATTTTTTCCTGCTACTGCAAAATGTACTGATTTAAAACTATTTAAATCTCCATTGTTTGTGGTTGGCATAAACAAATATAATTTGTATGTTAACCTTGTACCTAAGACTTGGTAGAATTCATGTATGAGATCTAATACTTTTTTCTGATAGACTCCTATGAATTTTTTAGGTGTAATTTATTTAATTTGCAAATAATGACAGTTTTACTTTTTCTTTTGCAATTTTCATTACTGTTATTTAAGTTTGTTCCCTTACTGTATCAGCTAGAACTCCAGTACAGTGGGAAAAGAAGTGGTGAGAACAGACATGCTGGGCTTTTTGTGTGTGTGTGAACTTAGTGACAGTGTTTAATATTTTAATGCTGTGAAGTTTGCTGTAGATTTTTTGTAGAAGTCTTCTATCAAATTGAGAATATTTCCTTTTATTTCTAGTTTTCTGAGTTTTTTTTTAAAAAAGACGCAATGCTGGATTTTGACTAATTCTTCTATTGCACTTATTGAGATTATGTAGTTCTTCCCTTTGTATTATTGGAATTAATCCCTCTTTTCTTATTTTACTATCCGTTTAACATACTGTTGGTTTGATTTGCTAATATTTTAAGTATTTCACAGTTATGTTTATGAAAGATATTTGACAGTCATGTTCTTTCCCTGTAATGTCATTGTCAAGTTTTGATTTTAGAGTATTATTGGTTTCAAAGCAGGTTGAAAAGTGTTTCCTTTTCCTCTATTTTCTGAAAGTGTGTGGGTGGTATTGGTATTTGTTTCCTTTAATGTTTGATAGAATTCACAGAAGCCATCTGGACAGGAGTTTTCTTTTCAGGAAGTTTTAAAATGATTGATTGAATTTCTTTATCAAAGAAAATGCTATATAGGCTGTCTATTTCTTCTTGTTTTAATTTTGATGAGTTGTGTAAGTCAATGAACTTGTCCATTTAATCTACTTCATCAAATGCATTGGCCTAAAGGTGTTAATTATAGTTCCTTATTATCTTTTTAATGGCTATAATATCTGTGTTGATGTACCAGTTTTTATTCTTTATATTGGTAGTTTGTGATTCTCTCTCTCTTTTTGTAAACCTGATCAAAATTGCTAGAGATTTGTCAATTTTACAATCTTTTCAAAGAGCCAAATTTTGTTGATTCTTTTTTGTTTTATATTTTATTGATCTTTATTATTTTTAAAAATACTTTTATCTATTTCATTATTTTATTCCTTCTATTTCCTTAGGTAACTTTAATCATTTTTCTATAACTTCTTAAGGTGATATCATAAGTGGCATCTCACAAAATTTGACATATTTTTTTTTTTCTATTATTACATTCAAAATATTTTCTAACTTCACTTGTGATTTCTTTGTTGACCTCTAGGTTATTAAGACGTGTATACTTAGTTTCCAAGTATTTGGAGATTTTCTAGATACATTATTGCTGATGAGTTCTACTTAAACTCCTTTGTGGTCAAAAATACTTTGTATGATTTCAATACTTTGAGAATTTTTGAGGCTTATTTTGTGGCTCATCATATGGTCTGTCTTGGTGAATATTCTATGGGCACTTGAGAAGATTCTGAATCCCGTACCTGCTGGGCATGTTGCATTATTATTTGATTAGGACAAGTTGGTTGAGAGTGTTATTCAAAATTTTCTTTAAATTTGTATGGATTGTTTGGTCTAGCTGTTCTATCAATCATTAATACAGGAATATTAAAGTCTCCAACAATGATTGTGGATCTATCTTTTTCTCCTTTTAGATTTGTTAATTTTTGTTTCATTTATGTTGATGCGCTGTTTTAGGTTCTTATGCATTAAGAATTGCTGTTTCCTTCATAAATTAACCATTTTATTATTATGAAATGCCTTTCCTCATCTTGGGAGATATTCTTTGTTTTTTTTGTGGGGGGGGAGTTTTTAAATTTTCATTTGAGTTTTTAAATTTAATTAAATTAATTAATTAATCTATTTATTTATTTATTTTTGTGGTACATGGGCCTCTCACCGCTATGGCCTCTCCCACCGCGGAGCACAGGCTCCGGACGCACAGGCCCAGCAGCCATGGCTCACGGGCCCAGCCGCTCCACGGCACGTGGGATCATCCCAGACTGGGGCACAAACCCGTGTCCCCTGCATCGGCAGGCAGACTCTCAACCACTGCGCCACCAGGGAAGCCCTATTTATATTTTTATACAGCAGGTTCTTGTTAGTCATCCGTTTTATACACATCAGTGTATACACGTTAATCCCAATATCCCAATTCATCACACCACCACCACAACCCTGCGCCACTTTCCCCCCTTGGTGACCATACATTTGTTCTCTACATCTGTGTCTCAACTTCTGTCCTGCAAACCAGTTGATCTGTACCATATTTCAAAGTTGCACATATATATGTTAATATATGATATTTGTTTTTCTCTTTCTGACTTACTTTACTCTGTATGACAGTCTCTAGATCCATCCACATTTCTACAAATGACCCAATTTCATTCTTTCTCATGGCTGAGTAATATTCCATTGTATATATATAACACATCTTCTCTATCCATTTGTCTGTTGATGAACATTTAGGTTGCTTCCATGACCTGTTTATTGTAAACAGTGTTGCATTGAAGATTGGGGTTCATGTATCTTTTTGAATTATGGTTTTCTCAGAGTATATGCCCAGTAGTGGGATTGCTGGGTCATATGGTAATTCTATTTTTAGTTTTTTAAGGAACCTCCATACTGTTCTCCATAGTGGCTGTATAAATTTACATTCCCACCAACAGTGCAAGAGGGTTCCCTTTTCTCCACACCCTCTCCAGCATTTGTTGTTTGTAAATTTTCTGATGACTCCCATTCTAACTAGTGTGAGGTGATAGCACATTGTAGTTTTGATTTGCATTTCTCTAATAATTAGTGATGCTGAGCAGATTTTCCTGTGATTCTTGGCCATCTGTATGTCTTCTTTGGAAAAATGTCTATTTAGGTCTCCTGTCCATTTTTTAATTGGGTTGTTTGTTTTTTAATATTGAGCTACATGAGCTGTTTATATATTTTGGAGATAAATCCTTTGTCCATTGATTCATTTGCAAATATTTTCTCCCATTCTGAGGGTTGTCTTTTCATCTCATTTATGGTTTCCTTTGCTGCACAAAAGCTTTTAAGTTTCATTAGGTCCCATTTGTTTATTTTTTTTTTACTTCCATTACTCTAGGAGGTGGATCAAAAAAGATCTTGCTGGGAATTATGTCAAAGAGTGTTCTTCCTGTTTTCCTCTAAGAGTTTTATACTGTCTGGTCTTACATTTAGGTCTCTAATCCATTTTGAGTTTATTTTTGTGTATGGCGTTAAGGCGTGTTCTAATTTAATTCTTTTACATGTAGCTGCCCAGTTTTCCCAGGACCACTTATTGAAGAGGCTGTCTTTTCTCCATTGTATATCCTTGCCTCCTTTGTCATACATTAGTTGACCATAGGTGTGTCGGTTTATCTCTGGACTTTCTATCTTGTTCCATTGATCTATATTTCTGTTTTTGTGCCAATACAATATTGTCTTGATTACTGTAGCTTTGTAGTATAGTCTGAAACCAGGGAGTCTGATTCCTCCAGCTCTGCCTTTTTCCCTCAAGATTGCCTTGGCTATTCGGGGTATTTTGTGTCTCCATACAAATTTTAAGGTTTTTTGTTCTAGTTCTGTAAAAACTACCATTGGTAATTTGATAGGGATTGCATTCAATCTGTAGATTGCTTTGGGTAGTAGAGTCATTTTCACAATATTGATTCTTCCAATCCAAGAACATGGTATAACTCTCCATCTGTTGGTGTCATCTTTAATTTCTTTCATCAGTGTCTTATAATTTTCAGCATACAGGTCTTTTGTCTCCCTAAGTAGGTTCATTCCTAGGTATTTTATTCTTTTTGTTGCGATGGTAAATGCGCGTGTTTCCTTAATTTCTCTTTCAGATTTTTCATCAATAGTGTGTAGAAATACAAGAGATTTCTGTGCATTAATTTTGAATCTGACAACTTTACCAAATTCATTGATTAGCTTTAGTAGTTTTCTGGTGACATATTCAGGATTCTGTATGTATAGAATCATGTCATCTGCAAACAGTGACAGTTTTACTTCTTCTTTTCCAATTTGTATTCCTTTTATTTCTTTTTCTTGTCTGATTGCCGTGGTTAGGGCTTCCAAAACTATGTTGAATAATAGTGGTGAGAGTGGACATCCTTGTCTTGTTCCTGATTTAGAGGAAATGCTTTCATTTTTTCACCATTGAGAATGATGTTTCCTGTTGGTTTGTCATATATGGCCTGTATTATGTTGAGGTTGGTTCCCTCTATGCCCACATTCTGGAGAGTTTTTATCATAAATGGGTGTTATATCTGGTCAAAAGCTTTTTCTGCATCTATTAAGATGATCATATGGTTTTTCTTCTTCAGTTTGTTAATATGGTATATCACATTGATTGATTTGCATATAATGAAGAATCCTTGCAACCGTGGGATAAATTCCACTTGATCATGGTGTATGATCCTTTTAATGTGTTGTGGGTTTCTGTATGCTCGTATTTTGTTGAGGAATTTTGCATCTATATTCATCAGTGATATTGGTCTGTAATTGTCTTTTTTTTGTAGTATCTTTGTGTGGTTATGGTATCAGGGTGAAGGTAGCCTCAAGGATAGAGTTTGGGAGTATTCCTTCCTCTGCAATTTTTTGGAAGAGTTTCAGAAGGGTGGGTGTTAGCTATTCTCTAAAGGTTTGGTAGATTTCACCTGTGACACCATCTGGTTCTGGATTTTTTTTTTGTTGTAAGATTTATTTATTTATTTTTTGTGGTACGCAGGCCTCTCACTGTTGTGGCCTCTCCCGTGTGGAGTACAGGCTTCAGAAACGCAGGCTCAGCAGCCATGGTTCACGGGCCCAGCTGCTCCACAGCATGTGGGATCTTCCCGGACAGGGGCACAAACCCATGTCCCCTGCATCGGCAGGAGGATTCTCCATCACTCGCCACCAGGGAAGCCTTGTTGGAAGATTTTTAATCACAGTTCCAATTTCATTACTTGTGATTGGTCTGTTCATATTTTCTGTTTCTTCCTGGTTCAGTCTTACAAGGCCATACCTTTCTAAGAATTTTTCTGTTTCTTCCAGGTTGTCCATTTTATTGGCATAGAGTTGCTTTTAGTAGTCTCTTAGGATGCTTTGTATTTTTGTGGTGTCTGTTGTCACTTCTCCATTTTCATTTCTAATTTTATGATTTGAGCCTCTCTCTCTTTTTCTTGATGAATCTGGCTAACGGTTTATCAATTTCGTTTACCTTTTCAAAGAACCAGCTTTTAGTTTTTTTGATCTTTGCTATTGTTTTCTTTGTTTCTATTTCATTTATTTCTGCTCTGATCTTTATGATTTCTTTCCTTCTGCTAAGTTTGGGTTTTCTTTGTTCTTCCTTCTCTAGTTCCTTTAGGTGTAAGGTTAGATTGTTTATTTGAGATTTTTCTTCTTTCTTGAGGTAGGTTTGTACAGCTATAAATTTCCCTCTTAGAACTGCTTTTGCTGCATCCCATAGGTTTTGGATCATAGTGTTTCCATTGTCATTTATGTCTAGGTATCTTTTGATTTCCTCTTTTATTTCTTCAGTGATCTCTTGGTTATTTAGGAACGTGTTGTTTAGCCTCCATATGTTTGTGTATTTTACGGGTTTTTTCCCCTGTATTTGATTTCTAATCTCATCACGTGTGGTCAGAAAAGATGCTTGATATGATTTCAATTTTCTTAAACTTACTGAGGCTTAATTTGTGACCCAAGATGTGATCTATCCTGGAGAACGTTCCGTGTGAACTTGAGAAGAAAGTGTAATCTGCTGTTTTTGAATGGAATGTCCTATAAATATCACTTAAATCTATCTGGTCTATTGTGTCATATAAAGCTTTTGTTTCATTATTTATTTTCATTTTGGGTGATCTGTCCATTGATATAAGTGAGGTGTTAAAGTCCCCCACTATTATTGTGTTACTGTTGATTTCCTCTTTTAGAGCTTTCAGCAGTTGCCTTATGTATTGAGGTGCTCCTATGTTGGGTGCATATATATTTATAATTGTTATATCTTCTTCTTGGATTGATCCCTTGATCATTATGTAGTGTCCTTCCTTGTCTCTTGCAACATTCTTTATTTTAAAGTCTATTTTACCTGATATGAGTATTGCTACTCCAGCTTTCTTTAGACTTCCATTTGCATAGAATATCTTTTTCCAATCCCTCACTTTCAGTGTGTATGTGTCCCTAGGTCTGAAGTGGGTCTCTTTTAGACAGCATATATATGAGTCTTGTTTTTGTATCCATTCAGCAAGCCTGCATCATTTGGTTGGAGCATTTAATCCATTCACGTTTAAAGTAATTATTGATATGTATGTTCTTATTTCCATTTTCTTAATTGTTTTGGGTTTGTTTTTGTAGGTCCTTTTCTTCTCTTGTGTTTCCCACTTAGAGAGGTTCTTTAGCATTTGTTTTAGAGCTGGTTTGGTGGTGCTGATTTCTCTTAGCTTTTGCTTGTCTGTAAGGCTTTTGATTTCTCCATTGAATCTGAATGAGATCCTTGCCTGGTAGCGTAATCTTGGTTGTACATTCTTCCCTTTCATCACTTTAAGCATATCATGACACTCTCTTCTGGCTTGTAGGGTTTCTGCTGAGAAATCAGCAATTAACCTTATGGGAGTTCCCTTGTACATTATTTGCCATTTTTTCCATGCTGCTTTCAATAATTTTTCTTTGTCTTTAATTTTTGCCAATTTGATTACTATGTGTCTTGGCGTGTTTCTCCTTAGGTTTACCTTGTATGGGACTCTCTGAGCTTCCTGGACTTGGGTGGCTATTTCATTTCCCATGTTAGGGAATTTTTTGACTATAATCTCTTCAAATATTTTCTCAGGTCCTTTCTCTCTCTCTTCTTCTGGGACCAGTATAATGCAAATATTGTTGTGTTTAATGTTATCCCAGAGGTCTCTTAGGCTGTCTTCATTTCTTTTTATTCTTTTTTCTTTATTCTGTTCCACAGCAGTGAATTCCATCATTCTGTCTTCCAGGTCACTTATCTGTTCTTCTACCTCAGTTATTCAGCTATTGATTCCTTGTAGTGAATTTTTCATTTCAGTTATTGTATTGTTCATCTCTGTTTGTTCGTTCTTTAATTGTTCTAGATCTTTGTTAAACATTTTTTGCATCTTCTTGATTTTTGCCTCCATTCTTTTTCCAAGGTCCTGGATCATCTTCACTATCATTATTCTGAATTCTTTTTCTGGTAGGTTGCCTATCTCCACTTTGTTTAGTTGTTTTTCTGGGGTTTTATCTTGTTCCTTCATCTGATACATAGCCCTCTACCTTTTCATCTTGTCTATCTTTTTGTAAATGTGGTTTTTGTTCCACAGGCTGCAAAATTGTAGTTCTCTTGCTTCTGCTGTCTGCTCTCTGTTGGATGAGGCTATCTAAGAAGCTTGTGTAAGTTTCCTAATGGGAGGACCTGGTGGTGGGTAGAGCTGGTTGTTGCTCTGGTGGGAAGAGATCAGTAAAACTTTAATCTGCTTGACTGCTGATGGGTGGGGCTGGGTTCCCTCCCTGTTGGCTGTTTGGCTTGAGGCAACTCAACACTGGAGCCTACCTGGCTTCTTGGGTGGGGCTAATGGCAGATTCTGGGGTGGCTCACACAAAGGAGTACTTCTCAGAACTTCTGCTGCCAGTGTTCTTGTCCTCAAGGTGAGACAAAGTCACCCCCCGCCTGTGCAGGAGACCCTGCAACACTAGCAGGTAAGTCTGGTTCAGTCTCCTATGGGATCACTGCTCCTTCCCCTGGGTCCCGATGCACATACTACTTTGTGTGTGCCCTCCAAGTGTGGAGTCTCTGTTTCCCCCAGTCCTGTCGAAGTCCTGCAATCAAATCCACTAGCATTCAAAGTCTGATTCTCTAGGAATTCTTCTGCCCATTTCAGGACCCCCAGGTTCAGAAGCCTGATGTGCGGCTCAGAACATTACTCCAGTGGGTGGACATCTGTGGTATAAGTGTTCTCCAGTTTGTGAGTCACTCACCCAGCAGTTATGGGATTTAATTTTATTGTGATTGCACCCCTCCTACCATCCCACTGTGGCTTCTCCTTTGTATTTGGATGTGGGGTATCTGTTTTGGTGAATTCCAGTGTCTTCCTGTCGATGACTGTTCAGCAGTTAGTTGTGATTCTGGTATTCTCACAAGAGGGAGTGAGAGCACGTCCTTCTACTCTGCCATCTTGAGGAAAATATATTCTTTGTTTTAAAGTCTCCTCTGCCTGTATTAATTGAATCATACAAGTTTTATTTTGAATAGTGTTTTAATAGTATATGTATTTCCATTTCTTCTTTTAACCCATCTGTGTCTTTACACTTAAGATATGTTTCTTGTAAACAGTATGTAGTTGGGTTTTTTAAAAAATCCATTCTGAAAACATGTGCCTTCTATTTGAAGTGTTTATTGTATTAAAATTTAGTATACTATGGATCTGTCTGGGTTTAAGTCCATCACTCTGTTTTAGTTTCCTACTTGTTATTCTTTCCTCCCACCTCATATTCAGGTTTTTATTTATTTTCACCAGTCATGACTCTGAGACTTCCAGTTTTAGAACTATGTTTTATACGTACCAAACTCTTGGCCCCTGTAGTTATAATGCATATCACAGAATAGTCACTGAAACACTGGGCAACTAAGCCCAGGTTCTTGGTAGGCATTTTTTTCTCTTATATTTCTAGCAAAATGTAACTTGTATCTACATTTTCTTCTGTGACAATGGTCTGTTTTTATGGTCCTCTTTTACCAGTCTGGTAGATTTATACTGGACCCCTATTTAAAAAAAAAAATCTTTATTGGAGTATAATTGCTTCACAATGTTAGTTTCTGCTGTACAACAAACAAAGTGAATCAGCTATACGTATACATATATCCCCGTATCCCCTCCCTCTTGAGCCTCCCTCCCACCCTCCCTATCCCATCCCTCTAGGTGGTCACAAAGCACCAAGCTGATCTCCCTGTGCTATGCAGCAGCTTCCCACTAGCTGTCTATTTTACATTTGGCAGTGTATATATGCCAATACTACTCTCTCACTTTGTCCCAGCTTCCCCTTCCCCATCTGTGTCCTCAAGTCCTTTCTCCATCTGCATCTTTATTCCTGCCCTGCCACTAGGTTCATCAGTACCATTTTTTAGATTCCATATTTGTGTGTTAGCATATGGTATTACTCTTTCTGACTTATTTCACTCTGTGTGACAGACTCTATGTCTATCTACCTCATTACAAATCACTAAATGTTGTTCCTTTTTATGGCAGAGTAATATGCCAATATATATATGTGCCACATCTTCTTTACCTATTCATTGGTCAATGGGCATTTAGGTTGCTTCTATGTCCTGACTACTGTAAATAGTGCTGCAATGAACATTGTGGTACATGTATCTTTTTGAATTATGGTTTTTTCAGAGTATATGCCCAGCAGTGGGACTGCTAGGTCATATAGTAGCTCTATTTTCAGTTTTTTAAGGAACCTCCATACTCTTCTCCATAGTGGTTGTACCAATTTACATTTCCACGCACCACGCAGGAGGTTCCCTTTTAGCCACAACCTCTCCAGCATTTATTGTTTGTAGATTTTTTGATGATGGCCATTTTGACCAGTGTGATTGTAGTTTTGATTTGCATTTTGCTGATGATTAGTGATGTTGAGGGTCTTTTCATGTGTCTCTTGGCCATCTGTATGTCTTCTTTGGAGAAATGTCTATTTAGGTCTTTTCCCATTTTTGGATTGGATTTTTTTTTTTAATCTTTGATGGAGTATAATTGCTTTACAATTGTGTGTTAGTTTCTGCTTTATAACAAAGTGAATCAGTTATACATATACATATGTTCCCATATCTCTTCCCTCTTGTGTCTCCCTCCCTCCCACCCTCCCGATCCCACCCCTCTAGGTGGTCACAAAATACTGAGCTTATCTCCCTGTGCCATGCGACTCCTTCCCACTAGCTATCTATTTTACGTTTGGTAGTGTATACATGTCCATGACACTCTCTCACTTTATCACAGCTTACCCTTCCCCCTCCCCATATCCTCAATTCCATTCTCTAGTAGGTCTGTGTCTTTATTCCCATCTTACCCCTAGGTTCTTCATGACATTTTTTCCCCCTTAGATTCCATATATATGTGTTAGCATATGGTATTTGTTTTTCTCTTTCTGACTTATTTCACTCTGCATGACAGACTCTAGGTCCATCCACCTCACTACAAATAACTCAATTTCATTTCCTTTTATGGCTGAATAATATTCCATTGTATATATGTGCACATCTTCTTTATCCATTCATCTGATAATGGACACTTAGGTTGCTTCCATCTCCTGGCTATTGTAAATAGAGCTGCAATGAACATTTTGGTACATAACACTTTTTGAATTATGATTTTCTCAGGGTATATTCCCAGTAGTGGAATTGCTGGGTCATATGGTAGTTCTATTTGTAGTTTTTTAAGGAACTTCCATACTGTTCTCCATAGTGGCTGAACCAATTCACATTTCCACCAGCAGTGCAAGAGTGTTCCCTTTTCTCCACACCCTCTCCAGCATTTATTGTTTCTATATTTTTTGTTGATGATCATTCTGACCAGTGTGAGATGATATCTCATTGTAATGTTTTTTTTGTTTGTTTGTTTTTTTGTTTTTTTGCGGTATGCAGGTCTCTCACTGTTGTGGTCTCTCCTGTTGTGGAGCACAGTCTCCAGATGCGCAGGCTCAGCGGCCATGGCTCATGGACCTAGCCACTCTGTGGCATGTGGGATCTTCCTGGACTGAGGCATGAACCCATGTCCCCTGCATCAGCAGGCAGACTCTCAACCACTGAGCCACCAGGGAAGCCCCTCATTGAAGTTTTGATTAGCATTTCTCTAATGATTAATGATGTTGAGCATTCTTTCATGTGTTTGTTGGCAATCTGTATATCTTCTTGGCGAAATGTCTATTTAGGTCTTCTGCCCATTTTTGGATTGGGTTGTTTGTTTTTTTTGATATTGAGCTGCATGTGCTGCTTGTAGATTTTGGAGATTAATCTTTTGTCAGTTGCTTCATTTGCAAATATTTTCTCGAATTCTGAGGGTTGTCTTTTGGTCTTGTTTAGGGTTTCCTTTGCTGTGCAAAAGGTTTGAAGTTTCTAGGAGGTAGGTCAAAAAAGATCTTGCATTGATTTATGTCAAAGAGTGTATATTCTTGCCTCCTTTATCAAAAATATAGTGACCATATGTGTGTGGGTTTATCTCTGGGCTTTCTATCCCGTTCCATTGATCTATATTTGTGCTTTTGTGCCAGTACCATACTGTATTGATTACTGTAGCTTTGTAGTATAGTCTGAAATCAGGGAACCTGCTTCCTCCTGCTCTGTTTTTCTTTCTCAAGATTGCTTTGGATATTTGGGGCCTTTTGTGTTTCCAAACAAATTGTAAATTTTTTTGTTCTAGTTCTGTGAAAAATGTCATTGGTCATTTGATAGAGATTGCATTGAATCTGTAGTTGCTTTGACTAGTATAGTCTTTTTCACAGTGTTCACTCTTCTAGTCCAAGAGCATGGTTTATCTTTCCATCTGTTTTTTCCGTCTTTGGTTTCTTTCATCAGTGTCTTATAGTTTTCTGCATACAGGTCTTTTGTCTCCTCAGGTCAGTTTATTCCTAGGTATTTTATTCTTTTTAATGCAATGGTAAATTGGAATTTTTTTAAATTTCTCTTTCTGATTTTTCTTTGTTAGTGTATAGGAAAGCAAGTGATTCCTGTGCATTAACTTTGTATCCTGCTACTTTACCAAATTCATTGATTAGCTCTAGCAGTTTTCTGATGGCATCTTTAGGATTTTCTATGTATAGTATCATGTCATCTGCAGACAGTGACAGTTTTACTTCTTCTTTTCCAATTTATATTCTTTTTTCTTTTCTGACTGCCGAGACTAAAATTTCCAAAACTATGTTGAATAATAGTGGTGATAGTGGGCACCCTTGTATTGCTCCCAATCCTAGAGCAAATGCTTTCTCTTTTCCACCATTGAGAATGATGTTGGCTGTGGGTTTGTCATATATGGCTTTTATTATGTTGAGGTAGGTTCCCTCTATGCTCACTTTCTGGAGGGTTTTTTGTCATAAATGGGTGTTGAATTTTGTGAAAAGCTTTTTCTGCATCTATTGAGATGATCATATGGTTTTTGTCCTTCAGTTTGTTAATATGGTGTATCACATTGATTACTTTGCATAGTTTGATGAATCCTTGCATTCCTGGGATAAGTCCCACTTGATCATAGTGTATGACCCTTTTAATGTGTTGTTGGATTCTGTTTGCTAGTATTTTGTTGAGGATTTTTACATCTATATTCATCAGGGATATTGGCCTGTAATTTTCTTTTTTGTGACATCTTTGTCTCGTTTTGGTGTCAGGGTGGTGGTGGCCTCATAGAATGAGTATGGGAGTGTTCCTCCCTCTGTGACATTTTGGAAGAGTTTCAGAAGGGTGAATGTTAGCTCTTCTGTAAATGTTTGATATAATTCATCAATGATGCCATCTGGTCCTGGACTTTTGTTTGTTGGAAGAATTTTAGTCACAGTTTCAATTTCAGTGCTTGTGTTTGGTCTGTTCATGTTTTCTATTTCTTCTTCACTCAGTCTTGGGAGGTTGTCCTTATCTAAGAATTTGTGCATTTCTTCCATGTTGTCCGTTTTATTGGCATATAGTTCCTTGTAGTAGTCTCTCATGATCCTATGTATTTCTGCAGTGTAAGTTCTTACTTCTCCTTTTTTGTTTCTAATTCTGTTTATTTGAGTCTTCTCCCTTTTTTTCTTGATTAATCTGGTTAATGGTTTATTATTATTATTTTTTTTGTCTTCTCAAAGAATGGACCTTATTTTAAATAATGAATTTGGCTCTGGAACCTCACCATGTTTGGGAGTAATTTTAGTTCCAATCCCCTTCAGGAGTTAAATTCCATTGCCTATTTTCAGATGTGGAACCCAAGAAGTTGTCTTTACCTCTAACTACTGCTTTTTATTTTTGTTACACTCCAAGTATATAAAGGTATTAATTTTGTATTTTAGAAAGGTTACATATTTATGTTTCTTTTTAAATTTTTTCAACTCTTTTTGGAATATCAGTAACAGCTGGCTGAATATGTGTATGTTTACTGCACATGTATGTGCATGAATGTGTGCCTATGTGTATGTGTGCATGTGTGTGTGAGTGTATGTAGCTCACAGAGAATTTACCATGCAATCTTGACTGGAAGTCTTGTTTCTTTATTTATAAGATAGGGATAATAATATTTCAGTTATAAGTTCATTGCAATCTTTAAATGATGTAAGGCATGTAGCATGCTTGGCAAGATGTCTGGCATATAAAAAGATCCAGTAAATATTATGGAGCATTTTACTATGAAATAGAGTTACTCAGTTATTGTGAAATGGTAGATAGAGCATGAGGAGATAAAAATTGCATCAGTTCCTGAAAAGTGCATTTGAATATGTTTTTAGACAACCTCTTTCTGAGGGTAGAAAGTGTGGTGGGGGGTTCTCGCTTTGGTCTATGAATATTTTTGGAAGAGAATTAATCTCCTGGACATCCATTAGTGAAAGGCAGTTTTGGGAGACAATTCTCCGTGATATTTTGTGTTTCTGCTCGTTTGCAAAGTTAGTCACTGGATGCCGTTTATTTTGATATTTTCAAGGATGTTTGTCCAGCGTCCAGTGAACAGCTCTACAAACTGCTACCTATAATCAGCTCAATTTAGATAGGAGAATTTCTGCATTCTCCTTGATTAATTTTTCATGTACTTCACCCTCAAAAGAGTGCTGTAATATTCCAGGCCCTCACAGGTCCCATCAAATGGTAGAAATAAAACAGTATCCTTAGGGACTGCCCAAAGGCATATGCTACCTGGCCTGGCAGCAGAATTCTTGCCAGTATTACCCATCTAAGCACTATGGTCTCTTTTGAGCATGCCCTTCAGTGGAAGTAAAGCTTAGGGGACATCAAAATATATTATTTCCCCAAAGTAGGCATCCCGTTTCCCTAAGATTTCTCTTGCTGTTCTCTTTACTTCCCCAAACTCCTATACATCTGCAGATGATCTGTAGATATAGGGTTGTAGTGGACATTGGGATTCGCTCACCAGCATCCATTTCATGCTTCCTCAAAACTGTGGAACTGCCGTGTGGTTTGGTTGGGATTACACTAAGCTGCTTCTCACCCTGTAACATTCGTCTTCTCCTAAATACACCATATACATTTCTGAGTTAGAGAAGAAGGGTAATGAATTTTCAGAACAACGTATATGTTAAAATTTTTTTGGTAAATCTTGGTCAATGTCAAATTGCTTTTCTGCTTTAGTCACAGCTTTTCAGATCTCTTTGATTTGATCCCTCTAGAAGCTCAGAATTCTAAGAAACACTCTCCTCTTTTTAAATACATTTTATTGTGACAAAAGCTCTCAGAGCTGTCTCTTGTGTGCAGCTGTCTCCTATTTGAAACATTTGCTTGATAGTATTTTTCTACCTCTGTTTCAGCAATAATTTCATAGGAACATTAGTTGTCAATTCTCCATTCTCACTCTCTTTGACAACCCCTCCCTCCAGCATTGACTCCCTGACAGTGAGAGGTACTATGAAGAGCCACTGGCAGACACTTGATGGATTATTTCTCTTTTGCTCTCACCTTACAATGATCAATGAACTTGTTTTCCTAGATGAAAGTGGAGCTGCCTCTGCAAGCATTTATGTTGTCTTAAACAAACAAATGTAGAAACTGGAATTTCCACGTGGCACAGTGTTTCACATTGACTGCATCTGGGGTTTGAGAAAAATCACACATTAAAGCAATATGAAATGAGTTTTACAGAACTGGTAGGGATTTAGTATTGTATAGAAAATCAAGTAGAGTAAACTACTGAGAAATCAAAAGTAAGTAAGTGTAAGAAAAAATTATATGGTGGAATAGGGAGGATAAATGAAAATAAGAAGCAAATAAGGCCTTTTAAGAGTGATAAAAAAGGAGAAAATACCAAGATAACAACCGTGTTTTATAAAGACAGATTCTTCTTAGGACCTCCAGTTGGACAGTGAGGACAGTCAGAATTCTGCTTTCCAATTATAAAATGTATTTTGCTTTTATTTCTCTAGAGCACTTTTTGTTCCTTTACAATAATATTTTAGAAACATAATTTTGGAAGGAATTTACTCTTGATTTTTACCTATGTGATGAACGCCCTCAAAGATGTTAACTCATTGCTGTTTTTGTTGAGCCTGAAAGTGTGTCTCTCAAAGTTGATAGGTTACACTTAGGAAACAGATGATACAAAGAAGCTGGCACACAACAGTAGAAGATAAATCAATGTAACCACTATACATTTTCTGACCCAGACACTAAATGATAACTGGTTTACTTAAGAGACAACTCTCTAGTTATTTTTATCAATTTTCCGAATGATGACACACACATAAATTGCACCTGTTCTTATTTATTGATACTGACAGAAGAATAAATGTCAGTTTGTAAAAAAAACCAAAAATGTCCAAACAAGTCCCCCCTTTCTTAAGATCTTATTACATAGTGACTACAAATACATATTTCAAGTTTGATGACCTTGAAGGAATTCTTGGTAAGATTAGCAAGGCGGAGGAAGGTTGCCAAAAAAATAGACATGATGAGATTTATAGGCACCTAGGGTAGAAAATTCTTGACACTTTTAGTCAAACAGCTATACAGAACCAAGAAACAACAAAACTGTCAGTAGTAAATAGTGTGTTCAAAATTTAACATTCCAAAAAGGAGCAAAAGGACCTTGTGAATGGAGGAGAAAGATTGAAGGAAAATTAAATTGTAATAGAATATGAACGGACTTTGAGAATGTTGGCTTGCAATTTCCATTCTTATCCATTATGAAGTTAACATTTTATGGCAATAGAACTAATTTTATTTTTTAAAAAGATGTTTCTTCTCTTCTGAAAGTAAATATTTATTTTGTAAAATTAGAATTCAAAACACTGGTAAAATAACAATAAAGTCTGAACCTTAACAATATCTGATGATGCGGGAATCCTGAGTTAACCCTAGGGGAGAATTAACCCCTGAGAAATAGCAATAACTAGGAAGATCAGGAAGATCTGCAAGCCAGTGTAGGATAGGGCTGAAAAATAATGGAATAGGACCAGGAAAGTGACCTTGAGCCAGAGTATTCAGGTTGGAGTGAAAACTCTGTTAATTACTCAGTATATATACTTATTTTAGAAAAGCCCATTAACATACCTGAGTCTCAGGTTCATCATGAATGAATGTGATTATTATATTGCCTTTCCCACTTGTGAGGATTATGGATAAAGTTAATTTTTAATTTCCATCAGGGACTACAGTTCATTGCTCCTAGGCCTTTTTAACCATCCCTCATATGTTGACGTTCTTTCTTTCTTATTCAGAAAAATTCTGTGACCTGTCATTATAATGACTCCCTTTCATATGCTCTCAACTCCTTTCCTCCTCCTCTTGCTCCTTCCAGTGTGTTTGGCAGAACCACCAGCCTGGTTAAATTTAACGCTCGACATACTTTGCACCTGCATTCGTGAAACTGAGTGTGGCTGGGAAAACACGAAACCATGAGGGGTGATTTCACTTTAACTTCATGTCCACTAATTTCATGTAAGCTTTTAGTGTTTCTATGGTAATCATACTGGATTTTAATTTTATTTCCAGTTAGATTTTGGAACTATGATTATATTAATGTCATAAAATTTTAACTTCATAAAAGGAATTTTTTTTTTCATTTTTATTGTCTTTAAGACTTTCTCTATGATGGGAATTATTTATTCTTTAATGTTTGCTAGAATTCATCTGTGAAACTGGGCTTTGTGTGTGTGTGTGTGTGTGTGTGTGTGTGTGTATGTGTAGATTCTGAACTATCATTTTATATTTTAAAATGATTAGAGATCTTTTAAAGTTTTTTATTTCTTCTTACATTCAGTTTTATAAGTACCATTTTTCTAGGAGGTGTTGAATTTCAGTTGCATGTTCAATTTGGATAGCATAAAATTGTGCATAGTATTCTTATTTGTTTGAATACCTACTCTATCTATAATATGTCCCTTTTCCCTTTCTAATATTTAATTTTACCTTCTATCCTATTTTTCATGATCAATTTTGACAGATTAAGTATTTTATGTGTCTTCAAATATTCAATAGTAACATTGGTCTCCCATGTTTCAAACAATATTTCTTTAAAATATTAATTTTTACTTTTATCTCTCTTATTTCCTTAAGTTTTTCTGTGTTTTCTGTAACTTAAGGTTAGTGTTTTGCTGTCTAATTTTTCATTTCCATTTTCTAATAGATGTAATTAAGGTTATAATTTTTACTCTACATACCACTTTGGCTATATACCACTATATAGGATATGTATCATATTTGGTATCATTTAATTATAAGTGTTTTCTAATTATATTGTGATTTCATCTTTAATCCCTGAGTTTTAAGGAATGCATTAATTTCTCTCTCTATATGTATTTTAAAAGTGATTTCTTTTTAAAATTAATTTCCAACTTAATTGCATCTATCAGAGAACATGGACTGTGTATATTAATTCTTTGATATATATTGAGATGAGTTTCATGGCTCAACCTGTTTCATTTTCTGAAATATTCCAGTGCTTGAGAGAAAATGATTCCTCTCTTGGCAACAGAGTTTGGCATATTATCCATGGATCCAGTTTACTAATTGTGTTGCTTACTTTTTGTCAGCTTATTGTATCAATTACTGAGAAAATATGTAGAAATTTCCAACTTTGAAGGTGGGCTTATCAATATTTTCATGTTTTTGTGTTAACAGAGCTTTATATATTTTGAACCTATGTTTTTCAATGCATTCTTATTAATTGCACTTATTATCATTATGCCAAGTCCTCCTTGTCCTAAAGAATGTTTTCTGTTTTACAGTCCATTTTTTTCTGATTAATATAGATTTATTTTAAAAGATATTTTGCTATAATATTTTTCTATTACTTTAAATTTTTTCTGTGTATTTTAGGTTTATCTCTTATAAGGTAGACTCTAAAAATGAAACCAGTTCATTTGCCAATTGTGGATATATTTTAAAATTTATTTCTATAGTTTCATTTATGTTTTTTATTGTCCTATTTTCTCTTTTATTATTTATTTCCTTTTTTCCCAATTAATTCAGGAGTTAAAAGAATTTCACTTTTCTCATATCTAATACCTTATATTTGTCCTCTGGATCATTAAAACTCAGACTCTGCCATCCTAGATACCTGTCAATGACTTCAGGACAACTGAAGCTTTATTCTAGTTTAAACCCCTCATTCTATTTCATTTTTATTGCTTAGACATCTCTCTCTCTCCCTCTCTGTATCATCTACTTATTTTGGTGTTTGAGAATTTCCTTTATGGTTTTGCTACTTCAGCTCCATATTTATAAGTTTTTTTAAAAATCATATTTTATTCTGAATTTATAATTTTTTAGTACTGAGATTTTTAAAGGAAATATAGTTCTCAATATTACCTTAAGTAGAAATATTTCTTAAAGAGTTAATTTTTGTTTTTGTGACTTTTTTTTATACTTAGCAATTATTTTTATGTTTCAGCTCATGAAACACCTTTCATGTCTATCATTTGTGTTTGATTGCCTTTCTTCCCTTTTCCATGATCCTTTTGTGTGAGTTGCTAAATCCCATTATCCATCTTACTTATTACCTTTCTACAGTGATTTTTCAAATTCCTTTCTTTGTCTCTTTCAGCTTATCTTTGCTGTGTTGCCCGTTTGCCTTTCCCTAAAACTCTTGTATGTAATCTCATCATGTCTCCCTCCCTCCCTCTCTCTCTTTCACTCAGTGGAATCTGCATTTTCTTTTATGTTGTTGCTGAAAAATAATTGCAGGTTGATTCTCTTTGAGTACCATCACTCTTTCCTTGGGAATCTTTTGAATCTTTTCTTTGGAACCCAAGTAGTAAGGTAAATTTGTATTAGCCATCTTTGGCAAGTGGAGATGAAAGGATAGGAAGCTGGCAGCGCAAGTCATTGCTGTAATAGGACTCTGCTTTTGCAGTCTTATATTTGTGTTTATTAATTCATTTATTTTTACCCTGCCTCTGGGCACATGCTCTGCTAAAATGCAGGATTATTCTATTCCATTGAGGGAATACATTTCATCATTGTTCTCCTAAGTCATAGTGTCTCGGCTATTTTAGAAAAATTCTGATTAGGAAATATATTCAATATACAGACTTTCTCTTTGGTGAACATGGGAGACACTGCTAGTTACTTAGTATTTGTTTAGCCATTCACTCATTAACAGAACTTTGATTCTGTTCAGAGGAGCAATAGGTCCAGATAAACGCCCTTTCTCCCAGTCTCTCTTGCAGCTAGTGGTTGCCATATGCGACATTAGGTTGAATCATATACTATATTTTTTTTGTATGTAAGCATAATTGATTATGAACAATAATTATGTGACCAAACCTAATATTTTTTTATATCTGTATTGGAATATAATTGCTTTAGAATGTTGTGTTAGTTTCTGCTGTACAATAAAGTGAATTAGCTATATGTATACATATATCACCATATCCCCTCCCTCTTGAGCCTCCTTCCTACCCTACCTACCCCACTCCCCTAATTCATCACAAAGCATCAAGCTGATCTCCCTGTGCTATGCAGCTGCTTCCCACTAGCCATCCATTTTACATTTGGTAGTGTATATATGTCAATGCTACTATCTCACTTTGTCCCAGCTTCCCCTTCCCGCTCTGTGTTCTCAAGTCCGTTCTCTACGTCTGCATCTTTATTCCTGCCCTTCCACTAGGTTCATCAATACCACTTTTTTAGATTCCATGTATATGTGTTGGCATATGGTATTTGTTTTTCTCTTTCTGACTTACTTCACTCTGTATGACAATCTCTAGGTCCATCCACCTCATGACTAACAACTCAATTTCATTCCTTTTTTATGGCTGAGTAATATTCCATTGTATATATGTGTCACATCTTCTTTATCCATTCACCTGTCGATAGACATTTAGGTTGCTTCCATGTCCTGGCTATTGTAAATAGTGCTTCAATGAATATTGTGGTACATGTATCTTTTTGAATTATGATTTTCTCAGGGTATACGCTCAGTAGTGGGATTGCTGGGTCATATGGTAGTTCTAATTTTAGTTTTCTAAGGAACCTCCATACTGTTCTCCATAGTGGTTTTATCAATTTACATTCCCACCAACAGTGCAGGAGGGTTCCCTTTTAGGAGATATGTTGTGCTTGCTTGTTTTTTCAACCTTCTGTCCTCTGCCATTTTCCCTCACTTATTCTTCTGTGATCTTTAACCCAATAACTGGCATTGCAGTTGCACAAAGCCTGGACTGCATACCTCTGGACGTTGTTACATTAGAAAAATTAGCTTCTGTTTAGTTAGTCTAGCCCCTCTCCTGCCCTAATCATTGCTCTAGCTGATGATGACTCATAGCTAAGAAAATGGCTCCAAATAAATGTGGCTGGTTTCCTGTCTATCGGCACTCTCCCTTGCCTCTAGTCCTCAGCTCTCCAGATTGAAGGGTGGGAGGATTCATTCTTGGATTGAAATGAACTTGTGATACTATTAGAAAGGCACATGCTCAGAGAACAACAAAGACTGTTCTTTTTGTTTCTCTATCCAGACACAGGAGAGGCTTTTGCATGTAGTGATTTGTATAGAGGAAAAGACCCCCAACTACACCTGCCAATGTCCCAAACCGTTGGCCATTTAAATCAGAAGATAGAAGAAATGATTCAGATTTATTTCATTTACTTCCCGAGACACTTCACTGCTGCCTTTGAGACAAGAGCTCCTGTTGGATCCTATGTATCAATCTTAATCTGGAATATGACAGATATATTTGGGGATTAATGAGCTGTAGTACGCATGCAGCTGGCTCTGCTCTTGAATTAAGGGATAAGAGCATGGTAATAGCTACCCTTAATTAAGTTCCTACCTTGTGCCAGATACTGTGTTAAGCAACTGATATGTATTAACTCTTTTAGTTCCTATAACAATAGCTAGGTTGTATTATTAAGAGCCTCATTTCCCAGATGAAGCAACTGAGACAGTGAGAGATAAAATAATTTGCCCAATGTCACCTGGTTAGAATAAGGCTGAGTTGGGATGGAACTTTGGCAGCTGGACTCCATAGTCTGTGCTATCATCCATGACCTCTTGACTGCTTCTTCTGGCCCTTGAATAGAGTTGTCTGCCTGGAATTTTGAACCACGCAAGGAAAGAAGCTGTGATGAGAGAGGGAGAAGAGAAACAGAGAAAAGGAAACAAACATGAGCAGTTGGAGAGGAAAAGATATTATTGAAGAAGCTACCAGGACAAAAATACAAGACTCTCTCCACCCTGATGCTCTGATTTTATCCTAGTGTGGACTATACCCAGAAAATATTATCCACTTTTACTTCTCTGAGATTTTTCAGTTTCAGGCAGGGATGTATAACTTTTTTCTCCTACTGCCATCTTTCCATCAAAAATCTGAGACCTTTCTCTGAGGCTTGGTCCTACTTTGGTTTCTGTGAAGCAGCATGGTGTCATAGAAAGCTTGGTTCTCTGAAGTCAAACAGGCTTGGATTTGTACCATTTTCAGCTACTTACTAAATTGTCTGATCTCTGTAAATTACTGGGTAAATTACTTAATTGCTCTCAGCCTTTGTCTCCTTCTTCATCTCCTGGGAATATTAATTGTTAGAACATGGCCTTATTCATTCAGTCAACAAATCTGTATTGATTGCCTGTTTTGTGCTGGTCACTGTAGGTACTGTTTTGTCACAAGTAGATATTAAATAATATTTTATCTTATCCTCAGTGAATTTATAATCTAGTGGTGAAGACAGATAAGTAAACAACCACCACTCCTGTGAGCAGTGCTAAGACTGGTGTGAATACGGGGTGCTGTGGTGAGGATTACAGAGCACATAGCCTGTGAAAGGCACTCAGCAAATGTAGGTGCTCCTTCATTTCTCCCATTTCCTCCCTTATTGTGCTGCCAACCCTTCTGTATACGTGTGTGGGTTTATTTCAGACAGCCTAGGATGTCTTTTTACCTTTAATGTGTGATGTGGCTCTGAGGTGATGCTGTTTAATGATCTTTAAATGCCGAATGAGGTGATTTGTGTCATGTGCAGTTTGCACCTTGGACACCTATTCTCATCGCTCTTCATGTGTTATTTAACACATTAACCTTAAATTTTCTCTAAAAGAAAAGAATCTGAGAATTCAAGAGAAAGCTATAACAAGAAAATCTTAAAAATTTTGGGAGTATGAAATCAAATAAGTTTTGGGTTGTTTTGCATTCTTGTTGCTTTCTTATTATATTTACAGAATTACTTACTATGGTTTTTAAGGGCTGCCTCCCAGTCACCCTACTTCAAGTTTTAAATGTGAAAAATGTGGGAATTTGAGATTAGTTTCTCCCAGAATTGACATTAGATTTAGACACTTCAGGGTTCTTGTATTTTGTTACCAAAGCAGACTCCCCAGTATTACAGGTAAATACATATGGCCTCATATATTTGTTTTGAATCAGTATGAAAATACATATGGCCTCATGTATTTGTTCTGAATCAGTATGAAAATAGTCTAACATCCAGGATGTTGCCCATAGAGATCAGGAAGAAGTTTTTACTAAAAAAAATACTTTTTTCCTATCACTCTTTAGGTGTGCCTTGATTCTGCAAAACAATGAGATTGAGGGGGTATGTGGAGTGTAATAGATCTATTTTTTTCTACTATTTAAAAAATAATTTTTAGTGGAGTAGAGTTGAGTTACATTGTTGTGTTGGTTTCAGGTGTACAGCAAAGTGAATCAGTTATACATATACATATATCTACTGTTTTTCAGATTCTTACCCCATATAGTTCATTATAGAGCATTGAGTAGAGTTCCCTGTGCTATAAAGTATGTCCTTATTAGTTATCTATTTTATGTATAGTGGTGTGTATATGTCAATCCTGATCTCCCAGTTTATCCCTCCCGCTCTTCCCCTCAGTAACCATAAGTTTGTTTTCTACATCTGTGACTCTATTTCTGTTTTGCAAGTAAGTTCATTTGTACCATTGTTTTAGATTCCACATATAAGTGATATCATATGATATTTGTTTTACTTTGTCTGACAGAGGTGACAGTATGACAATCTCTAGGTCCATCCATGTTGCTGCAAATGGTATTATTTCATTCTTTTTTAATGGCTGAGTAATATTCCGTTGTATACATGTACCACATCTTCTTTATCCACTCCTCTGTTGATGGACATTTAGGTTGTTTCCATGCCTTGGCTATTGTAAATAGTGCTGCATTGAACACTGTGGTGCATGTATCTTTTCAAATTATGTCTTTCTCCAGATATATACTCTGGAGTAGGATTGCTGGATCATATGGTAGTTCTATATTTAGTGTTTTAATGAAACTCCATATTGTTCTCCATAATGGTTGTACCAATTTACATTCCCACCAACAGTGTAGGAGGGTTTCCTTTTCTTCCCACCCTCTCCAGCATTTATTATTTTGATGTTGATCATTCTGACTAGTGTGAGGTGATACCTCATTGTAGTTCTGATTTGCATTTCTCTAATAATTAGAAATGTTGAGCATCATTTTATGTGCTTTTGGGCCATCTGTATGTCTTCTTTGGAGAAATGTCTATTTAGATTAATGTTTATGAAGGGGGAGAGCTAAATTTTTTTAGCTTAGAAAATAAAAGGAGGTGAATATTATAGGAAAAATTAAGTGTATAGGTGGACTAGGGGAGGATGAAGGAAATGTTGAGGGTCACATTAATTTGTAAATGACTTCATCCAAAATGATCTGTAGACTGTTTAGCAGGGTGACTGCAAAACTTCTTACTTCCAAATCGACAAGTACTACTTCAGATCAGTTTGTATTAGTAGTTATCTTTATTAGCTATAGAAGCATTTTATAGGAGAACATCTACATTTACCTGCTACCAACACTGAAACCACGAGAGACGATATTCATAACATTTTTCCTTGAAAACCAGTAGTAGCTTAGAATATAGAAACCCATAAAGTGGTGTGATTGGGGGTCAATGATAGGGAGATGGGAAGAAGGGTCTGCAATGGGTCTTCCAAACTCACTAAGCAAAATACACAGCTTCTTGTTACTTGGGAATATTTCACCATAATCAGAATAATTTAATCTTGAATTTTCAATACTGATAGCCTATCTAGAAGATGGCATTAGCAATGGCACAAGCTATTTCCACAGTTCAGTTTGTGAAATATATTTAAGCAAATATCCTATTAATACTCTATTCATCAGTGATAGCATAGTCAAAGAATTTCACTCTGCAATAAAACCTTTATCAAAATTTAATTACCATGAAAGCAGAAAGGCAGGGGGAGTTGGGATCTTTACCTTAAATCATAATTAAAACCCATGTGAGGTTACCTACAAATATTTAGGATTTTATTTAATTAAACACAAGATAAAAAACAAAGCTAATAAATGGCAAAGTTCATTATGCAACTTCTAATTAATATAACACTCTAATGATTGCTCAGAAAACTAAGGAAGATTTAAATATATAGAAATACATATATGTAATATATACATGTCTGCATTATTCTGTTTTCTCGTATAAGATATGTACATATAATTGTCTGTGTGTGTTTGTGTATGTGTGTATTTGTGTGACACATTATGTTATTTTCATGGCCAGATTCATTCCTACAGAAATAGAAATGCTTTTCAGTGAAGATTACATCCTACTTCTTTGATGTGGCTTATGAAATTTCATATTCTGCTCTTCTGTGAATTCCATTTTGTACTTTAGAGTCCAAAAAGAGGAATAAAATAAAAAAGTATTAAGCCTCCTTGCTTGACTAGAAAATTGCAGAGTGATATTCCCAGCACTCAATCCCATAAAGTATGACTTATTTTATGAGCAAAAATGTCCAAATAACTTAAATGTAACCTCTGAATTTCCATGGAAAATTGTAAAGCCTGACTTGATGCCTCATTCTATCTTCCACTGCACATGTTTGATAGTGAAGATGAAGTAAACTAACAAATATTAGCCCAGAAGATGCACAAAATAAAGCAAAGGGGTTGAATGTTCTGAGACTGAACACTGAACATATAACTACATCAGGTACAAGGAGAATGAGCTGGAGACTAAGGATCATTAAGGATCCTGGTGCTTTCTCCACCTGCCTCCAACAACCTCTCCAAGAGAAGGAGATTGTAGGCTCTCTGTTGTTCAGAATGTTTTAAAACCATTTACAAGGGTGTGAAATGACCTTTGTTTTCCCTAAATAGACTATGGATCTCATCATTTATAGTGCTGAAAATAGAAGCTTGAGTACAAGTATAGATGTAGACTCAATGAAGTTAAATTGAATAAACTTAGAATTCAAATACATAAAGCTTTGAAGAAAAATTCATAGTAACACATAGATGTTGAGGAGTGCTAATCATGCACAATTCAAATGTTGTTCTCAGCTATTAATATCCCTTGCATGTTAGCTCAGTGTTTCTTACACTTATATAATGGACAGACCTCCCTTAAACAAAAGTAAATTTTAAAGTACCCTCAGTGTTGACAAATAATATTTATTTTGGTGTTATTTAATTATGCATATATAGAAACTAGCTATAAACTTATATGTATGGGGGTTTCCTGGTGGTGCAGTGGCTGAGAGTCTGCCTGCCAATGCAGGGGACATGGGTTCTTGCCCCAGTCGGGGAAGATCCCACATGCTGCGGAGAAGCTAGGCCTGTGAGCCATAGCTGCTGAGCCTGCGCGTCCAGAGCCTGTGCTCTACAATGGGAGAGGCCACAACAGTGAGAGGCCTGCATACCGCAAAAAAAAAAAAAAAAAGACTTATAACTATGGCTCATATTTAACTTTGAAAATCAAAAGTATAACAAATTAAATAAAATACAACTACTGAATAATAAAATTTAGAGGAGATCTTCAAGATTGTGGAGGAATAAGACATGGAGATTATCTTCCTCCCAACAAATATATCAAAAATACATCTACATGTGGAACAACTCCTATAGAACACCTACTGAATGCTGGCAGAATACTTCAGACCTCCCAAAAGGCAAGAAACTCCCTGCATACCTGGGTAGGGCAAAAGAAAAAGGAAAAATAGAGACAAAAGAATAGGGACAGGACCTGCACATCTGGGAGGGAGCTGTGAAGGAAGAAAAGTCTCCACACACTAGGAAGCCCCTTCACTGACAGAGATGGGGGCTGGATGGGGGGTGGGAAGCTTTGGAGCCATGGAAGACAGCACAGCAACAGGGGTGCAGAGGGAAAAGTGGAGAAATTCCGACATAGAGGGTCAGTGTCGACCAGCACTCACCAGCCTGAGAGTCTTGTCCACTCACCCGCCGGGGCGGGTGGTGAATGGGAGCTGAGGCTCAGGCTTTTGAGGTCAGATCCCAGGGAGAGGACTGGGGTAGGCTGCTTGAACACAGCCTGAAGAGAGCTAGTGCACTATAGCTAGCCTGAAGGGAGGTGGGGAAAATGTCTGGAACTGCCTAAGAAACAAGAGACCATTGTTTCAGGGTGTGGGAAGAGAGGGGATTCAGAGCACTGTCTACACAAGTTGAACAGATGGGCGTGAGCTACAGCTATCAGCACAGACACCAGAGACGGGAATTGAATGCTAAGGCTGCTGCTGCAGCCACCAAGAAGCCTGTGTGCAAGCACAGGTCACTATCCACACCTCCCCTCCTGGGAGCCTGTGCAGCCACCACTGCCAGGGTCCTGTGATCCAGGGACAACTTCTTTGGGAGAACACAGGCATGCCTCAGGCTGTTGCAATGTCATGCTGGCTTCTGCCGCCACAGGCTCGAAATGCATTCCATACCCCTCCATCCCCCCAATCCCCGGCCTGCGTGAGCCAGAGGCCACTAATCAGCTGCTATTTTAACTCCATCCTCTCGGGTTGGGGAAGAGATGCCCTCAGGTGACCTACACACAGAGGCAGGGCTAAATCCAAAGGTGAACCCCAGAGGCTGTGCAAACAAAGAATAGAAAGGGAAATTTCTCCCAGCAGCTTCATGAACAGCAGATTAAATCTCCACAAACAACTCGATGTACGTTGCATCTGTGGAATACCTGAATAGAAAAAGAATCATCCCAAAATTGAGACAGTGGACTTTAGGAGCAACTGCAGACTTCGGGTTTGCTTTCAGCATCTAATTTGTTTCTGGTTTTAGTATTTAGTTTAGTATTTAGAGCTTATTATCATTGGTAGATTTCCTTATTGATTTGGTTGTTCTCTTCCTATTTTTTTATATGTATATATTTCTTTTCCTTTTTCTCTTTATGTGAGGGTGTAACTGTATGCTTCTTTCTGTGATTTTGTCTGTGTAGCTTTGCTTTTACTATTTGTCCTAGGATTCTCAGTTATTTTTTGTTGTTGTTTGTTTTGTTTTATGTATAGTTTTGAGCACTTGTTACCATTGGTGGATTTGTTTATTGGTTTTGTTCCCATCTTCTTTCTTTCCTTCTTTCTTTTATTAAAATTTTTTTTTATTTTAATAACTTCTTTATATTATCTTATTTTAACTTTTTAATTTTATTTTACTCTTTCTTTTTTCCTCCCTTTTCTTCTGAGCTGTGTGGCTGACAGGGTCTTGTTACCCCAGCCAGGTGGCAGGCCTGAGCCTCTTAGATGGGACAGCTGAGTTCAGGACATTGGTCCACCAGAGAGCTGCTGGCTCCATATAATATGAAATGATGAAAGCTCTCCCAGAGATCTCCATCTCAAAGCTAAGACCCAGCTCCACTCAGAAACCAACCATCTCCAGTGCTGGAAACCCCATGCCAAACAACTAGAAAGACAGGAACACAATCCCACCCATTAGCAGAGAGGCTGCCAAAAATCATAATAAGGTCACAGACAACCCAACACACACTACCACATGTGGTCTTGCACACCAGAAAGGCAAGAGCCAGCCTCATCCACCTGAACACAGGCACCAGTCCCTTCCACCAAGAAGCCTAAACAACCAAGTGAACCAATCTTACCCACTGGGGTCAGACACCAAAACCAGTGGGAACTACAAACCTGAACCTGCAAAAAGGAGAGCCCAAACACAGTAAGTTAAGCAAAATGAGAAGACAGAGAAATACACAGCAGATGAAGGAGCAAGGTAAAAACCTACTAGATGAAACAAATGATGAGGAAATAGGAAGTCTGATGGAAAAATAATTCAGAGAAATGATAGTAAAGATGATCCAAAATCTTGCAAATAGAAAATAAAAGAAACATTTAAAAAAGACATAGAAGAACTAAAGAGGAAACAAACAATGATGAACAACACAATAAATGAAATTAAAAATTCTTTTGAAGGAATCAATAGCAGAATAACTGAGGCAGAAGAATGGGTAAGTGACCTACAAGATAAAAAGTGGAAATAATTACCACATGGCAGAATAAAGATGAAAGAATGAAAAGAATTGAGGACAGTCTCAGAGACCTCTGGGACAACATTGAAAACACCAACATTTGAATTATAGGGGTCCCAGAAAAGATGAGAAAAAGAAAGGGACTGAGAAAATATTTGAAGAAATTATAGTGGAAAACTTCCTTAATATGAGAAAGCAAATGGTTAATCAACTCCAGGAAGCACAGAGAGTCCCATACAGGATAAATCCAAGGAGAAACAGGCCAAGACATATTAATCAAACTATCAAAAGTTAAATACAAAGAAAAAATATTAAAAGAAACAAGGGAAAAGCAACAAATAACATACAAGGGAATCCCCATAAGGTTAACAGCTGATCTTTCAGCAGAAACTCTGCAAGACAGAAGGGAGTGGCAGGACATATTTAAAGTGATGAAGGAGAAAAACCTACAACAAGATTACTCTACCCAGCAAGGATCTAATTCAGATTTGATGGCAAAATTAAAACCTTTATAGACAAGCAAATGTTAAGAGAATCCAGCACCGCCAAACCAGCTTTACAACAAATGCTAAAGGAACTTCTCTAGGAAGGAAACACAAGAGAAGGAAAAGACCTACAGTAACAAACCCAAAACAACTATGAAAATGGTAATAAGAACATGCATATCGATAATTACCTTAAATGTAAATGGATTAAATGCTCCAACCGAAAGACATAGACTGGCTGAATGGATACAAAAGAAAGACCCATATATATGCTCTCTACAAGAGACCCACTTCAGACCTAGGGACACATACAGACTGAAAGTGAGGGGATGGAAAAAGATATTCCATGAAAATGGAAACCAAAAGAAAGCTGCAGTAGCAATTCTCATATCAAGCAAAATAGACTTTAAAATAAAGACTATTAGAAGACACAAAGAAGGACACAACATAATGATCAAGGGATCCATCCAAGAAGATATAACAATTGTAAATATTTATGCACCCAATATAGGAGCACATCAGTACATAAGGCAAATGCTAATATCCATAAAAGGGGAAATCAACAATAACAAAATCATAGCAGGGGACTTTAACACTTCACTTTCACCAATGGACAGATCATCCAAAATGAAAATAAATAAGGCAAGACAAACTTTAAATGATGCATTAAACAAGATGGGCTTAATTGATATTTACAGGACATTCCATCCAAAAAAAAAGGAATAAACTTTCTTCTCAAGTGCTCATGGAGTATTCTCCAGGATAGATCATATCTTGGATCACAAATTAAGCCTTGGTAAATATAAGAAAATTGAAATCACATCAAATATCTTTTCCACCCAGGAAACTATGAGACTAGATATCAATTACAGGGAAATATCTGTAAAAAATACAAGCACATGGAGGCTAAACAATACACTATTAAATAACCAGGATATCCCTGAAGAAATCAAAGGGGAAATCAAAAAACACCTAGAAACAAATGAAAATGAAAACACGACCACCCAAAAGCTATGGGATGCAGCAAAAGCAGTTCTAAGAAGGAAGTTGATAGAAATAACATCCTACTTCAAGGAACATCTCAAATAAACAACCTAACCTTATACCTAAAGCAATTAGAGAAAGAAGAACAAAGAAACCCCAAAGTTAGTAGAAGGAAGGAAATCATAAAGATCAGATCAGAAATAAATGAAAAAGGAATGAAGGAAATGATAGCAAAGATCAATAAAACTAAAAGCTGGTTCTTTGAGAAGGTAAACAAATTTAATAAACAATTAGCCAGACTCATCAAGATAAAAAGGGAGAAGACTCAAATCAATAGAATTAGAAATGAAAAAGGAGAAGTAACAACTGATACTGCAGAAATACAAAGGATCATGAGAGATTACTATAAGCAACTCTATGCCAATAAAATGGGCAACCTGGAAGAAATGGACAAATCCTTAGAAAAGCACAACATTGCAAGACTGAACCAGGTAGAAACAGCAAATATAAACAGGCCAATCACAAGCACTGAAATTGAAACTGTTATTAAAAATCTTCCAACAGACAAAAGCCCAGAACCAGATGGTTTCACAGGCGCATTCTTTCAAACTTTAGAGAAGAGCTAGCACCTATCCTTCTCAAACTTCCAAAATATAGCAGAGGGAGGAACACTACCAAACTCATTCTATGAGGCCACCATCACCCTGATACCAAAACCAAAGATGTCACAAAGAAAGAAAACCACAGGCCAATACAGATGTAGAAAATAGATGCAAAAATCCTCAACAAAATACTAGCAAACAGAATCCAGCAGCCCATTAAAAGGATCATACACTACAATCAAGTGGCATTTATCCCAGGAATGCAAGGATTCTTCCATATATGCAAATCAATCCATGTGATAAACCATATTAACAAGCTGAAGGATAAAATCCATTTGATCATCTCAATAGATGCAGAAATAGCTTTTGACAAAATTCAACACCCATCAATGATAAAAAACCCTCCAGAAGGTAAGCATAGAGGGAACTTTCCTCAACACAATAAAGGTCATATATAACAAACCCACAGCCAACATCGTTCTCAATGGTGAAAAACTGAAACCATTTCCACTAAGATCAGGAAAAAGATCAGGTTGCCCCCTTTCACCACTATTATTCAACATAATTTTGGAATTTTTAGCCACAGCAATCAGAGAAGAAAAAGAAATAAAAGGAATCTAAATTGGAAAAGAAGAAGTAAAGCTGTCACTGTTTGCAGATGACGTGATACTATACATAGAGAATCCTAAAGATGCTACCAGAAAACTACTAGAGCTAATCAATGAATTTGGTAAAGTATTATGATACAAAATTAATGCATAGTAATCTCTTTCATTCCTATAAACTAGTGATGAAAAATATGAAAAAGAATTTCAGGAAACACTCTCATTTACCATTGCACCAAAAAGAATAAAATACTAGGAATAAGCCTACCTAAGGAGACAAAAGTACTGTATGTAGAAAACTATAAGACACTGATGAAAGAAATTAAATATGATACAAACGGATGGGGAGATGTACCATGTTCTTCAATTGGAAGAATCAACATTGTGAAAATGACTACTACCCAAAGCAATCTACAGATTCAATGCAATCCCTAACAAATTACCAATGACATTTTTTTCAGAGCTAGAAGAAAAAAACCTTAAAATTATTATGGAGACACAAAAGACCCCGAAAAGCCATAGAAATCTTGAGGGAAAAAACAGAGCCAGAGGAATATGACTCCCTGACTTCAGACTATACTACAAAGCTACAGTAATCAAGACAATATGGTATTGACACAAAAACAGAAATACAGATCAATGGAACAGGATAGAAAGCCCAGAGATAAACCAATGCACCTATGGTCAGCTAACCTATGACAAAAGAGGCAGGATATACAATGGAGAAAAGACAGTCTCTTCAATAAGTGGTGCTGGGAAAACTGGACAGCTGTATGTAAAAAATTAAATTAGAACACTCCCTAACACCATACACAAAAATAAACTCAAAATGGTTTAGAGACCTAAATGTAAGACTGGACCCTGTAGAACTTTAGAGGAAAACATACGAAGGACACTCTTTGACATAAATCATAGCAAGACATTTTTTGATCCACCTCCTAGAGTAATGGAAATAAAAACAAAACAAAACAAAAAAATGGGACCTAATGAAACCTAAAAGCTTTTGCACAGCAAAGGAAACCTTATACAAGATGAAAAGACAACCCTCAGAATGGGAGAAAATATTTGCAAACTAACCAATGGACAAAGGATTTCTCTCCAAAATATACAAACAACTCATGCAACTCAATATTAAAAAAAAAAAAAACAGCCCTATCCAAAAATGGGCAGAAGACCTATATAGACACTTCTCCAAAGAAGACATACAGATGGCCAAGAAGCACATGAAAAGCTGCTCATCATCACTAATTATTAGAGAAATGCAAATCAAAACTACAATGAGGTATCACCTCACACCAGTTAGAATGGGCACCATCTTAAAATCTACAGACAACAAATGGTGGAGAGGATGTGGAGCAAAGGGAGCCCTCTTGCACTGTTGGTGGGAATGTAATTGATACATCCACTGTGGAGAACAGTATGGAGGTTCCTTAAAGAACTAAAAATAGAACTACCATATGGCCCAGCAATCCCACTACTTTGCATATACCCTGAGAAAACCATAATTCAAAAAGAGTCATGTACCACAATGTTCATTTCAACATTATTTACAATAGCCAGGACATGGAAGCAACCTAAATGTTCATTGACAGATGAATGGATAAAGAAGATGTGGCACATATATACAATGGAATATTACTCAGCCATAAGAAAAAACGAAATTGTGGGTTTTTTTTTTTTGTGAGGTGGCTGGACCTGGAGTCTGTCATACAGAGTGAAGTAATTCAGAAAGAGAAAAACAAGTACCATATGCTAACACATATATATGGAATTAAAAAAAAAAGTCATGAAGAACCTAGGCGCAGTATGGGAATAAAGACGCAGACCTACTAGAGAATGGATCTTGAGGACACAGAGAGGGGGGAGGGTAAGCTGGGACAAAGTGGGAGAGTGGCATGGACTTACATATACTACCAAATGTTAAACCAATAGCTAGTGGGAAGCAGCTGCATAGCACAGGGAGATCAGCTCAGTGCTTTGTGACCACCTAGAGGGGTGGAATAGGTAGGGTAGGAGGGAAGGAGACACAAGAGGGAAGAGATATGCAGATATATGTATATGTATAGCTGATTCACTTTGTTATAAAGCAGAAACTAACACAACATTGTAAAGCAATAATACTCCAATAAAGATGTTAAACAACAACAACAACAGAGCAGCAATGGATAAATATCTCATTCCCAACCAAACATGGCAGGCCTGAATTTGCCACCCTGTGGTCAAGATCCTGGCAGCTGCCTTTGGCTTTATACCCCATTGGTTCTATGGATCCTTGCTGTAGTATATACTTACAGGTTAGACCATTTCAGAAGGACATCCCTTCAGTCCTTCAATTACTAGGCTTTATTATATTGCCTCCAGAAAGATCTTAAAAACACATTAAAGCAATTTATGTTTAAAAAATGATTATCTATATTAAAATCTGCCTTAAGGGTCTGTCTCTAGTACTCATATGTAAAGTTCAGAAGAAATGTGCGGTGAGTAGGAAGCAATTAGAGGAACAGGTTTGGGGTGGGAAGGAGTTAAAACAACCATGGTAGAGATCAATCTTCTCAAACCGCTACTGAAGAAATTTTCAGTTCCTAATTCAGAGCAGAGAATTTAAAAGAAAATTTTGTGTTGAGCCAAGTGCCATGTGCCTGCATCATCCATGGAGGGGTCCTACTGAGATCTCCTTCAAGAAGTGATGTTGACTGACAGGTTTTAACTGCTACACCTGTAAATCTATCACAGCATTCACACCAGGCAGTGCTTCCTCACGCTTGCTCTCAGCTAATGACTGAGCACAGTGAGGGCTAGAACAGGACATTGGTGCCCAATGCAGGATGAAATTCTGGCTCAGAAACTTCTCATAGACCTGGCTCGACGTTTCTCAGTATTGAGCTTCAATCTGACCCTCTTCCTACCCAATCCTTCCTTCTTTCTATCCTTTTTCACGTGTCAGACTTATTACAGTCTGAAGGTTCTTTTTGTCTACTTTTGACACCTCCTCTCTCATCTTTCACAGGCATTTCCTCCAGTAAATCTCTTGCATGTCTAATCTCATTGTAGGTGTCTACTTCTCGTAAGACTTGAATTGTCAAGATGTGATGATGTTAAAAATAGAGAATTAGGCATAGTTCCTGCTCAGATGGCTTGCAGTGGAATTCATGCATTAACTTATTCATTTTTTTTAACTTATTCATTTTTAACATTGCTTCTAATATTTTAAGTCTCTCTTCTGTTGTATTCTTTGAAGATTTGAATTATCAAGACATTCAGTCCAGAAGATGCTCAATTGTCCTCCACTTCACTTTTCTCAATAGGCAGAATATGTTTAGTCTTTGTTTTCAAGGTCTCTTGTCATAGATTTTTCATTACTTCCAAGAGATTTTATAACCCCAAAACATGAGCTGGTCAATAGCTATTTGGGTACATTCAGGATGTCAGATCTATCAAGGGAAGCAAAGGGGTCCTGGCACTGCTAAAGACCACTCTATAGAGAGCAAGTAACTCACCTTCCCACAGGCCATTGTGTGGGGCCATTGTCAAGGGCACACCACACACTTATAGCCAGAATGTATCATAGTTTTGGCAACTTCTTTGAGCTGCTCTCTTGAATATTTTATAGGCCTTTTGTACTAAACACTGTGGGTCTAACAATACCAAAAATCATATTTCAATAGGAAATATTATTCTTTTCTCAGTGTTAGCATTCAGGCTATTGATTTACAGACCATTAATTTACAATGAAAGCACATTTTTTTTCTTTTTTATTTTGTCTCTATGATTATTATCCTTTGTTCCCTCCAGATATGTTCAATTTCTATACATGTATTACCACCTTGATACAAACAGATAAGAAAAAAAAATATTTCTCCATCACCTGAAAGCATGCTTATGGTGCATACATTTGTAGAAACTCTCAGCTTTCTGTTGTGTTCAATTTTATCACAGACTTTTATTTCCTGATGTTTCTCCTAATTCTTTTACTTCTTAAACTAAAAAATTCCTGGGTTCTATTCCTTCACATCTTATCACAATTTAGTGGCTGTGCATAAATTCTTAATCTTGTGTCAGTCACCTCAAAAACAATTTAAAAGGGCATGAACATTGATATATAGGATTAAATAATATTTAAGATGTCTTCTAAATATATGAGACATGAGTATAAGAAGCTTACCTAGCATTTCCAGACTACTCAAATTTCTCTCTCTTCTGAACTGCAATCATCTTATCACAAATTTGGATCTAGGTATATGATTTTTTGAATCTTTACTTACAAGAGATTGTTTAAAGCTTATCTCCCTACTAAATTATAAATATTTTTGAGATGTTGCTTGTGTACTACTGTGTTATATCCTCTATCTTGTGTATATTAAGCCCTCAATAAAGTGTTCCCTAGTACACCTAGACAGGAATCACCCTTGTTAAGTCTCTATCTGAATTCCCACCATCTCTCCCAATATAGACTGACTAAAGTGGCCTGACCTGAAAGTTGGTCATGGACTTCCTTCAGGAACTGTATTCCTTAGGACTAAATGGAGAACAGGGGAAGCCTGAAAAGAATATTCCCTAGTACCAAAAAAAAGTGACTTAAAAAATGTTCTAATGTACAGCATGGTACATATAGTTAACATACTGTATTGTACACTTGAAAGTTGCTGAAATCTCAATATTACCATTACAAAAAAGAAATGGTAATTATGTGAGATGGTGATTGGGTGTATTAACTAACTTTACTGTGGTAATCATTTCATAATATATGCATGTATCAAGTCATAACTTTTTATACCCTAAACTAACACTGTGCTATGTGCCAAATATATCTCAATAAAGCTGGAAAAACATGCTCTAACTCATTTTCAAATAACACACATTTTACTTTTTAATCTTTCACTCCCAGAGTACAGACCACACTGCTTTATCACTGCCTGGTTCTGCCTGTGCTATTCAGAGATGCAGCAATTTTTCCAGGTTTCTCTGCTTACATATCTTTTCCTTGAAAACTCCAATTACCATTGTTATGGTGATTCCTTTTAAATACACCAGGTTCATTCTTGAATCAAAGTTTCCAAATACTCATAAGTTCAAAAATTATGAGGTTGAGAGAATATACACAGCTAGGCACATTGATACCCAGACTGATCAAATCATCACCCACAGCAGATAATTTTCAAATTACAGTCAGTGTATTCTAACGTGACCAAAACTTCTTTATGAGATGATAACATTTCATTTTTCATTTTGATGACAATTTAAAAAAATTAACATCAATATATTCTAGGTAGGCACTAACCACTCTGGTAACCACTCATCAGGATTATTTAAATTTAAATGTAAATTCATGTGTTATATAAAACTAAAATTCAGTTCCTCAGTCACATTAGTCATATTTTAAATGCTTGTTAGCCACTTGTAGCCAGGGGGTACCACATTAGAAAGTACAGATATAGGACATTTCCATTGTTGCAGAAAGTTCTATTGGACAGTGCTATTCTGTATCATTTAAGTAACACTTTAATAACAAAGTACACACACAGTTTTGGTTTCTATACTCACATGTACTTAGCAATATGTTCTGCTACTATAATTACTGCAATCTAAAAGCAAATGAATGTGTAAAAAAAATATATTCACGGCAAATGAAGAATAAATGACACTGAGAGCTCTAGAGTAAAGCACTGGGAGAAGACAAGACTCACATGTGGAAATCAGAAGGATCTTCTCCAGAATATTTTACCTTGCCATTTACATTTGGAAAATCAACGTAATCCAACAAATTTAAATATTTTTTGAACTTTATAATTATTAAATTTTTTACATCTTTTTCTGGAGTATAACGGCTTTACAATGGTGTGTTAGTTTCTGCTTTATAACAAAGTGAATCAGCTATAGGTATACATATATCGTCTCCTACTTGCATCTCCCTCCCCCTCCGTATCCCACCCCTCTAGGTGTACACAAAGCACCGAGCTGACCTCCCTGTGCTATGCAGCTGTTTCCCACTAGCTATCTATTTTACATTTGGTAGTGTATATATGTCCATGTCACTCTCTCACTTCGTACCAGCTTACCCTTCCCTCTCCCTGTGTCCTCAAGTCTATTCTCTATGTCTGAATATTTATTCCTGTGTTGCCCCTAGGTTCTTCAGAACCATTTTTCTTTTTTAGATTCCATATATATATATATATATATATATATATATATATATGTGTGTGTGTGTGTGTGTGTGTTAGCATATGGTATTTGTTTTTCTCTTTCTGACTTACTTCACTCTGTATGACAGATTCTAGGTCCATCCACCTCACTACAAATGACTCAATTTCATTTCTTGTTATGGCTGAGCATATTCCATTGCGTAAATGTGCCACATCTTCTTTATCCATTTGTCTGTTGATGGACACCTAGGTTGCTTCCATGTCTTGACTATTGTAAATAGAGCAGCAATGAACATTGTGGTAAAGGATTCTTTTGAATTATGGGTTCCTCAGGGTATATGCCCCGTAGTGGGATTGCTGGGTCGCTTGGTAGTTCTAATTTTAGTTTTTTAAGGAACCTCCATACTGTTCTCCATAGTGGATGTATCAATTTACATTCCCACCAATAGTGCAAGAGGGTACCCCTTTCTCCACACCCTCTACAGCATTTATTGTTTGTAGATTTTTTGATGGTGGCCATTCTGACTGGATTGAGGAGATACCTGATTGTAGTTTTGATTTGTATTTCTCTAATGATTAGTGATATTGAGCATCCTTTCATGTGTTTGTTGGCAATCTGTATATCTTCTTTGGAGAAATGTCATTTAGGTCTTCTGCCCATTTTTGGATTGGATTGTTTGTTTTTTCTGATGTGGAACTGCATGAGTTGCTTGTATATATTGGAGGTTAATCCTTTGTCAGTTGCTTCAGTTGCACATATTTTCTCCCATTCTGAGGGTTGTCTTTTCATCTTGTTTGTGGTTTCCTTTGTTGTGCAAGAGATTTTAAGTTTCATTAAGTCCTATTTGTTTATTTTTGTTATTATATCCATTACTCTGGGAGATGGGTCAGAAAGGATATTTCTGTGATTTATGTCATAGAGTGTTCTGCCTATGCTTTCCTCTAAGAGTTTTATTGTGTCTGACGTTACATTTAGGTCTTTCACGCATCTTGAGTTTATTTTTGTGCATCATGTTAGGAACTGTTCTAATTTAATTCTTTTACATGTAGCTGTCTAGTTTTCCCAGCACCACTTATTGAAGAGGTTGTCTTTTCTCCATTGTATATTCTTGCCTCCTTTATCAAAGATAAGATGACCATATGTGTGTGGCTTTATCTCTGGGCTTTCTATCCTGTTCCTTTGATCTATATTTCTGTTTTGGTGCCAGTACCATGCTGTCTTGATTACTGTAGCTTTGTAGTATAGTCTAACATCTGAGAGCCTGATTCCGCAAGCTCCATTTTTTTTCTCAAGATTGCTTTGGCTATTCAGGGTCTTTTGGTTTCCATACATATTGTGAAATTTTTTGTACTAGTTCTGTGAAAAATGCCATTGGTAATTTCATAGGGATTGCATTGAATCTGTAGATTGCTTTGGGTAGTAGAGTCATTTTCACAATGTTGATTCTTCCAATCCAAGAACATGATATATCTCTCCTTCTGTTTGTATCATATTTAATTTCTTTCATCAATGTCTTATAGTTTTCTACATACAGGTCGTTTGTCTTTTTAGGTAGGTTTACTCCTAGGTATTTTATTCTTTTTGTTGCAATAGTAGATGGGAGTGTTTCCTTAATTTCTCTTTCAGATTTTTTATCATTAGTGTATAGGAATGCAAGAGATTTTTGTGCATTAATTTTGTATCATGCTACTTTACCAAATTCATTGATTAGCTCTAGTAGTTTTCTGGTAGCATCTTTATGATTCTCTATGTATAGCATCATGTGATTTGCAAACAGTGACATCTTTATTTCTTCTTTTCCAATTTGGATTCCTTTTATTTCCTTTTCTTCTCTGATTGCTGTGGCTAAAACTTCCAAAACTATATTGAATAACAGTAGTGAGAGTGGGCAACCTGGTTTTTTCCTGATCTTAGTGGAAATGGTTTCAGTTTTTCACCATTGAGGACGATGTTGGCTGTAGGTTTGTCATATATGGCCTTTATTATGTTGAGGAAAGTTCCTTCTTTGCCTACTTTCTGGAGGGTTTTTATCATTGATGAGTGTTGAATTTTGTCAAAAGCTATTTCTGCATCTATTGAGATGATCACATAGTTTTTATCCTTTAGCTTGTTAATATGGTGTATCACATTGATTGATTTGCATATATTGAAGAATCCTTGCATTCCTGGGATAAACCCAATTTGATCATGGTGTATGATCCTTTTAATGGGCTGCTGGATTCTGTTTGCTAGTATTTTGATGAGGTGTTTGTATCTATGTTCATCAGTGATATTGCCCTGTGGTTTTCGTTTTTTGTGACATCTTTGTTTGGTTTTGGTATCAGGGTGATGGTGGCCTCATAGAATGAGTTTGGTAGTGTTCCTCCCTCTTCTATATTTTGGAAGTTTGAGAAAGATAGGTGCTAGCTCTTCTCTAAATGTTTGATAGAATTCACCTGTGAAGCCATCTGGTCCTGGGCTTTTGTTTGTTGGAAGGTTTTTAATCACAGTTTCAAATTCATTGCTTGTGATTGGTCTGTTTATATTTTCTGTTTCTTCCTGGTTCAGTCTCAGAAGGTTGTGCTTTTCTAAGAATTTGTCAGTTTCTTCCAGGTTGTCCATTTTATTGGCATAGTGTTGCTTATAGTAATCTCTCATGATCTTTTGTATTTCTCCAGTGTCCGTTGTTACTTCTCCTTTTTCATTTCAAATTCTGTTGATTTGAGTCTTCTCCCTTTTTTCCTTGATGAGTCTGGCTAATGGTTTATCAATTTTGTTTATCTTCTCAAAGAACCAGCTTTTAGTTTTGTTGATCTTTGTTATGGTTTCCTTCATTTTTTTTCATTATTTCTGATATGATCTTTATGATTTCTTTCCTTGTCCTAACTTTGGGTTTTTTTGTTCTTCTTTGTCTAATTGCTTTAGGTGTAAGATTAAGTTGTTTATTTGAAATGTTTCTTGTTTGTTGAGGTAGGATTGTGTTGCTATTAACTTCCCTCTTAGAACTGCTTTTGCTCTATCTCATAGCTTTTGGGTCGTCATGTTTTGATTGTCATTTGTTTTTAAGTGTTTTTTGATTTGCTCTTTGATTTCTTCAGTGATTTCTTGGTTATTTAGTAGTGTATTGTTTAGCCTCCATGTGCTTGTATTTTTTACTGATATTTCCCTGTAATTGATATCTAGTCTCCTAGTGTTATGGGCAGAAAAGATATTTGATATGATTTCAATATTCTTAACTATAAGAATACTGAAATTTAAGGCTTGATTTGTGAGCCAAGATATGATCTATCCTGGAGAATGTTCCATGAGCACTTGAGAAGAAAGTGTATGCCTGTGTTTTTGGATGGACTGTCCTATAAAAATCAATTAAGTCCATCTTGTTTAATGTATTATTTAAAGCCTGTCTCTCCTTATTTATTTTCATTTTGGATGATCTGTCCATTGGTGAAAGTGAAGTGTTAAAGTTCCCTACTATGATTGTGTTACTGTTGATTTCCCCTTTTATGGCTGTTAGCATTTGCCTTATGAATTGAAGTGCTCTTATATTGGGTGCATAAGTATTTACAATTGCTATACCTTCTTCTTGGACGGATCCCTTGATCATTATGTAGTGTCCTTCTTTGTGTCTTGTAATAGTCTATATTTTAAAGTCTATTTTGTCTGATATGAGAATTGCTACTCCAGCTTTCTTTTGATTTCCATTTTCATGGAATATCTTTTTCCACCTCCTCACTTTCAGTCTGGATGTGTCCCTAGTCTGAAGTGGGT
This sequence comes from Phocoena sinus, assembly GCF_008692025.1. NCBI lineage: Eukaryota > Metazoa > Chordata > Mammalia > Artiodactyla > Phocoenidae > Phocoena > Phocoena sinus. Next base: position 37,465,755 of record NC_045770.1, on the reverse strand, counting down.
CTTTATAGACAGCATATATACAGGTCTTGTTTTTGTATCCATTCAGCTAATCTATGTCTTTTGGTTGGAGCATATAATCCATTTACATGTAAGGTTTTTATTGATATGTATGTTCCTTTTACCATTTTCTTAATTGTTTTGGGTTTGTTATTGTAGGTCTTTTCTTTCTTTTGTGTTTCCTGCCTAGAGAATTTCCTTTAGCATTTGTTGTAAAGCTGGATTTGTGGTGCTGAATTCCCTTAGATTTTGCTGGTCTGTAAAAGTTTTAATTTCTCCATCAAATATGAATGAAATCCTTGCTGGGTAGAGTAATCCTGGTTGTAGGTTTTTCACTTTCATCACTTTAAATATGTGCTGTCACTCCCTTCTGCCTTGCAGAGTTTCTGCTGAAAGATCAGCTGTTAAGCTTATGGGGATTCCCTTGTAGCTTTTTTGTTGTTTTTCCCTTGCTGCTTTTAATGTGTTTTCTTTGTATTTAATTTTTGATAATTTGAGTAATATGTGTCTCGGCGTGTTTCTCCTTGGATTTATCCTGTATGAGACCCTCTGAACTTCCTGGACTTGACAGACTCTTTCCTTTCCCTTATTAGGGAAATTTTCAACTCTAATCTCTGCCAATATTTTCTCAGTCCCTTTCTTCTTCTCTTCTTCTTGGGCCCATATAATTCAAATATTGGTGCATTTAATATTGTCCCTGAGATCTCTAAGACAGTCTTCAATTCTTTTCATTCTTTTTTCTTTATTCTGCCCTGTGGTAGTTATTTCCACTGCTTTATCTTCCAGGTTACTCCTCCGTTCTTTTGCCTCAGTTATTCTGCTATTGATTCCTTCCAGAGAATTTTTAATTTATTGTGTTGTTCATCATTGTTTGTTTGCACTCTAGTTCTTCTAGGTCTTTGTTAAATGTTTTTTGTATTTTCTCCATTCTTTTTCCAAGATTTTAGATCGTCTTTACTCTCATTTCTCTGAATTCTTTTTCAGGTAGACTGCTTATTTCCTCTTCATTTGTTTGGTCCAGTGGATTTTTACCTTGCTCCTTCATCTGCTGTGTTTCTCTGTCTTCTCATTTTGTTTAACTTTCTGTGTTTGAGGTGTCCTTTTCACAGGCCTCAAGTTCATACTTCCCATTGTTTTTGGTGTCTTTTCCTAGTGTGTATGATTGGTTCAGTGGGTTGTGTAGGTTTCCTTGTGGAGGGGACTGGTGCCTGTTTTCTGGTGGACGAGGCTGGATCTTTTCTTTCTGGTTGGAAGGACTGCATCTGGTGATGTGTTTTAGTGGGTCTGTGACCTTATTATGATTTTAGGCAAACTCTCTGCTAATGGGTGGGGTTGTGTTCCTGTCTTGCTAGTTGTTTGGCATAGGGTGTCCAGCACTGGAGCTTGTTGGTCTTTGAGTGGAACTGGGTGTTAGTCCTGAGATGGAGATCTCTGGGAGAGCTTTCACCATTTGATATTATGTGTATCCAGGTCATCTCTGGTGGACCAATGACCTGAATTCTGCTCTCCCACCTCAGAGGCTCAGGCCTGACACCCGGCCAGAGCATCAAGACCCTGTCAGCCACAGGGCTGATTGTAGCCAGTAGGTATGTCCACAGCTGCAGTGTGTTTATTCGAATGGATGTCTTTGAAATAGATGCCTCAGCAAAGGTCATTTTCAGGTGCTTATACTCAGACCCTGAGTTGAACAGAAGGGTCATCACCTTGGGCTGCTAGTGACTTTGCTGTGAGGAGGACTCACCATGCATGCATGATTGCAGTGTGAATCCTGAATTCACTTCGTGTACCTGGGATTCCATGTAAAATTTTATTTTAGAAGAGTTGCACTGCTCCTTCAACAACTGACATGGAGCTGTCACAAACCGCCTCTCCCAGGTCCCAAGGGCAGAACCTCCTGTGTTGTTTTTTGCATGGCATTTACTATTTGGCACAAGAGGATGCAGCAATGATCCTAACTCACTCTCAGAGGAATGGTTTTAGAAAAAATTTAGTAGAATAAAAATGTTTTGATACAACATTCTTCTTTATTCCAAAGGCATTTATTCATTAATTAACTGTTGTTGAGGAAATATTATGTTCCAGAATATATGGAAGATGTACAATCAAAGATAAATTAGATGTGTCCATGCCTTTGAGAAATACAACTTGGAAACAGCTTTTTCAGACAACTAACAATCAACTAGGATGGAAGTGTTCTTTTCTATTTCCTGCAGTGAATCCTGACTGATAGAGTCCAAGGCGATCATATCTCACTACTGCTTAAAATTCTTATCTCTACATAGTTTTTAGAAAAAGTTTCTTTGCCTAGAAATGTTAGCTAACATTTACTGAATGCATAGCACATTAAGGATACTATTCTAAGTGTATATTTATTAATTCACTTTAACATCACCAAATCCTGATGTATGTACTTCACAGGTGAAGAAAATGAGGGACAGAGAGATTAAATATCTTTCCCAATATAAAACAGTTAGGAAATGGTGGCGTTAGAATACAATCTAAGCAGTTTAGCTTCAAAACTGTAATTGAACCCATTATTCTATGCTGCAAAATGGTTACTGTTCTTGTCAAGAATTAGAATTAGAACCATCTCTATCCTGTTACCCACTGTATATTCCTTTAGACATACCAACTTCCTATCAAGTTTTTTCATACATTAGTGCTTTTGCACAAACTGTCCCTTCCCTCAACTTTAATCAAACAATGATTTACTTAGCTCTTGCTTTATGCTATGACAATTCAAGATACTGGGGATTATTACACCTGTTAAAATGTAGGTTTATATAGGTTGCAGACTACAGGGACTTGAAAGGAAATAAAGAGAAGCTATAGTATAGAACGATAGGTGGAAGGAAATAAAGAGTAAATTACAATTATAGTGTTATTATGAGAATTGAAAAGTGTCCAGGAAGCACACATGTGTGGAGGGCACAATTTGAAATTGAAGCATTAGAGGAAGCTGAAGGTCTGCACAGAAAGCTGAATTCCTGGCATTTTCAACACTTGTCCTACTTGGCGAATTCCTATACATTGATCAAGGCTCAATTTCTTCCTTGAGAATCAAACCTTTTCCCCAATCTGATTAAGATGCCTTTTATTAAATCCCCTTAGTAATATGAACAGAAAGCACTTTATTATCTTGCACTGTTTTTTTTGTTTGTTTGGTTTTTTTTTGCGGTACGCAGGCCTCTCACTACTGTGGCCTCTCCCGTTGCGGAGCACAGGCTCCGGACACGCAGACTCAGCGGCCATGGCTCACGGGCCCAGCTGCTCCGCGGCATGTGGGATCTTCCCGGACTGGGGCACGAACCCGTGTCCCCTGTCTCGGCAGGTGGACTCTCAACCGCTGCACCACCAGGGAAGCCCATATCTTGCACTGTTATTGTTAGTTATTGCTTGCTTTTTCCTCTCAGTAAACTGAATGCTTCTCGAGAGTCATAATTATTACTTGCTTATTTTTGTGTCCACTTAATCTACTACAGTGCTTGCTTAGCATATACCTTCTATAAATATTTGCTAATGAATGAGGAAATGGTTGAGGACAAAGCAAGTAATAAAAATGCCATCAATTCAAGATGGGTCTTCTATATCCTGCTAATGCTCAAATTTTTTTCCAGATGATTAGAAATCCTTAGACTTGACAATAAAAATGATTGTGTGTCATTTATATTATGTAAGGATTTGCATCCTTGATTCAAACTGGTTTGCTAAGTTTGTTAAAACATCACAATGATGAGGTTAAAGTAACAAGTTTCATCATGGTATGGACCAGTTTGCTTCATTTATATGTGTATTCAGAGGTTGCCCCATGAACCTTGGCCACTTGACCTGCAGAAGTATGACTTTGGTTATAAACAGAACCAAATGAGAAAGCATGTGTGGATCATCCCAAGTCAATTTCCAATAATGGGACAACAGCTGTAACGTATTACAGCCTAGCATTGGCAAGCCAATAATTTCACCTTCACATCTTCAGGGCAGCATATTATATGCCTAAATTCAGGTATTATTTCATATATTTGAAAATAAAGCGTAGACAAGCCTTCAGGGTTAACATAATGTGACAACACACATCAATATCATCATAGACTTAGAAAAGTTACTTAAAGTAATGTACAGTAGCCCATGAACTGTCAGAAGAATTTTGTGATTTATATGTGTTTTGGTAAAATGATTTTCCTTGATTGTCTCCACTTACATTATTAGTTACATTGAGCTGCAAAAAGCTTCTTTTTTATTTGATTCTTATCTTAGTAATTCAACAGATCATTCCATTTACCTTCCATAAACACAGGATAGGGCCATAAAGCTGTTTTCTTCTGAAACAATTGATCTTGAGGTACTTATAGATTCAAAATATTTAGATAACTTATACTCTGTACTATATTTGTAGCAGATATAGTTTTAAAATCAGAAAATTTGGATACTTTCAATTATAAAATTTGGCAAGAATAACAAAATACGGTTAATTCCTTGGGGAAAAAAACCCACCCACCATGACTATGATTAAAATGATCTTATGGATTCTTTGTAGAAAAACGTTAGTAAAATTAGGACTAAAAGCTGAAGACTTTGCATCTGACAAGTGTTAAAATATCATGGGTGTTATTTTAGGAGGAACTTCTGGGGAACTAGGTTTTCCCTAGAAATATTGTACTTTAGATTTTAAAGAACAGAGTGTGAGCTTTCCCTGTCAAGTTCAGCCTAATCATTTATTGGACATTCTTAGTTCATTAGGTTACAGTGTTCCTGAGGCTACTTTTGGTGATACACATAAGGTATATAAAGATAAATTTATTTCTGTGCTGTATGTCTGATAAGGAGGTTGAAAAGATTCATTCAGAGATGTTACATATGGTAATAGACATAACAGAGCATTGATTTTCACTCGGTGCACAAAACACAGTTGAGTCTCAGGATCCTGTGAAAAGGTGCTTTAAATTGCCCACCAAGGAATTTCCTGATGGTGCAGTGGTTAAAAATCTGCCTGCCAGTTCAGGGGACACAGGTTCTATCCCTGGCCCAGGAAGATCCCACACGTTGCAGAGTAACTAAGCCTGTGTGCCACAACTACTGAGCCTGTGCTCTAGAGCCCACGGGCCACAACTACTAAGCCTGCATGACACAACTACTGAAGCCTGCTCACCTAGAGCCCATGCTCCACAACAGGAGAAGCCAATGCAATGAGAAGCCCATGAACTTCAACGAAGAGTAGCCTGCTCTCACCGCAACTAGAGAAAGCCCCTACGCAGCAATGAAGACCCAACGCAGCCAAAAAATAAATGAATAAATAAATAAACTTATTAAAAAAATTGCCCACTAAGTAGATATGACTCATGGTCACAGATATTCGAGCATACTTATCCAAAAATAAACATCATTCTGAATTTAAGTTGATTTTAATATTGATGGGGGATGAAAGAAGAAAATAAAAGCCAAATAGACTTTATTGAGCATCATTGTCTTTGTTCACTGTTTTAGCACTCCAAAGAATAACAACATGTGAAGAGCTTTCAGCCCTCTTGAAACTTATAATTTATTTGGGAAAAGACATTAATAAGCAATGTATGATTCACACATACTTAATGCTCATCTACCTTTGTTCCCTCATTTGCCAGATGCAGCATACACATTTTCTTCAATTAGGAGAAAAAGGAAAGGAAAAATCTCCCTCATGAGATATAATCAGCCTGAGAATAAAAGATTTTTAAATGTGTAAAAATAGTAGAACCTTTTAATTTTCCTCTTAAATGATATATTAATGATGAACTTCAAAGTAAAAGGGGAGAAAGAATAATGAATCTAGTTGAAGCAGAGAGAAAGTAGAGGGTTGAGTGTCCCAGCATTCCAGCCTCAAGGGACATGTTCTCACCCATTTCAGGGTACACTGAGGGCCTGCCATGGAGACCTAGGGATTAGAGAACCAATTTGGAGTCACCTGTCTTAGATCATTGCTAAGAAAAAAAAATTTTTTTTTACTAACATATGAGAAGATGCAGTACCAGCTGTTTAAAAGCACCTAGGGAGAGGGGTGTTATGTTTGTTGGTGGGCAGTGCTTTGGGGAAAAATTCAGTGATGAAGGAGTCTGACTGATAGAAAATTTCCAATAACAGGTGGAGGAAAACTCCCTGAATTATGAGTGTCCAATGAAATGAAGCCATGCCATATCTAATCTGGGCTGTGTGTGCCATTGATTCATACAGTCTCTACTCCCTCAGACATGGGGCCTATAAAATAATAAACAATAGAGATATATTTGTCCCCATGAGAGTTTTTTTAGTTGAAACACACTAAGTTGTGCACCACGTGAAGTGAAAATATTTGGCATGGGGTCACATAAGTTAAGTCCTTTGTGATTATTATTTGATGTTACCTTTAAAAATTATTTTATTAATGTTTGACTACCAAAAATCCATTTAAATATCTGCATTTTAGGTAAATTATAAAGAAGTAAGTAAAACACTGTGACAGTATGCATTCACTCTGAATAATTATGTTATAGTTCTTAAAATTTGTTTTTATTTATAGAAATATTCTTTTTCTTAGTTTCTTTCAAGTTAAATATCCTTGCAGCACTGTATTTGGTATTTTCTGTTGTCTAATTAATTGAGAAGATAGTTGTTTTCATATGCCAAATGTTATTGGAGAATCTGATGCAATGAGGGGAAGACTCTCAGATTTCCACTGTTAGATGTTTTAAAAGATCATAAAATTGTAATGATAAAATCAATCACATCACTTTAAAAAATACATCTGCACATTCTTATGAGAAAAATTTAGCTTATGGACTTTGTTTCTATTTATAAAATATTAATGTGCACTGACATTGAAAAATGAAATGAGATTAAATAACTGTTGTGTCTGGGGTAACAGTACTCCAGACGTTAAAGCTGAACTGGGAAGATGATGACTGGGAGATAAGTTCACCTACAGCAGCAAGAAAGGTTTCTCATATTTCAGAGACATTTCTATTCCTAAAAACCTCCCCTTAATAATACAATAAAGCTCGAACTAATGGGATACCTTAGATTTCCTATAATTAAACAAATCAGCTGACTGCAGGACTAAATTTCCAGCTCTTTGCAGAAAGCTCTCCTTTGTAATTCAAAGGACATATAATCCTCTCCATGAACTTGACAAGCTGTATATACTACCATTTATTTTCTCCTTAGTCACCCCTCACTCCCTCAAGTCCACCAGGAACACTTACATTCTAACCACTCTAGAAGCCTAGGTTATGACTCTCCAGGCTTGAGCTCTTGCTCTCCGGATAATTTCTTTTGGCCTCCCTGTTGCTGCCAAGGAAGCAGGAGAGGATAGCGTTGCTACGGAAGTGAAAGTCTTTTCTCTTTCAACAATTATATCTGGCCGGAGAGAGGGAGATAGCTCATGGCTGACTGGTTTTCAGTGCCAGGAGGTGGGAGCCCTACAATTGGAATAGGCTCTGGGATGAATCTACCTCACTGTGAATTCTGACAGAATGCACTGTAGTTGGAATCTGTATCTTTCCTCTATCCTTTTGATATTAATATGATTCATGAATTAAAGAGAGAATATTTCTTGAAATTTTTTACTTATTAATGCATTCATTTGATACTTTTCAAATGATGAAATACACTTTGGCTAATTTATTCTGCTTCTTTGAGAAGGTGTCCTTTGCTATGTGTGTGAGATACAGTGACAGTCTGGCCCATGGACTCTAGATCAGGAATTTGGTTTTCTATCACCTAATACACTGCTCACAACATACTCAGACCCACTTTAGAGCACACTAGCCTCTCTCAATAATTTCTTGTTGGCTGATTGACCTACCAAATAGGCAGTCTATAAATAGACATATATATATATATAGATTAGCCTTAAATGGTAAAAGAAACAGATGCTTGAACAGCTACAGAGAGTAGCCTGAAACCCTGGAGCTCCAATGACTCTCTGTAGGATTACTGCTGTCCTGTCACGGTAATGCCTCCTTACCTTCCTCAATCCATGAAGCCATCTTCAATTGGTCCAAGATAAAATAACTGCCTCTTCACACAGTCACTCTGTTTGCTTTTCATTGTCCTTTAATCCGAATCATAAATCTGTTGGGTCTATGTATAATAGTTACATAAAATCATCTGTTTGCAGGATCCATAGTTACCTTACTTGCTGGCTTTGTTAGTTAACTCTGAAAATAAAATTGGCATTAATGAAGGTAAAGTAAAGCAATTAAAAACAAAAAGCAAGAATATAGAAAACTACAGCCAGCTTAAGACAACATAGATAATATACTGTTAATAAAGTATTTCCCCAAATCACAAGTTTTTCCAATTACCTCTGTGTGTGTTCTGAAAGGAAGTCTGCAGCCAGACTTCTTAGTAGAATACTAACTCCAGTTCTTTGGTAAAACCTACTACACAATGCTTTAATTTAAAAGTATCAAATTTTAATACCTTCTTTAGTGGACTACAAGTAAACCATTTTTTTTGTATGTAAAAAAAGTGAAAGTCTCTATATAATTGTTTATCAATTGTTCAAAAAACTGACTAGTACTTTTTAGATAAATTTGTAGTCCATCACTAAGCCTCTCATGTGTCAGATGGGACTGTCAATCATTTCTGAGTATTAAACATATCTTTATCTATATGTATGTCCTTGTCTATGTCTGTGCTTATGTCTACATTATATCTTAAACAGCCTCCAGGAAATACTAGGATTACAAACTTCTTAAGAATCTGAGCTTTGACTATCTATACACTGGTGTTAAAAAGGAGACAATAAAATACAAAAGGAACGTATGATGATAGAGTTGGAAAATGCCCTCCAGATGAAGAACGGAGAGGGAAATATTTCGCTGAGCAAGTTGACTTTAAACTTATGTCAGGTAATGGAATAAATATCACAACACTTCCTTCTTATTCTGTATAAGAATTTTTAATACTCCTTCATTTTCCCTCTGAGAGGACTCTCCTACTCTATTTTATTTCTGCTATTGAGGTCATCACTTCTAGGCTCTTAGAGATGCCTCATCTCTTCTTCCTGTTCTTCGTTTTGTCACTGCACGTGCACATGGCTGCACTTTTAATTGTATTACATGGTAATAATTCCTTAACAATGCTATTCTCTAATGATGTAGGCACACTCCTAGAAGCACACATCAGATACTGAAATATATGATTACTGCATTAATCACTGAATCTCATCCCATGGAAAACACCCCTGTTTTAGTCAAATTCTGCTCAGGAATAAAAGAAACTATGCAAAGTCTTTCAAGAAGTGAGGGTGTGGGCTTCCCTGATGGCGCAGTGGTTGAGAGTCTGCCTGCCGATGCAGGGGACATGGGTTCGTGCCCCGGTCCGGGAAGATTCCCACATGCCACGGAGCGGCTAGGCCCGTGAGCCATGGCCGCTGAGCCTGCGCATCCAGAGCCTGTGCTCTGCAACGGGAGAGGCCACAACAGTGAGAGACCCACGTACCAGAAAAAAAAAAAAAAAAAAAAGTGAGGGTGTAATTCAGGAAACTGGTTATGCAGGTGTTGAAAACCTGGAAGAGCTAAAAAAAAAAAAAAAAAAAAAAGAGAGAGAGAGAGAGAAAGAGAGAGATTAGTAACTGCAGGAAGCTGCCAGTATCTAAGTCTGAAAAAACAACAGGGAGGAGATGTTGTTAATCACAACTTAGAAGCGAGGAGGGGTTCCTTCCTCAAAAACTCCAACTGCCTAAGGAAATACTATTACTTCAGGAGCTGCCACTATCTCAGGAGCTAAGACAGTGGATGAGAGACCATAGTTTCAGAGACTGGGTCCATGAGGAGGTATCTGACATTTTTTTTTTTTTTTTTTGCAGTACGCGGGCCTCTCACTGTTGTGGCACCTCCTGCTGTGGAGCACAGGCTCCGGACACGCAGGCTCAGCGGCCATGGCTCACGGGCCCAGCCGCTCCGCGGTATGTGGGATCTTCCTGGACTGGGGTATGAACCCGTGTCCCCTGCATCGGCAGGCGGACTCTCAACCACTGTGCCACTAGAGAAGCCCTCTGATATCTTAATGGGTGTCAGGCAGCTACTGCTGGGATGTTTAAGAGACCATTGAAGACATACCATGTGGTTTGTCCTGGGAGTGCTGGCTTCCTAGATGGAGGGAATGTTCCAGGGCATTTTACTTGGCTTTTTCTACCATAACAGCTCTTACTCCATTTCATTTGGCAAGTTGCAAAACATGCTTATTGAATTCATACATTCAGCAACTGGAGAAATGATGCACAATGGTTTTGTAGAATTACTTTGCTCATTGTGAGACTTAGGTCAAAACTTTTTTATCACCTGGCCACAATAATCCTTCCCTTTGATGGTGGACCTCTAATGTTTTAGGTACTCATAAATTAGTATCAACGTGGGCCAGTACTTATTAATCCCAGAAAGATTTCTTTTCCTATGTAGAGTCACCCTGAATAATAGCTTTAGGTTCCTTTACTCCTAGGCAAGCTTGGAGTAACATTTACGGTATACTCTTGGGCAGCATTGTAGGATTCTTCCTTAAGGGGATCTCATTAAGTTGGGTAACTGAGCAAGAAGCTGTGAGGCTATATTATAGTGCCAACTAGAACTAGACTTTAAGTTATCTAGATCAAGTAATACTTTAGTAAGATTCTCACCAGTTTTCTTTCCAGAGATAAGGTGATCAGTTAACCATTACCAAATGTCTAAGTACCATAGGTCAAACCTTCTGATTGCTGCTCTTGTTCTATTTCCTATTATATTAATTTGCCTATCTTAGCACTGGAGTTAAGTACTGACAATTGACTTCCTGCATTCTGACATTCCACTATTCCCATTCCCATCAGGAATCTGGTTACAATGGTAGCACCTCCCACCATTATTCTAGCTTTCAGAGGACAGGTGCCACAGAGCTTTCTAACTGACACAGTGCTTTCTTTACTAACGCATTTCCCAATGCCTAGATAAGGGAATGTCCTATGGTTCTTCTGTGGGAGACATAGTGAGAGGTGCATTTTCAGATTGTGCATACTAATACTATTCCAACATTGTGATCTTCCTAAACATTTTATTTCTTCTTTTATACTAACTCAGGGAGCAGTGACTCAAATTCATTGAAAGTAGCTCACTGCTGAGTCTATATTTCCATTAAATAATTAAGTAAACTATTAGAGATACTCCTCAACTTCTTGGAGTAGTACGGTAAGTCCAGAATCCCTGGAAAGGAGAATATATACATATATATGTGGTATATACATATATATGTGTATAAAAATTGCCTCAATAAAATATTTTATAAATACATGTGTATAATTGAGTTCTAAGGGTGTTAAACTGAGGGGGATGGAATATGACATTGGAGCAGATTGCTAAATATATTCAGTCATTCCAGCACTACCTGTTGAAAAGACTAAATTTGTTGTGACATATTTTTAAAGCCTTTCAAAGTATAGGAGTATAAGCTGTATTTTTTCAGTTCAGACTCTGCATTTATCTTCCTGGGGTATGTTGATATCTGATTACAGTTATAAGATTGGAAGCAATGAATGAAGGTTTATGGGTGGGTCCTTGAGGAATTTCTTGGTAAGCTAATTAATATCATGTGGGATCATTGTAGTGTCTTCAAGAATTGGAAAACTAGTTTTTTCATACAGAAGAAGACCTGCTTATGCTGGCAAGGATACAGTAAATATCATTTTAAATTACATATTAAAATATCAGAGAAATTTTAAGATTCAAATTTCTTAACTTTATTGGGTTTGATGTTCAGCCATGTTTGTCTTGTAGTTATAATAAATGAGATTTTTTTCATAGTTTGAGATTTTTTAAATTCCTGAACTTATCACTTATTTTTTGTAAGCTCTCCAGAACAGTTGGAAATAATCAGGCAGCCTTCCAGTTCTTGTGGCCATCATTCCTATTAAGTGCAGTAGCCACCTGAGCTTCCAAAGTTTTGCATTCAGAAGATACTTCATTCTAAGCAAAAACATGATGTCATTGCATGTTACTGGTTACTAGTGTACAAATTCACTTTGATGAGGAGGTTATCACTGCATTCAAGCTCAAAAAGTAAGCAATCTAATCCAAGAATCTCAGCTTGTTACTAAGTACATGTTAGTCAGAGACTAGTGAGGGAAAGAGAAACCACACTATCTGTTTCAGAAGAGAGGATTTAATACAGGGAATTTATTACACAGGTATTGGCAGGGTAGAAAAGCAAAAAGGAGAATATAAAACTAATAAGTGAAAGTAGTAAATTCTCTAGGCCTAGAGAAATGAAAGGGAAGGAAGAGGTGGGCTTATCAGAGGAAGGGATGTTACTGCAGTAACCGGAACCATGGTTGTAGAGGCCACAGCTTCAGGAGCTGAGACCATGACAGAGGTGCTGCCATGTGGCAAAATTGGGATTTGAGGTGTTTGCCTCTTCTCTCTTTCCTAATATCCCTCCAGTGCATCCCAGTTGGCAGAAGCCAGCTGGAAGCCAGCTGGAAAAGGTGTTTAGCATATGCAATTTGCAGACTCTAAGCTCTAATACTTCAGAGCATAGTGTAGTATAGAATTGATATATTGCTGAGAGACAATAGACAAATAACTAGCCCAGACACTTATGCTTTCTGGCTGTCAATTTCCTCATATAACCAGCCAGCTATGATTCATTCATCAAAACTCAACTTACTCAAGCATTCATTTCTACTTGATCCTGTTTCTTCTGGTTGGGAGTAAGTAGTCCTCCTTTTCACTCCCACTGAAACTGGTACTGACTATTCTTATATTTTTTATCCTAGTGATACCACTTGCAAATTTTTTGCTTCCTCTTCCCATGATTTTATGCTCTGCTTGTCTTGAGGTCCTGGTTCCAAAGGGAGGGACACATCCACCAGGAGACACAACAATGATTTCATTGGTCTGAAAGTTGAATGCCACCTGGCCACTTTGGTTTCCTCATGCATCTGAATCAATAGGCAAAGAAGGGAATTACTGTGCTGGCTATGATGATTGATACTGACTACCAGGGGAAATTGGACTACTACTCCACACTGAAATTAAAAAAGAGTATGTCTGGGGCTTCCCTGGTGGTTCAGTGGTAGTGGTTGAGGGTCCGCCTGTTGATACAGGGGACACGGGTTCGTGCCCCACTCCAGGAAGATCCCACATGCCGCGGAGCGGCTGGGCCTGTGAGCCATGGCCACTGAGCCTGCGCGTCCAGAGCCTGTGCTCTGCAATGGGAGAGGCCACAACAGTGAGAGGCCTGCATACCGAAAAAAAAAAAAAAAAAGAGTATGTCTGGAATACAGGAGATTCCTTAGGGAATCTCTAATCATTACCATGTCCTAAGATTAAGGTCAATAGAAAACTACAACAACCCAACCCACGCAGGATGACTAATGGCCCAGATCCTTCAGGAATAAAGGTTTTGGTCACCCCATCAGGTAAAGAACTATGACCAGCTAAGGTGCTTGCTGAAGACAAAGTGAATCTAGTGTGGGTAGTGGAAAAAGGCAATTATAAATACCAGCTACAACCAGATGGCCAAGTACAGAAATAAGGTAATTATCATGAATATTTCTTTCATATTTTGTTATGAATACATTTGTATGAGTGTATAGTGTTTATAGAATTTTTCTTTCCTCTCCTATTTCCTCTCATGTCTCAGAAAATGTATTGACTTTATATCACTATATTTAAGATATGAGACAACAAGAAGGAAAGTAAACATCACTCTCCTATTTACCTCCTTGTCTGGGGAGGGGGTGAGGACATTTTCAGTTGTAAACAGCAGAGTTTTACCATGTTAGGTGGAATTATGACTTTGGTTGTTTTTATTTGGTGATTAAGTATGGTTTAAGGAGATGCATATAGTGCTAAGTTGACAAGGGTGAACTTCTGATGGCTAATTTTGTGTGTCAGTTTGACTGGATAATACAGATATTATGTTTATGCCAAAATATTGGCTAAACATTATTTCTGGGTGTGTCTGTGAGGGTATTTCTGGATGAAATTAGCATTTGACTTATGATGACCACGATAGCTTTAGCTAACACTACCATCACATAATTAGCATTTCCTTTTTGTGGTAAGAACATTTAAGTTCTACTCTCTTAACTTTCAAGTGTGAAATGCTGCATTATTAACTATAATCACCTTGCTATACATTAGACCCCTAGAACTTATTCATTTTCTAACTAGAAGTCTGTATATTTTAACAAACATCTCTCAATTTCCCACAACTCCCAGCTCTTGGTAACCACCTTACTCTCTGTTTTTATGAGTTTGGCTTTTTTAGATTCCACATATAAGTGATATCACACAGTATTGGCCTTTCCCTGTCTGACTTATTTCTCTTAGCATATTGACCTCGAGGTTCAATAAGTGGACACAGTAAAGCAGTTTGCCCTCCCTAATGTGAGTGAGCATCATCTAATCCACTGAGGGCTTGAGAAGAACAAAATGCCTGATTGCTTCAGCTAGGACATCAATCTTCCCTCAGTACTCCTAGTTCAGAGGCCTTAAGACCCGACCTAGAATCTATACTATCAGCTCCCCTGGTTCTCAGGCCTTCAGACTTGAACTGAATTATACCACCAGCTTTCTTGAGTTTCCACGTTGCAGATGGTAGATTGTGGGATTTCTCAGCCTCTATAACATGAGCCAATTCTTTATAATAACTTTCTTAAAATATATATATATATTAATGTTATTAACTTTATTAATATTGTCTCTCTGGATAACTCTAGCTAACACAGCTTCTAAAATGGTTGTATATTTTTGTAGTATATTAATCGTGAAATCTTGGATATCCACATTGTGAGTACTAGGTAAAAGATAGTGTTCTTATGTTATGTTTAATAGACTTAACAGTGCTTGGGGTACGGGACTTCATCAATTAAGTTGTACTTGCTTTACTCTGTGTCAACTCCATTAGTTAGTCCTTGTTTACATCTTCTTAATTTTGCTTTTGAATCTCTATATCTGAAATCCCAGGGAACATTAATCTACTTTTCTCAGACATACATACACAGATATACACAGACACACACATACATCCTTTGTCTACCACCTGATTATCAGTTGTCTGGAATTGTTTCCATTCTTTATGTATCCAAGAGTTTTATCTCTCCAATTTAACTGAGAGCTTCTCAAGAACAAAGATTTTATCTTATGATTTTTTTGTCCTTCATAACATCTAATGCATGGCTTAGGACACATTTGGTACTCTATATTTGTTGGAGAAATCATTAATAACTATACCTGATACCTTCTCTATGTACAATAAAATCTACTTTCATCACTCCATCTTAATATCACAGAAGCAATATTTAGGAACATTTTACATGGGTTGGGTACAAACTGTTTCCTCAGCAATTCAAAATGGCTTCTTGCCCATTTTAAAGTAGAGAGTTTTTAATTTTCATATTTCCAGATTAAAGTTAAAATTAGACTCTAATCTAAGGAGATGTCTGTGGATGTTTGCATTCAGTTTGAGTAAATGTCTTATATTTGGACATTTTATTTGTGGTGTATTTTGGATACATACTTAGATTTCTTGTTACCACAACATACAATGAATTGTAAAGAGATGCAGAGTTTGAATGTAACTGATGGTAAATTAAGCTCTAAAATAAAATAAATAGATGTTAATGTCAGGCATTGCTTTTATTAGGGCTGTTAGAATTTCTACACCCAGTAAATCTTTGTCAATGTTAAGACTCAATGGAAATGAGAGATGCTTTGGAAGGTGTTTGTAAGTATGATTTTAATATAATTTGGTTTTAATTTGTAAAAAATAACTACTTTAAAAAGTGATACATGCCCATAATAAAACAATTCAAATTATATAAAAGAGAAAGTAAAAATGTCCCTAAACTACATAATTCAGAAAACACCATTATTAACATTTTTGTAACTATCCTTCCAAACACATCTCTCTTTACACATATATACATAAGTATATACATATATTTTTAAGTGAAATACTCTGTTGCATCTGATGTTTTAATTTGCTTTTGACTCTATACATTATTATTGATTATTTCCTATGTCAATAAATAGGGGAGCCTCTTGTTTCTAATATCTCTTAATTTTCCATGTGTTTAATTATAGACATATAGGTTATTTCCATTTCTTTTCTAGTATGAACAATTCTATAGAAAATAATTTTGCTCAAATACAATTTTTCATCTCACTCTATCTTTAGTTGAGTGTATTCATTCATTCATTCAACATTCATTTATTAGCCTCAGCCATGTCAGTCACTGAGATGTTGCAGTCTAACAATAATCCAATTAGACAAAAATCTGTGTTTAGTGGATTAATAGGTATGCATGTTTGATGATGTAACATCCACTTTTAAATTTCCCTTTAGAAATATACTAATGTAAGTATCTACCAACTTTACAGGAAAGAATCTGTTTACATAAAACAATTCTAGTTTTTGTTAAATATCTTAATTCTTCCAAGTTTGGTGAGTGAAACGTGATCTCTTAGATGTTTATTTACATTTCTTTTATGGAAGTTGAATATCTTTTCATGGGCATATTATCCATTTGTATATCCTTGTTTTGTATGTTGCATAACCACACATTTATATTAAGGTATTTGAAGTGTTTTTTCTTAATGATTAGTAAGGAATCTTTGTGTATTATAAGTAGTAATCTCCTTTCAGTCATTATATTTGGCAAATATTGTTGAATATGATGTGAATGGAGTTATACAGTAGGTAGCCTTTTAATGACTAGCTTACTTCACTCAACATTATGTTTGTGAGAGTCATTTATGTTCTTGTGCTTAATGGTAGTTTAGTCATTCTCATTGCCATATATATTTTTATTGAATGATGATACCAAAATTTATCTTTCTGTTCTACTGTTGATAGACCTTTCAGTTGTTTCTAGTTTTGGGCTATTACATAAAGTTTTGCTATTGATATTCTTGTATATGCCTTCTAGTAAACATTGGTTTACATTTCTGTAGAAATGTAAAGTCACCATGTCATGGGAACTGCCATGTTCAGTAGAAGATCCTGCCAGTTTTCTGAAGTGGTTGTTCCAGTTTGCACTTGTGAGTTCTGGTTTTTATCTTTTTAAAACAAACAATCTGGTGGGTATATGGTAGTATTGCATTTTGGTTTTAATTAGTGTTCTCTGATAATTAATGAAGTTGAACACCTTTTCATGTGTGTGTTGACCTTGAAAACACTTCAAAATACAGATTCTCATGTTTCATTACAGACCTGCTGCACCAGAATCTCCAAGGATAGGGCTCAGGAATCTGTACTTTTAAGAGCCTACCAGCTGTAAGCATTCTGAGAATTACTGAGCATAAATGTAATTTTATTAGAATAGGAAAATATCCACCTTGTATGGTAGATAAAACAAACCAACAGGAAAATTTGATATTCCTTTTGAAGAGAAATAAAAAAGTTATGGTGAAACTCCTAACTTTAAAAATTACACTCATTCTATTATGAACTTTGGAGACACAATCTATCAAAGGCTGTTACTGGGACTTTTCATATGACATATATTGGGAGACAACTCACAATTGGTCTCTCACATTTTTGCATGTCTTGAGAGCTGAGACATTTGTTGTCCTTGTTCTGAAGTATCTTCTCAAGGATGTTTGTACAGTGAACAGCTTTTGAAAATAGAGATAATATTTCCCACTGGAGCAAAGGGTAGGTTTATTTACTGTCCAGTGTAAAGATGTCTCCCTTTGGGGTAAAGATCAAACAGGTTTACCATCCATTATAAAAGGTTTAGGTTCCCTGAGCTTGGCTTCCTCTCCTGTCATGCAACCTAATGTGTCTATAGGCACACCACTCTCTCTTTAGGTCAACCTTTGGAAATTGTGGTTCAGGCAATTTAGAAAATGCTGAGACTCTGGCTACTGCTCATACTATCAGTAATAAAGTCATTGTTTATGACCAAGGAGGCCAGCATCAGTGAACTTGTGGAATGCTTTCTTGTTAGTTGGCAAACAAAGTAAAATCTCAGGCAATTTCAAGTTTTTTAGCATGTTATACTTTCCCAAATTTCATCTATTCAATGATTATATTGAGTAAAACACTGGTTGAGTTAACTAACTTTGATAAAGCATTATAGGTAAGGTAACAAATATATCTTTTAGGTTTGCTTTTAGAACAAATGTGTATAAAAATGTATTAAGAGTGCATTGATCCAGTACACTTACTCTATGGTAGAAAAAAAAAAAAGTTCTTGTCATTTTATTTTATCAACCTCTTGTATTATGCTTGTACCTAGTTTATGCAATTTAAAATATTATCCTGTAGACAAGTTCATGTTCATGAATGCTTTAGAGATAATACATTTTAGTTACTTAGTATAATTTTAAATATTATGAATGGGATTTCCAAATTATGGTGCCAGGGTTTAATGAGGTGTAATCATAGGTCCTAAGATATTTATATGAAGAGCAAAAAGCTTACTGTACACCATTAAAGTGTTTTATATATGATGATGACTGACACAACCCATTATGGAATTTGAATAAGCTTAATTGTCCAAGAAAAATAATTGAAAATAATCCTTTAGATGTCAAAATATAGCAATTTATCATATGATTCTGTCAGTTGTTATTTAATATCCTTCCTGGTTACAGACATGCCGTTTTGGTGGCTCATTAGTTATGTCACCAGGAAAAGAGTATTTTTAACACTGTTCAAGATGAAACCTTTATTCTCAATGTGTTGAAATATAAATTGCACAGGAACATTGACATTAAAACAATGTAATATTATCAGAGTGAACTGCGTGTTCTCTTAGTGAAAGGATAAAGCTGAAAATAGACATGAGTAATGATAATTTATCAATTGTACTTCTGAATATTTCCATAAACCTTAATTATATTTGGGGAAGCTTCTTTAATCACTATTCCATGTGTCATTCAATTGAAGATAGATGAATAATAGCAACTCTACTTTTAAAGAGTTTGTTGTATCTTACAGTGAAACGTAATTGAGGGATAGGGTCGAAGGGAAAAAATTCAAGAGGAACACCAACGAACCCTTGGGTTAGATTAGCACAGATCAATTTATTTTTCTGTGCATTTGCTAGAAGTGAGATGAAATTTGGCCCTAAGATTTACCAGGTGAAACAAAGATGGAAATAAAATCATTTACAAGATTTAGAATATCCATAAATTAAAGCCAATCAATTTATTAGAAAAGCATCACTCTTCTTGTCTCTGACATATGCAGGATTAACTCTGAGTGAGCTGTTTATTTAAATTGTCCAAAGATGTAAGGAAAAAGCTCAACTTGTTACAGTCTGCTGCATCACAATGTGGTACACATTCTCAGGTCTTGAACATCAGTATTGATGTTCAATGGTAATTTAGAAAAGATGAGGGAGTAGGTAGACTGCCTATCCTTCAGCACATCACCCATAAATAGTATGTCTGGCAATCAAGCTTTTGACAAGGGTAAAATAGCAGATAACCCAGGGTTATATTTTCTGGCAAGAACTTGGGATACAGATATATATTATATAGATATAGATATTATAGATATATAGTATCTATAGATATTACAAAGATTACACAGATATTATATAATATCATACCTATATAATCTTTAATATTATAGTGTAAATATTGTAATATTATATATATATATATATATAAAATCTTTAAATGAGTTATCTATATGCAATCAGCTGGAAAAGGGCAGGCTTAAGGTGTTCCTAAGAAAATGAAGGAGGGTAAGGGAGTCACTTGCCTGTATAAATGACGTCCCTCTTCCTCATGGAAGAGATGGAAAAGATATGTATAGGCAGAACCACCTGAAAACTATCAAGATATCATAATAGAACGATAGAACGTAAAATATTCTGTTACAGTATACTTTTGAGATATAATAGTAGATTTCCACTTAAGGGTTACAGGCTGTTTTTTTCTTTGTATCTGATTCATTTAACTGAAGGTATGAGCCTAAATAGTCTACTCTAGATGGTTAGAGCATACTGTTTCTCCACCTTGTATTGAGTGGGGATAAAGACTTTTTAGAAAATATTTTTCCATCTGCACAGAGGTCATTTTCTTGTTTTTCCTTTTGGGTATTTTTGCTTTGCTTTATGACTACCACTTGAAACGTGATAGATTTATTTGTAAGGCATCCTCTTTCATCTGCAAAGAAAAAATTCTTACTGCCTCAGGAGCTCAGTTGCCTTTTTCTTTTTCTGCTTAAATCCTTTTGTATTCTCTGTCATCACATCATACTTAAAGTCATACACTGGACTTTAAGCTTGTTTTATTGCTGTTTGGATTAGAAATAGCCTTTAAGAGCCTCTTGCTGCAAACGTTTTGTGAGTTCAGACTTTCATGTTGCTCCTAGCGGGGTAGGAAAGGCTAAAGCATCTTCCTCTTTCTCTTACAATTCTGTTCCAAGACTGAAGGAATATTAACATTTGATTCTTTGGTATTTCCAGGACAAAAAAGATAACTGTTACTTCGAAGTTCAATAAACAGATTCCATAAATGTAACTTTTTTCATATTAGTGATTGTATTATAAGGAACGCATACATTTAATCAAAATCAATTAAAGATAAATTATAATAATTTCTAAGCAAAAATAATACAGTTTATAATGAGACTATGAAATCTTCCAATACATTATAAGAGTCTTTAATTTCTGAGGTCTTTTGAGTCTACTGCTAACTGTAACCACTTAGCAGACAGAGACAATAAGAGTTCAGGGGTAGAAGTTGTTTATATTTCATCTTTAAGGGTCATTCCCTGCCCACTGCTACTTTTGGCATGAAGAAAGTGAGGATCCTATTTGTCTTCCTTCCCTTTTCTTCATGACCTGTAAAGAGGAGTGCTGATCTGGATTCAGTTCATTTCTAGGGCACTTGTTATGCCAAAATTTTAAAAAGATTTTTCTTAGAGTTATACATAAGCTCTTATGAAATAATCATTCTCTTTCTTCCACTGATTTATTCTTGAGTGTCCCATCGGAATGGAGACTTCAGAGTTTAGGCTTTGGAGGTCAAAACAGAGCAACTTTAGGGTCTGCTGGCTTGATGCTACTTTACTTAGGGAAAACAATTTTTCTATATAGTCAGCCAAACCACTGGAGCTTTACAGTAACGTATGGGCCTTACATTCTTCTGATAATAACATGTTTTTTTGCTTTGCTTGGCTTACTATATGAGTATTTCTCCATTGGAGATTTTGGAGAAAGAGGAATGGGATGGTCAAGGCAGAACTTCAATATTCCTGGGTCCTTTACATAGTACCACCTTAATAGCTCGCCTTAATTGTATCCTATTATCATGGAGTTTATTAGGGAATAATGTGAGTTTGCTCTTTCTCTGAGTGAATGTCTTGCGTGGCTATACTTGGGTTGAGGTAAGAAAGTGGTTATTATTAGGTATGTTTATTCACATTGATTATATTAATAAGATTTTCTAAATGATTACTATCAAAATAAAAACTGGACAAGTAAGGTGATTGATTTGTTCAGGTTAGGTTACTTCAATAAGGATAATACTCCAGTTCCAAAGATCAGAGTATCTCAGCAGGTGGTTTTGCTTTAGGTTTTTATAGGGAGGGATAAACAATTTGCAGGTGGGGTGATTTATATTTGGGGTTGTTTTGCAAGATGGGGGAGCCTTAGTTAGTTATCTGAAAAGGAATTTTTATTCTCTGTGGTTAGCAAGCTCTAATCTCAGCTAATCAATTGTAAGATAAATTATGGGTAGTTGGAAGGTCTGAGTCAGGCATTGTAGCAGGTTTAAGGAAAAGAGGAAAAGACTGTGCTTATCCTTGTCAGTCCCAACTCTTGCTCAGGACAAACACTGTTTGTCTTAGAATAATCTTAGGGATTAGAGTAATTTCTGCTGAATTTGGGGTCAATGTTTGGTGATATAATCCATATAGTCAGCAGTTTCTTACTGACTCTGTTCTTGGAGAAGTAACTGAACCATCTGCTGTGCTCTGACGGTTGTCTGTAATTCAAAAAAAAAATTCTGGAGACAAAGTATTTAATTAGGGGGATACCTATTAAAAGAAGCAGAAAAATGATCATTAGATGTTATAGGGAGGAATTAAATCAAGACTTGCAGCAAGTTGGCAAATATTTTAATGGCTCCTAGGTAATTAATGTGGAAAGGGCCTTCCATGATAATATAAGGACTGTGGTGGCAACGCAACAAATTTCTTGGTTAGCATCTCAAATGTTCTTGTGTGTGATGTAGAGGTCAGAGAAATTTTTGGAACAAATGTTTAGCACTTGCTTCTGACCACAGGACACAGCCTCCCTCTGGTGGCCAAGATTATTTGAAGTGCTTGTTGGTTGTGGAGTCCTGTCGGTTGAGTATCTTGAAGTTATTGAGTAAGAAAGTCAATGTTTTTTGTGATGTTGTCCACTGTGATGATTATTTCCTGTAATGGGGCATGGAAGACACGAATTTAATTTCACTTCTGGAGTGGCTTACACTGCAATATGTACTCCAGCTGCTCCAGGTACAATGTCAGTCCAAATAAAATGATTGCATGCAGCAGTCAGGTTCTACCAAGCAATTAGCTTCCTTTTCAAGGGTGTGTTCAAATCCAGAGTAAAAGGAAGAGATGGGGAGTGGGTATTTGTGGCCAATATGGTTGAGTAGGAAGACCCTGAGCTCATCTCCTCCTATGGGCACATCAAAAGTACAACTATTGGGCTTCCCTGGTGGCACAGTGGTTGAGAGTCCGCCTGCTAATGCAGGGGACATGGGTTCGTGCCCCGGTCTGGGAATATCCCACATTGCTGCAGAGCAGCTAGGCCTGTGAGCCATGGCCGCTGAGCCTGCGCGTCTGGAGCCTGTGCTCCGCAACAGGAGACCACAACAGTGAGAGGCCCGGTACCGCAAAAAAAAAAAACAAAAAAACAAAAAAACAACTATTTACAGAGCAAATATTGATGAGAAAGACTGGGATTCTAGTAGAAAAGATCTTCTACAACTGAAGATATAAAGAAGGAACCACAATAAGGTGGGTAGGAGAGGCGGAGATGCAGTACAATTAAGACCCATACTGGGTGGGTGACCCACAAATGGGAAGATAATTACAGTTGCAGAGGTACTTCCCAAGGAGTGAGGAGTCTGACCCCCACATTGGGCTCCCCAGCCCAGGGATCCTGAACTGGAATGAGCCCCTAGAACATTTGCCTTTGAAGACCAGCAGGGCTTATTTTTGGAAGAGCCAAAGTACTGTGAGAAACAGATTCCACTCTTAAAGGGCTCACACAAAACCTCACATGTTCCAGGACACAGGGTAGAAGCAATAATTTGAAATGATCCTGGGTCAGACCCACCTGCTGATCTTGGAGAGGCAAGAGGCAAAAGCTTATTAACACCTGGACCTGGCCCCAGCAACCAGCCTTTTGGCACCAGTACTTGGAAACCTCAGGCTAAGCTAAGCAACTAGCCAAGTGGGGACACATCCCCAACCACCATGATGCCACTGTGTTAAGAACTCCTGAGCCCACAGACACCCTGGGACATAGCCCTGCCCACCAGAGGGCCCAGAACGTGGACCCACCAGTGCTCTGGCACTAGCCCTGGAACCTCCCCAGGGCCCTCTGGGACCCAGCTCTGCCCATCAGTGGGCCAGTACTGGCCTCCAAACCAGCCACACACACCAGTTGGTAGGCACCAGCCCAAGGACCATCTGGGCCCCAACCCTACCCACCAGTGGGCTAACACACCAACTCAGGACCCCAGGACCCTACAACAAAAGATCTTAGGACCTGGCTCCACCCACCAGGTCCTGTACTAGCCCTAGCACCCCTAGACCTTGGCCCTGCTCATCAGCAAGCTGACACCAGCTTTGGAATACCCCAGGATGTGCAGCCAGAGACACCAGGACCTAGCCCTACCCATGAGTGGGCCAGTGTCAGCCCTAGGACCTGGAGTCACCCACCAGTGGTCAGGCACCAGTCCCAGGATTCCCTTAGCTCTGGGCTTACCCACAAACAGGCAGACACCAAACCCAAGACCACCACAGCCCTGCAGCCTGTCATGTCAGGACATAGCCCATCCACCAACAGGCCGGCACAAGCAATGGGGCACTTTAGACCCCTCAGCCATCCATCCAAAACTCTGGCCCCACCCACCAGCTGGCAAACACAAACTTTGGGACACCCTAGACACTGTAGCTAGCCATTTCAGGAAGGGACCCAGCCTACCAGAAGGTCAACACTAGATCTGGGACCTCTGGCCCCACAAACACCCAACTCAGAAAAAGAGTGCCAAACAGTGAACCAGCACGAGTCCTGGGATCCCCCTGGGCTCTGCAGTCAGCCACTTCGTGACCTGGTCCTGTCCACCAATGGCTGGCAGCATATGGATAAGGCAGGGCCTGGCAATCAACCAGATTGGGGGCCACCCACACCTACTAGATGACCCACAGTAGTTAACCCATCACAACAGGTCCCATGTGGCCCACATAGGGGTTCCCCTAGAGCATAAAACTCTGGTGACCAGAAGGAAGTGCACTGCTGGGACTCATAGAATGTCTCCTACAAAATGTCTCTTCTCCAAGGTTGGGATACATAACCAACATACCAAATACATAGAAATGAAAATATTTATACCTAGGAATAAATATAACTAAGGAGATAAAACCATACTCAGAAAACTGTAAGACACTGATGAAAGAAATTGAATATGAAACAAACAGATGGAAAGATATACCATATTCATGGATTGGAAGAATTAATAATGTTAAAATGAACATACTACCCAAGGCAATCTATAGATTCAATGCAATCTCTATCAAAATAATAATGGCATTCTTCACAGAACTAGAACAAATAATTCTACAATTTGTATGGAAACACAAAAGACCCCAAATAGCCAAAACAATCTTGAGAAAGAAGAACAAAGCTGGAAGTATCACATTGCCTGATTTCAAACTATAGTACAAATCTACAGTAATCAAAACAGTATGGCACTTGCACTGAAACAGACAACTAGATAAATGGAACAGTATAAAGAGCCCAGAAATAAACTTATATTTATATAGGCAATTAATCTATGACAAAGGAAGTAAGAATAGGAGGAAAGGACAGGCTCTTCAATAAATGGTGATGGGAAAACAGGACAGCTGCTTGTAAAAGAATCAAACTGGACTACTCACTCACACCATGCACAAAAAATAAATTCAAAATAGATTAAAGACTGAAATGTAAGACCTGAAACTATAAAACTTCAGAAGAAAATATAAACAGTTAGCTCTTTGACATCAGTCTTAGTAATTTATTTTTGGATATGTCTCCTCAGGCAAGAGAAACAAAAGCAAAAATAAACAAATGGGACTACATCAAACTAAAACACTTTTTCATAGTGAAGGAAACTATCAACAAAACGACAAGGCCACTTACTGAATGGGAGAAGATATTTGCAAATTATATATCTAATATGAAATTAATATCCAAAATATACAAAGAACTCATACAAGTCAACATAATAAAACCAAACAACCCAATTTAAAAAAAATGGGCACAGGATCTGAATAGCCATTTTTCCAAAGAAGACATAGAAATGGCTAACAGGAATATGAAAAGGTGCTCAACATCACTAATCATCAGGGAAATGCAAATCAAAAACATGAGAGATCACCTTACATCTGTCATAATGTCTATTATCAAAAAGACAAGTAACAAATCTTGGGGGATAAAAGGGAACTCTTATGCACTGTTGTTTGGAATGTTTTGATAAATTGGTACAGCCACTATGAAAAACAGTATGGAAAGTCCTCAAAAATTAATAATAGAACTACCATATGGCCCAGCAATTCCACTCCTGGGTATTTATCCAAAGAAAACAAAAGCACTAATTAGAAAAGACACATGCACTTCTATGTTCATAGTTATTTACAACAGCCAAGATATGGAAGCAACCTAAATGTCCATCAATAGATAAGTGGAAAAATAAGATGTGGTGTATTTATACAATGGAATATTACTCAGCCATGAAAAAGAATGAAATCTTGTGTAGCAGGAACTGACATAGTGTTGTAGGTCAATTATACTTCAAAAACAAACAAACAAACAAACAAACAAAGAAACTCATAGAAAACGAGATCAGATTTGTGGTTACCAGGCAGGGGAGGGGGCAGGTGGAATTGGATGAAGACAGTCAAAAGTTACAAACTTCTGAGCATCTCCCAACTAAGGCACCTGCTGGATGCTGGTGGAGGACTCTGACACCCAAGGAGATGGGAAGAGCCCCAAAGTGAACCTGTGGGATGTAGGGGGACTGAGGGGGGGGAAGAGAAGTGGAGGTCAGACAGGATTGGAGCTCCTGAGGCTAGGGAGATCGGGAGAGGCAGGCAGGAGGGACTCTGTGGGAAGAGTGGGAGAGGAGCAGAGGGTGATCGACTGGCCTGCTTGGGCCAGGGAGCCTGCTGAGCTCCCAGACCGGTACCACCCCCTCCAAAGCCACATTGAGGCCACACAGGTCCTGGCGGCATAGGAGGGAGGTGGGGGGAGATCAGGAGAGGCAGGTGGGAGGGACCCTCAAGACTGGAGGAGCAGGAGAGGAGAGGAGGGTGTTTGCCCCACCCGCTTGAGCCCAGGAAGCCTGCTGGGATCCCAGGTGAGGTGCCCTGCCACTGAGACCAGGGGTGGGGGGCATGACTGGGGCCCTTCTGTTCCTTGAGCTTAAGCCCCACTTCCCACAGCCCACTGGGCCTTTTCCAGCCCTGTGGGTCCTGAGCATTGGCCATGCTCACCACCCAAACCTTACCCTTGCTTAGGCCACACCCTCAACAGTCAAGGCCTTCCCTTCCCCTGTTTTTCCCTCCTCCTCTTTTTACTATTGTGGTACTGTTGAACCTTCTGGTTGTTGAATCATCTATATTTTTATATTATTTCTAACATATCTGTTAGTTTCCTAGTCTAATTTTATTTTTTACTTTTTATTGTTGTTTTTTGTTTTTGTACTTTTCCTTTCTTTGCTGCTCCAGGCAGCTCTCAAGATCTTGGTTCATGAGCCAAGGGTTGGGCCAAAGCCCCTGGGCTGGGAGCTCTGACTTAAACCACTGCACTGAGAACCTCAGACCCCAGGGAATATTTATCTGAGTGGGGTCGCACTGAGTTCCTCATCTCAGCACCAAGACCCAGCTCTACACAATACCCTACAAAACCCAGTGTTGGAAGCCTCAGGCCAAACAACCAGTAACACAGGAACACAATCCCACACATAAAAAAAGAAAAAAAATTAGATGGCAAAATAATATGTCACAGATGAAGGAGCAAGGTAAAAATCTACAAGATCAAATAAATTAAGAGGAAATAAGCAATCTACTTGAAAAAGAATTCAGAGTAATGACAGTGAAGATGATCTAGAATCTTGGAAATAAAATGTAAGCATGGATTGAGAAAATACAAGAAATGTTTAACAAAGAACAAAAGAACAAACAAACAGAGCTGAACAACATAATAACTGAAATGAAAAATACACTAGAAGGAATCAATAAAAGAATAACTGAGGCAGAAGAATGAATAAGTGAGCTGGAAGGAAAAAAGGAGGAAATAACTGCCTAGAAGCAGAATAAAGAAAAAAGAATGAAAAGAATTGAAGACAACCTCAGAGACCTCTGGGACAACACTAAATGCACCAATATTCAAATTATAGGGGTCCCAGAAGAAGAAGAGAAAAAGAAAGTGTCTGAGAAAGCATTTGAAGAGATTATAGTTGAAAACTTCCCTAACATGGGAAAAGAAAGAGTCAACCAAGTCCAGGAAGCACAGAGAGTCCCATACAGGATAAACCCTAGGAAAAACACATCAAGACACATATTAATCAAACTAACAAAAATTAAGTTCAAAGAAAAATATTAAAAACAGCAAGGGAAAAACAAAAAATAACCTGCAAAGGAATCCCTATAAGGTTATCAACTGATTTTTCAGTGGAAACTCTGCAGATCAGAAAGGAGTGGCAGGATATACTTAAAGTGATGAAAGAGAAAAACCTACAACTAAGATTACTCTACCCAGCAAGGATCTCATTCAGATTCAATGGAGAAGTCAAAAGCTTTTCAGACAAGCAAAGGCTAAGAGAATTCAGCACCACAAAACCAGCTTTACGACAAATGCTAAAGAAACTTCTCTAGGCGGGAAACACAAGAGAAGAAAAAGACCCACAAGAACAAACCCAAGTCAATTTAGGAAATGGTAATAGGAACATATATATCAGTAATCACCTAGAATGTAAATGGATTAAATGCCTTAACCAAAATACACAGACTGGTTGAACAGATACAAAAAAAAGACCCATATATATGCTGTCTACAAGAGACCCACTTCAGACCTACAGACACATACAGACTGAAAGTGAAGGGATGGAAAAAGATATTCCATGCAAATGGAAATCACAAGAAAGCTGGAGTAACAATACTCATAACAGGTAAAATAGACTTTAAAATAAAGACTCTTACAAGAGATAAGGAGGGACACTACATAATGTTCAAAGGATCAATGCAAGAGGAAGATATAACAATTATAAATATTTATGCACCCAACGTAGGAGCACCTCAATACATAAGGCAAATGCTAACAACCATGAGAGGAGAAATCAACAGTAACAAAATAATAGTAGGAGGCTAAAAATTGCCACTTACACCAATGGACAGACTATACAGAGAGAAAAAAAAAAATAAGGGAACACAAGCTTTAAGTGACACAATAGACCAGATATATTTAAATGATATTTACAGAACATTCCACCCGAAAGTGGCAAAATACACTTTCTTCTCAAGTGCACTTGGAACATTCTCCACAATAGATCACATCTTGGGTAACATATCAAGCTTTGGAATATTTAAGAAAATTGAAATCATACCAAGAATCTTTTCTGACCACAATGCTATGAGGTTGGAAATCAATTACAGGAAAAAAAAAATGTAAAAATACAAACACATGGAAGCTAAACAGTGTGTTACTAAATAACCAAGAGATCAATGAAGAAATCAAAGAAGAAATAAAACACATAGAAACAAATGACAATGAAAACACAATGACGCAAAACCTATGGGACACAGCAAAAGCAGTTCTAAGAGGAAAGTTTATAGCAGTTCAACCTCACCTCAAGAAACAAGAAAAATCTCAAATAAACAATCTAACCCTACAGTTAAAACCACTGGAGAAAGAAGAACAAAGAAAAACCAAAGTCAGTGGAAGGAAAGAAATCATAATATCAGAGCAGAAATAAATGAAATAGAAATGCAGAAAACAAGAGCAAAAATCAATCAAACTAAAAGCTGGTTCTTTGAGAAGACAAACAAAATTGATAAACCCTTAGCCAGACCCATCAATAAAAAAAAGAGAGGAGGCAAATCTATAAAATTAGAAATGAAAAAGGAGAAATCAAAACTGACACGGCAGAAACACAAAGGATTTTAAGACTACTACAAACAACTCTATGCCAATAAAATGGACAACCATGAAGAAATGGACAAATTCTTGGAAAGGTACAATTTTCCAAGGATAAACCAGGAAGAATTAGAAAATATAAACAGACCTATCACAAGTAATGAAATTGAAACTGTAATTAAAAAACTTCCACAAACAAAAGCCCAGGCCCAGAAGGCTTCACAGGCGAATTCCATCAAACATTTAGAGAAGAGCTAACACCCATCCTTCTCAAATTCTTCCAAAAATAGCAGAGGGAGGAACACTCCCAAACTCATTCTACGAGGCCATCATGACCCTGATACCAAAACCAGACAAAGATGTCACAAAGAAAGAAAACTACAGGCCAATATCACTGATGAGTATAGATGCAAAAATCCTCAACAAAATACTAGCAAACAGAAACCAACAGCACATTAAAAGGATCATACATCATGATCAAATGGGATTTATCCCAGGGATGAAAGGATTCTTCAGTATACGCAACTCAATCAATGGGATACACCACATTAACACATTGAAGAATAAAAAACATATGATCATCTTGATAAATGCAGAAAAAGGTTTTGAAAAATTCAACACCTATTTATGATAAAAATTAACCAGAAAATGGGCATAGAGGGAACCTACCTCAATATAATAAAGGCCATATAGGACAAACCCACAGCTAACATCTTACTCAATGGTGAAAAACTGAAAGGATTTCCACTAAGATCAGGAACAACAAAAGGATGTTTCTCTCACCACTCTTATTCAACATAGTTTTGGAAGTCCTAACCACATCAATGAGAAAAGAAAAAGAAATAAAAAGAATCAAACCTGAAAAGGAGTAAAGCTGTCACTGTTTGCAGATGACATGATACTATACATAGAGAATCCTAAAGATGCTACCAGAAAATTACTAGGGCTAATCAATGAATTTGGAAAAGTAGCAGGATACAAAATTAATGCACAAAAATCTCTTGCATTCCTATAACCTAATGATGAAAAATCTGAAAGAGAAATTAGGGAAACATTCCCATGTACCATTGCAAGAAAAAGAATAAAATACCTAGGAATAAACCTTCCTAAGGCAATAAAAGACATGTATGAAGAAAGCTATAAGACACTGATGAAAGAAATTAAAGATGATACAAACAGATGGAGATATATACCATGTTTTTGGATTGGAAGAATCAACATTGTGAAAATGACTGTACTACCCAAAGCAACCTACAGATTCAATGCAATCCCTATCAAGCTACCAATATCATTTTTCACAGACCTGGAACAAAATTTTTTACAATTTCTATGGAAACACAAAAGACCACAAATAGCCAAAGCAATCTTGAGAAGGAAAAACGGAGCTGGAGGAATCAGGCTCCCAGACTTAAGACTATGCTACAAAGCTGCAGTAATTAAGAAAATATGGTACTGGCACCAAAACAGAAATATAGATCAATGGAACAGGATAGAAAGCCCAGGGATAAACCCACGCATATATGGTCACCTTATCTTTGATAAAGGAGGCAAGAGTATACAATGGAGAAAAGACAGCCTCTTCAATAAGTGGTGCTGGGAAAACTGGATATCTACATGTAAAAGAATGAAACTAGAACACTCTCTAACACCATACACAAAAATAATCTCAAAGTGGATTAAAAACCTTAATGTAAGGCCAGACACTATCAAACTCTTAGAGGAAAACTTAGGCAGAACACTCTATGACATAAATCACAGCAAGATCCTTTTTTACCCACCTCCTAGAGAAATGGAAATAAAAAGAAAAATAAACAAATGGGACCTAATGAAACTTAAAAGCTTTTGCACAGCAAAGGAAATCCTAAACAAGACAAGAAGACAACTGCCAGAATGGGAGAAAATATTTGCAAACATAGCAACTGACAAAGGATTAATCTCCAAAATATAC
Organism: Phocoena sinus; assembly: GCF_008692025.1. NCBI lineage: Eukaryota > Metazoa > Chordata > Mammalia > Artiodactyla > Phocoenidae > Phocoena > Phocoena sinus. The sequence continues at coordinate 37,434,463 of NC_045770.1, read as the reverse complement.
AAGCAGTTCATGCAGCTCAATATCCAAAAAGCACACAACCCAATCCCAAAATGGGCAGAGGACCTAAACAGACATTTCTTCAAAGATATACAGATTGTCCGCAAACACATGAAAGGATGCTCAGCATCACTAATCATTAGGGAAATGCAAATCAAAACCACAATGAGGTGTCACCTCGCGCTGGTCAGAATGGCCATCATAAAAATTTCTACAAACAGTAAATGCTGGAGAGGGTGTTGAGAAAAGGGAACCCTCTTGCACTCTTGGTGGGAATGTAAATTGATACAGCCACTATGGAGAACAGTATGGAGGCTCCTTAAAAAACTACAAATAGAACTACTATATGACACAGCAATCCCACAACTGGGCATATACCCTGAGAAAACCATAATTCAAAAAGAGTTATGTACCAAAATATTCATTGCAGCTCTATTTACAAGAGCCAGGAGATGGAAGCAACCTAAGTGTCCATCGACAGATGATTGGATAAAGAAGATGTGGCACATATGTACAATGGGATATTACTCAGCCATAAAAAGAAACAAAATTGAGTTATTTGTAACGAGGTGGATGGACCTAGAGTCTGTCATATACAGTGAAGTAAATCAAAGAGAAAAACAAATACTGTAGAGTAGCACATATATATGGAATCTAAAAAAAAAAAATCATTTTGATGAACCTAGGGACAGAACAGGAATAAAGACGCAGAGGTAGAGAATGCACTTGAGGACAGGGGAAGGGGGAAGGGTAAGCAGGACGAAGTGAAAGAGTAGCATTTACATATATACATACCAAATGTAAAGTGGATAGCTAGAGGGAAGCAGCCCCATAGCTCAAGGAGATCAGGTTGGTGCCCTGCGACCACCTCCACCTAGAAGGGTGGGATAGGGAAGGTGGGAGGGAGGCACAAGAAGGAGAGGATATGGGGATATATGTATACATATAGTTGATTCACTTTATTATACAGCAGAAACTAACACACCATTGTAAACCAATTATACTCCAATAAATATGTTAAAAAAAGAAAAAAGTACTATTTATATAATGTCCAACATGATAAATATAATGAACACTGCTGTATGTTGTATGTGAAATTGGTTAAGAGAGTAAATGCTGAGAGTTCTCATCACAAGCAAAAAATTGTTTTCTATTTCTTTAACTTTGTATCTATATGAGATGATGGATATTCACTAAACTTTTGGTGATCACTTCATGACATATGTAAGTCAAATCATTATGTTGTACACCTTATACAGTGCTCTATGTCAATTGTATCTCAATACAACTGGAAGAAGCTAAAAAAAGGAAGTGTACAGCTCATAGTTTGGTATTCATCTCAGTGTGTTTGGGTGGTAATTGCTATTGGACTATTGAGATTGATGACAGGGCATTGGAGAAGAGAAAGAGAAATTTAAATATTTTAATAAAGGGGTTGACTTAAAGATTTGATAAGTACTGATAAGATTGGCTAGGTAACAAGATCCTGTCCAGTTTGCTCATAACTTGATACCAAGTGGCTCAATTTCCAAAAATCAAATAGATGTATTATTTGGCTAATGACTTAATCTCCAGCATTTAGTAAATTTCTTGCCACGTGGTAGGTACTCAATTAACATTTGGTAAATGAATGAATGAATGAATGAATGATTGATTTGTACAAAATTTGAATTTATTGTCAGAACTGAAACATATGATTCAATTTCCATTTTTGGTTTTCTATACTTATTTGAAAACTAGAGTTCTACCATTACTGTCTCTTCCTTGACTCAGCTAGCAAAATAACTTATATAGTATATTAAATATAATAATATTTATCTAGATGATTTTATATCATCTGTCAAGACTATGACTAAACTTAAACCTTTAATAGAAAACAAAAAAACAATCACATACAAAGTGATGTAGAGGAAGCAAAAACATCGTGAACTCTTAAGTAAAACTCATCTGTTCCTACAAATTCCTTTAGGGTACATAATTCTTTAAGAAATATGAAGCACACCTCCATCTGACTCTGTAGTTCTCCTTGTAGTGACTTACGGGATATAGAGACATAGTTAATGCCATTTTTGCTCAAATGGAAAGTCTACATAATCATGGCATAACTCTTTTTATGCTTTCTCTTTTCCATAACACCAACTCAATATGCTACTTAACAAGCATCTAATAACTCAACCAGTAAAATTGGTTTTAGGAAATGAGAAATTTTATTGTGATGTTTGCAAGGGTTTGCCACATCACAACTTTTCATATTATTGGTCCATATCATCAAGAATAAGAGAATCATCATACTACAGAGGAAGGAGTAGTCATAATGTGAGAAATGTTTGAATATAACTCTGCTATTTATTGTACAACTTTGGTTAAGGTACTTAAACTTTTTCAACTTCCTAGATTGTCAGCTCCAGGCAGGCAAAAATTGTTTTTTCCTTGCTGATATATCCTGGTGCTTAGAGAAGTGTAAGGCACTGCTTTATACTTTATTTCATAAATAAATTCATAAATGAATATTTTTATTAAAAAATAGTGAGGTGGGGTAACAAGAATATGAGATATAGTATGCATAGCATTTACCATCGTGGGTAGAACAATTTTAGCAATAGCAGATCATTGCTCAAATATCACCTCCGAAGAGGCTTTCCCTGATCCACCTCTTCACTTTCTGCCCTTTAAAATAGCAATCACCTCCTTTGTTCTTCTCTTTAGTAGTTACCATCATCTAACATTATTTTATTTTACTTCTTTACTTTTAAATTATCTGTTCTTTCCCATTACAACATTAGCTCCATGAAGAAAAGGAGATTTGCATTGTTCGCTGATTGATCTCCTGTTCCTAATCAGTGCTTGGCATACAGTAAGTTCTTTGTAAATGTTGTTGAATGTAGAAGGAGCCAAGAAGAGTTGCTATTACTTTTGTATTCATCATGAGAGTTTAGGGACTGAAATTCCCTTTGGAAATATCTAACTAACTGACCTAATTTAGGGAATGGAAGTGAAGAAATAAATGAATGAAAAGGTCTGAAAAATTTGAACCAAGAAGTTGCATGTGATGAGAAATTACTAAGACTGAAAATGCCATCAGGACAGATGTCAGGAATGTTTTGTTCACATTTCTATTTCTGGTACGGATCACAGTGTCTGGAACTTAGGACCTCCTCAAAAACATTTGCTGAGCAAAATTTTTAAAAAATGAGGTCAGTAAGATTATTGTCCCATCAGATAACTATAGTCATGAGTAGAATAATTTCTCTTTTGTATATTTGGAAAACAAAAATAAGTTTGACAATTACTTAAAAAGTGAGTACCAATAAATATTGTCATGGAATTTGTTCCTTAAAATTTAGGGATAAAATGTCATCTTACTTTATTTGCTCTTAAACAAATGAAATCTGTTTTTAAGTCCTCACTCCAGGGTAGCAGGAAATTCCATCTCACTCATCTTAAGATTCTCCCTCCTTTTTTCTGATGCTGTGCTAGAATGTGGCTGTCTGGAAAGTGGGGGAAATCTCTAGATCTTAGTCTTCAATGGTCACATAAGTACCATAATTATTTTCATTAAAAAAATTAAAGTATAGTTGATTTACAGTACTATATTAATTTCAGGTATACAACATGGTGATTCAATATTTTTATAGATCATACTCTGTTTAAAGGTATAAAATATTGGTTATATCCCTGTGCCATACATTACATCCTTGTATCTTATATATTTATTTATACATTTTTAATTTTTATTTTGTTTTATTGGAGTGTAATTGCTTTACAATGCTGTGTTAGTTTCTGCTGTACAGTGAAATGAATCAGCTATAGGTACACATGTATCCCTTCCCTCTTGGACCTCCCTCCCCATCTCATCCCACTCACCTAGGTCATCACAGAGCACCGAGCTAAGCTCCCTGTGCTATACAGAAGGTTCCCACTAGCTATCTATTTTACACACGGTAGTGTATTTATGTCAAACATAATCTCCCAATTCATCACACCCTCCCCTTCCCCTGTGTCCACACATCTGTTCTCTACATCTGCATTTCTATTCTTGCCCTGCAAGCATATTCATCTGTACCATTTTTCTAGAATTCACATATATGTGTTAATATACAATATTTGATTTTCTCTTTCTGACTTACTTCACTCTGCATGACAGACTCTAAGTCCATGCACATCTCTACAAATGCCACAATTACACTTCTTTTATGGCTGAGTAATATTCCATTGTATATATGTACCACATATTTTTTATCCATTCATCTATCAATGGACATTTAGGTCATCTCCATGTCCTGGCTATTGTAAATAGTGCCGCAATGAACATTGTGGTATGTGACTCTTTTTGAATTATGTTTTTCTCAGGGTGTATGCCCAGTCATGGGATTGATAGGTCATATGGTAGTTCTATTTTTAGTTTTTTTTTTTTTTTTTTTTTGTGTTACGCGGGCCTCTCACTGCCGTGGCCTCTCCCGTTGCGGAGCACAGGCTCCCGACGCGCAGGCCCAGCGGCCATGGCTCACGGGCCCAGCCGCTCCGCGGCATGTGGGATCTTCCCAGACCGGGGCACGAACCCACGTCCTCTGCATCGGCAGGCGGACTCCCAACCACTGCGCCACCAGGGAAGCCCTATTTTTAGTTTTTAAGGAACCTCTACACTGTTCTAAATAGTGGCTGTACCAATTTGCATTCTCACCATCAGTGTAAGATGGTTCCCTTTTCTCCACACCCTCTCCAGCATTTATTGTTTGTAGATTTTTTGATGATGACCATTCTGACCAGCGTGAGGTGACACCTCATTGTAGTTTTGATTTGCATTTTCTAATAATTAGTGATGTTGAGCATCTTTTCATGTGCCTCTTGGACATCTGTATGTCTTCTCTGGTAAAATGTCTATTTAGGTCATCCACCCATTTTTTGATTGGGTTGTTTGTTTTTTGATATTGAGCTGCATGTGTTGTTTGTGAATTTTGGAGATTAATCCCTTGTTGGTCGCTTTGCTTGCAAATATTTTCTCCCATTCTGTGTATTTTCTTTCGATTTTGTTTATGGTTTCCTTTGCTGTGCAAAAGCTTTTAAGTTTCACTAGGTCCCATATGTTTATTTTTGTTTTTATTTCCATTTCTCTATGAGGTGAGTCAAAAAGAATCTTGCTGTGATTTATGTCATAGAGTGTTCTGCCTATGTTTTCCTCTAAGAGTTTTGTAGTATTTGGCCTTACATTAGATCTTTAATCCATTTTGAGTTTATTTTTGTGTATTATGTTAGGGAGTGTTCTAAATTCATTCTTTTACATGTGGCTCTCCAGTTTCCCCAGCATTATTCATTGAAGAGAATGTCACTTTTCCATTGTGTATTCTTGCCTCCTTTGTCATAGATTAGGTGACCATAGGTGCATGGGTTTATCTCTGGGCTTTCTATCCTGTTCCACTGATCTATATTTCTGTTTTTGTGCCAGTACCAAAATGTTTTGATGACTGTATCTCTGCAGTATAGGCTGACATCAGGGAGCCTGATTCCTCCAGATCCATTTTTCTTTCTCAAGATTGCTTTGACTATTCAGTGTCTTTTGTGTTTCCGTACAAACTGTAAATTTTTTTTTCTAATTCTGTGAAAAATGCCATTGTTAATTTGACAGGGATCACATTGAATCTGTAGATTGCTTTGGGTAATATAGTCATTTTCAGAATGTTGACTCTTCCAATTCAGGAACATGGTATATCTTTCCATCTGTTTGTGTCATCTTTGATTTGTTTCATCAGTGTTTTATAGTCTTCTGAGTACAGGTATTTTTCCTCTTTAGGTTGTTTAATTCCTAGGTATTTTATGCTTTTTGATGTAATGGTAAGCCAGATTGTTCCCTTAATTCCTCTTTCTGATCTTTCAGAAAGTGTATAGGAATGCAAGGAATTTCTGTGCATTAATTTTGTATCCTGCAACCTTGCCAAATTCATTGATTAGTTCTAGTATTTTTCTGGTCATATCTTTAGGATTTTCTATGTACAGTTTGATGTCATCCGCAAATGATGACAGTTTTACTTTTTCTTTTCTAATTTGTATTCCTTTTATTTGTTTTTCTTCTCTGATTGCCATGGCTAGGACTTCCAAAACTATGTTGAATAATAGTGGTGAGAGTGGACATCCTTGTCTTCTTCCGGATCGTACAGGAAATGCTTTCAGTTTTTCACCATTGAGAATGATGTTTGCTGTGGGTTTGTTGTATGTGGCTTTTATCATGTTAAGATAGGTTCCCACTATGCCCACTTTCTGGGAAGTTTTTATCATAAATAGGTGTTGAACATTGTCAAAAGCTTTTTCTGCATCTATTGAGATGATCATATGTTTTTTTCTTTAATTTGTTAATATGGTGTATCACATTGATTGATTTGTGTATATTGAACAATCCTTGCCTCCCTGAGATAAATCCCACTTGATCATGGTGTATAATCCTTTTAATGTGTTGTTGGATTCTGTTTGCTAGGATTTTGTTGAGGATTTTTGCATATGTATTCATCAGTGTTACTGGTCTGTAATTTTTTTTTTTGTGCTTTGTCTGGTTTTGTTATCAGGGTGATGGTGGCCTTGTAGAATGAGTTTGGGAGTGTTCCTCCCTCTGTTATATTTTGGAAGTGTTTGAGAAGGATAGGTGTTAGCTCTTCTCTAAATTTTTGATAGAGTTCACCTGTGAGGCCACTTGGTCCTGGACTTTTGTTTGTTGGAAGATTTTTAATTACAGTTGCAATTTCATTACTTGTGATTGGTCTGTTTATATTTTCTAATTCTCCCTGGTTCAGTCGTGGAAAGTTGTACCTTTCCAAGAATCTGTCCATTGCCTCCAGGTTGTCCATTTTATTGGCATATAGTTCCTTGTAGTAGTGTCTTATGATCCTTTGTATTTCTGTGGTGCCAGTTGTAGTTTCTCCTTTTTCATTTCTAATTTTATTCCTTTGAGTCCTCTCCCTTTTTTTCTTGATGAGTCTGGCTAAAGGTTTATCCATTTTGTTTATCTTCTTAAAGAGCTAACTTTTTTTTTTTAATTAATTTATTTTTTGGCTACATGCGATCTTCTTTGCTGTGCATGAGCTTTCTCTAGTTATAGAGAGCTGGGTCTGCTCTTAGTTGCAGTGCATGGGCTTCTTTTGCGGTGGCTTCTCTTGTTGTGGAGCACGGGCTCTAGGCACATGGGCTTCAGTAGTTGTGGCATGCGGGCTCATCAGTTGTGGTTCACAGGCTCTAGAGCACAGGCTCAGTAGTTGTGGCGCACAGGCTTCGTTGCTCCGTGGCATGTGGGATCTTCCCAGATCAGGGCTCGAACCCATGTCCCCTGCATTGGCAGGTGTATTCTTAACCACTGTGCCACCAGTGAAGTCCGCAAAGAGCCAAATCTTAATTTTATTAATCTTTGCTATTGCTTTCTTCGTTTCTATTTCATTTACTTCTGATCTGATCTTTATGATTTCCTTCCTTTTACTAACTTTGGGTTTTTCTTGTTCTTCTTTTTTTAGTTGTTTTAGGTGTAAGGTTAGATTTTTTGTTTGAGATTTTTCTTGTTTCTTGGGGTGAGCTTGAATAGCTCTGTCCCATAGGTTTTGGATCATCCTGTTTTTGTTTTTCTTTTTTTTTTTTCGGTACGCGGGCCTTTCACCATTGTGGCCTCTCCTGTTGCGGAACACAGGCTCTGGACATGCAGGCTCAGCAGCCATGTCTCACGGGTCCAGTTGCTCTGTGGCATGTGGGATCTTCCTGGACTGGGGTACGAACCCATGAGCAGCATGAGCAGGCGAACTCTCAACCACTGTGCCACCAGGGAAGCCCTTGTTGTCATTTTTCTCTAGGTATTTTAAAATTTTTTTCTATGATTTCTTCACTGTTCTCTTGGTTATTTAGCAGCACACTGTTTAGCCTCCATGTGTTTGTGTTGGTTACAGTTTTTTTTTTCCTGTAATTTATTACTAATTTCATAGTGCTGTGGTGGGATAAGGTGCTTGATATAATTTCAATTTCCTTAAATTTTCCAAGTCTTGGTGTGTGACCCAAGATGTGATCTATCTGGCACAATGTTCCATGTGCACTTGAGAAGAAAGTGTATTCTTCCACTTTCAGGTGGAATGTCCTATAACTATGAATTAAGTCTATCTAGTTTATTGTGTAATTTAAATCTTGAGTTTCCTTATTTATTTTCTGTCTGGATGATCTTTCCATTGTTGTAAATGAGGAGAAGTCCCTCACTATTGTGTTACTGTCACTTTTCCCTTTTATGGCTGTTAGCATTTGCCTTATGTATTGAGGTGCTCCTATGTTGGGTGCATAAATATTTACAATTGTTATGTTTTCTTCTTGGACTGATCCCTTGATCATTATGTAGTGTCCTTCCTTATCTCTTGTAACAGTCTTTATTTTAAAGTCTATTTTATCTGTTATGGGTATTGCTACTCCAGCTTTCTTTTGGTTTCCATTTTCATGGAATGTCTTTTTCCATACCCTCACTTTCAGTCTGTATGTCTCCCTAGGTCTGAAGTGGGTCTCTTGTAGACAGCATATATACAGATCTTGTTTTTGTGTATCCATTCAGCCAGTCTGTGTCTTTTGGTTGGTGCATTTAATCCATTTACATTTAAGGTTATTATCGATATGTATGTTCATATTATCATTTTATTAATTGACTTGGATTTGTTTCTGTGAGTCTTTTTCTTCTTTTATGTTTCCTGCCTAGAGAAGTTCCTTTAGCATTTGTTGTAAAGCTGGCTTGGTGGTGCTGAATTTTCTTAGCTTTTGCTTGTCTGTAACTTTTGATTTCTCCATTGAGTCTGAATGACATCCTTATTGGGTAGAGTGGTCTTTGTTGTAGGTTTTTCCCTTTCATCACTTTAAATATATCCTGCCACTCCCCTCTTGCTGGCAGAGTTTCTGCTGAAAAATCAGCTGATAACCTTATGGGGATTCCCTTGTATGTTATTTGTTGCTTTACCCTTGCTGCTATAAATATTTTTTCTTTGAATTTAATTCTTGGTAGTTTGATTAATATGTGTGTCAGTGTGTTTCTCCTAGGGTTTATCCTGTATGGGACTCTCTGTTCTTCCTGGTCTTGGGTGGCTATTTCCTTTCTCATGTTAAGGAAGTGTTCAACTATAGTCTCTTCAAATATTTTCTTAGACCCTTTCCCTTTATCTTCTTTTTCTGGGACTCCTATTATTCGAATGTTGGTGCATTTAATGTTGTTCAGACGTCTTTGAGACTGTCCTTGATTCTTTTTATTCTTTTGTTTTTTTATCCTGTTCCTTGGCAGTTATTTCCCCCTTTCTATCTTCCAGCTCACTTATTCACTCTTCTGCCTCAGTTATTCTGCTATTGATTCCTTCTAGTGTATTTTTTGTTTCAGTTATTGTGTTGTTTATCACTGTTTGTTTGTTCTTTAGTTGTTCTAGGTCTTTGTTAGACATTTCTTGTATTTTCTCAATCCATGGTTCCATTCTATTTCCAAGATTTTGGATCATCTTTACTATCATTACTCTGAATATTTTTTCAAGTAGGTTACCTATTTCCTCTTCATTTATTTGGTCTTGTAATTTTTTATCTTTCTCCTTCATCAACAACATATTTTTTTGTCATCTCATTTTTTATGGGTGGGGCTGTATTCCTGTCTACTGGTTGTTTGGCCTGAGGTATCCTGCACTGGAGTTTGCATGCAGTTGGGTAGAGCCAGGTCTTGGTGCTGACATGAGGACCTTCAGGAGACCTCACTCCAATTAATATTCCCGATGGTCTGAGTTTCTCTGTTAGTCCAGTGGTTTGGACTCAGCACTCCCACCACAGGAGCTCAGTCCCAGACCCCAGGCTGGGAATTAAGATCCCATATGTCATGCGGCATGAGAAAAGAAAAGTAAAAAAAAAGGAACAGTATAATAACAAAGAAAAAAATTAAAATAAATTAGAAAAATAAAAAAATATATTAGGAAAATTAAAAATATAAGTGAAACAACTACAACAAGGTAAAACAGAATCACAATGGAAAAAAGAGAAAAAGGGGGAAACAAGCCAAAAGGAGTAGAAGAATAAAAAAAATAAAGAATAAAATAAAATTAGAAAAATAAAAATTCTATTAGAAAAAATAAAAATATTTATGACTCAAAAACAATAAGGTAAAACAGAACAGCAACCTAAAAAAAAAAAAAAAAAAGTCAGGAAAAGGCCTTGACTGTGGAGGGCAGAGCTTTGGTGGGAGATGGAGCTTAGGTGGAGGTGGGGCCTAGCCTATGGACCCACGTGGCCAGAAAATGCCTGGGGGTGGGGCCTAAGCTCAGGACCCCCACGGCAGGGAAAAGCAGCACGACTGGAGGGGGGGTCTCAAAGTGTTCAGAGGTAAGGTTCTGGGTGGGGATATGTGGGTGGGCTTTAGACCTAGTGCAGTCAGATGGGGTGTCAGAGTACGGCGTGTAGAAGTAAGGCCCTGGGTGTGTGTGGGTGCAGGGCTTAAGCTTAGTGTGGCTGGAGGGAGCCTCAAAGGGTGGAGGATTAGGCCTGGGACCTCAATGGGCTCCCCAGGGCCCAAGTGGGCAGGGGTAACCCTGGCTGTGCTCCCTTCCAATCCTCTACTCTCCCAAGGGTCTCCATTGTCACTGATCCCCTAACCGTGGGTGGGCCCCTCTGGGCCTGGGAACACCTCCTTTCCCCCAGCCACCCCTCAGGGGCACCAGTCCCATTCCACCTCCACTTCTCCTCTCCCTCCCTCCCCCACATGTCCTACTCAGTCACTCGGGGGTTCCTCCCATCCCCTTAGCTCTCCGTGATCCACCACCAGTTCCTGGTAGGTGCCTTAGTTGTGTGGAGATGTGAACTCCATGTTCTCCTAGTCTGCCATTCAACTCCACTCCTTCTTATTAATTTTTAACATAATAGTTTGTACCTCTTAATAGATCTTACACAATACCACTGTCTAGCCTGACCCTCCACCTTCCTCAGAGTGGACTTAAAGGTTTCCTTCCAAATGGTCTTCTCTGGTGATTATGAATTTCTATCAGAGAACAACATGGATACTGTCCAGGCCTTGTGTTTATGGGCAAACCCACACCAGTAACCCACATTGATCTCTCATCTCTGCAGATAGGGTATGGTTCTTCATTATTCCCTGGAAATCTGGTACCTTCTTTCCTCATTGTCCTGGAGAAACTCAACTTTTTCCTACAAATTTGAGTCCTTTTTTTCCCTATATCTTTGAACTACTTTTATACCAGCACCTTCTGATGAAGCACCAACTCTCAAGCAAGATCTGATGGCAGGAACTGGGGATATTTTCCTCCATGTGCTTGGTTCTGTCACATAATGTTTGTCAAGGTCCTTGGGTTAGGGAGGCTAGATTCTGGACACATGGTCTGGTCATTGATTTAAAATGGGGAAGGTCTGGTACCTCTTTTTTTTTTTTTATTCTTTATTTATTTATTTTTTACATCTTTATTGGAGTATAATTGCTTTACAATGGTGTGTTAGTTTCTGCTTTATAACAAAGTGAATCAGTTATACATATACATATGTTCCCATATCTCTTCCCTCTTGCGTCTCCCTCCCTCCCACCCCTCTAGGTGGTCACAGAGCACCCAGCTGATCTCCCTGTGCTATGTGACTGCTTCCCACTAGCTATCTATTTTACATTTGGTAGTGTATATATGTCCATGCCACTCTTTCACTTTGTCATAGCATATGGGGAGGGGGAGGGGTAAGCTGTGATAACTCTTATTTTTGACTTTTTATAGCAGGGAGGATAAAACATAATTTTTGTCTAAATAAATAATCCTTTGAATGTTCCCCAAGTAAATTTTTTGTGCCTTAAAAATAGTTTCCGGGCTTCCCTGGTGGCGCAGTGGTTGAGAGTTCGCCTGCCGATGCAGGGGACGTGGGTTCGTGCCCCGATCCGGGAAGATCCCACATGCCGCGGAGCGGCTGGGCCCGTGAGCCATGGCCGCTGGGCCTGCGCGTCCGGAGCCTGTGCTCCGCAGCGGGAGAGGCCACAACAGTGAGAGGCCGGCGTACCGCAAAAAAAAAAAGAAAAAAAAAAAAAAAAAAAAAATAGTTTCCCCACTGAGTTGTCTCTTTTGAGTGTGGCTCAGATACTTGTGCATCTGCTTTCCATAAGCAGTTATTCTCATAAGTAAAGCAATGTCTCAGATATGTGTTATATTCTCTCTGAGCATTCTAAAATTTGAGTATGTGAAATTACCTTCAAGAATAAACTTAGAGGGCTTCCCTGGTGGCACAGTGGTTGAGAGTCCGCCTGCCAATGCAGGGGACACGGGTTTGTGCCCCAGTATGGGAGGATCCCACATGCCACAGAGCGGCTAGGCCCGTGAGCCATGGCCGCTGAGCCTGTGCGTCTGGAGCCTGTGCTCCACAATGGGAGAGGCCACAACAGTGAGAGGCCCGCATATGGAAAAAAAAAAAAAAAAGAAAGAAAAAAAAGAAAAAGAATAAAGTTAGATAAGTTGAATTGCATTTGGAGATACCTTTATAGTATTAGATGTCTTAGACTTAAAAACTATCAGAAAACTAATTTAGATGTAGTTTATAGCTATGCCGTCTTTATCTTCCTTGTCCAAGCTCTTCAGGCCCTGTTTATATTTGGGGATCTTATTTCTTATCCTCCTGAAATCTGACATGGGCTGTCTTGCCATGAATCCTTTAATGGTTGGAAGGGGAAAGTTTTGCCACTACCAGCCTTTGTCTCAAATTGGAGTTTTTTAAAATTCGGTGGGTCTTTCGGCCACTTTCTTTTCTAGTTCCTGAGTCATATGTAGAAGTGAAGATGTGCCAGAAAGTCTAATGTCCTGCAGGACAAGTTTGAATCTTTCCCCTCATACCTCTCTGGTTTATCAATATCCACTAAGTATATTTTAGCTTTATAATACTTGTTTAGAGTTCTGTTTATGAGTCCACAAAGCCAAAGAGGTACTTTAGCTTCTTAAACATGTAGTGGTAGTAATTATCTTTGAAATGTTTTACCTTTGCACCTGAGCAGTGTTCTTTTTTACCTTCACTTTGTGTTTAGGTTTTCTCTTCTGATTCACAGAGCTGTGTGAGTGTGTGTCTGTCTGTATGTGTGTGTGTTTCCCAGGCACAATATCGATAGCTGATCCTATTTGTCAAGGTACCAGATTTGCCTTCCTTGTGAAATGAGCTCTTAGGGGACCTACAGAAGGACATTCAGAACAGCCATGACTTTTCACTGCCTTGCCCAGTTGCCATCTGCTGTAGCTGGCAAAATCAGGGCTGTTATTCCTGAACATCCCTTCTTTCTCTGGCTAAATGATTCTGAGCATTTTGTGGCCAGTGGTCTCTGAATCAGTTTTTAGTATCAGTTAAATGCAGATACATTTTCATTTGGATGGTAATTCAGGAAGATGATCTATACTGCTCTCTTGTTTTCAATATGACCAAAGCTGTATCTAAAGTGCTCAGAGAATTCAGCCAGACACACCTAGAGCTGTAATAGAATGCTTAGAAGCTGTGTCCCTATAGCAATCTGCTTCTGAAGGTAGCAGCCACATGGCCTTGTTTAAGAGTTGCTACTATAGCACTTGAGTAATAGGCCCTCTCCAAGACTCAAATATCTCTTCTTTTGGAACTGGCTATACATCCCCAGAAAATACCATCATTTCTAGAAATTCATCGTTTATATTGGAGGCTGAAGGTATTTTTGCAACACATTGTTTTAAAAATTAGATTTTAACTGAATTTACATTCATGCTTGAGACATGACAGTGTTCCCATATCCACGGCATCTGCAAATTCCTTCTTCAAGAAAATGTTCTCTCTTAGAAATTCAGAACCTGAGAATAGCACCTTAAAAAATCATCTTCAGTGATATGTTTGCTCCCTCTCCCTTTGGAATATTCTGCTCTCAATTTATATCTACCTAAGGGTGTTAGTAACCATTCATAAAAATCTCTCTTTAAACTGAATCTCAGCATGGTCCACTTATACTTGTTGTTTCTTCTTATTATTGTTAATCTCAAAGTTAAAAGTGGTTATTATCATTTCTCATCTGTCTGAATTATTTTTTCAACATGGTCTTTGCTATGGTTTAAAAATCATTAAGCTCAAATTGCAGGAGTTATGATTAGTCCATAGTGCAGTTATGATTTGTAGGAATACTTTTAGTAATGTTGAGTATGGTCTCAATGAGCAGCAAGTATAAAGTTCTCTATAACCTTTGAGGGCAAGAGAAGGAAATATTAGTTTATTTACTCTAAATTAATTTAAATTTGGCCCTGAGGCCCCAATTTTTAACATGGTGAAAAATTAAATCTCAATTTTGGTTTTAGAGTTTTTTTCTCACTACCTAGTTTTCATAACAATCTGGCATTGGGAGACAGCTAGCAGAGTGTTTATAAAGCAAATTAGAAACTTCTTTTTATTCCTTGGTGGTGTTTGTTATTACTTTGCTTCATCTGTTGCTTGATGCCACTGTTGGGCTTGTCCTTTGTCATCATCTGGACACTGATAGCCTGAGTGTGTTTAAAGACACTCCTTAAAGTAGTCCTCTCCATTGCCTGATAATTGGACTGTGTACAACTTCATTCATTCTCATGACTTTGGAGCTTAATTGCCAGCCATGCCCATCATCTGTTACCGAATGTTGGTAACCAGATGCAAGGAGGACATAAGTGTGCACTATTCATGGCAATGTGCACATGTCTACAAATCACCCTTTTTCCTTTCAGCTCTCAGAATCAGGTCCTTTCTCCTTCCTCTGAATAGGACTTTAGTTCTCAAACAATAGAGAAAACTTCTTTTTCTGGGTGGCTGGCAATGTCTGTTTCTAGCTGCACAATACAAAAGCCAATCACACTCTCTAAAAAAGAAAACCTTGACTTTTTCGCATATAGGAAGGGTAAAATATCTTTTACTTTTTTTTATCTTTCTCAATAACAAGAAGTGAAAATTAATAATTCAATATATTTTCCTATCACTGTATAAATCCATTGAATATGTTTCCATGAAAACAGCTAACAGGTCACTCTTCTCATCGTTGCAACCCCAGATTGCTGGGTGCATTGTTGTCATTGATAACTGGGTTGAGTGTTGAATTTTCATTTGGGTTGCTTTTATCTTGTATGTAGACATATCCACAGTGAAGAAACCTAGCTATAGCTGTAGATTTCTTATTGCTGATTATATTCATTTACTGTAGATACATCAATAAATAAAACATATAAATTTAAAAATTGCTTCTTTTGTGGAATCTACATTCTAGTGGGGCAGTGGCTGAGATAGAGATAATAAAGGAAATAAATAAGTAAAATATATATTATGACTGATGATGATAAGTGGCATAGAGAAAACTAAGGGAGAGGAGAGAGAGAGTGAAAATGCAAAAAGTGGCAGTTGAAATTCATAAAGGGGAGCACAAGAGTGCTTTCATTATTAGAAAGATGATATCTGAGGAAAGATCTAGAATAAGTGAGAGAATTTGCCATGTGTAAAACTCCTAGGTACAGAGAAAAAGAAACGCTGAACCATAAGGCAGAATCATGCCTGCTTGTTTGAGAAATAGCAAAGAGGCCTTGTTTGACTGGCTTGGGTTGACTGAAGAGGAGAATGATAATAAACAGTAGAGGGGTAAGGAGAACCAGATTATATAGAGCCTTGAAAATCATATTAGGACTCTAGATTTTTATCCCAATGAAATACTGAAATATCATATATTTTTGGATAAAGGGGAGACATGATTTGATTTGAGTTTTAATAACATCACTCTGATTGCTCTATTGAGAATCGATTGTTTGAGGTGGGAAGAAGGACAGAAGCATGTGATCAGTTAAGAAGCTCTTGAAATAATCCAAGTAATTGATGATGGTGGCTTGCACTTGGGATCTATCTGGGCAGGTAGGGAAAAGTGGTGAAATTCTGTCTCTATTTTGAAAGTAGAGCTAACAGGAACCTAGAACTTTCATGATCAAATTAAATTTATGTGTTCATATTTTATTTTCACTGTGTTTTGCATCTTTAATCAGTAATTCCATTGAATTTCTCAAAGAAAGTAGAAGAAAGGAAATGACTGATTGAGCTGGGCCTGTGACTGAACTGTTAAGAATGCCTGTTTTAAAGAGTTATATGATACCTAAGGCTGTAATGGTTTTATTCAGGAAGAATAGAAAGTTAAGTCTCTCACTAAATTCTTAGTTTACTGTACCATTTAGATTTCACTGCAAGTTTTACAACATCATAACACAAGTCTTAGTGGTGGATGGATACTTGTGGAGCTGCAACACAGCATGAATTCTTCCTGACACCTATTGGGTTATATACTGCGATATCCATAAAAGAACTACAACTAGTCCAATCATTATTCTTGAGAATGAGAAAAACACCTACTCCTCTTAAAATAATAATAAAGAACAGTGGGATACAAAATCCCATTAGGAAGATCACATGCAGGACTTTGCATTACTAATTTGCAGAAGAGAAAACATGCTTCAGTGAAATTTGTCAGAGCAATGTCACATGGGGCTCTCTCATGAGAAATTAATAGACAATCAAAGAAAACCAGAAGGCTCCTATTTTTTGTAGATTCAGAGCTAGGCAGTTATTTATTTTTGTAGTTTTCTCTTAATAGTCCAGTAGTTTCTGCCATGCAGCAATTTCATTAAAGCTTTGATCATACCAGTAATATAAACTCAAGCTTTCTGCAAAAGCTTCATTGCCCTAAAGAGTTCGTAATTGTCCAAATTGTTTTTAGAGTTTTGCTTGGATTCATCACGTACAAGTAAAAATTAATTAACCCCACAGTTTCTGCAATGCCATGATATTAGTGTGTCAAAACTTGTCTTTCTAAATGGTATTTCTTCATATCACACTCGTTGTGGGGTTGGCTGTAAATGTGATTTGTGGAACCATTACTGAAGTACTAGACCTAATTGACTTCTCTTAGCTTTATGACTACATAAAAAAAGTTCTGCCGTAGTAATGATAATTCTTTTGAAGTTCTCTGGTTGGAAATCCGTGGCTGTATATTTTTCCAGTGAGGCAAGACTTTATGTTATTTAGAATTTCTAATGCAGCTATAGCTGAGGAACAATATGGCAGACATGTTTGATTCTTGTCATTATTACCATCATTATCTTTATCTGCTGCATATGCTGAGCTCCTGCTCTATTGGTAGTACTGTATTTGGCCTTGTTGTGGAAACTGTACACCAGGGATGAGAAACAGCAAATGAGTGGTTCACATGTTGTATGAGGGGGTGTATTTTATTTGACCACTGCTAAAGTATATTTATAACAAGAGCTTTAGTATTGGAAGACTGAGCTTTCCTCATAAATATGAGAGACCTGAGACTCTTAGATTGATTATTCTAAATTTGAGGATTTGCTTTAGTTAATTTTATAATATCTGAAAATAGATGAAATATTTACAAAATGAAGATTGCTTTGAACATTAAAATAAGATCAAAATTAGAGAATGTGTAACAATTCTCTCTCTTTTGATCATTCTTTCTATGCTCATGTTAAAAGTACTGCTAATCAGTGCACACCAGCCATTTGTTGGTAAAGATGAAGAGGAAAAAGCCACGCTTCAAACAAACATTGTGAAGGTAGTAGCAAAATATGGTAATAGATTAAATGACAGCATAGCATAGTAAAGTGGGAGGATATTTCCTTGTTTTGCCTGGGCTTCAGTTCTTCCCCACTTCCCATATCTCTTGTATTTTGAATCAAGTGGTCAATAATAATATTATACATCTCTCTGGCTAGAGATATGTAGGTAATCTGGGCTTGACCAGTCTCTATGGCAAACAGTAATTGTCCAAGGGGTGGGCTCATGACCTAAGTGGATGTATTCATCATCTACTGCTGCTGTAACAAATTATGCAAATTTAAAACAAAGTGAAATTATTATGATATGATTTTATAGGTTAGAAATCCAGTATAGGTCTCACTGAGCCAAAAGTAAGGGATTCCCTTCTACAGGCTTGGAGAGAATCCACATCCATGCTCATTCAGTTGTTAGCAGAATTCAGTTCCATCCAATTGTAGGGCTGAACTCTCAGTTCCCTTGCTAGCTGTCAGTTTAGGGCTCCTGGTAGCTCTGGAGACCTCTTCTTAGTCTTTGCATAGCTGCCTACATCTCAGAACCAGACAAAGGGCATCAAATCTTTCTTACATCTACCATCTACAATCTCTCTGACCTACTTATCCACCTTCCTCTTACTTTTTAAGACTTCATGTGATTTGTATTGGGCCCACTGGGATAATTCAGGATAATCTCTACATACATAGACTCTTAACCTTAATCACATCTGCAAAATCCATTTTGTCATGTAAGGGAACATATTTACAAATTCTAGGGATTAGGGATGTTTGGGGGTTGATATTCTGCCTAACCCAGCAGGGTAACAAACATCATTCCCAGGAGTTGATATATGTTTGCTAGCCTTAAGAAACTCCTCTTGCTGGGTTTACAGAGATGGCCACTGTAAGTTTGGAGCAGTTGGTGGATCTTTCCTCAAGGTTCATAGAGGAAGTTCATCTGTAATGATAGAGAATGAAACTGATACCAAGAAAAGTGACAGAAAGAAGAGAGATACAGATAGATCCTGACATGTTTTTAAGCACTTAGACCCAATCTTGCCTAAAAGTAACCATATCTTGGATTTCTAAGGATAAGAAATAAACAAAAAAACCTTCATTATTTATCTCATTGGAGTTATTTTTATTTCTTATAAACACTTTGTAAATTGCTACCTAGAAGTGTTACAAGCAACAGAAACTGAAATACAGAACTGGCTGAATTGAGTTAGGGTTGTGGACAGTGAAGATCATGCTATTGCTGGTTGGAAGCTTCTTTTGTACTAGCAAAGTAAACAGTATATTAATGAATCACCTCTCATACTTTGGAAATTAGGCTTATGGAACCTGGGGTTCTGAAGTACATATTAGAAAAACCTTAGGTTGCTAGCATGTGTTGGCAAATTCTTGAGGGTTTTGAGAAGTTCCAGTAAGAAATAAACATTGGTATAATTGAACCATTTGATAGCAGAAAGAAGATACATTTAACTTTGTCAAGAGAAACCATTTCTACCTGTGGCCAGTGACCTCCGACAACTGAGGGCCAGATTATCACAAACCTAATATTTGAAAAATTCAAATTCTCTTTCTTACTCTGAATCTTGTGCAATTAAACAGAGGAAGATAAAAATCATAGTAGGAAATAAGAATGGGACCCCAAAAGAGCCAAAGAAGTTGAAGAAATGATGGTGCAGGCTTTTGCTAGTATCTTTTGATGTGTAATTTTTGCATGACAAAAGTTTATAATTTCTCTCATGGTAAAGCACCTTCCATTAAGATGCAATTTGGAATAAGGGAGCAGATTGGTTATGTCTCAACACAACATTTTGTGAGAGGCAGAGATTGAAGTAGTTAGCCTGAAGTCCAGTATTATGGGAAGAAGCTCATGGCTTCCTGTTAAAATCAGGATCTTCTACATTTTATGGCTTTAGTTATTTGTTGTTGCCCAAAATTGAATAAGCTGATGGACTGCCATACTTTTAATATAGCAGTTATATAGAGAAATCATAAATTGGGAAAACAAATGCTTATGGATATTCAACACATAAGCCAATTCCTAGGTCCCCTAGCCATGGCAATGGAAGGAATCAAAGCCAACCTTCCAGCTGACCAATGATGGAAATGCAGAGGGATCAAGAAATAAAATGGAGACCGTTTTAACCATTGAGATTTGTCAGGTTATTTGTTCCCTAGAATAAACTACCCTACCTTTAATGATACATTCTTTTTTACATTTTCACTTTACTATTGCTTTCCAGATGTCATTTAATCATAGATTGATGCTCTTGGAGGAACAACACCCACTATCGGGAGTGGGAAAATTATTTCCCACTTCCACATACCCATGTGGAGAAACTATCATAGGGTGAAAACGCTCCTGGATTCTCGTTGTCCCCTTAATCATTCCTCCTCCAGGGACAGAAGAACCAACTAATTAAAATGAGATTGGCTGAATACATTGGGCATGCATAGCTCATCTTCTTTCCTTCTCTCTATGGGATCTTCTTGATCTTGAAGAACATCTGTTTTGCTTTGTACTTGACCATGTGGTAAGCTGAGAAAAATATAGGTCTTATGCCTGCCAGGGAAGGTCTGCTGTTGCCTGGCTCTCCCTAGGACTCCATGGGCAATTCTGATTAATTCAGGGGAAAGTAAGAGCAAGTCTTTGACTCAGAGCTAAAACCCCATTATATGATTACTTTTAGATCAATAATAATATTTATTTTTGATCTCTGTCTGACTCCTGTGTCTATTTCTCAATAGACAAACTCAGGAGGAAAAAAACTGTATATGTATAAGTTATTATGGAACTTATGTTGGATGCAGTTATTGGATGAGAGTGTGTGCCGTCATCCCTTAGTTTTTCTTCTTTTTTCAAATTATTCTTTTTTAGAGCTTTTTGAGGTACAATTGACAAATAAAATGCTAAGATATTTAAACTATACAACGTATGACTTGATATACATATACATTGGGAAAGGATTCTCCCCACATTGAGTTAATTAATGCACCCATCACCTCTGATCCTTACCTTTTTGTGTGTGTGAGAACATATAAGTTCTATTCTCAGCAAATTTCAGTTATACAATACAGTGTTATCAACTATAGTCTCCATGTTATACATTAAGGTCTCATACCTTATTCATCTTATAACTGAAAATTTGTACCTTTTTCCCAATTCCCCTCACCCTCAGCTACTTATTTCTGTAAGGTTGATTTGTTTTGTTTTTCAGATTGCACATGTAAGTGACACCATGTACCATGCAGTTTTTGTCTTCCTCTGTTTGGCTTATTTCACTTTTCATGGTGCTGTCCAGTTTCATCCATGTTGTTGCAAATGACAGGATTCCCTTCTTTGTAAAGGCTGAACGATATTTCAGTGTATATATTTTCTTAATCAATTCTTCCACTAAATGGGCAGTTAGTTTTTTCCATATCTTGGATATTGTGAATAATACTATAATGAACAAGGAAGTAGCGAACATCTTTGAGATAATTATTTTTGTTTCCTTTAGCTATATATCCAGAGTAGGATGGCTGAATCATAGAGTATTTCTATTTTAATGTTTTGAAGAACC
The DNA here is from genome assembly GCF_008692025.1 of Phocoena sinus. Classification (NCBI taxonomy): domain Eukaryota; kingdom Metazoa; phylum Chordata; class Mammalia; order Artiodactyla; family Phocoenidae; genus Phocoena; species Phocoena sinus. The sequence continues at coordinate 37,413,345 of NC_045770.1, read as the reverse complement.
TCTATACCATTGACCATAATGGCTGTGCCAGTTTGCATTCCCACCAACAGTGTACAAAGGTTCCCTTTTCTTCAGATCCTTGCCAGCACTTATTTTTTCCTTTTTTTCTTTTGCGGTACATGGGCCTCTCACTGTTGTGGCCTCTCCCATTGTGGAGCACAGGCTCTGGCCGCACAGGCTCAGTGGCCATGGCTCACGGGCCTAGACACTCCGTGGCATGTGGGATCTTCCTGGACTGGGACACGAACCCATGTCCCCTGCATCGGCAGGTGGACTCTCAAACACTGTGCCACCAGGGAAGCCCTTTGCCAGCACTTATATCTTACCTTTTTGATAATAGACAACTAACAGCTGTGAGGTGATATCTCACTGTGGTTTTCATTTGGATTCTGCTGTTGTTGGATCAAATGTTCTACATATATCTGTTAAGTCCGTCTTCTCTAATATATCATTTAAGTTCAATGTTTCCTTATTGATTCTCTGTCTGGATGACCTATCCATTGTTGAAAGTGGGGTATCGAAGTCTCTCCCTTTATTATTATATTGCTGTCTGTTTCTCCCTTCAGATCTATTAATATTTGCTTTATATATTTAGGTGCTCCTATGTTGGATGCATAGATACTTACAAATGTTATATTCTCTTGATTAATTGAGTTCTTTATCATTATATAATGACCTTCTTTGTGTATTGTTATAATCTTTGGCATAAAGTCTATTTTGTCTGAAATAAAAATAAATAATTCTGCCCTATTTTGGTTTTGATTTGCATAGAATATCTATTTTTTATCTCTTTACTTTAAATCTATGTGTGTTCTTAAAGTTTAATTAAATCTCTTTTGGCAGCATATAGTTTGGTCTTTGTTTTTTTTTCCTTTGGAATTTTATTTTATTTATTTTTTTATACAGCAGGTGGTAATTAGTCATCAATTTTATACACATCAGTGTATACATGTCAATCCCAATTGCCCAATTAATCACCCACCATCCACAACCCCACCACGGCTTTCCCCCCCACCTTGGTGTCCATATGTTTGTTCTTTATATCTGTGTCTCAACTTCTGCCCTGAAAACTGGTTCATCTGTACCATTTTTCTAGGATCCGCATACATGAGTTAATATACGATATTTGTTGGTCCTTTTCTGAATTACTTCACTCTGTATGACAGACTCTAGATCCATCCATATCTCAAAAAGTGACCCAATTTCATTCCTTTTTATGGCTAATATTCCATTGTATATATGTACCACATCTTCTTTATCCATTCATCGGTCAATGGGTATTTAGGTTGCTTCCGTGACCTGGCTATTGTAAATAGTACTGCAATGAACATTGGGGTGCATGTGTCTTTTTGAATTATGGTTTTCTCTGGGTATATGCCCAGTAGTGAGATTGCTGGGTCATATGGTAATTCTATTTTTAGTTTTTTAAGGAACCTCTATACTGTTCTCCATAGTGGCTGTATCAATTTACATTCCCGCCAAAAGTGCAAGAGGGTTCCATTTTCTCCACACCCTCTCCAGCATTTGTTGTCTGTAGATATTCTAATGATGCCCATTCTAACTGATGTGAGGTGATACTTATTATAGTTTTGACTTGCATTTCTCTAATAATTAGTGGTGTTGAGCAGCTTTTCATGTACTTCTTGGCCATCTGTATGTCTTCTTTGGAGAAATGTCTATTTAGGTCTTCTGTGCACTTTTGGATTGGGTTGTTTGTTTCTTTAATATTGAGCTTCATGAGCTGTTTATATATTTTGGAGACTAATCCTTTGTCCTTTGCCTCGTTTGCAAATATTTTCCCTCATTCTGAGGGATGTCTTTCATCTTATTTATGGTTTCCTTTGCTGTGCAAAATATTTTAAGTTTCAATAAGTCCCATTTGTTTATTTTTGTTTTTATTTCTATTACTCTAGGAGGTGGATCAAAAAAGAACTTTCTGTGATTTATGTCAAAGAGTGTTCTCCCTATGTTTTCCTCTAAGGGTTTATAGTGTCCGGTCTTAAATTTAGGTCTCGAATCCATTCTGAGTTTATTTTGGTGTATGGTGTTAGGGAGTGTTCTAATTTCATTCTTTAACATGTAGCTGTCCAGTTCTCCCAGCACCACTTATTGAAGAGGCTGTCTTTTCTCCATTGTATATTCTTGTCTCCTTTGTCATAGATTAGTTGACCATAGGTGCATGGGTTTATCTCTGGAATTTCTATCCTGTTCCATTGATCTATGTTTCTGTTTTTGTGCCAGTACCATATTGTCTTGATTACTGTAGCTTTGTAGTATAATCTGAAGTCGGGGAGTCTGATTCCTCCCACTCCATTTTTCCTCCTCAAGACTGTTTTGGCTATTCTGGATCGTTTGTGTCTCCATACAAATTTTAAAATTGTTTGTTCTAGTTCCATAAGAAATGCCATTGGTAATTTGATAGGGATTGCATTCAATCTGTAGATTATGTTGTGTAGTATAGTAATGTTCACAATATTGATTCTTCCAATCCAAGAACATGGTATGTCTCTCCATCTGTTGGTATCATCTTTAATTACTTTCATCACTGTCTTATAGTTTTCTACATACAGGTCTTTTGTCTCCCTAGGTAGGTTTATTCCTGGTATTTTATTCTTTTTGTTGCAGTGGTAAATGGGTCTGTCTCCTTAATTTCTCTTTCAGATTTTTCATCATCAGTGTATAGAAATACAAGAGATTTCACTGCATTAATTTTGTATCCTGCAAATTTACCAAATTCATTGATTAGCTCTAGTACTTTTCTGGTGGCATTTTAAGGATTCTCTATGTATAGCATCATGTCATCTGCAAACAGTGACAGTTTTACTTCTTCTTTTCCTATTTGTATTCCTTTTATTTATTTTTCTTCTCTGATTGCCATGGCTAGGACTTCCAAAACTATGTTGAATAATAATGGTGAGGGTGAACATCCTTGTCTTGTTCCTGATCTTACAGGAAATGCTTTCAGTTTTTCTCCATTGAGAATGATGTTTGCTGTGGGTTTGTCCCATATAGCCATTATTATGTTGAGGTAGGTTCCCACTATGCCCACATTCTGGAGAGTTTTTATCATAAATCGGTGTTGAATTTTGTTAAAAAGTTTTTCTGCATCTATTGAGATGATCATATGTTTTTCATTCTTCAGTTTGTTAATATGGTGTATCACATTGATTGATTTGCATATATTGAAGAATTCTTGCCTCTCCGGTATAAATCCCACTTGATCATGGTGTATGATCAGTTTAATGTGTAGCTGGATTCTGTTTGCTAGTATTTTGTTGAAGATTTTTGCATCTATATTAATCAGTGATATTGGTCCGTAATTTTCTTTTTTTGTAGTATCTTTGTCTGGTTTTGGTATCAGCATGATGGTGGCCTCATAGAATGAGTTTGAGAGTGTTCTTTCCTCTGCAAATTTTTGGAAAAGTTTGAGAAGTATGGGTGTTAGCTCTTCTCTAAATGTTTGATAGAATTCACCTGTGAAGCCATCTGGTCCTGGACTTCTGTTTGTTGAAAGATTTTTAATCACAGTTTCATTTTCATTACTTGTGATTAGTGTGTTCATATTTTCTATTTCTTCCTGTTTCAGTCTTGGAAGATTATACCTTTCTAAGAACTTGTCCATTTTTTTCAGATTGTCCAATTTATTGGCATAGAGTTGCTTGTAGTAGTCTCTTAGGATACTTCGTATTTCTGTGGTGTGTGTTGTAACTTCTCCTTTTACACTTCTCATTTTACTTTTTTAACATCTTTATTGGAGTATAATTGCTTTACAATGGTGTGTTAGTTTCTGTTTTACAACAAAATGAATCAGTTATATATATACATATGTTCCCATATCTCTTTCCTCTTGTGTCTCCCTCCCTCCCACTCTCCTATCCCACCCCTCCAAGTGATCACAAAGCACTGAGCTGATCTCCCTGTGCTATGTGGCTGCTTCCCACTAGCTATCTACCTTACATTTTGTAGTGTATATATGTCCATGCCTCTCTCGCTTTGTCACAGCTTACCCTTCTCCCTCCCCCTAACCTCAAGTCCATTCTCTAGTAGGTCTGTGTCTTTATTCCTGTCTTACCCCTAGGTTCTTCATGACATTTTTTTCCCCTTAAATTCCATATATATGTGTTAGCATACAGTATTTGTCTCTCTCTTTCTGACTTACTTCACTCTGTATGAGAGACTCTACGTCTATCCACCTCATTACAAATAGCTCAATTTCTTTTTTTATGGCTAAGTAATATTCCATTGTATATATGTGCCACATCTTCTTTATCCAGTCATCTGAAGATGGACACTTAGGTTGTTTCCATCTCTGGGCTATAGTAAATAGAGCTTCAATGAACATTTTGGTACATGACTCTTTTTGAATTATGGTTTTCTCAGGGTATATGCCCAGTAGTGGGATTGCTAGGTCATATGGTAGTTCTATTTGTAGTTTTTAAGGAACCTGCATACTGTTCTCCACAGTGGTTGTATCAATTTACATTCCCACCAACAGTGCAAGAGGGTTCCCTTTTCTCCACACCCTCTCCAGCATTTTTTTTTTCTAGATTTTTTGATGATGGCCATTTTGACTGGTATGAGATGACATCTCATTGTAGTTTTGATTTACATTTCTCTAATGAATAGTGATGTTGAGCATTCTTTCATGTGTTTGTTGGCAGTCTGTATATCTTCTATGGAGAAATGTCTATTTAGGTCTGCTGCCCATTTTTGGATTGGGTTATTTGTTTTTCTGTAATTAAGCTGCATGGGCTGCTTATAAATATTGGATATTAATCGTTTGTCAGTTGCTTCATTTGCAAATCTTTTCTCCCATTCTGAGGGTTGTCTTTTGGTCTTGTTTATGGTTTCCTTTGCTGTGCAAAAGCTTTGAAGTTTCATTAGGTCCCATTTGTTTATTTTTATTTCCATTTCTCAAGGAGAAGGGTCAAAAAGGATCTTGCTGTGATTTATGTCATAGAGTGTCCTGCCGATATTTTCCTCTAAGAGTTTGAGAGTTTCTTGCCTTATATTTAGGTATTTAATCCTTTTTGAGCTTATTTTTGTGTATGATGCTAGGGAGTGATCTAATTTCATACTTTTATATGTACCTGTTCAGTTTTCACAGCACTGCTTCTTGAAGAGGCTGTCCTTTCTCCAATGTACATTCCTGCCTCCATTATAAAAGATAAGGTGACCATAGGTGCGTTGGTTTATCTCTGGGCTTTCCATCCTGTTCCATTGACTATCTTTCTGTTTTTGTGCCAGTGCCATACTGTCTTGATTACTGTAGCTTTTTAGTATAGTCTGAAGTCAGGTAGCCTGATTCCTCCACCTCCGTGTTTCATTCTCATGATTGTTTTGGCTATTTGGGTATTTTGTGTTTCCATACAAATTGTGAAATTTTTTGTTCTAGTTCTGTGAAAAATGTCAGTGGTAGTTTGATAGGGAGTACATTGAATCTGTCGATTGCTTTGGGTAGTAGAGTCATTTTCACGATGTTGATTCTTCCAATCCAAGAACATGGTATATCTCTCCACCTATTTGTATCATCTTTAATTTCTTTCATCAGTGTGTTATAATTTTCTGCATACAGGTCTTTTGTCTCCTTAGGTAGGTTTATTCCTAGATATTTTATCCTTTTTGTTACAATGGTAAATTGGAGGGTTTTCTTGATTTCACTTTCAGATTTTTAAACATTAGTGTTTAGGAATGCCAGAGATTTTTGTGCATTAATTTTGTATCCTGCTAGTTTACCAAATTCATTGATTAGCTCTAGCAGTTTTCTGGTAGCATCTTTAGGATTCTCTATGTATAGTATCATATCATCTGCAAACAGTGACAGCTTTACTTCTTCTTTTCCAATTTGGATTCCTTTTATTTCCTTTTCCTCTCTGATTGCTGTGGCTAAAACTTCCAAAACTATGTTGAATAAGAGTGGTAAGAGTGGGTAACCTTGTCGTCTTCCTGATCTTAGTGGAAATAGTTTCAGTTTTTTACCATTGAGGATGATGTTGGCTGTGGATTTGTCATATATGGCCTTTATTATGTTGAGGAAAGTTCCCTCTATGCCTACTTTCTGCAGGGTTTTTATCATAAATGGGTGTTGAATTTTGTCGAAATCCCTCTCTGCATCTATTGAGATGACCATATGGTTTTTCTCCTTCAATTTGTTAATATGGTGTGTCACGTTTGATTTGCATATATTGAAGAATCCTTGCATTCCTGGAATAAACCCCACTTGTTCATGGTGTATGATCTGTTTAATGTGCTGTTGGATTCTGTTTGCTAGCATTTTGTTGAGGATTTTTGCATTTATGTTCATCAGTGATATTGGCTTGTAGTTTTATTTCCTTGTGACATCCTTGTCTGGTTTTGGTATCAGGGTGATGGTGGCCTCATTGAATGAGTTTGGGAGTGTTCCTCCCTCTGCTATATTTTGGGAGAGTTTGAGAAGGATATGTGTTAGTTCTTCTCTAAATGTTTGATGGAATTCGCCTGTGAAGCCATCTGGTCCTGGGCTTTTGTTTGTTGGAAGATTTTTAATCAGTTTCAATTTCAGTGCTTGTGATTGGTCTATTCATATTTTCTATTTCTTCCTGATTCAGTCTTGGCAGGTTGTGCATTTCTAAGAATTTGTCCATTTCTTCCAGGTTGTCCATTTTATTGGCATAGTGTTGCTTATAGTAATCTCTCATGATCTTTTGTATTTCTGCAGTGTCAGTTGTTACTTCTCCTTTTTCATTTCTAATTCTATTGATTTGAGTCTTCTCCCTTTATTTCTTGAAGAGTCTGGCTAATGGTTTATCAATTTTGTTTATCTTCTCAAAGAAGCAGCTTTTAGTTTTATTGATCTTTGCTATTGTTTCCTTCATTTCTTTTTCATTTATTTCTGATCTGATCTTTATGATTTCTTTCCTTCTGCTAACTTTAGGGTATTTTTATTCTTCTTTCTCTAATTGCTTTAGGTGCAAAGTTTGGTTGTTTATTTGAGATGTTTCCTGTTTCTTAAGGTAGGATTGTATTGCTATACACTTCCCTCTTATAATTGCTTTTGCTGCATCCCATAGATTGTGGGTCATTTTATCTCCATTGTCATTTGTTTCTAGGTATTTTTAAAATTTCCTCTTTGATTTCTTCTGTGATCACTTCGTTATTAAGTAGTGTATTGTTTAGCCTCCATGTGTTTGTAATTTTTACAGTTCTTTTCCTGTAATTGATATCTAATCTCATAGCATTGTGGTTGGAAAAGATATTTGATACAATTTCAATTTTCTTAAATTTACCAAGGCTTGATTTGTGACCCAAGATATGATCTATCCTGGAGAATTCTCCATGAGCACTAGAGAAAATGTGTATTCTGTTGTTTTGGATGGAATGTCCTATAAATATCAATTAAGTCCATCTTGTTTAATGTATCATTTAAAGCTTGTGTTTCCTTATTTATTTTCTTTTTGGATGATCAGGCCATTGGTGAAAGTGGGGTGTAAAGTCCCCTACTATGAATGTGTTACTGTCAATTTCCCCTTTTATGGCTGTTAGTATTTGCCTTATGTATTGAGGTGCTCCTATGTTGAGTGCATAAATATTTACAATTGTTATATCTTCTTCTTGGATTGATCCCTTGATCATTATGTAGTCTCCTTCTTTTTCTCTTGTAATAGTCTTTATTTTAAAGTCTATTTTGTCTGATATGAGAATTGCTATCCAGCTTTCTTTTGGTTTACATTTGCATGGAATATCTTTTTCCATCCCCTTACTTTCAGTCTGTATGTGTCTCTAGGTCTGAAGTGAGCCTCTTGTAGACAGCAAATATATGGGTCTTGTTTTTGTATCCATTTAGCCAATCTGTGTCTTTTGGTAAGAGAATTTAGTCCATTTACAGTTAAGGTAATTATCAATATGTATGTTCCTATTCCCATTTTCTAAATTGCCTTGGGTTCTTTATTGTAGGTCTTTTCCTTCTCTTGTGTTTCTTGCCTAGAGAAGTTCCTTATCAGTTGTTGTAGAGCTGATGTGGTGGTGCTGAACTCTCTCAGCTTTTGCTTTTCTGCAAAAGTTTTAATTTGTCCATCAAATCTGAATCAGATCCTTGCTGGTTAGAGTAATCTTGGTTGCAGGTTTTTCTCCTTCATCACTTTAAATATGTCCTGCCAGTCCCTTCTGGCTTGTAGGGTTTCTGCTGAGAGATCAGCTGTTAACCTTATGGGGATTCCCTTGTGTGTTATTTGTTGTATTTCCCTTGCTGCTTTTAGTATATTTTCTTTGTATTTAATTTTTGACAGTTTGATTAATATGTGTCTTGGCATATTTCTCTTTAGATTTATCCTGTATGGGACTCTCTGTGCTTCCTGGACTTGATTAACTATTTCCTTTCCCAGATTAGGGAAGTTTTCAACTATAATCTCTTCAAATATTTTCTCAGTCCCTTGTTTTTTCTCTTCTTCTTCTGGAACCCCTATAATTCGAATGTTGGTGGGTTTAATGTTGTCCCAGAGGTCTCTGAGACAGTTCTCAGTTCTTTTCATTCTTTTTTCTTTATTCTGCTCTGTAGTAGTTATTTCCACTATTTTATCTTCCAGGTCACTTATCCGTTCTTCTGCCTCATTTATTCTACTTTTGATACCATCTAGAGTATTTTTAATTTCATTTGTTGTGTTTTTCATTATTGTTTGTTTCATCTTTAGTTTTTCTAAGTCCTTGTTAAATGTTTCTTGCATTTTGTCTATTCTATTTCCAAGATTTTGGATCATCTTTTCTATAATTATTCTGATTTCTTTTTCAGGTAGACTGCCTATTTCCTCTTCATTTGTTAGGGCTGGTGTGTTTTTATCTTGCTCCTTCATCTGCTGTGTGTTTTTCTGTCTTCTCATTTTGCTTATCTTACTTGTTTGGGATTTCCTTTATGCAGGCTGCAGGTTCATAGTTCCCATTGTTTTTGGTGTCTGTCCCCAGTGGCTAAGGTTGGTTCAGTGGGTTGTGTAGTCTTCCTGGTGGAGGGGACTAGTGCCTGTGTTTTGGTGGATGAGCCTGGATCTTGTGTCTCTGGTGGACATGTCTACATATGGTGCTGTGTTTTGGGGTGTCTGTGGACTTATTATGGTTTTAGGCAGCCTCTCTGCTAATGGGTGGGGTTGTGTTCCTGTCTTGCTAGTTGTTTGGCATAGGATGTTCAGCACTGTAGCTTGCTGTTCATTGAGTGAAGCTGGGTGCTGGTGTTGAGATGGAGATCTCTGGGGGATTTTCGCTGTTTGATATTATGTGGAGCTGGGAGGTCTCTTGTGGACCAGTGTCCTGACGTTGGCTCTCCCGCAGAGGCACAGCACTGATTCCTGGCTGCAGCACCAAGAGCCTTTCATCCACACAGCTCATAATAAAGGGAGAAAATGTAGAAAGAAAGAATCAGTAGAAGTAGAAAGAAAGAAAGAAGGAAAGAAAGGAGGGAGGGATGGAGGTAGGGAGGGAGGGAGGGAGCAAGGAAGGAATGAAGGAGGGAAGAAAGGAAAGAAATGAAAGAAAGAAGATAAAGTAAAATAAAATAAAGTAAGATTAAATATAATAAAGTTATTAAAATAAAGAAAAATAATTATTAAGAAGAAGAAGAAGAAAAAAAATGGACAGATAGAGCCCTAGGACAAATGGTGGAAGCAAAGCTATACAGACAAAATCTCACATAAAGCATACAAATACACACTCACAAAAAGTGGAAAAGGGGAAAAAATCATAAATCTTGCTCTCAAAGTCCACCTCCTCAATTTGTGATGATTCGTTGTCTAAAGGAGGGAAGGAGGGAAAGAAAGAATGAAGATAAAGTAAAATAAAATAAAGTTATTAAAATAAAATAATTTTTAAGCAAAAAAATTTTAAAACCAAAAAAAACGGGCGGATAGAACCCTAAGACAAATGGTGGAAGCAAAGCTATACAGACATAATCTCACACAGAAGCATACACATACACACTCACAAAAAGCGGAAATGGGGAAAAAATCATAAATCTTGCTCTCAAAGTCTACCTCCTTAATTTGGGATGATTTGTTGTCTGTTCATATAGTCCACAGATGCAGGGTACATCAAATTGATTGTGGAGCTTTAATCCGCTGCTTCTGAGCCTGCTGGGAGATATTTCCCTTTCTCTTCTTTGTTCTCATAGCTCCCAGGGGCTCAGTTTTGGATTTGGCCCCGCCTCTGCGTGTAGGTCACCGGATGGCATCTGTTTTTCGCTCAGACTGGATGGGGTTAAAGAAGCAGCTGATTAGGAGGCTCTGGCTCACTCTGGCCTGGGGGGAGGGAGGGGCATTGAGTGCGGGGCGAGCCTGTGGTGGCAGAGGCCAGTGTGAGGTTGCACCAGCCTGAGGTGCGTCGTGCATTCACCCAGGGGTGTTGTCCCTGGATCCCGGGACCCTGGCAGTGGCGGGCTGCACAGGCTCTCTGGAAGAGGGGTGTGGATAGTGATCTGTGCTCGCACACAGGCTTCTTGGTGGTGGCAGCAGCAGCCTTAGCGTCTCATGCCTGTCTCTGGTGTCCACGCTTTTAGCTGTGGCTCACACCCATCTCTGGAGCTCCTTTAAACAGCGTTCTTAATCCCCTCTCCTGGTGCACCAGGAAACAAAGAGGGAAGTAAAAGTCTCTTGCCTCTTCGGCAGGTCCAGACTTTTCCCGGACTTCCTCTTGGCTAGCCGTGGTGCACTAACCCTCCTGCAGGCTGTGTTCACACCGCCATCCCCAGTCCTCTCCCTGCCTCTGACCGAAGCCCGAGCCTCAGCTCCCAGCCCTGCCCGCTCCACTGGGGGAGCAGACAAGTCTCTTGGGCTGGTGAGTGCCAGTTGGCCATGATCCTCTGTGCGGGAATCTCTCCATTTTGCCCTCTGCACCCCTGTGGCTGTGCTCTCCTCCGTGGCTCCGAAATGCCCCCCACCCCACCCCCCGTCTCCGCCAGTGAAGGGGCTTCCTAGTGTGTGGAAACCTATCTTCCTTCACAGCTCCCCCCCACTGGTGCAAGTCCCATCCCTATTCTTTTGTCTCTGTTTATTCTTATTTCTTTTGCCCTACCCAGGTATGTGGGGAGTTTCTTGCCTTTTGGGAGGTCTGAGGTCTTCTGCCAGTGTTCAGTAGGAGTTGTTCCACGTGTAGATGTATTTCTGGTGTATCTGTGGGGAGGAAGGTGATCTCCACGTCTTACTCTTCTGCCGTCTTCCCGGAAGCCCCTCTAATTTTATTGATTTGAGTCCTCTTCCTCTTTTTCTTGATGAATCTGGCTAATAGTTTATCAATTTTTTTTTATGTTTTCAAAGAACCAGCTTTTAGTTTTTTTGATCTTTGCTATTGTTTTCTTTGTTTCCATTTCATTTATTTCTGCTCTGATTTTATGATTTCTTTCCTCCTGCTAACTTTGGTTTTGTTTGTTCTTCCTTCTCTACTTCCTTTAAGTGTAAGGTTAGATTGTTTATTTCTGATTTTTCTTGTTTCTTGAGGTAGGCTTGTATAGCTATAAACTTCTCTCTTAGAACTGCTTTTGCTGCATACCATAGGCTTTGGATTGTTGTGTTTTCATTGTCTTTTGTCTCTAGGTCTTTTTTGATTTCTTCAGTGCTCTCTTGGTTATTTACTAACGTATTGTTTAATTTCCATGTGTTTGTGATTTTTTACATTTTTTTACGTGTAATTTATTTCTAATCTCATAGCGTTGTGGTCAGAAAATATGCTTAATATGATTTCAACTTTCTTAAATTTACTGAGGCTTGATTTGTGACCCAAGATGTGATCTATCCTCGAGAATGTTCTGTGCATACTTGAGAAGAAAGTGTAATCTGATGTTTTTGGATGGAATATCCTATAAATATCAATTAAATCTATCTGGTCTATTGTGTCATTTAAAGCTTCTCTTTACTTATTTATTTTCATTTTGGATGATCTGTCCATTGGTGTAAGTGAGGTGTTAAAGTCCCCCCACTATTGCTGTGTTGCTGTCGATTTCCTTTTTCAGAGCTGTTAGCAGTTGCCTTATGTATTGAGGTGCTACTACGTTGGGTGCATATATATTTATAATTGTTATATCTTCTTCTTGGATTGATCCCTTGATCATTATGTAGTGTCCTTCCTTGTCTCTTGTAACATTCTTTATTTTAAAGTCTATTTTATCTGACATGAGTATTGCTACTCCAGCTTTCTTTTGATTTCCATTTGCATGGAATATCTTTTTCCATCCCCTCACTTTCAGTCTGTATGTGTCCCTAGGTCTGAAGTGGGTCACTTGTTGACAGCATATATATGGTTCTTGTTTTTGTATCCATTTAGCCTGTCTGTGTCTTTTGGTTGGAGCATTTAACCCATTCACGTTTAAAGTAATTATTGATATGTATGTTCCTATGACCATTTTCTTAATTATTTTGGGTTTGTTTTTGTAGGTCCTTTTCTTCTGTTGTGTTTCCCACTTAGAGAAGTTCCTTTGGCATTTGTTGTAGAGATGGTTTGGTGGTGCTGAATTCTCTTAGCTTTTGCTTTACTGTAAAGCTTTTGACTTCTCCTTCGAATCTGAATGAGATCCTTGCTGGGTAGAGTAATATTGGTTGCAGGTTCTTCCTTTTCATCACTTTAAGTATAACATGCCACTCCCTTCTGGCTTATAGCGTTTCTGCTGAGAAATCAGCTGTTAACCTTATGGGAGTTCCCTTGTATGTTATTTGACATTTTTCCCTTGCTGCTTTCAATAATTTTTCTTTGTCTTTAATTTTTGCCAATTTGATTACTATGTGTCTCAGAGTGTTTGTCCTTGGGTTTATTCTGTATGGGAATCACTGAGCTTCCTGGACTTGAGTGGCTATTTCCTTTCCCATGTTAGGGAATTTTTTGACTATAATTTCTTCAAATATTTTCTCAGGTCCTTTCTCTCTCTCTTCTCCCTCTGGGACCTGTATAATGCAAATGTTGCTGCATTTAATGCTGTCCCAGAGGTCTCTTAGGCTGTCTTCATTTCTTTTCACTGTTTTTTCTATATTCTGTCCACAGCAGTGAATTCCACCATTTTTTTTTCCAGGTCACTTATCCGTTCTTCTGCATCAGTTATTCTGCTATTGATTCCTTGTAGTGTATTTTTCACTTCAGTTATTGTATTGTTCATCTCTGTTTATTTGTTCTTTAATTTTTCTAGATCTTTGTTAAACATTTCTTGCATCTTCTCAATCTTTGCTTCCATTCTTTTTCCAAGGTCCTGGATCATCTTCACTATCATTATTCTGAATTATTTTTCTGGTAAGTTGCCTGTCTCCCACTTCATTTAGTTGTTTCTCTGGGGTTTTATCTTGTTCCTTCATCTGGTACATAGCCCTCTGCCTTTTCATCTTGTCTATCTTTCTGTAAATATGGTTTTTGTTCCACAGCCTGCAGAATTGTTTTTCTTCTTGCTTCTGCTGTCTGCCCTCTAGGTCTTATTATTATTACTTTTTAATGCTTCAGCCACTCTCTTTTAGTTGGAGAATATACTTCAGTTACATGTAAAGTAATTATTAATACTTACCTGGTTGACAACACTTTGTATCTATAATCATTTTGCATTATTGTTGGGAAAATTACACATGTGACTCCATTGGGAGAGGACACTTGGAAATTTATGCTTGGTTTCTTCTGGTTTTTGCCCTATGCACCTTTTCTCTTTGTTGATTTTAATCTGTGTCCTTTTACTCTAATAAACCATAACAATGACTGTAATAGCTAAAAATAAATTAAATAATAAAGTAACTATTGATAGGTATAGACTTATATTACCCTAAAATTTTTTTCCTGTTGTTTTGTAATTCCCTTGTTGTTTATTTTTCTCCTTCTCTTTTTCTTTGAGATTTGAGGATTTCCTGTAGTAGTATGATTTATCCCTTTCTCCTTCTCTTTTGTGTGTCTACTATATGTAGGCTTTTGCTTTGTGTAATCATGAGTAATATAAGCATTATTTTAAGCTGATAATAACTTTGAATGCATACAAAAGTTCTACATTTTTAAACATCCCTTCCCATATTTTATGTTTTTGATGTCACCATTTACATCTCTTTACATTGAGTATCCAGTATTGTAGTTATTGTTATTTTTAATACTTTTGTCATTTAACTTTTATATTAGCATTATAAGTGATTTACCCACCACCATCACAACATTAGAGTATTTTGAATTTAACTATATGTTTATCTTTACCAGTGAGTTGTATACTATCATATTTTCCTGTTACTAATTAGAATCCTTTGTTTCATATGAACTCCCTTTAACCTTTCTTGTAAGTTCAGTCTAGTGATAAGGATCTCCTTAACTTTTGTTTTTCTGAGAAACTTTATTTCCCCTTCAGATCAGAAGAGTAACTTGATTGTCATTATTCTTTGTTGGTAGTTTTTTTCTTTCATCACCTTGAATATATTATGCCACTTACTTCTGGCCTGCAGAGTTTCTGCTAAAAAATCTGTTGATGGTCAATGAGGATTCCCTTGAATATAATTAGTAGTTTTCTCTTGCTGCTTTTTTTTTTTTTTTTTGCGATACGCGGGCCTCTCACCATTATGGACTCTCCCGCTGCAGAGCAGAGGCTGTGGACGTGCAGGCTCAGCAGCCATGGCTCACAGGCCCAGCCGCTCTGTGGCATGTGGGATCCTCCTGGACCAGGGCACGAACTTGTTTCCCCTGCATCGGCAGGCGGACTCAACCACTGTGCCACCAGGGAAGCCCTTTCTTGCTGCTTTTAAGATTCTCTCCTTGCCTCTATCTTTTGACCAATTTACTTATAATATTCCTTTAACTTTTGATAATTTAATTATAATGTTCCTGTTTGGCTTCCTCTTATTTGGGGCATTTTGGGTTTCCTGGATATGATTGTCTGTTTTGTTGCTCAGGTTAGGGAAGTTTTCAGTCATTATTCCTCTGAATAAGATTTCTGCCCCTTTCTCTCTCTCTCTGTTCTGCTTTGGAGTCTTTTATAATGTGAATATAGACCCACTTGATGTTTTGCCATTAGTCCCTTAGCTATCTTCATTCTTTCTTATTCTTTTATCTTTTTGCTCCTGTGACTGGATGGATTCCATTGCACTGTATTTGACTTCTCTGATCCTTTATTTTACTTTATCTAGTCTGTTGTTGAAACCTATATTGAATTTTTTGGTTCAGTTATTGTATTTTTAAGCTCTATGATTTTCATATCATACATTTTATATTTTCTAATTGTTGAAATTTTCACTTTGTTCATGCATTGTTCTCCTAACACAGTGAGTATCTTTATGACCACTATTTTGAATTCTCTATCAGGTAAAACACTTATCTCTGTTTCATTAAGATCTGTTTCTGGAGATTAATCTTGTTCTTTTGTTTGGAATATATTTCTCTGTTTCTTCATTTTCCTTGGCTCTCTGTGTTGGTTTCTGTGCATTAGATAAAATAGCCACCACTTTTAGTCTTGACAGAGTATTGTAGTCTGATGTAAGAGATGAACCTCATCAATCACCCTGTGCTTTTTTTGTTGTCTCTCCAAACTTTGTGATCGTCCAAGTTGCCTCCTTTGATTTTAGTTACTCCCTGTAGCTGAGGATATAGGAAAACCCATCATTGTCCCAAAGGGGAGGATCACAGTCAACACCTTGATGAAGGCTGATTAGAAGCTTGGCCCTCAGGCAGCAGCTTTTAAAGTATACAGGTAAACCTCTTTCAGGGAAAAACTGGGGGATGGGTATCTTTGCTTTCGCTGTGTTGAGCACTGGTAGGATAGCCAGTTAATAACTGCTGCTGCTTCTTTTTCTTTTCTTTTCTTTTTTGCTACATTCCTGTAGTACCCAAGAATGGAAGCCCTGTTGGCTATCAGTCATGCAATCTGGGACCCATCTTTCAGGCTGTAGCCATAAAAACTAGGACACAGACTTATATACAAGTTCCTCCAGGACGATACTGGTGACTTGGAACAGGCTGGAAGGAGGATGCTCAGTAAAGAATCTTGGCCAGCCTCTTGTTACATGCTAAAGCAGAAACCTGGCCCTCAAACATCAGCTTTTAAAGTATTCAGGTAAACCTCTGACAACAAAAGATGTACCTCACCATCTGATCCTATAGGAATTAAGTCACTGCAGTGACTATTAACACATCCTAAAAGGAATTCAGGGTGGAGATCAGGCACAAGGCACTTTGTGCTCTGGGAAAACTTGCAGAACAGGCCTTCAGATACACATTTTCATTAGAAAATTGTATGAACCCAATTTCTTGTATCTTCTCTTATGTAGAAAAACACTAAAATAATTAATGCAGACATCTCCTTATAACTAGCAGCAATCTTCTACTGAGATGTGTGCTTGATTGCATATACCCCCTTCACCAAAATCATATATCTACTGACCTACTCTTCTATTTTTTCAGAACAGTTCCTCAGAGTTATCTGAGAGGCTCTCTCTTGGGCTATAATCCTCAGTAAACCACCAGATAAAACTGAACTCACATCTCTCACACTGTGCATTCTTTTTCAGGCAACACCTCTTTCAGTGGAAGATTGGGAGGTGGGTGCTTCTGCCTGCCCCCTCTATGCTAGGCACTGGTGCACAGCTATGGTGAGTCTCACATGCCCACCAGAAACTACTTCTTTGCTATAGTCTTGTGAGTCTCATGGACACAAGCCCTATTGGTTTTCAGAGGTAGGTGTTTTGGGGTCTTGCCCCTTAGGTGGGAGTCTTAAAAGTTGGGATGATAGATGTGGGATCCAAAACCTTTTCTCCCCAAGGAGAAGCTGGGAGTTGGGGATTTCCTCCTGTGGAGGTGTGCTGGGGTGGAGTTTATGACAAGGATGTGTTTCTTACTCATTTCGATGTGGTCATTTTCCTTATTGCCTGATGTATAGGAGTTGATCAGCTAGCTTCTGGATCTCTTTCAGAGGGAATTGCTCATGTGTATTTGTACATTCGGTGCATCCAATTGGGGAAGGGAGATGAGAAGCCTCCTATGTCATCATCTTGCTTGATCTTCTGATTCTGGTTGCCTTTTAAAGAATGGTAAAAGCTTATCTTAACAGACAAAATTATTCCGTAATTATATTCATGAGACAGAATATACATAGATACTTGACAACTATAAGGTAGAATGTAGTTTGCAAATGTTGGTTCTGTAGCCTCAGCATTTCTATCTCCTCTCTTTGATATCTGATAACTCCATTCCATAAGCATAAGAGGATTGCCAATTAAGGTAGTATGTGCTTCCTCTTCACCAGTCATGGATCCTAGGATTGGACAATCATAATATCCTGTAACTTTGGCAGTAATGAATAGTCCAATATGTGGCACAGACCTAAGCTGACTAATCAGAGACTTTCCTTGGTATTGACATTGATATATAGTTGTTGGACCAATAATAATTACAACAACAAAAATACCCTCTTTTGTATTTTTTTTGTTGAAGTTGGGAGCTGAATAATGAGAATTTGCCAGTGACCACCCTCATTAGCTTCATAAATGAAGTCTGTCTGTAGTAAGAGCAAATAAATCCAACATACAGAGGGAAATAGAGGGGGAAAAAGAGAGAAAGATGCCTTCTGACATCCTTTAATCTCTAGCTCCAAACTTGCCTGAGGCTAGTTCTACCCTTGGATGTCTCTAAATACTAAAGTACATTTCTTATTAAGATAATTTGAGTTGAGCATCCTTCACTTGCCAGTGAATAACTTTTGATTACTACAGAAGGTTATAAATGATAAACCCAAAATGCTGAGGGTGTAGGAATTTTCAGAGCCATTTTGCTGCTGTTATTATTTGTTGTTTATAATAACTTGCTTGTGGGAAGATTTGTAGTGATAAGAAAAAAAAACTCACCTGAAAGTGGTTAAGAAGACTCATAGACAACTGGAAAAATAATATAGAAAAAATTATTTGATACCTGATATAAATGATAGTGGAATTGAACCAGATTGCCAAGAAAAAATGGCACTGAGAAAATCTATGGATGAAACAGGGAGTAA
The DNA here is from genome assembly GCF_008692025.1 of Phocoena sinus. Taxonomy (NCBI): domain Eukaryota; kingdom Metazoa; phylum Chordata; class Mammalia; order Artiodactyla; family Phocoenidae; genus Phocoena; species Phocoena sinus. The sequence goes on along the minus strand of NC_045770.1, from coordinate 37,395,413 downwards.
AGAGACATAGGAATATTAAAGTTGTAGATGAATAGTTCTAAAAGGAATAATCTTATTTGAGAGAAACACCAGGAAGAGCACGTGAGGGCTACTAGAAGATATGTTGATTTGAATGCAAATGAGGAAAGACTGACTTGGAAGTTCAAGTAACAGTTATACCAATGGTAACAAGAGATTGGCTAATAAAGATTAAAGAAAAAGGCAAATGGTCAACAACAGAATTATCAAAATATTTTATTCCTGAAATCTTTTTATAACTTTTGAAATTTTTTTTTAATATGTGCACTTATTTTGACTTTTAATCTACTCATTCCATTTTTGGAGTAAATATGTTAAGTACTTGCTGTTGTAGTAAAATTATTAATGTTATACTACTGAAACCAGCTCTTTCTTATTTATATTGGACATGAATTACTGAATTTATATACTTACAGGATGTGAAGACATGCAGATTTTTTTCATTTCCTTTATTTTTGAGGATCAAAGATCATCTTCTGAAAACATTTTTCTTTATTGCTTTACTATTCAGATATTCAGAAAACAAAATCCTGCCTTGTAGAATCCCTATTACATATTACTAGGGCACAATTTCTCAATTTTCTTTGTATTATATTAAAGTTTTGTTCCCTTTCAATTTATTCCAGCATCTCTTACCAATGAATGGGCTGATAAATTCATACTATTGAGCCAGCCATTAGGGTGAGCTGTTCAATATAATATCAATTTGGCTTTTATTGTGCACTAAAATGATACCTGTGTAAATCATCACAACAAATAATTTGATAAATGTAAGACAACTGTCATTCCATGAGCTTCATTTTCCATTTAACAGTCTGAAAAATCTCTGTAGTATCAGGTGTTAAATTAAGAAGGTACATTAACTCTCACCTCCTCTCACTGAAGTGTGGCACAGATTTAGTCAAAGCTTGATTTGATTACTTGTTCATGGTATATCCTGGTTATAACTCAAATCCAAGCAGAGCTTGTATCAGATATGTCTGCAAAATGTGTAATAAGTCATTTTAATGCTGATGCTTTGACATCAGACTATGCCTGAGATTAAAGTTTGACTTTCTCATTTACTCACTGTATGCTCTTAGACAAGTTATTTTGAGACACAGTTCCTTCATAAAAGGAAATAAGTAATACATATTTCATACGGTTATTTTGGAGTTTAATGAGTTAATACATGTCAGTCACTTAATACAGTATCTGGTACACTGAAAAATGTCAGTTGTAATGATGATGATGAAGATGACAATGACAAAGCTATTATTACATAGGATCCAGGAAAAGAGCCCTTGGAAAGCTATGTCCAGGAAAATAGCTTAGTGTTAATGTTTCCCCTTGTCCATTTATCTATGGATAAAACAAAATTATACTCTTCTAGGTTTATCCTAAAAAAATCTGCCCTGAAATCTGCCCCAGCATTTTCCCTTAAAGTCAGTGAGTTGAAATAATATATTTTCTAGATATAAATTAAAGTAAACATAGGTATTTTCATTGTTTTCAAGCTGGAATTGAAGTACGGTCTCATACAGCAACAGTGTCCTGGAACTTCAGCCTTCTCAAAGACCTCTGTGTGGGAATCCTTTGTGGTAACAAATGCCATCTTCCATGTCCCTCCACAGACTCACACCTATCATATTGCAAAGGCATGCATCCTTGACTACTGATTTTACCATGAGAACTGTTGTAGAATGGATGTTGATGTTTCCACTTGCTCTCATCCATATTTTACCACGTTTATTTGACATTTCAGGCCCAAATCTGAGGTCACAATTCACTGCTCCCTTGTACTCTCAACTTCACAGAGAAGCTCCTGTGCTTTTCAACTTTCTTTCCTCAAGTGTTTGGTAAAGTGCTTGACACAAGCTAGGCTGCTCATTACATATGTATTGTATTAATGAAACTTTTATTTAATTTACTGTTTACTATAACCTTTACTCTAAATACCCTTGGACTTTTCTAGAGATAGATATGCCTATTTTGAGGAAAATTGCTCTTTAACATTTTCAAAGGTTCTTCTTTACCTGCAGTTTCTACTGCCCTCAGTTATTGAGACTGCAACATAGATATTTCCACTGGTGAATTCTTTCCTCACTGTGGCATTAAATTAAATTATTAAATTAAATTAAATTATTGATCAAGAAATATTCACTTCTTGAAATTTTCATTGGGCTTGGTCATGTGACTTGCTTTGGTTAAAGTATGTTAAAGATGCAACTCGCATGGAGGCTTGAAAGGATTTGTGTGGTTGGGCTTGCCGTCTTGAGCTCCCGAACTTCACCTTGAAAATATGGTTCAGGTAACCACTGGTCAAAAGAAAATACCAGACATATGAAGCAGACCTGGATCCAATACACAGCCTGGAGCCAAGCCTTCTAAGACCAGTTTCGAATAGCCAAATCTCAGCTGACCTGCAGACTCATGAGTGAAAAATAAATACTCAGTTGTTCCATGTCACTATGTTTTAAGATAATTCATTATGCAGCATTATTGTCACAATAATTGACTGTTCTATCCAACCTATAGAATTGGGAGGGATATTTGGAGTTATGGACTAATCTGGGGAATGGTTGAGGGAATAAAAAGTTTTTATAATTTTTTTCTTCTTATCAAACTTCTTAGATTCATATGCAAATAAATACATGGACCTACTATATCACCCCTTGACATATGAAGTAACAGTGTCTGAATTTTCATGGAATTTATTTTAACTTCATGCTCTGGAATTTCTGTTATAATAATGAACTACATTTGCCACCTTAGCTCTAAAGTTTCAACTTTTAAGAGTAGAGTTATATTTGTTATCTAATAGCTACATGAACTTACTATGAGCCATTCTTTATACACAATTGCTTATCTTCTTGTGTTTATTCTAGACTACCTTAAATTACATGTTAACATGAGTTTGTTATTACTGTTACCATTGCATATATAATCTTCCATTTTGCTAACAGGATGGACACTCAGCTACAAATGAATTCTCCTTGTTCATCTGCCTTCAGCCTTAGAATTTTCTTTTTATCATGTGGTCTACACAGCGTTACCATTTTCATAGGTCTAGGAACACAACACTTTTTTTTTTGTTTTTTTTTTTTTTTGCCGTATGTGGGCCTCTCACTGTTGTGGCCTCTCCCGTTGTGGAGCACAGGCTCTGGATGCGCAGGCTCAGTGGCCATGGCTCACAGGCCCAGCCGCTCTGCGGCATGTGGCATCTTCCCGGACCGGGGCATGAACCTGTGTCCCTTGCATCGGCAGGTGGACTCTCAACTACTGCGCCACCATGGAAGTCCCGGAACACAACACTTTTAAAAAGGGATAACTAGTACTTTCTGCCATATTAGTTCTTTTGAGTTGTACACACTAGAGATATTCTTCCAGTTATGTTGAGAACTACCATTTCCAGTGCACTAGTTAACACTTGTTTCTTAGACCAACTTTGAGAATAATGTTTTCTCTCCACTGGGGTCATACGAAGATGGGGGAGGGAAAATTTTCCCTTTCCTATTTACTGTCCTCCCTTTTCAAGCATACTGGGACTATTGTAATAGGCTGTTTAAAAGCATTTGAAATTCTTTTTTTTTTTTTTTTTTTTTTTTTTTTGCAGTACGCGAGGCTCTCACTGCCGTGGCCTCTCCCGTTGCGGAGCACAGGCTCGGGATGTGCAGGCTCAGCGGCCATGGCCCACGGGCCCAGCCGCTCCGCGGCACGCGGGATCCTCCCGGACCGGGGCACGAACCCACGTCCCCTGCATCGGCAGGCAGACTCCCAACCACTGTGCCACCAGGGAAGCCCCATTTGAAATTCTTTACTGAAGATTTGTGATAATTTCAAAAGGGAATTACAACATGAAATCAAAACAGTTAAAGATATAGAAAACATGATTTAAGGAGTTAGTATCTTCTCCTAAGTGGTGCCAACAATTCCTTCTTTCTCTTCCCTCTTTTTAGTTTTTAACATGACTTCAAATCTCCATCCACTTCCTAAAGAAACAGTACTCTTACCCACAGGGAGGGGTTTAGTGTCTCCAAATACCTACACTTTTCCTACACTTTTCTTTTAAAATTTAAATCATTCAATTTACAATGGTGATTTTGGATTTCCACTCAATGTCAGTGATGCCTAGTAATCCAAGACCTGAGAAATTCCAAAGTGAGAAATCATCAAATAGAGATTAAAAAAAAAGGTGGTTGGGAGAGAATCTGCTATTCTTCAGCCCTGCAAGATAGAGAAGGGGAAGTTGGAGAAGATGGAAATTGGACTGGAGTGGGGAGGAGTGATTTGGAATGTAAAATGTAGAAATGAAGTGGGAAGAATGTTCAGACACCAAACTTTTCAACAAAGTGAGAGAACTCTAGCTACTGAAAGTCAGTAGGGTTGATCACACTTTGTTTTATTTGTCCCAATATTTATTCAACCAATATTTATGGAAAACTAGCCATAGTTAGGCACTGTGTTACATAGTTAGATCATAGAAATCAGCATCACAGACATAGTCCTGGAGTTTACAGCTCATAGTTCCTGAAACACACCTTTAATAGAAAATTATCATTTTGTACCAGGAGGACCAGCTTGAAGCCAAAATATAAACTTTCTCCTATTTTTGCTTCTGTCTTTTAGAGGCCAGACATTATTAACTCCACACATTTGGAAATTTTAAAACATTCTCTCTATTATAATAAAAGAGCATCATTTCCAAATGATGGTGGTGACATGAAGTAGTCTAAGATAAAGGATAGAAGGTTGCATCTCAGATTACTAATTTGCCTCTATTTTGCCTTGAAATCTTGGTAAGTCTTTTTCTGGATCTATTTTCTCATCTCTAAAATACTAAAAGTAATGTTGAGCTGCATTGCATTGGAAGTGGGAGGAAAGATTCCTAAATGATTATAAAGTATTTTGCAGATACAGAATCATGTGTGTACCAGAGGTGATAATATTGAGTGATAGAGAAAATGTTGCTACTTAGGGAGTTAATGTATGAGGGAAAAAAAGAGAAGGGAATAATAGAATAGAAACAAGAGAACAGAACAGGCTTAGAAATGTGAATTAACCTCTTTATCTGAAGGAAGACTGAATTTCCAAAGGCCAACTGTGTTGACTTTATGTCAGTTTAAATAAACTGTGAAGGAAAATGCCTTAAGTGGACACATTTACGTCAACTTTATCTGTGTTTTTCAGTATGCATACTTATGTTTTATTAAATCAATATTTAAACATTTAACCAAAAAATAGCCCTTCCATGTTAATTCATGTGAATTCATATACGAATTTTTTAGGTAAACACTGTTCTCTTATATTTCATTATTTGGAAAGGAAACTTCTGTCTAATGCCTCATTGAAGATTCAGTGGAATTGTTCTTGCTTCAGTAATTTTCCTATTAAATTACAACTATTAGTCCTAGTTCCTCACCCTAAATAAAACCAATAAAACCACCCAAACTAATGAAGTTGCTTCCAACAGCAAGCTCCTCATTATGGGGGTACTTCTAATTACTGTTAAAATGAACTGTAACAGAATGTCTCCAGAATGTAATGTCCCAGAACTATAAACCAAAACTGTAAACAGATGTGCAACTCCTAATCTTTTCATTTCACCTTTGTAGTCACAGCACTTCAACTAATTTAAAAATATTGGTAGACAAGAAAAATAATGGATTTGAACGTAAAGCAGGAAAAATTTACAAGAATTTTCTTATGTTATTATAATAAGAGCATATTGGTTATATTTTGTTTTGCAAGTAGGATTTATTTTCTCTCCTGGATATGAACTTTTTTGCTCACACATTTATGTCTCTCTGCACTAACTGCCATGTTTAGGTAGTATTTAAGACTACATTGAATAAGGATGGTGATGCAGCTGATACAGCAGAAAACACTGTCAGTGCTGAAATAACTTGTACAGGGGAATGGCTTTAGATCAGTTTTAATTAAGGTGTGCTTCCCTTTCCAATGTAATTTTATGCCTAAAGCAATACAAAGCAGAACTTCTATTCAAATAAGGTAGGTACTCTATAAACAGGAAAGCATGCTGCTTTTGTTGACACTAATTCAACCTTAACATGGATTTCAAAACAGAAACAGGTGTCAATTTAATTGATAAATTCAAATGTTGCAGGAGTTAAACACACATAAGACAAAAAGTTATGAAACCTGAGGAATAAATTATTATAGAGGAAGTGAAAAAACCATTTTAGAATTTGGAAAGACTGTGTAGAGGCAATCTTAAAATTTAACTCTGCTTTTCCCTAAGCGAGGGGAAAAGAAAACTGGCAGTGTGAATAATAATAATAAAATAGTAAGTTTGTTTTTATATATATGGCTTATAAATTACAAAAAATATATGAAATACACTTGAAAACACTGGACTATTAGAAAGGAGATATGGCTTCTAATTCTGACTCTTGACTGAGAAAAGCTGTGCGTCTGTATTCAACTCATCTAACCTCATTGGGTCTGTTTCCTTAACTATAAAACAGAGATAGTAAAATTGAACATGTGATCCACATGGCTTCCTCCATGTCTACCACTCCCTCCTGCTGTTCTATGACATGAGGATACTCATACTTCACACAGGGACTATTTTTGGAATATATATAGCATTCAAGATCCATGAAATAATTGTTATTTCTTTTGTGAAAAATTTGCAAGGATATATATTTTTTATAAGGACTATATATTTTTATTTAATAATACATATGAATAAATAGTACAGTAGATTTGTATTTTATAACCCTAGCTCAGCTGGAACTTTATTTCCTATAACTCCCACCTCTGCACATTTGCCAACTAGCATGGGCCACAAGAGACATTTTGAGAGAAGTTTGACAGGTAGAAGGGAATCACCATCTGTAAGCCACATTGATGTTTATCTGATGGCTTATTTTGTTGGCATGGGCAGAAGCTGGACCACAGCTCCTCTGACTCCTAGGCCAGATGTATGGTTAGCAACATGAAGCAGAGTGCCATCTTCTCCTGAAGATCAACTCAACTTCCATATTGGAGCTTTCAAGCTATGGTTATTCCAGTTCACATTTATGGATTTTAGGATATCCCCACAGGTTCAGTTTGCTCTTGCTTCCCTTACCTCACATCTTTTCTTTCCTACTACCTTTTCTGTGAACCTCAGGTTTCACAACTAGACACAATCGTAATAGCATTGATAGTGACCCAGCTTTTTGGATTCTTTAATCAATAGAAAAGAGGCCAGATGAGAAATTCAGGCAAGGCTTTACTGGGACTTGTGTTGCAGCCGGGGGAGTGAAAACAAGTAACAAGTTCCCTTGTTTGCTCCCTGAGGGGGGATGAACTGGTCTCTTTAAGGGGGTGAGGGTAGGGGCATATCCATGGGAGGGCCTACACTCTGGTGGTGCTGTGTGCATGAATCATGTGGAGTACACTGCTTTTGCTCCCCATACCTCAGAAGTGGCAGCTGGGTTTTTGGTCTTTTTGTACCATGTTGTTCATAATTTGCCTCACTGAACATGCACGGAGTTTTTTTGTCCCTTATAGTTTCTTTGTATCTGTTGCTGGAGGAGATGTTTGACCAGGTGCAAGCACTGCATTAAAGCATCCTAGGTCCCAGGTCCCAGCCTGTCACAGAAGCACAGAGAATGATTACATAATTGTATAAAGTCAAATCCTGCTAATAAATACTTGTGTGTATGTGTATGTGTGCGTGTACGTGTATGTGTGTGTTTTTCTGCTGCTTCTTTGACTAAACTCTGAAATATAAGATCCCCAGATTTATTATCTATACTTCTTTGAGAAATAATTTGATCTCCTCTTTAAAAAAAATTATTGAAGTATAGTTGATTTACAATGTTGTGTTAGTTTCAGGTTTACAGCAAAGTGAATCAGTTATACATATACATATATCCATTATTTTTCAGATTCTTTTCCCATATAGGTTATTACAGAATATTGAGTAGATTTCCCTGTGCTATAGAGTAGGTCCTTATTATCTATTTTTAAAATTTTTATTTTATATTGGAGCATAGTTGATTAACAATGTTGTGTTGGTTTCAGGTGTACAGCAAAATGATTCAGTAATACATAAACATGTATCAATCCTTTTCTAAATTCTTTTCCCATTTAGGTTATTACACAATACTGAGTGGCATTCCAAGTACTATACAGTAGGTCCTTGTTGGTTATCTGGTTTTTTTTTTTTTAAATATTTATTTATTTATTTATTTGGTTGCACTAGGTCTTAGTTGCAGCAAGGAGGGCTTCTTAGTTGCGGCAGGTGGGCTCCTTAGTTGTGGCACGCATGTGGGACCTCGTTCCCTGACCAGGGATCGAACCCAGGCCCCCCACATCGGGAACATGGAATCACAACCACTGTGCCACCAGGGAAGTCCCGGTTATCTGTTTTATTTTATTTTTTAACATCTTTATTGGAGTATAATTGCTTTACAATGGTGTGTTAGTTTCTGCCATATAACAAAGTGAATCAGCTATGCATATACATGTATCCTCATATGGCCTCCATCTTGAGTCTCCCTCCCACCCTCCCTATCCCACCCCTCTAGGTGGACACAAAACACTGAGCTGATCTCCCTGTGCTATGTGGCTGCTTCCCACTAGCTATCTACTTTACATTTGGTAGTGTATATATATATATATATGTCAATGCCACTCTCTCACTTCATCCTAGCTTCCTCTTCCCCTTTTCCGTGTCTCAAGTCCATAGCTTACGTCTGTGTCTTTATTCATGTGCTGCCCCTAGGTTCTTCAGAACGTTTTTCTTTATTTTAGATTCCATATATATGTGTTAGCATACAGTATTTGTTTTTCTTTTTCTGACTAGCTTCACTCTGTATGACAGACACTAGGTCCATCCACCTCACTACAAATAACTCAATTTTGTTTCCTTTTATGGCTGAGTAATATTCCATTGTATATATGTGCCACAATTTCTTTATCCATTCATCTGTCGATGGACATTTAGGGTACTTCCATGTCCTGGCTATTGTAAATAGAGTTGTAATGAATATTGTGATACATGACTCTTATTGAATTATGGTTTTCTCAGGGTATATGCCCAGTAGTGGGATTGCTGGGTCATATGGTAGTTCTATCTTTAGTTTTTTAAGGAACATCCATACTGTTCTCCATAGTGGCTGTATCAATTTACATTCACACCAACATTGCAAAAAGGTACCTATTTCTCCACACCCTCTCCAGCATTTATTATTTGTAGATTTTTTGATGGTGGCCATTCTGACTGGAGTGAGGTGATACCTCATTTTAGTTTTGACTTGAATTTCTCTAATGATTAGTGATGTTGAACATCCTTTCATGTTGGCAATCTGTATATCTTCTTTGGAGAAATCTCTATTTAAGTCTTCTGCCCATTTTTGGATTGGGTTGTTTGTTTTCTTGATATAGAGCTGCATGAGCTACTTATATGTTTTGGAGATTAATCCTTTGTCAGTTGCATCATTTGCATATTTTCTCCCACTCTGAGGGTTGTCTTTTCATCTTGCTTGTGGTTCCTTTGCTGTGCAATAGCTTTTAAGTTTTCTTATGTCCCAGTAATTTATTTTTGTTTTTATTTCCATTCTTCTAGGAGGTGGGTCAAAAGCATCTTGTTGTGATTTATGTCATAGAGTGTTCTGCCTATGTTTTCCTCTAAGAGTTTTATAGTGTCTGGCCTTACCATTGGGTCTTTAATCCATTTTGAGTTTATTCTTGTGTATGGTGTTAGAGAGTGTTCTAATTTCATACTTTTACATGTAGGTATCCAGTTTCCCAGCACCACTTATTGAAGAGGTTGTCTTTTCTCCACTGTATATTCTGCCTCCATTATCAAAGATAAGGTGACCATAGGTGCGTGGGTTTATCTCTCGGCTTTCTATCCTGTTCAATTGATCTTTCTGTTTTTGTGCCAGTACCATACTGTCTTGATTACTGTAGCTTTGTAGTATAGTCTGAAGTCAGGGAGCCTGATTCCTCCAGCTCTGTTTACTTTTTTCTCAAGATTACTTTAGCTAAACAGGGTCTTTTGTGTTTCCATACAAATTGTGAAAATTTTGTTCTAGTTTTGTGAAAAATGTCATTAGTAGTTTGACAGGGATTGCATTGAATCTGTAGATTGCTTTGGGTAGTATAGTCATTTTCAGAATGTTGATTCTTCCAATCCAAGAACATTATCTATCTCTCTATCTGTTTGTATCATCTTTAATTTCTTTCTTCATTGTCTTATGGTTTTCTGTATACAGGTCTTTTGTCTCCTTAGGTAGGTTTATACCTAGGTATTTTGCTCTTTTTGTTGCAGTAGTAAATGGGAGTGTTTCCTTAAATTCTCTTTCAGATTTTTCATCATTAGTATATAGGAATGCAAGAGATTTCTGTGCATTACTTTTGTAGCCTGCTACTTTACCCAATTCACTGATTAGCTCTAGAAGTTTTCTGGTAACATCTTTAGGATTCTCTATGTATAGTATCATGTCATCTGCAAACAGTGACAATTTTACCTCTTCTTTTCTGATTTGGATTCCTTTTATTTCTTTTTATTCTTTGATAGCTGTGGGTAAAACTTCCAAAACTATGTTGAATAAGAGTGGTGAGAGTGGGCAACCTTGTCTTATTCCTGATCTTAGTGGAAATGCTTTCAGTTTTTCACCATTGAGAACAATGTTGGCTGTGGGTTTGTCATTAGGGCCTTTATTATATTGAAGTAAGTTCCCTCAGTGCCTACTCTCAGGAGGGTTGTTTTAAAATCATAAATCATGTTGAATTTTGTCAAAAGCTTTTTCTGCATCTACTGAGATTATCATATAATTTTTCTCCTTCTATTTGATAATACGGTGTATCACATTGATTGATTTGCATATCTTGAAGAATCCTTGCATTCCTGGGTTAAACCCCACTTGTATGGGGTTTAACTTGTATGTATACAATTATTGTATGATCCTTTTAATGTACCATTGGATTCTCTCTACTAGAATTTTGGTGAGGATTTTTGCATCTATGTTCATCAGTGATATTGGCCTGTAGTTTTCTTTTTTGGTGACATCTTTTTCTGGTTTTGATATCAGGGTGATGGTGGCCTCATAGAATGAGTTGGGAGTGTTCCTCCCTCTGCTATATTTTGGCAGAGTTTGAGAAAGATAGCTGTTGGCTCTTCTCTAAATGTTTGATAGAATTTGCCTGTGAAGCCATCTGGTCCTGGGCATTTTTTTGTTGGAATATATATATATATATATATATATATATATATATATATATATTTGTAGTATGGGGGTGTCTAACTGTTGGTGGCCTCTCCCATTGCGGAGCACAGGCTCTGGAAGCACAGGCTCAGCAGCCAAGCCTCATGGACCCAGCGGCTCTGTGGCATGTGGGATCTTCCTGGACTGGGGCACGAACCCATGTCCCCTGCATTGGCAGGTGGACTATCAACCACTGCGCCACCACAGAAGCCCTGTTGGAAGATTTTTAATCAGAGTTTCAATATCAGTGCTTGTGATTGGTCTGGTTATATTTTCTATTTCTTCCTGATTCAGTCTCGGAAGGTTGTGCTTTTCTAAGAATTTGTCCATTTCTTCCATGTTGTCCATTTTACTGGCATATAGTTTGTAGTAATCTCTCATGATTCTTTGTATTTCTGCAGTGTCAGTTGTTACTTCTCCTTTTTCATTTCTAGTTTTCTTAATTTGAGTCTTCTCTCTTTTTTTCTTGATGAGTCTCGCTAATGGTTTATCAATTTTGTTTATCTTCTTACAGAACCAGCTGTTAGTTTTATTGATCTTTGCTGTTGTTTCCTTCATTTCTTTTTCATTTATTTCTTATCTGATCTTTCCTTCTGCTAACTTTGGGGTTTTTTTTGTTTCTCTTTCTCTAGTTGTTTTAGGTGTAAGTTTAGGTTGTTTATCTGAGATATTTCTTGTTTGTTGAGGTAGGATTGTATTGCTATAAAGTTCCCTCTTACAACTGCTTTTGCTGCATCCCATAGGTTTTGGGTCATCATGTTTTCACTTTCATTTGTTTATAGGTATTTTTTATTTCCTCTTTGATTTCTTCAGTGATTCGTGGTTATTTAGTAGTGTATCTATTAGCCTCCATGTGTTTGTATTTTTCGCATATTATTTTCCTATAATTGATATCTAATCTTATAGCAGTGTGGTTGGAAAAGATACTTGATATAATTTCAATTTTCTTAAATTTACCTAGGTTTGATTTGTGACCCAAGATATGATCTATCCTGGAGAATGTTCCATGAGCACTTGAGAAGAAATTGTATGTATTCTTTTGTTTTTGGATGGAATGCCTGATATTATCTATTAAGTCTGTCTTGTTTAATGTGTCATTTAAAGCTAGTGTTTCCTTATTTATTATTATTATTTTTTTTTTGCGGTATGCAGGCCTCTCACTGTTGTGGCCTCTCCTGTTGTGGAGCACAGGCTCTGGACGCACAGGCTCAGCAGCCATGGCTATCGGGCCAACCGCCCTGTGGCACGTGGGATCTTCCCGGACTGGGATACGAACACGTGTCCCCTGCATTGGCAGGCAGACTCTCAACCACTGCGCCACCAGGGAAACCCTCCTTATTTATTTTTATATGGATGGTCTATCTGTTGGTGAGAGTGGGTGTGAAAATCCCCTACTATTATTGTTTTACTGTTGATTTTCCCTTTTATGGCTGTAGACATTTTCCGTATGTATTGAGGTGCTCCTATGTTGAGTTCATTAATATTTACAATTATTGTATCATTTTCTTGCATTGGTCCCTTGACCATTATGTAATGTTCCTCTTTATCTCTTATAATAGTCTTTATTTTAAAGTCTACTTTGTCTGATATGAGAATTGCTACTCCAGCTTTCTTTTGATTTCCATTTGCATGGAATATCTTTTCAAATCTCCTCACTTTCAGTCTGTATGTGTCCCTAGTTCTGAAGTGGGTACTTTGTAGACAGCATATATATGGGTCTTGTTTTTGTATCCATTCAGTCAGTCTATGTCTTTTGGTGGGAACATTTAATTCATTTACATTTAAGGTCATTATCAATATATATGTTCCTATTACCATTTTCATAATTGTTTTGGGTTTGTTATTGTAGGTGTTTTTCTTTTCTTGTGTTTCCTGCCTAGAGAAGTTCCTTTAGCATTTGTTGTAAAGCTGGTTTGGTGGTGCTGAATTCTGTTAGCAGTTGCTTGTCTGTTTTAATTTCTCCATCAATTCTGAAAGACAACCTTGTTGGTTACAATAATCTTTGTAGGTTTCTCTCTTTCACCACTTTAAATATGTCCTGCCACTCCATTCTGGTGTGCAGAGTTTCTGCTGGAAGATCAGCTGCTTACCTTATGGGGATTCCCTTGTGTGTTATTTGTTGCTTTTCCCTCGCTGCTTTTAATATTTTTTCTTTGCACTTACATTTTGTTAGTTTGATTAATATGTGTCTTGATGTGTTTCTCCTTGGATTTATCCTGTATGGGACTCTCTTTGCTTCCTGGACTTGATTGAATATTTTCTTTCCCAGATTTGGGGAGTTTTCAACTATAATCTCTTCAAATATTTTCTCAGTCACATATTCTTTTTTTTTTCTCTTCTTCTTCTGGGACCCCTATAATTCAAATGTTGGTGTGTTTAATGTCCCAGAGGTGTCTGAGACTGTCCTCATTTCTTCTCATTCTTTTCTCTTTATTCTTCCCTGTGGTAGTTATTTCCACTATTTTACCTTCCAGGTCACTTATCCATTCTTCTGCCTCAGTTATTCTGCTATTGATTCCTTTTAGAGAATTTTTAATTTCATTTATTTTGTTGTTCCTCATTGTTTGTTTCCTCTTTAGTTCTTCTAGGTCCTTGTTAAATGCTTCTTGTATTTTCTCCATTCTATTTCCAAGATTTTGAATCATCTCTACCATCATTACTCTGAATTTTTTTTTAGGTAGCCTGACTCTTTCCTCTTTATTTGTTTGGTCCAGTGGGTTTTTACCTTGTGCCTTCATCTGCTGTGTATTTCTCTGTCTTCTCATTTTGCTTAACTTACTGCTTTGGGGTTCTCCTTTTTGCAGGCTGCAGGTTCGTAGTTCCCATTGTTTTTAGTGTCGGCCCCCAGTGGGTATGGTTGGTTCAGTGGGTTGTGTAGGCTTCCTGGTGGTGGGGAACAGGTGCCTGTCTTCTGGTGGATGAGGCTGGATCTTGTGTGGGCAGGACCACATCCGGTGGTGTGTTTTGGGGTGTCTGTGAACTTATGATTTTAGGCAGATTCTCTGCTAATGGGTGGGGTTGTGTTCCTGTCTTGCTAGTTGTTTGTCATAGGGTGTCCAGTACTGTAGCTTGCTGGTCATTGAGTGGAGCTGGGTCTTAGCGTTGAGATCAATATCTTTGGGAGAGATTTGTCATTTGATATTACGTGTTGCAGGGAGGTCTCAGGTTGGTCAGTGAGTTGATCAGCTCTTGCACATCAGAAGCTCAGGCCTGATACCAGGCTGGAGCACCAAGACCCTGTCAGTCACACATCTCAGAAGGAAAGGGAGAAAAAAATCAAGAAATAGATAAAATAATTAAAATAAAAAATGAAAAAAACATTATAAATAAAAAAGTAATAAAAAAGAAAGAACGAAGGCAGAGAACAATGAAACCAAAAAACAAATCCGCCACTGATAACCAGTGCTATAAACTATACTAAAAAAAACAAAAACAAAATGGACAGACAGAATCCTAGGACAAATGGTAAAAGCAAAGATTTTGGGAAGTCTGAGTTCCCAAAATTCAGTGTTCAGTAGGTATTCTGTAGGTGTTGTTCCACATTTAGATGTATTTTTGACGTATTTGTGGGGAGGAAAGTGATCTCCAGGTGTTACTCCTCCGCCACCTTGAAGGTCCCCTTTAAATATTCTTTAACGTGTTTTATTTTATTTATTTCTTTAATTGAAGAACCACTGGTTTACAATGTTGCATTAGTTTCTGGTGTACAGCAAAATGATGCCATTATACATAAATAGATATTCTTTTTACAACTTTGATGTTTTTTAAAAGCAAATTTGATAGGTTTATTTAGTTGCTGAAGCCTAATTTCTAGTGAGGTCATGTGGAAGAAAGAATGATCTTATTCCAAGGAGACTCATAGTATAGAAATAGTACATTTGTGACCACTTTGAAAAGCTTAATATATATATATATATATATATATATATATATATATATATATATATATATATATATACTTTAGTAACTCTTAGGGCTTTTTTAAAAGAAAGATTTACCAGAAGACATAGTGAGTTCCTTGCCCTGTAGGTGTTCAGTCAACAGCCTGTCAGAAACTTGAAAGGACTATTAATGAGGGGATGTTGCCAAATCTAATATATATGAGTGTGTGTATGTGTGTGTTCACTCACACACACGTGTGTGTTTGGGTCTGTGTATGCTCATTCACATGTGATTTGGAAAAGCTTCTTTGTTGAAGAATGTTACTCCTCTGCCTCACCTGTTCCATCAGTTAGAATCATTGCTCTACTATGGATTATGAAGTCCTGTATGTAATCCGTATAGTGTATTAAGGCCCAATTTATAGTTTTGTCAAGCATATTTTGGCATATGTGCATATTTATTTTATACTCAATTTATTTGATACTCAGTGAAACAACCTCTGTTTTACAACAACTATGCTCTCTGGAAAGACAAAACACTTTCAAAAAGGTTGGGAGAGTTTCTCATAGAATCTTGAAATATGTATTAGTGGGGTAAATAATACATAACAGAGGGTAATACTGGTTACTAAAAATTCATGTATATTGATTGATTTTTGTACTTAGAATTTTCAGAGACCACATTGTAAAGATATGACTCAGGCAAATCTTAGAAATTTCTTTTTGTCTTCAGACCCACAATTTCCTGTCATTATTTTTAACAGCCCAAACACTTCTGTTTCTAAAAACTACACTGTAAAATTTTCCCCTCTCTATATATTTCTTGTGATAGAGCCATGTTCATCCTCTTCTTCTCTCTTCCATATATTACCCCATCACTTGTGTATCATCTATGATGATTTTCCAATTGGTCTTTTTGGTTGCCCTTCAGTATCAACACTTCTTTTTGATTTGGACACATACTAACTTTTTGTCTTTCTTGCTAATAAAAGTTTATATGTAATTTCATAGTCCTAAGAAAAGACAACTGAATATCAATTTTTTATTTTTCAGTGGAGGACAGGTATTGCTAGGTCAAAAAAAATTTCCAGTTAACCTCAGTGAGAACAAAACATAGAAAGCTAAAGTGGACAACATGAAACTTATTGTCTAGAAATTGATTCAAAAGGTCAATATTATATAAACTGTTCTAAATTTATCTCTGTACTTTGGGCACATAATAATCTCCTAGATCATGCTGGTTTTATTCATTGCTAGGATGAATTTTATAGCACAGGTTGTCTTTATTTATTTATTTTTTACATATTTATTGGAGTATAATTACTTTACAAGGGTGTGTTAGTTTCTGCTTTATAACAAAGTGAATCAGTTATACATATACATATGTTCCCATATCACTTCCCTCTTGCTCCTCCCTCCCTGCCACCCTCCTTATCCCACCCCTCCAGGTGGTCACAAAGCACAGAGTTGATCTCCCTGTGCTACGCAGCTGCTTCCCACTAGCTATCTACCTTACGTTTCGTAGTGTATATATGTTCACACTTCTCTCTCGCTTTGTCACATCTTACTCTTCCCCCTCCCCATATCCTCAAGTCCATTCTCTAGTAGGTCTGTGTCTTTATTCCTGTCTTATCCCTAGGTTCTTCATGACATTTTTTTCCCTTAAATTCCATATATATGTGTTAGCATATGGTATTTGTCTTTCCCTTTCTGACTTACTTCACTCTGTATGACAGACTCTAGGTCTATTCACCTTATTACAAATAGGTCAATTTTATTTCTTTTTATGGCTGAGTAATATTCCATTGTATATATGTGCCACATCTTCTTTATCCATTCATCCGATGATGGACACTTAGGCTTTTTCCATCTCCTGGCTATAGTAAATAGAGGTGCAATGAACATTTTGGTACATGACTCTTTTTGAATTATGGTTTTCTCAGGGTATATGCCCAGTACTAGGATTTCTGGGTCATATGGTAGTTCTATTTGTAGGTTTTTGAGGAACCTCCATACTGTTATCCATAGTGGCTGTACCAATTCACATTCCCACCAGCAGTGCAAGAATGTTCCCTTTTCTCCACACCCTCTCCAGCATTTATTGTTCCTAGAATTTTTGATGATGGCCATTCTGACTGGTGTGAGATGATATCTCATTGTAGTTTTGATTTGCATTTCTCTAATGATTAGTAATGTTGAGCATTCTTTCATGTGTTTGTTGTCAGTCTGTATATCTTCTTTGGAGAAATGTCTATTTAGATCTTCTGCCCATTTTTGGATTGGGTTGTTTGTTATTTTCAAATTGAGCTGCATGAGCTGCTTATAAACTTTGGAGATAAATCCTTTGTCAGTTGCTTCATTTGCAAATATTTTCACCCATTCTGAGAGTTGTCTTTTGGTCTTGTTTATGGTTTCCTTTGCTGTGCAAAAATTTGAAGTTTCATTAGGTCCCATTAGTTTATTTTTGTTTTTATTTCCATTTCTCTAGGAGGTGGGTCAAAAAGGATCTTGCTGTGATTTATATCATAGAGTGTTCTGCCTATGTTTTCCTCCAAGAGTTTGATAGCTTCTGGATTTACATTTAGCTATTTAATCCATTTTGAGCTTATTTTTGTGTATGGTGTTAGGGAGTGATCTAATCTCATACTTTTACATGTGCCTGTCCAGTTTTCTCAGCACCACTTATTGAAGAGGCTGTCTTTTCTCCACTGTACATTTCTGCCTCCTTTGTCAAAGATAAGGTGACTATTGTCGGTGGGTTTACCTCTGGGCTTTCTATACTGTTCCATTGATCTGTCTTTCTGTTTTTATGCCAGTACCATACTGTCTTGATTACTGTAGCTTTGTAGTATAGTCTGAAGTCAGGGAGCCTGATTCCTCCAGCTCCATTTTTCATTCCCAAGATTGCTTTAGCTATTCAGGATCTTTTGTGTTTCCATACAAATTGTGAAAATTTTTGTTCTAGTTCTGTGAAAAATGCCAGTGGCAGTTTGATAGGGATTGCATTGAATCTGTAGATTGCTTTGGGTAATAGAGCCATTTTCACAATATTGATTCTTCCAATCCAAGAACATGGTATATCTCTCCATCTATTTGTATCATCTTTAATTTCTTTCATCAGTGTCTTATAATTTTCTGCATACAGCTATTTTGTCTCCTTAGGTCGGTTTATTCCTAGATATTTTATTTTTTTTTTGTTGCAATGATGAATGAGAGTGTTTTCTTGATTTCACTTTCAGATTTTTCATCATTAGTGTATAGGAATGCCAGAGATTTCTGTGCATTAATTTTGTATCCTGCTAGTTTACCAAATTCATTGATTAGCTCTAGTAGTTTTCTGGTAGCATCTTTAGGATTCTCTATGTATATTATCATGTCATCTGCAAAAAGTGACAGCTTTACTTCTTCTTTTCCACTTTGGATTCTTTTTATTTCCTTTTACTCACTGATTGCTGTGGCTAAGACTTCCAAAATTATGTTGAATAAGAGTGGTGAGAGTGGACAACCCTTTCTTGTTCCTGATCTTAGTGGAAATGCTTTCAGTTTTTCACCATTGAGGATGATGTTGGCTGTGGGTTTGTCATATATGGCCTTTATTATGTTGAGGAAAGTTCCCTCTATGCCTACTTTCTGCAGGGTTTTTATCATAAATGGGTGTTGAAAGCTTTCTCTGCATGTATTGAGATGATCATATGGTTTTTCTCCTTCAATTTCTTAATATGGTATATCACGTTGATTGATTTACGTATATTGAAGAATCCTTGCATTCCTGGAATAAACCCCACTTGATCATGGTGTATGATTCGTTTAATGTGCTGTTGGATTCTGTTTGCTAGTATTTTGTTGAGGATTTTTGCATCTATGTTCATCAGTGATATCGGCCTGTAGTTTTCTTTCTGTGTGACATCTTTGTCTGGTTTTGGTATCAAGGTGATGATGGGCTCGTAGAATGAGTATGGGAGTGTTCCTCCATCTGTGATATTTTGGAAGAGTTTGAGAAGGGTATGTGTTAGCTCTTCTCTAAATGTTTGATAGAGTTCTCCTGTGAAGCCATCTGGTGCTGGCTTCTGTTTTTTGGAAGATTTTTAATCACAGTTTCAATTTCAGTGCTTGTGATTGGTCTGTTCATATTTTCTATTTCTTCCTGATTCAGTCTTGGCAGATTGTGTATTTCTAAGAATTTGTCCATTTCTTCCAGGTTGTCCATTATATTGGCATAGAGTTGCTTGTAGTAATCTCTCATGATCTTTTGTATTTCTGCAGTGTCAGTTTTTACTTCTCCTTTTTCATTTCTAATTCTATTGATTTGAGTCTTCTCCCTTTTTTCCTTGATGAGTCTGGCTAATGGTTTATCAATTTTCTTTATCTTCTCAAAAAGCAGCTTTTAGTTTTATTGATCTTTGCTATCATTTCTTTTATTTCTTTCACATTTATTTCTGATCTAATTTTTATGATTTCTTTCCTTCTGCTAACTTTTATTTTGTTGTTGTTGTTGTTCTTCTTCTTTCTCTAATTTCTTTAGGTGCAAGGTTAGATTGTTTATTCGAGTTGTTTCCAGTTTCTTAAAGGGGGATTGTATTTCAATAAACTTCCCTCTTAGAACTGTTTTTGCTGCAACCCATAGGTTTTGAGTTGTCGTGTCTCCATTGTCATTTGTTTGTAGGTATTTTTTGATTTACTCTTTGATTTTTTTCAGTGATCACGTCGTTATTAAGTATTGTATTGCTTAGCCTCCATGTGTTTGTATTTTTTACAGATCTTTTCCTCTAATTGATATCTACTCTCATAGCATTGTGGTCAGAAAAGATACTTGATACAATTTCAATTTTCTTAAATTTACCAAGGCCTGATTTGTGACCGAAGATATGATCTATCCTGAGAATGTTCCATGAGCATTTGAGAAAAATGTGTATCCTGTTGTTTTTGGATGAAGTGTCCTATAAATATCAATTAAGTCCATCTTGTTTAATGTATCATTTAAAGCTTGTGTTTCCTTATTTATTTTCTTTTTGGATGATCTGTCCACTGGTGAAAGTGGGGTGTTAAAGTTCCCTACTATGAATATGTTACTGTTGATTTCCCCTTTTATGGCTGTTAATATTTGCCTTATGTATTGAGGTGCTCCTATGTTGGGTACATAAATATTTACAATGTTATATCTTCTTCTTGGATTGATCCCTTGATCATTATGTACTGTCCTTTTTTGTGTCTTGTAATAGTCTATATTTTAAAATCTATTTTGTCTGATATGAGAATTGCTACTCCAGCTTTCTTTTGGTTTACATTTGCATGGAATATATTTTTCCATCCCCTACTTTCAGTCTGTATGTGTCTCTAGGTCTGAAGTGGGTCTCTTGTAGACAGCATATATATGGGTCTTGTTTTTGTATCCATTCAGCCAATCTGTGTTTTTTGGTGGGAGCATTTAGTCCATTTACATTTAAGGTAATTATCAATATGTATGTTCCTATTCCCATTTTCTTAATTGTTTTGGGTTTGTTACTGTAGGTCTTTTCCTTCTCTTGTGTTTCTTGCCTAGAGAAGTTCCTTTAGCATTTGTTGTAAAGCTGGTTTGGTGGTGCTGAACTCTCTCAGCGCTGCTTGTTTGTAAATGTTTTAATTTCTTCATCAAATCTGAATGAGATCCTTGCTGGTTAGAGTAATCTTGGTTGCAGGTTTTTTTCTCCTTCATCACTTTAAATATATCCTGCGAGTCCCTTCTGACTTACAGATTTTCTGCTGAAAGATCTGCTGTTAACCTTACGGGTTTCCCTTGTCTGTTATTTGTTGTTTTTCCCTTGCTGCTTTTAATATGTTTTCTTTGTATTTAATTTTTGACAGTTTTATTAATATGTGTTTTGGCATATTTCTCTTTGGATTTATCCTGTATGGGACTCTCTGTGCTTCCTGGACTTGATTAATTATTTCCTTTCCCACATTAGGGAAGTTTTCAACTATAATCTCTTCAAATATTTTCTCAGTCCCTTTCTTTTTATCTTCTTCTTCTGGAACCCCTGTAATTCGAATGTTGTTGCATTTAATGTTGTCCCAGAAGTCTCAGAGACTGTCCTCAGTTCTTTTGTGTTTATTCAGCTCTGCAGTAGTTATTTCCACTATTTTATCTTCCTGGTCACTTATCCATTCTTCTGCCTCAGTTATTCTGCTATTGATCCCATCTAGAGTATTTTTAATTTCATTTATTGTGTTGTTCATCATTGCTTATGTCATCTTTAGTTCTTCTATGTCCTTGTTCAATGTTTCTTGCATTTTCTCTATTCCATTTCCAAGATTTTGCATCATTTTTACTACTATCATTATTCTGAATTCTTTTTCAGGTAGACTTCCTATTTCCTCTTCATTTGTTAGGTCTGGTGGGTTTTTATCTTGCTCCTTCATCTGCTGTGTGTTTTTCTGTCTTCTCATTTTGCTTATCTTACTGTGTTTGGGGTCTCCCTTTTGTGGGCTGCAGGTTCGTGGTTCCCGTTGTTTTTGTTGTCTGTCCCCAGTGGCTAAGGTTGGTTCAGTGGGTTGTGTAGGTGTCCTGATGGAGGGGACTAGTGCCTGTGTTTTGCTGGATGAGGCTGGATCTTGTCTTTCTGATGGGCAGGTCCACACCTGGTGGTGTGTTTTGGGCTGTCTGTGGCCTTATTATGATTTTAGGTAGCCTCTCTGCTAAGGGGTGGGGCTGTGATCCTGTCTTGCTAGTTGTTTGGCATAGGGTGTCCAGCACTGTAGCTTGCTGGTCGCTGAGTGAAGCTGGGTGCTGGTGTTGAGATGGAGATCTCTCGAAGATTTTTGCCATTTGATATTATGTGGAGCTGGGAGCTCTCTTGTGGACCAGTGTCCTGAAGTTAGCTCTCTCACATCAGAGGCACAGCACTGACTCCTGGCTCAGCACCAAGAGCTTTTCATCCACATGGCTCAGAATAAAAGGGAGAAAAAGTAGAAAGAAAGAATTAGTAGAAGTAGAAAGAAAGAAAGAAAGAAGTAAAGAAAGAAAGGAGGGCGGGAGGGAGGAAGGGAGGGAGGAAGGAAGGAAGGAGGGAAGGAAGGAAAAAAGGAAGGAAAGAAAGAAGATAAAGTAAAATAAAATAAAGTAAGATAAAATATAATAAAGTTATTAAAATAAAGAATAATTATTAAGAAAAAAATTAAAACAAAACAACAACAGCAAAAAACGGACGGATAGAATGCTAGGACAAATGATGGAAGCAAAGCTATACAGACAAAATCTCACACAGAAGCATACACACACACTCACAAAAAGAGGAAAAAGGGAAAAAATCATAAATATTGCTCTCAAAGTCCACCTCCTCAATTTGGGATGATTCGTTGTCTATTCACGTATTTCACAGATGCAGGTACATCAAGTAGATTGTGGACCTTTAATCTGCTGCTTCTGAGGCTGCTGGGAGAGATTTCCCTTTCTCTTCTTTGTTCTCACAGCTCCCAGGGGCTCAGCTTTGGATTTGGCCCCGCCTCTGCCTGTAGGTCGCTGGAGGGCGTCTGTTGTTCGCTCAGACAAGACAGGGTTAAAGGAACAGCTGCTTCCGGGCTCTGGCTCACTCAGGCCAGTGGCAGAGAGGGGCACGGAGTGAGGGGCGAGCCTGCGGCGGCAGAGACTGGCGTGATGTTGCACTAGCCTGAGGCTCGACATGCATTCTCCCGGGAATGTTGTCCCTGGATCCTGGTTCCCTGGCAGTGGCGGGCTGCACAGGCTCCCCGGAAGGGGGGTGTGGATAGTGACCTGTGCTCGCACACAGGCTTCTTGGTGGTGGCAGCAGCAGCCTTAGCATCTCATGCCCGTCTCTGGGGTCTGCGCTTTCAGCTGCGGCTCGCGCCCGTCTCTGGAGCTCCTTTAAGCAGTGCTCTTAATCCCCTCTCCTCGTGCACCAGGAAACAAAGAGGGAGGAAAATGTCTCTTGCATCTTTGGCAGGTCCAGACTTTTCCCAGACTCCCTCCCGGCTAGCCTTGGTAAACTAACCCACCTGCAGGCTGTGTTCACGCTGCCAACCCCAGTCCTCTGTGCTCCCACTGAAGCCCGAGCCTCAGTTCCCAGCCCCACCCGCCTCGGCGGCTGAGCAGACAAGCCTCTTGGGCTGGTGAGTGCCGGTCGGCACCGATCCTCTCTGCGGGAACATCTCTGCTTTGCCCTCCACACCCCTGTTGCTGTGTTCTCCTCCATGGCTCTGAAGCTTTCCCCCCTGCCGTCTCCGCCCGCGAAGAGGCTTTCTAGTGTGTGACAACCTTTCCTCCTTCACAGCTCCCTCCCACTGATGCAGGTCCCGTCCCTATCCTTTTGCCTCTGTTTTTTTGTTTTTTTGTTTTTTTCCCCTACCCAGGTACGTGGGGAGTTTCTTGCCTTTTGGGAGGTCTGAGGTCTTCTGCCAGCATTCAGTAGGTGTTCTGTAGGAGTTGTTCCACGTGTAGATGTATTTCTGGTGTATCTGTGGGGAGGAAGGTGATCTCCATATCTTACTCTTCCGCCATCTTCCCCTCGTCTCCCAGGTTGTCCTTTATCTACATGATTGAATCTTTTATTATTTTGAAAATAATTTACAAGCTTTTTGAGCAATTATGGCATGGTTAAAATTCTTTATCCATAACACAAGAGTCTGTAAGTTCAAAGTTATCTCTGTGTCTTTGATAGTTAGATGCTTTGCTCTGAGGAAAAGCATGTGTAGCTGTGAGTATACTCTCTGGGGTACAAGTGCAGCAGCCCAGAACCTGTACATTCAAACATTCTGGACAGAAACTGCCAAAACAATAATAGGATTCCTGATGAGATATTTTTTGTCAATATCTAGACATTGTGAGTAAAATCTATGCACAGCTACATACAAGACATTGGTTCACATCTTTCATATTTTCCATGTCTCCTGAGTGTGAATCTTGCTGTCCAATTTGTGTGAATATTCATGAGCAAGTGGAACCAGTGAACTGTTAGGAATGTCACAGTTGCTTATTATAGCCTATTGGTTGAGATGGTAGTAGAGTGAATATGTGTGTGTGTGTGTGTGTGCGCCCACGCACGTGCAGGCGTGTGTGTGTTGAACTGGGTCACGTTGGAAATATGTTGAAGATTTGAGAGGAACTGGGCTACTTAAGCAATTCTAAACGTTTACTTATTTAAGTAAAGAAATTGAGATTGTGATATCACTTTGCTCATTTTTTGCAAAACAACTGGGTATCACAAAATCAATAAAACCTTAAAACTTCCAAAGATTCTGTAATCCAGGTGGTCTTTATTTCATATTTTTTAATTATTATTGAACCATTATATTGAGTTTAATTTCCATTTTTAGAGACAACTAGAGCTGTACAATTTCTATCACTAGGTAACTTCATATTAAAGAGTTTGAGGAATTATTAGAGACATTTGTATATATGTTTACATATATACTTTCCCCCAAGAAAGGGAATAATTATATAGTCATATCTACATTTATATATTTATGAACTATATGTGAAGGGTGCACACACATGCATACACTGTATATAATTATTCTGGTTAAAGTGAGAAACAGAGAGAGGGAAAGAGAGAGAGAAGAGAGAGTGAAGAGAATGAATTCCAATAAATTAATAAATGAAAGAAAACCTTTGATCTTATCGAGGGACTGTTCTATGACAGCTGTAGGTCTGAAGAGTATCTACAAGATTTATTTTGAAAAAGGCCTCAGTCTATAATTTCAGGGTAAATGGCAGGTTTGAATATGTAGCTGAGGTAACTATACATTTATTTGATTTCCAAAGAATTCATTGTTACCTACAGTATTAAAGCATACAAAACAGAAACTGAGGTGAAACCTGTGACTTTCTGGTACAAGTTTGCATTGTGTATATTCATTTGTGTTTGAGCAAAAATCATGCCATGTTATTATGATCTTTGTGTTCTGCTGGAGTTTTGTTATTTGACACAAATAGGGATGGATTATTTTTGAATTATAGTTTGCTATTCTTTCTGTATAGCAGATTCACTGATGGTATAGAAAAAATGTAATGTATCAAAACAATATAATTTATCTCCCAGATCAGAATATGTTAAAATGATAAATCTACTAAGAAATGTAATAGGAATTATGTTTTTTTTAAATGTTATTATTTTTTAATTGAAATAGAGTTAATTTACCATGTTATATATTAGTTTCAGGTGTGCAACATAGTGATTCAATATTTTTATAGATTATACTCCATTTAAAGTTATTATAAAATATTGGTTGTATTACCTTGTGTTTTTCTCCTCCCTCCCTACCAGACTCTGTGTGGATCTTTCTCTACAGACTTGGTTGTGGAAGAGCTGTCCTGTTAGTCCCCAGGGTGACTTCAGTGAGAGGTGCTCCATGTATTGTTGAGGTTTTGATGTGTTCCTGAGGGGAGGTGAGCCCAGTGTCTGCCTACTCCACCACCTTGGCCTTTCTCCCAGGAATGAGAGCTTTTAATAGAAGTTTTGTATAGTAGCCAAGGTCATTCTACAATTTGTTCTTACTGTGATATGGAGAAGGAACAATTTAACTCAGTGATCACTGGGCACATGGTATTGTGGTAGGTACTGGGGACAAAGAGGGGATAAGATTATCTTGTCCTTTACTGAATTTCTAAATACTGGAATGTTCCAGTGCTCAATCCTGGGATCTTTCTTCTTGTCTTGGAAATTGTATCCATCCTATATGGATTTACATTTCTTTACATCTATTATTCCCATATTTTATCACCATCTAAATGTCTCCATAGAATCCCAAACCTGTGTATACAACTGCCTACTTGAAATATGTATTTGGTAATCTAATAGATACTTTACAATTAATATGTTTGAAACAAACTTATGGTTACCAAAGGGAAAAGGGGGGAGGGATAAATTAGGAGTTTGGGATTAACGTATACATACTACTATATACAAAATAGCTAACCAACAAGGACCTACTGTATAGCACAGGGAACTATACTTAATATTTTGTAATTACCTATAAGGGAAAATAATCTGAAAAAAAATAGGTACCTATATATGTATGTATAAAGGAAGCACTTTGCTGTACACCTGAAACTAACCCAACATTGTAAATCAAACTATACTTAAAAAAAATTTTTGTTTCCCTACTTATCAAAAAACTTCTTTTTCCTGAGTAAATGATGTCATAATTCGTCCATGAGATAAGCAAAAATCTCGAATTTGTTCTTCATCTTTTCCTTTTTCTCATGCTCCACTCCCATTCTCTCACTATTCCACTCCTATTCTCTCACTATTCCAACTGACTACCTCCAAAACATCCTACATCTGTATCTATATCTTTTCATCTACACTTCACTATGTCTATCTAAGCCACCATGATTCTTTGCTACTTAGTTACAATTCCTTTTTTTTTTGCGTTATACATCCTTTCCCCAATTAGTAGCCAGAGTAATTTCTAAAATTTATAAGCCATATCATATTACTCCTCAACTTCACATTGTGTAGGAATAAAAGCCAAATTCCTTTCTCTGTTCTGAAAGATTTTACATGACATGGTGACTGCCTACTTCTCCCATCATGTTATAACCCTCTCCTCATTGCTTCTTGTGCTCCAGCCACATGGGCCCTCTCTCTTTTATTTAAGCATGCTAAGTCCATTACTGCCATAGGAAATTTGAACTCACTGTTGTTTTCTCTGGAGTTACCATCTCTCACATTGTGCATGGCTGATTCCTTATTATCATTCAGACTTGACTTTAAATGTCATCACCTCAGGGAAGCAATCTTTTGTCACACAATCTAAAAGAACCACATCAACTGCACCCTGTAATTCTCTTAAAATCAGCCAGTTTTATTTTCACCTTAGTATTCATTGCCATGGATATTTTCTTATCTGTTTACTTGTTTTACTCTGTTTCCATCTATTATGGTATAAAATTCTTGAGAATGAGGATAAGTCAATTTCATTAAAGCCATCTCTTTCAGTCCTGTCTCATAATTTTATTCTTTAAGTAAACCAAAATTATTGAAAGGTTTTAAGCAAAGGAATGATATGCTATGATTTGTGTTTCAGAAGGATTATTTTTGTAGAAGTTATTTGAGGAAAGTAAGAATGAAGGGGGAAATAAATAGTTGGGAGGCTTTTGCATTTTTTCATTGGAAAAGGATCTGAAACAGACCAGAGGCAATGGGATAGGCATAAGAGAAAAATTTGAGGTATACATATTTAGCAATAAAATCAGCAGAACTTAATAACACATTATATGTGAGAAAAAGATCAAGATAACTGCTAAGTGTACTGTCTTTTATTTTAGTTTTTTATTATTACTTTTTAAAATTTATTTTATTTATTTATTTATTTTAGACTGCTTTGGCTCTTTGTTGCTGCTCATGGGCTCTCTCTAGTTGCAGCAAGCAGGGGCTACTTTTTGTTGCTGTATGCAGGCTTCTCATTGCAGAGGCTTCTCTTGTCACAAGCTCTAGGCACACGGGCTTCAGTAGTCGTGGCATGTGGGCTCAGTAGTTGTGGCTCATGGGTTCTAGAGCTCAGGCTCAGTAGTTGCAGCACAT
This sequence comes from Phocoena sinus, assembly GCF_008692025.1. Classification (NCBI taxonomy): domain Eukaryota; kingdom Metazoa; phylum Chordata; class Mammalia; order Artiodactyla; family Phocoenidae; genus Phocoena; species Phocoena sinus. The sequence goes on along the minus strand of NC_045770.1, from coordinate 37,367,789 downwards.
GGGCTTATTTGCTCCATGGCATGTGGGATCTACCCAGACCAGGGCTCGAACCCGTGTTCCCTGCATTGGCAGGCGGGTTCTTAACCACTGCGCCACCAGGGAAGCCCCTGTACTGTCTTTTATAACTTGTTGTTGGTGCCAGGGAAAAAAGAAGAAAACATTTGCACAGGAGTATGTTAAGATTCATCTTGAACATGTTGATTTAAGTTGCTGTTATAATATTTGGAGCAAATGAAGATACCTGGCAAATTATACAAAACAGGAAAACAGAATTCCTTATGTTTTAGAAGACATAATATATTTTTATCATAGAATATTTATTTATGAGGATTTGGTTGGTGGGCTGTTTTATGCAGAACCAATGTGTTGATATTATAAATTATGACAATCAGTATCATGAATTGACTAGCTAGTACAATTTTTGAAATAGTTAGAAAAGCATTACACAAAATTAAAAAGAGCAGCATTTTAAATTGTCCTGGTGAGGATTTAATGCTGCATTTTTGTTCCATGAAATAAGGTTCTAACTGTTAGAGCAGCTATAATGAGGTCTTACTGGTATTTTTGTTCTATTTTATTATTGCCTTCAGGCAGGCTATGAGCTTTATGAATTTTCAGCTCACCAGAGCTGATGTTTAGGGAAGGAAAACTTTTTCTTTTCTTATGCATATTCAGTGCATTTTCCATACTTTAAAATTGATTTAAACTAACAAAACTACACAAACTCCTTAGCATGGTCTAAAAAATTACTCTATATTCAAGTTCAATATTATCTTTCATATCTCACTCTTTTATAGCCCTTTCTCTTGCAGGGATATTTGAAAATTCCCCCATACAGCATATTTTTATAACTCTACATATTTGCTTAGGCTGTTTCCTCTAATTGTAAGATCAAATACTATGTCTGCTATGAGATCTTCCCTAATCCCAACTACTCCCTTTATCCCTAAAGAGTTATATCCTGTGTGGTTTGTAACAAGAAACATGGCCTTAGTTTCAAGATCAGCAGTATCATGGGTAATTTGCAAACAAAACCAAACAAACAAGAATCTCTCATTAAATTCTCTAATATCCTAAGACACTTTATCTTCTTTCTACATGTGAAGCATCTTCACTGGAACAAAACAACATAGAATATGGACTCTTTAAAGTTAATACATCACTAGGTCTTATCTGTTTTATCTGAAATATATCTAACTTTCATTTTCTTGTTTCCATCATTACACCAAAACATTCGTTCAAGTTACCATCATCTATTGCATAGATTTCTGTAATAGTCTTTTAGATGGATTCCCTGATTTATCAGTTGCTACCTTCAATCTGTTCTCTGGAACAGGGTTTGGCAAACTGAAGCCTAGTGGCCAATGTCAGCATGTTACCTGTTTTGTATGTTCTGAGAGTAAGATTAACTCCTGCATTTTTTATGGTTGGAGAAAAATTTCAAAGAAAAAATAATACTTTGTGACCCATGAAAATTGTATGAAAATTAAATATTGGTGTCCACATTTAAATCTGCCTATTGTTTGCATCCTACATCTTATCTTTAACCAATAGGAATAACATTATTATCATAACAAGTATCCTTTTGGTGAAATTTTAAAAAAAAACCTCTTGTTTAGGTGATGATGGACAGGTGGTTGAGATCACACAGTTTGCTTTCTGTGAATTTTTAAGAGAAGCCACAGAGTAGGTGGTGGGGCTGAAGATGAATCTGGCCTCTGTACCCTGACACTGAATTAATTCTCTGAGACAGAGTTTTGGGTGAAGTAGAAAAGAATAGCCTCATTGCTTTGCGAGGCAAAGGGGGCCTCAATGGGCTACTGCCCTCAAAACTGTGTGTCCCAACCTAGAGGGGGTAGTTGAGGAGTTTTATAGTTTATATGGTTCAAAGAGCATGTGATCAGCTTGTGGACATTCTTCTGATTGGTTGGTGGTGAGGTAAGTGGGGTCAACATCATCAATCTTCTGGTTCCAACAGGTCTGTCGTCCGTGTGCTTGTGGGCAGCATACTGATAATTTCTCCCACCTGGTGTGGGTTTCAGTGTTTGCTAAACAGCTCAAAGATATTGCTATGTGTATCCCTTGAGGGGGAACCAGGACCCTGCCCCAAGTCTACACTATTGTTTCTTTTGACTGTTCCTGCCTTGTCTCCACATCCCCTCCTTTCCTTAATTTGCAATTGTTTGAACCTGCACCTTGGAACCCAGGGGAGGTCATGGAGGCTCAATGAAGTCTATTTCCTGTAATTAAGAAATGGGGGACACAGAAAGGCTTTTGTGCCCAGGAGCCCCACAGGGTCCTGCTCAGTATCAGGGCTAGGTGTGGAGGTAAAGGTGGTGGCATTGTCAGATATCAAGTAAACTAGGATGCAACCCTTTGGTAGTGGAGCAAGAGTTAAGAGAATATGACAGCTGACATTGTCCCTGTCAGCAGCAATGTATTAGTTATTCTGCTCTAGGCTTTAATGTGAGATAAAGTGCCAGGAACATAGTAGGCAGTCACAAGTAGTGTCTTCTTTTGTTATGACTGTAAATATAAAAGTACCTGAAACTGGCATTGACTTTTTCCCCCTGAAATTGGGAGTGGACTGGGAGAGATGGATTCAACTATAAACAAATAAAAATTGTTTCTTTCTTCATTTAAGTAAACTGATTTCATTCTCTTTCCAAGAAGTCAGGCTTTTTGGAAAGGCTGTATGATTTAATGCATTTGATTTTGAACTAAGTTTCAAAAAATTAATTTGTATTTCTAACTCCACCTCTTATCAGCTGCTTTGGCCCCTGCTGGCAAGAATTTGTTAAATAGGCCATTTTTCTTCAGAAAATAAACATGACTTGGTTTCAACCTATTTGTGAAAAGTGTTTGTTTCCATTGCAATCTTGGGGAGTTTTATCTGAAATTGCATTCTTACTACAAATATGTTCAATCATGCTAGCTTATTTTGATAGAGACTTTTTCAAAGGAACTGTGTTTAGGAATAACTTAAATAAACATTTTCTCTTAGACAAGATCTCACCTGGCTATTTTGACCATACATCTGAAAAATATTCTTGCACAAGTCACACACAAACAATCAACCAAACACACATTTATGTGTGTATCTTTAATTCAATGCCTTTTCTCTGATATGTAGCATCATCATCATAATTAGTCAGCATTTATTGATTACCTGTGCTTCTCAGGGCATGAATTTGAAATATAGAGAATAAGTGCATAGTTTCATAAAATGACTTTTCCCCCTTAGTACCATTTAGGTTGTTTTGAGTAAGATATTGCTCTTACTTTTTCTCCCTTAAAAATTGCAATAAAATGTTAGCTTCTTCATGCTTATGTGAAATTATAATGAACATTAATAAAAATCCATATTAAATGGGAAATAGACAAAGAGTCCTAGAAAGAGTAATTATCTTTTTCATGGACTATTATAGGCCTAATTTCCATGATATAGCTTTAAATAAAATTTGTAAAAAAAAAAGAACATATTAAGACATTATTATTGTCATTTAGGGCCACTATGAATTACTTTGGTGACTGAAATGCACAAAGGTACATTGATCACCTGGTTCCTTCCATTTACATATGATAATGAGAAAGATAAAATCTGATAGAACATTATCTGTGGTAGGGCATAAAGGTTGGAGAAATGATCCTATTGTTATACCATTTTCTGAGGAGGATATAGCTGTAAGAGGGCATATTACATATTAGTCATATTATTTTCTTAATGAAGTATGGAATATTTCACATATAGATGATTTTATTGTCAGTATATGATATTTAGCTGTTTTACAAATGTTATTAGGCTTACTTGGTGATATACACCTTTATAGAAAATCTGTCACATTTTAACAGAAAAAAAGTGATTATCTACAAAAAATAGACTTACAAATCAAGGCAATGAGATATCATCTCATATCTGTCAGAATGGCTATCATCAAAAAGTCTATAGATAACAAATATTGGCAAGGATGTGGAGAAAAGAGATCCCTTGTACACTGTTGGTGTGAATGTAAATTGGTACAGCCAATATAGAAAACAAAATGGAGGTTCCTCAACAAACTGAAAAGAGAACTACCATACGATTCAGCAATTCCACTCATGTGTATATATCTGGAAAAAATGAAAACACTAAATCAAAAAGACACATGCACCCCAGTGTACATACAGTGCTATTTACAATAGCCAAGGTATGGAAGCAACCCAAGTGCTCATCAACAGATGAATGGATAAAGAACATGTGGGAGATATATATATATATATATATATATATATATATATATATATATATATATATTATACATATACACACACATACACACACACACATATATATATATACACATACATACACACACAACTGAATACTACTCAGTCATAAAAAAAGAACAAATTGCCATTTGCAGCAATGTGGATGTACCTAGAGGGTATTATACTTTGTGAAGTAAGTCAGACAGAGAAAGATAAATACTGTGTGATATCACATTTCTGTTGCCTCTAAAATAAATAAATAAATAAATAAATATATATATAGCAAAACAGAAACAGACTCACAGATATAGAGAACAAACTAGTGGTTACCAGTGGGGAGGGTGCCAGGTGCTGTGACATGGACTAAGCTGAGACCCGAGCATTTGCTGGAATAAGACTGGGATGCATGCTGAAGTGGTCTGTGGGAAATCAGTCAACCAATGGAGCAGACCTCTCTCCACACTGCATGCAGCCAAGCCCTTGTGTGGAAAGGCTTCCCACTGCCCTCCTGGTAGTCCTAGTGGTCCTCCAACCAGCCAATTGGGCAAGGATGTGAAGCAGCTGAAACTCTCATTCTTGAATGAGAGTGTAAATTGCTACCATCACTTTGGAAAATTGTTTAGCATTATCTACCAAAATTAAGCAAGTGCGTATCCTGTGACCATATAATTTAACAACTGAGTTAAAATGGATACAGACAAGAAGGCAGACAGCAGAAGCAAGAAGAGCTACAATCCTTCAGCCTGTGGAATGAAAACCACATTCACAGAAAGATAGACAAGATGAAAAGGCAGAGGGCTATGTACCAGATGAAGGAAAAAAATAAAACCTAAGAAAAATAAGTAAATGAAATGGAGATAGACAACCTTCCAGAAAAAGAATTCAGAATAATGATAGTGAAGATGATACAGGACCTCGGAAAAAGAATGGAGGCAAAGATTGAGAAGATGCAAGAAATGTTTAACAAAGATCAAGAAGAATTAAAGAACAAACAAACAGAGATGAACAATGCAATAACTGAAATGAAAAATACATTACAAGGAATCAATAGCAGAATAACTGAGGCAGAAGAACGGATAAGTGACCTGGGGAAAAAAATGGTGGAATTCACTGCTGTGGAACAGAATAAAGAAAAAAGAATGAAAAGAAGTGAAGACAGACTAAGAGCCCTCTGGGACAACATTAAATGCAACAACATTTGCATTATAGGGGTCCCAGAAGGAGAAGAGAGAGAGAAAGGCCCTGAGAAAATATTTGAAGAGATTATAGTCATAAACTTCACTATCATGGGAAAGGAAATAGCCACCCAAGTACAGGAAGTGCAGGGAGTCCCATACAGGGTAAACCCAAGGAGAAACACTCCGAGACACATAGTAATCAAATTGACAAAAATTAAAGACAAATAAAAATTTTTGAAAGCAGCAAGGGAAAAATGACAAATAACATATAAGGGAACTCCCATAAGGTCAACAGCTGATTTCTCAGCCGAAACTCTATAAACCAGAAGGGAGTGACATGATATACTTATAGTGATGAAAGGGAAGAACCTACAACCAAGATTACTCTACCCGGCAAGGATCTCATTCAGTTTCAATGGAGAAATCAAAAGCTTTAGAGACAAGCAAAAGCAAAGAGAATTCAGCACCACCAAAACAGCTCTACAACAAATGCTAAAGGAACTTCTCAAAGTGGCAAACACAAGAGAAGAAAATGACCTACAAAAACAAAACCAAAACGATTAAGAAAATAGTAATAGGACATACATATCAATAATTACCTTAAACATAATAGATTAAATGCTCCAACCAAAAGACACAGGCTTGCTGAATGGATACAAAAACAAGACCCATATATATGCTATATACAAGAGACCCACTTCAGACATAAGGACACATACAGACTAAAGGGAGGGGATGGAAAAAGATATTCCATGCAAATGGAAATCTAAAGAAAGTGGGAATAGCAATACTCATAGCAGATAAAATAGACGTTACAATAAAGAATGTTACAAAAGACAAGAAAGGACACTACATAATGATCAAGGGATCAACCCAAGAAGAAGATATAACAAGTATAAATATATATACACCCAACATAGGAGCATCTCAATACATAAGGCAACTGCTAACAGCTCTAAAAGAGGAAATCGACAGCAACAGAGTAATAGTGGGGGACTTTAACACCTCACTTACACAAATGGACAGATCATCCAAAATGAAAATAAATAAGGAAAGTGAAGCTTTAAATGACACAATAGACTAGATAGATTTAATTGATATTTATAGGACATTCCATCCAAAAACAGCAGATTACACTTTCTTCTCAAGTGTGCACGGAAGATTCTCCAGGATAGATCACATCTTGGGTCAAAAATCAAGCCTCAGTAAATTTAAGAAAATTGAAATCATATCAAGTATCTTTTCTGACCACAAGGCTATGAGATTAGAAATGAATTACACGTAAAAAAATGTAAAAAACACAAACACATGGTGGCCAAACAATACGTTACTAAATAAGCAAAAGATCACTGAATAAATCAAAAAGGCAATCAAAATATACCTAGAGACAAAAGACAATGAAAACATGATGGTCCAAAACCTTTGGGATGCAGCAGAAACCATTCTAAGAGGGAAGTTTATAGCTATAGAAGCCTAAATCAAGAAACAAGAAAAATCTGAAATAAACAATCTAACCTTACACCTAAAGGAAGTAGAGAAGGAAGAACAAACAAAACCCAAAGTTAGCAGAAGGAAAGAAATCATAAAAATCAGAGCAGAAATAAGTGGAATAGAAACAAAGAAAACAATATCAAAGATCAATAAAACTAAAAGGTGGTTCTTTGAGAAGATAAACAAAATTGATAAACCATTAGCCAGACTCATCAAGAAAGAGAGGGAGAGGATTCAAATCAATAAAATCAGAAATGAAAAAGGAGAAGTTACCATAGACACCGCAGTAATACAAAGCATCCTAAGAGACTACTACAAGCAACTCTATGCCAATAAAGTGGACAAGCTAGAAGAAATGGACAAATTCTCAGAAAGGTATAACCTTCCAAGACTGAAGCAGGAATAAGTAGAAAATATGAACACACCAATCACAAGTAATGAAATTGAAACTGTGATTAAAAATCTTCCAACAAACAAAAGTCCAGGACCAGATGGCTTCACAGGTGAATTATATCAAACATTTAGAGAAGAGCTAACACCCATCCTTCTCAAACTCTTCCAAAACTTTGCAGAGGAAGGAACACTCCCAGACTCTTTCCATGAGGGCACCATCACCCTGATACCAAAACCAGACAAAGATACTACAAAAAAAGAAAATTACATACCAATATCACTGATGAATGTAGATGCAAAAATCCTCAAAAAAATACTAGCAAACAGAATACAACAACACATTAAAAGGATCATACCCCATGATCAAGTGGGGTTTATCCCAGGGATGCAAGGATTGTTCAATATATGGAAATCAATCAATGTGATACACCATATTAACAAAATGAACAAGAAAAACCATATGATCATCTCAATAGATGCAGAAAAAGATTTTGACAAACTTCAACATCTATTTATGATAAAAAGTCTCCAGAAAGTGGGCATAGAGGGAACCTACCTCAACATAATAAAGGCCATATATGACAAACCCACAGCAAACAGGATTTTCAATGGAGAAAAATTGAAAGCATTTCCTCTAACATCAGGAACAAGACAAGGATGTCCACTCTCACCACTATTATTCAACAGAGTTTTGGAAATCCTAGCCATGAAAATAGAGAAGAAAAACAAATAAGAGGAATATAAATTGGAAAAGAAGAAGTAAAACTGTCACTGTTTGCAGATGACATGATACTATACATAGAGAATCCTAAAGATGCCACCAGAAAACTACTAGGGCTAATCAACGAATTTGGTAAAGTTGCAGGATACAGAATTAATGCACAGAAATCTCTTGTATTCCTATATACTAATGATGAAAAATCTGAAAGAGAAATTAAGGAGACACACCCATTTACCACTGCAACAAAAAGAATAAATTACCTAGGAATAAACCTACATAGGGAGACAAAAGACCTGTATGCAGAAAACTGTAAGACACTGATGAAAGAAATTAAAGATGATACCAACAGATGGAGAGATATACCATGTTCTTTGACTGGAAGAATCAATATTGTGAAAATGACTGTACTACCCAAAGGAACCTACAGATTCAATGCAATACCTATCAAATTACCAATGGCATTTTTTACAGAACTAGAACCAAAAGTCTTAAAATTTGTATGGAGGCACAAGAGACCCCGAAGAGCCAAAGCAGTCTTGATGGAATCAAATGGTACGGGAGGAATCAGATTCCCTGACTTCAGACTATACTACAAAGCTACAGTAATCAAGACAATATGGTACTGGCACAAAAACAGAAATATGGATCAATGGAACAAGATAGAAAGCCCAGAGATAAATTCACGTACCTATGTCAAATAATCTATGACAAAGGAGGCAAGGATATACAATGGAGAAAAGACAGTCTCTTCAATAAGTGGTTCTGGGAAAACTGGATAGATACATGTAAAAGAATGAATTTAGAACACTCCTTAACACCATGCACAAAAATAAACTCCAAATGGATTAGAGACCTAAATGCAAGACAGGGCACTATTAAACTCTTAGTGGAAAACATAGGAAGAATACTCTTTGACATAATTCACAGCAAGTTATTTTTTGATCCACCTCCTAGAGTAATGGAAATAAAAACAAAAAATAAACAAATGGGACCTAATGAAACTTCAAAGCTTTTGCACAACAAAGGAAACCATAAACAAGATGAAAAGACAACTCTCAGGTTGGGAGAAAATATTTGCAAATGAAGCAACTGACAAAGGATTACTCTCCAAAATTTACAAGCAGCTCATGCAGCTCAATAACAGAAAAAACAAACAACCCAATCCAAAAATGGGCAGAAAACCTAAATAGACATTTCTTCAAAGTAGACATACAGATGGTCAAGAAGCACAGGAAAAGCTGCTCAAAATCATTTATTATTAGAGAAATGCAATTAAAAGTAAAATGAGGTATCACCTCACACCAGTTAGAATGGACATCATCAGAAAATCTACAAACCACAAATGCTGCAGAGGGTGTAGAGTAAAGGGAACCCTCTTGCACTTTTGGTGGTAATGGAAATTCATACAGCCAGTATGGAGGTTCTTTAAAAAACTAAAAATAGAATTACCATATGACCCAGTAATCCCACTACTGAGCATATACCCAGAGAAAACCATAATTCAAAAAGACACACGCACTCCAATGTTCATTGCAGCACTATTTACAATAGCCAGGTCATGGAAGCAACCTAAATGCCCATGGAAAGATGAATGGATAAAGAAGATGTTGCATATATATATATATATATATATATATATATATATACACACACACACACACACTGGAATATTACTCAGGCATAAAAAGGAACAAAATTGAGTCATTTGTTGAGACGTTGATGGATCTAGAGACTGTCATACAGAGTGAAGTAAGTCAGAAAGAGAAGAATAAATATCGTATATTAATGCATGTATGTGGAACCTAGAAAAATGGTACAGATGAACCAGATTGCATGGCAGAAGTTGAGACACAGATGTAGGGAACAAACCTATGGACACCAAGGGGGGAAAGCAGTGGGGGGGTGGTGGTGGTGGTGTGATGAATTGGTGACTGGGATTGACATGTATACACTGATGTGTATAAAATTGATGACTAATAAGAACCTGCTGTATAAAAAAATAAAATAAAATTCAAATAAAAAAAAAATATTTCCTCTAAGCACTTTCCTAGGTGTATGTTAGGAATTATGATATGTGCATGTTCCCGATCTACAGATATATATTTCCAATTTTCTTTATTTGTTCTGCAACCAGTTAAATAGTTAGTATTGTGCTTTTTAATATCTAAATATTTGAAGTTTTCTGGATATCTTTGTTTTAAAATAAACTTATTTATTTAATTAATTAATTAATTTATTTATTTTTGTCTGTGTTGGGTCTTCATTGCTGTATGTGGCCTTCTGATAGTTGCGGCAGGCTGGGGCTACCCTTTGTTGCAGTGTGCAGGCTTCTCATTGTGGTGCCTTCTGTTGTTGTGGAGCACGGGCTCTAGGCTCACATACTTCAGTAGGTGCAGCATGCGCATTCAGTAGTTGTTGCTTGTGGGCTCTAGAGCCCAGGCTCAGTAGTTGTGGTGCATTGGCTTAGTTGCTCCACGGCATGTGGGATCTTCCTGGACCAGGGCTCAAACCCGTTTTCCCTGCATTAGCAGGTGGATTCTTAACCACTGCACCACCAGGGAAGACCATGGATATCTTATTATTTCTAATTGAATTCTTTAAGGTTAGAACATAATTTCTATATATTTTTAATACTTTAAAATTTATTGGTACTTGTTTTATGAGTCAGAATATAGTCTTTGGGAATGTGCCATGTTTGCTCAAGAAAAATGCATATTCTGGAGTTGTTTTATTGTTCTATAAATGCCAATTGCATCAGTTTGGTTGGTAATATATGAATCTTCTACATAATCTTGATTGTTCTTTCTACTTGCTATGAATTACTGATCAAGAAGAGCTACAATCAGAAACCCTGTGGGTCTGGAAATTTATCTCATTAACTCATATTTGTTTCATGTATTTTGAAGCTGTTGTTTTTGTAGATGGAGTTAAGATTATGTTTTCATGATGAATTGACTCTTTTATCATTGTGTGTTCCCTTTATGTTTTAATCACTGAAAATCTCCTTGCCTGAAGTTTATCTTTTTTTGATGTTAATATATGCTCATGAGCTTTTTAAAGGTGGTGTAGCATATCATTTTTTCTTCGTTTTACTTTCTACATCTCTATATTTAAAGTTCAGTATTTTAGATAGCACATACTTTGGTCTGTTTCTGTAATTTTTATTGGAGTAGAGTTGATTTAAAATGTTGTATTAGTTTCTGCCATATGGCAAAGTGAATCTGTTATACATATACATATATGAAATCTTTTTTAGCTTCTTTTACCATATAGGTCATTACAGAGTATTGAGTAGAGATCCTTTTGCTATACAGTAGGTTCTTATCGGTTACCTGTTTTATCTATAGTAGTGTGTATATGTCAATTCCAATCTCCCAATTTAACCCTTCTCCCCCCCAACCCCCCCAGTACCCATAAGTTTGTTTTTTACATTTGTGACTCTACTTCTGTTTTGTAAGTAGGTTCATATGTACCATTTTTTAGATTCCACATATAAGTGATATCATATGATATTTGTCTTTCTCTGTCTGACTTACTTCACTCAGTATGACAACTTCTAGGTGCATCCATGTTGCTGCAAATGGCATTATTTCATTCTTTTTTTATTGCTAAGTAATATTCCATTGTACACATGCAACACATCTTCTTTATCCATTCCTCTGTCAATAGACATTTAGGTTGCTTACATGTCCTGGCTATTGTAAATAGTGCTGCAACTAATATTGGGCTGCACGTATCTTTATGAATTATGGTTTACTCTGGATATATGCTCAGGAGTCAGGTTGCTGGATTATATGGTAGCTCTATTTTTAGTTTTTAAAGGACCCTCCATACTGCTGTTCTCCATAGTGGCTGTACCAATTTACATCCCCACCAACAGTGTAGGAGGGTTCCCTTTTCTCCACACCCTCTCCAGCATTTATTGTTTGTAGATTTTTTGATGATGGTCATTGTGACTGGTGTGAGGTGATAATTTGTTGTAGTTTTTTTTTTTAAACTACATCCTTTGGCCACAAGATTTTTTTTTTTAACCATCTTTATTGGAGTATAATTGCTCTACAATGGTGTTTTAGTTTATGTTTTAAAACAAAGTGAATAAGCCATTCATATACATAACCCCATATCTTCTCCCTCTTGCCTCTCCCTCCCACCCTCCCTATCCCACCCTTCTAGGTAGACACAAAGCACCGAGCTGATCTCCCTGTGCTATGTGGCTACTTCCCACTAGCTATCTATTTCACATTTGGTAGTATATATAAATCCATGCCACTTTCTCACTTCGTCTCAACTTACCCTTCCCCCTCCCCATGTCCTCAAGTATAATTTCTACATCTGTGTCTTTATTCCTGTCCTCCTCTAAGCTCTTCATAGCCATTTTTTTTTAGATTCCATATATATGTGTTAGCATACGGTATTTGTTTTTCTCTTTATGACTTACTTCACTCTGTATGACAGACCCTAGTTCCATCCACCTCACTATAGATAACTCAGTTTCATTCCTTTTTATGTCAGAGCAATATTCCATTGTATATATGTGCCACATCTTTATCTATTCATCTGTCTATGGACACTTCGGTTGCTTCCATGTCCTGGTTATTGTAAATAGAGCTGCAATGGTTGCTGGTTTTGATATCATATTTGTGCATGGATGGTTTCCTACATGTTTGCCTTTACCAGTGAGCTTTCCTATTTGTGATTTTCTTATTTTTAGTTTGACCTCTTTGTTTTACCCTGGCTAGAGAAGTTCTGTTAGCATTTGTGGTAAAGCCCATCTAGTGGTGCTGAATTCTCTTAGCTTTTGCTTGTCTGTTAAGCTTTAGATTTCTCCTTTGAATCTGAATGACAGCCTTGCTGGGTGGAATATTCTTGGTTGTACGTTTTCCCCTTTCATCACTTTAAATATATCATGCCACTCCCTTGTGACCTGCAGGGTTTCTGCTGCAAAATCAGCTGATAATCTTATAATCTTGTATGTTATTGGTTGCTTTTCCCTTGTTGCTTTTATTATTTTCTTTTTATTTAATTTTCATCAATTTGCTTAATATGTGTCTTGGTTTGTTTCTCCTTGGGTTTATCTTGTATGGGGCTTTCTGTGCTTCCTGGACTTGTTTGACTGTTTCTTTTCCCATGTTAAGGAAGTTTTCTGCTATAATCTCTTCCAATATTTTCTCAGACCCTTTCTCTTTTTCTATTTCTTCTTGGCCCCTTATAATGTGAATGTTGGTGTGTTTAATGTTGTCCCAGAGGTCTCTGAGACTGTCCTCACTTCTTTTCATTCTTTTTTCTTTATTCTGTTCTATGGGAGTGATTTCCACCACTCTGTCTTCCAGCTCACCTATTTGTTCTTCTACCTCAGTTATTCTGCTCTTGATTCCTTCTAGTGTATTTTTCATTTCAGTTATTGTTTTGTTCATCTATGTTTGCTAAATCTTCTAGCTCCTTGTTAATCATTTCTTGTATCTTCTTGATCTGTGCCTCCATTCTATTTCCGAGATTTTGGATCATCTTTACTATCATTACTCTGAATTTTTTTACAGGTAGATTGCCTACCTCCTTGTCATTTAGCTGTTCCCATAGGTTTTTATCTTGTTCTTAGTCAGCAACATATTTCTCTGTTGTCTCATTTTGTCTAACTTTCTGTGTTTGTTGTCTCCTTTCTGCAGGCTGCGGGATTATAGTTACTCTTACTTCTGGTGTCTGCTCCCTGGTAGGTGAGGTTGGTTCTGGGCTTTGTATAAGTTTCCTATTGGGAGGGACTAGTGCCTTCCCTCTGGTGGACAGGGCTGTGTCAGGGGATGTGTTTTGAGGTGGCTGTGAGCTCAGTACAACTTTAGGCAGCCTGTCTTCTGATGGGTGGAATTGTGTATCTGTCCTGTTTGTTGTTTGGGCAGAGTATTTCCTGCACTGGAGCCTGCAAGTTGTTGGGTGGTGCTGTGCCTTGGTGCCGAAATGGAGACCTCTGGGAGAGCTCATTTCAATCAATATTCCATGTGGCCTCTGCTATCAGTGTCCTTGCCTTGACAGTGAGCTACAGTTGACCTTCGCCTACCCAGGAGACCTTCCAAGACCCCTAGGTAGGTGTACCCAGGTTTCTGTGCAGGTACTGCTTTGTGCTGGGCCCCAGTGATCATGAAACCTTGTGTGCACCCTTCAAGCATGGAGTCTCTTTCCCCCAGCCCTGTGGAGCTCCTGCACTCAAGCCCCACTGGTCTTCAAGGCTAAATGCTCTGGGGGATTCTTCCTTCTGATGCCAGACCCTCAGACTGTCTCGGAGGGCTATTTTTACACGGGAACATCCCTGTGTAGCCTGCGTGGGGTTAACATTTTTTGTTGCAAGGGCAGTTTTTAGTGTAAATGTCTGCCACCTCTTTCCTCAGTGTATGCTGGCCATTATCTCCTTGATAGGGGGTGTGACTGGTGTTGTGGTGACCAGAGCCGGCACTGGATATTGAGCAGAGCCTCCCCTTTCCTCTATGGGTGTCACTGCTCTGTCAGGGGTGGGATCTGCTCTCTACCTATAGGAGTAGAGACCCCTAGATCTGTTTCTTAGCTATATTTCTGATCTGCAGTGCAAGGTAGGTGGGATTGGAGCACTCCCACTGGGAGGGAAAGCACTGAGTATTCCTCCTCTGCAGCTGTTGACCCGTGGATGTGCTCTGTTGTGTCACCCTTCACCTATTGTGTGAGCTCTCTGATTACATTGTTGTTTCCACTGCTCTTGGCCCCAACTTAGTCATGGGTATGCCAGCAATTGGCCCTGCTGTCTCTCAGGCATTATTTTCACCTGGCCACCAGCATAGATCCACTGAAGTCAGGTCCTGGGATTGTAGTAATAATGGATCTGGACCCACTGTTATGAGGGCAGCTCGGACTCTGGCCTACCCCTGCATGTAGGTGCCTACAGAGTCTATAGCTGTTAAACCTACACCCATCTTGGCTGCAGGAGCAGTCATTGTCCTTTCAGATGTTCAGCAGGCACTGAGTTTACAAAGCCAGTCATGGGTGTGTCAGTCGCAGTTTGCACAGCTGCGAGGATAGATTTCAGCTTTTCTTCTTTCATTGCATGGCCCCTGGGGCTCAGCTGTGATTTCAACCCCACCTCTGGTCATGGGTCACCCACAGGGCTCTGCTCCTGAGGCTGCCCTGGAGCACACATGTCTGCCCCTGCGAGGAGGGGGCATGGAGGAGGCTGTGCTAGGGGCATGAGAGAGCTAGCCCCAGTGAGGACAGAGCACAGAGAAAGAGGCAGCTGCAACCAGGGTTATAAGAGCATTTGCCATGGTGGGGATGGATCATGGAGGAAGTGCCAGCAACTGCTGGGGTCATGAGAGCCTCCAATGAGGGGGGATGGGATGCAGAATAAGAGGTGGCTGCTGCTAGTGTCGCAAGAGTGTCCACCTCAGCTGTGATGGGATGTAGAGGACAAAGCAGCAGTGCCAGTGTTGCAAGAGCGTCCACCCCGATGGGAACACTTCCTAGTGCCCTGGGAGGCAGCAGCTAGTATGTGGGGAAAGATGCAATGATGGCCCTGCCCTTTGTGCATCACTCAGCAATGGCGCTTCACTTCTATGGTGGTCCGGGTTTCCTCCACAAGCATTCCCAGTTGTGGGTTTTCTCACTCCCATCCCTTCAGGCTATCTCTTCGCAGCTGGCAGCAGTACTCTCTCCTGGTCTGCTCTCCAAACCCCACATTCCAGTACCCAGCCCCTGTCTGCATTAGCAGACACACCTCTCAGGATCAGGTAAGCAAGGCTGTGGTAAGGACCATCTGTGTAGGTCTCACTCTGTCCTGTCTGCCCCATACCAGTTGCTGTGCTCTCTTCTGATAGCCCCTGAAGCTCCCCTTCTGTCCTAACTGATCTCCCCATCAGTGAGGGGGCTTCCCTGGATGTGGGAACCTCCCCTCTTCTTCAGTTCCCCTCCAGGGTCACAGGTCCTGTCCCGCTTCCTTTCTTCCTTTTTCCTCCTCTTTCTCTCATCCTACCTGATTATGTGGGGATCTTTCTTTTCTTTTTATGTGTCCAAGGACCTCTGCTAGTGTTCATCAGGTGCTCTGTGGGAATTGTTCCATTTGTAGATGTATTCTTTTTTAATTAATTAATTAATTAATTTTTGACTACATTGGGTCTTCATCGTTGTGCGTGCGCTTTCTCTAGTTGTGGCGAGCAGGGGCTACTCTTCCTTGCAGTGTGTGGGCTTCTCATTGTGGTGGCTTCTCTTTTTGTGGAGTGCAGGCTCTAGGTGTGAGGGCTTCAGTAGTTGTGGTGCACAGGCTTAGTTGCTCCACAGCATGTGGGATCTTCCTGGACCAGGGATTGAATCCATGTCCCCTGCATTGGCAGGCAGATTCTTAACCACTGCACTACCAGTCCCTGTAGATGCATTCTTGATGCATTTTTGGGGAGAGATGAACTCCACATTCTTCCTACTCCTCCACCATCTTGATTCCTCTTTTTGGTCTTGATTATTTTATTCAGTTTTAGAAATTAGAACTGAGAAATTTTGCAGTACTTATTTACAGATCTATTAAACATATGGTAATAAATGGATTAAATTTTAACATAAAGAATATATTTTTATGAAAATAACTGTTTTTGTTTATTGAAAATGTCAGTGAGAAGAGTGGTATTTCTCGATACTTCTTTAATATATGGCTTAGTAGAAACAACTGGATTATCATGTCTGTTTTTGCATTCAATTTGTTGTTTTGGTTATAGTGTGTAAAGAAAATCTAGCCTCACACAGATATGTAGTTTGAAAAGTGATGAGAATTCTAATAGCATTTTCAGATAATTGTGGATATTTCTCTTTGACAAATGTTTGCTTCTTAGAAGTTAGTTGTAATGTGGAATCTGAAACCATATCCATGACCTTTTGTGGTTTTTGATACATTAAAATCCACTGATGTGTCTTGCAGTTTGAATGACTATTTTCTCCATTGTAATATCATGCATTGATAATTGGGAAAATATTGGTTCATGAGTTATGAAGATCTTCTAAATGTTGATACATTTTATTATAAAATATCAAAAGCTCACTGTCACCAATATTATTAGAAAAGTCATTAAGTCATTACATATTTGGAAATTGTCATGGTCATGAAGGCAGACACAAGTTTTCCAAAATTATAATTTCTACTTGAAAGCTGAAATTTTCTCATTAGCCATCTATATTTTTTGTTGTTTTCTTGAAGAGACAGGCTAATCTTAGTAAGTTTTGAGAAAATGTCTGCAAAGTATCCAAATCTAAATGACCATGTTTTTGGTTAATTCTTCTTTCAAGTAAAACTGATGTTCCATGAAAAAAAAATTAGGTCAATTTGCAATGCAAACTATTTGGATGAATGCTTTTTCCTAGAACAACTCTTGTTTTTCTGGTATGCAACAAAAACACTTTATGTACATAAAAAACTATTAATAAAATGCAGCATCAAAATTTAATAAAATTTATAATGCTTCATCAATGACATACTTACATAGAACTAAAAAATACATATATAATAATAGCAGTAATAATAATAGTAATAATAATAATTTTATACTATAACTGTGTGGCAGTGAAGAATAAAATGAATGCTATTAGTAGACTTTGGTGTTGTGGCTGATGTTAAGTTGTGAGAAGTTTTACCCATCTTTTATTCTCCTCCATCAGTGCAAATGTCAACACAGAGAAAAAGGCAATAACGTCTTAGTATTTTCATGAAAATAGTTTTGACTTTGCAGACTCCCTGTGAGAGTCTTGTGATCCATAATAGTCTATGATTCAAAAAGAGTCATGTACCAAAATGTTCATTGCAGCTCTATTTACAATAGCCCGGAGATGGAAAGAACCTAAGCGCCCATCATCGGACGAATGGATAAAGAAGATGTGGCACATATACACAATGGAATATTACTCAGCCTTAAAAAGAAATGAAATTGAGTTATTTGTAATGAGATGGATAGACCTAGAGTCTGTCATACAGAGTGAAGTAAGTCAGAAAGACAAAGACAAATACCGTATGCTAACACATATATATGGAATTTAAGGGGAAAAAATGTCATGAAGAACCTAGGGATAAGACAGGAATAGAGGCGCAGACCTACTGGAGAACGGACTTGAGGATATGGGGAGGGGGAAGGGTGAGTTTTGACAGGGCGAGAAAGAGTCATGGACATATACACACTAACAAACGTAGTAAAGTAGATAGCTAGGGGGAAGCAGCCGCAAGGCACAGGGATATTAGCTCGGGGCTTTGGGACAGCCTGGAGGGGTGGGAGGGGGAGAGTGGGAGGGAGGGAGACGCAAGAGGGAAGACACATGGGAGCACATGTATATGTATAGCTGATTCACTTTGTTATAAATCAGAAACTAACACACTATTGTAAAGCAATTATACCCCAATAAAGATGTTGAAAAAAAAAAAAAAATAAAGGCACCTAGGTTTAAAAAAAAAAAAAAAAAAAATAGTCTATGAACCACACTTTGAAAACAATGATCCTTAGTCCTAAGGTAAGGCCTTTCTCCAGGCAACTCAATGCCTGGGGTACTCAGAGAGATCTTTTCACTTTGGTTAGAATTCTAACACATCCACATGCTGTGGGGCTTCTGGAATTTCTATTCAGTTACCACTTTTACAGTAGTCTCTCTCTACTAGGCCTTACAGAGTCTTGTTACATTTATGTACAGTTCAGTTTTGCTCTGGATCAAGTGGTGAAGCCTCACACGAAATTCTGCCACTCCTCCAAGCTCGGTCCTCTTTAGAGCCCTGTGACACAAATTACAATAATTTCAACAGTCAAATACTTATCTTGCTTGACCTCTTCATCTTAGTGAAGTTGCAGTGCTTTGCAGAGCAGTCCTACAAGTGGCAACAAGCAAAAGGATCCCAGTGATGGTGTTCATGGCTGTGGCAGGGACACACACGTACATTTTCCTTCTTTCAAATATCAGTCTTGAGCTGCCTACTGTCCAATGTCTGAAAACTGTTGCCTTATATATTTTGTCCTGTTTTAGAGCTGTTTGGAGCATGAAGTAATTGCAGTACCCATTACTCTCTTATGGTGGAATTGGAAGTTTAGAAGATAGTCTTGAACAACTCATTAACGTGTTAAGGAAATTATGTAACATATTTGCTGAACATATGTACAGGAAAAGACACACAAAGAAAAGTGTGAAGGAAATTGCAGATATGTTTGCTGAACAGACACATTTCAAAGGTGTGTTTCCCACCTCAATTTCCACTCTTTGGCAACATATATCATAATAATTGGTACTAATGCAAGAACAATAAAAATCATAATTTTCTTTGAATCTTGGTATATTAATCCAGTAAGAGAAAGTACATCTAACTTGCTAATATATAAAAGAGCAAAGCCAAAGATAAGTTCCATGCATTTTGAAAGGTAGGTAGTTAAGAGTAGATTCTATTATTAAATCTAGTATTAGGCAATAGACTGGTAATAAAAATACTAAATCTAAGTGTAAGATTATATGTATGCAGGATATGAGTAAGGAATATTTTAATGGTGTTTAGGGTATTGTTCTATCAGGCTTCAAGTGTTGAGCTGAAGACTACTTAATGTACATATGAAAACCTAATATACCCTTTAGATAACCACAAATCTGGAGAATAAATATAGTAAGAATATTGTCTTTTGGAATTGAAGATTCAGGGCAAGTTTAAAAAGAAGAGAGAAAGATTGTACATGGGGAGTTTATTCATTAACAAAATTAACTAAGTATCCACCATGTTCTTAGGGGCTGTGGAGGCAGAGACACTTCAGAGAGGATTGTATTCCTTCTCCAGGAGTCTGCTAAATAAGGTGCATAAGCAAATGGATAATCACAAGAGAGAATTAGATATGCTTTTTCAGAGGTTTGTATAAGGTATTTTGAGAGAAGAGACAAGATTATATCTTTCTCTAGGGAATTTAGAGAAAACTCCAGAGAAGCAATGACAGTGGAAGGGCACGTTGAAAACTGAGTAGATTTAGAAAGTTAGAGGGTAAAAAAAGATATCTCAGTACTAAGGATGACAGGAGAAAACGTATAAAACCAAGAGGAAATATTGTTCAGGGAACTGTAAACAGGGCAATGTGGTTACAAAACTGGAGCAAATGACAGGAGATGATACTGAAAAGTTTGAATCAAATTGAAAGGGGTTTGCAGGTCATGCTGTTACCAAACTTGGGTCTGCTTGCCCATACACAATAAAGCCAATCTACTGACACCAGGTTGTAGTGAAGGAACGTGCAGCATTTATTGCAGGGCACCAAGCAAGGAGTCCAGGCAGCTAGTGCTCAAAAGGCCCAAACTTCCTGAAGGCTCTCAGGGAAAGGTTTTTAAAGACAGAGTAAGTGAAGAGTGTTGTGGGGGTGTGTGATCAGTTCATGGGCATTCTTCTGATTCATTGGTGGTGAGCTAATCGGGAGTCAACATCATCAACTTTCTGGTCCTAACCACTCTGTGGTCTACATGCTTGCGGGCAGCACACAGTTAACTTCTTCCACCTGGTGGGGGTTTTAGTATCTGGAAAACAGCTCAAAGGATATGGCTCAGAATATTACCTATAGCCGCTGAGGAGGAACTAAAGGTCCTTGATTTTGTTTAATGGCTAGACCATTATTATTTTGTCTCGTGTGACTGTTTTCCTTTCTTTCTGCATTTTCTCACTTCTCTGATTAATTGTACTCTTTGGACATTGGGGAAGGCCTAGGAGGCTAAAGTTTTTCTACACATCTGAAGGCAGATGGAGAACATAAGGGGGAGTCAGTTCTGGGAAGACTCCAGAGGGTCCTTCTTGGTTACAATGCTAAGGAGTTTAAACTTAGAGGGGGAGCCAAAAAGGGTCTGATGTGAACAGATTCCTCTAGGCCTTGCTTTGCAAGTAATACCTATTTATTGAATTATTCAGCAAATATTAGACATTAATTGAGTGCTAGATACTATGTTAGAAACAGGGCATTGAACAGTGATTAATCCAGTCATTGTCCTCCCCCTTCTGGAGTTTATTATCTGTGGAAGAGACAGACAATCAAAGAATCATAATATGTTATTGGATAATTGCTAAGATAAAGGAAGGGCTAGCTGCTTTTTTAGGGATATGTAAGAAAATCCGATGATGGTGAGAAGAGTATGTAGGTTAGGGAAAGTGATATGTAGGTTGAGACAGAAAGGGGCAGTTAGCCTAGAAAATTGTGGGATGGGGTTATTAAGCAAAACGGCCAAATAGGTGACAGCCTAAGAGCCAGAAAGAGCTTGGGTCAAGTAACTGAAAAGTGCTCCAAAGCCTGGAATATCTGTGAGCTATTTGTGAAGGAATGAGGTATAATATTCAAAGATATTTTATGTTAACAATATCAGAAAGCTATAGGAGGTTAAGCATGAGAAGAATCTAATTATATTAACATTTAAAAAGGTCACTTGGGGCTTCCCTGGTGGCACAGTGGTTGAGAGCCCGCCTGCCGATGCAGGGGCCACGGGTTCGTGCCCTGGTTTGGGAAGATCCCACATGCTGCAGAGCAGCTGGGCCCGTGATCCATGGCTGCTGAGCCTGCACGTCTGGAGCCTGTGCTCCACAGCGGGAGAGGCCACAGCGGTGAGAGGCCCACGTACTGCAAAAAAAAAAAAAAGAAAGTCACTTGAGTGGGAAGAACTGTTAGGAAGTTGTTCAAAAGTCCACCAAAAGATGGTGATGTCCAAGCTGGGGCAGTAATGGAGGCAGAGAGAAATAGATAGACTGAAGAGATATTTTTGTATTAGAATAAAGGACTGTCATAAATTGAATGGGGTTTAGGGTTGCAGAGTTTAGAGAGAGGGAGAGGTGTAGTCAAAGATGAATTTTACACTTGTACCCTTCCTTGTGTCAGTCGCTAAGTGGGTAGAGGGTTTGAGTGGCATAGGATTGGGAAAATGGGGAAAAATTAATTCAGTTTTTAGCATGTGAAGATTGTCCTTCTTAGAGAATATTAGACAGAAATTGATAGTTTAGCTATATTAGGTAGAGATTGATATAGATTAGATAAATAGAGATAACACTCAGTAAGCAGTTGTCTAAACTACTGGTGATAATTTGGACTGGATACACACATACATATACTTATCTTTACCACACAGTATAACATATCCTGGTCCATGTTGATATTATTTGCACCTCTCTAGCTTTCAGTCTGCTCTAGATCCTCTCTTTTTAGTGGATCAATTTAACTATTTTCCCTAAGTTTCCATCAATTGAGTGATAGTATGGAAATAGTATAGAGAGATTACAGTTTGGGCAAGACATTTAACGCAGTTTTCTTATCTGGAAAATAGAGTGAATCCTTTTAGAGCATTTGTTGTGAATTAAAATAGGGTGCATGTAAAGTGCTAAGTGTAAAACGTGTGTTGTATTTTGTAGGCACTTGGCAAATATTTAAGCGCATTTGCTACAACTACCCCCCTTAAAACTCTTTGTCTTGGAATTCCGTCCTATTCCTATAAATTGCTTCTATGAGAAACACTGATCAAAGTGTGTATAGATATTCTGGGCTGTCTTCCCTCCCTCCTCAAGGAATAGCCAGGCATCAAGAAAAAACATGCTGTTACAGGTTTAGAATGATCATCAAACCTAATGTCTTTACAAAATCATCCACTAACATTTTTATATTATTAACTCACTTTCCATTAATGCAGAAAGACCTAAATAGAATAAATAGACAATCACTGTGTTTTTCCACATTGAGTATAATGTGTTCCAGTGTCAATAGTAATCAGACTTCTCAGTTTAAAAGTGGAAAATCTATTAGAGTGATCTCATAACTCAAATTTGGTGGCATTTACTATCTTTGACATGAAGAGATTAATAGAGAACTTATTCTATTTCATCAATGTAGATGCTTATCTGAAAAACCATCCTGTTTTATAATTTTGTGTCAATTGATACTAAATAAGATCTATATCCCCCTTGTGAATTAAAATTACTATCTTTTGTCCCATCTAATTTAAATTTTTATTTTTTTGCATGAATTCTATTTTTGTAGGATTCTGAAATGCACTCCTTAAAAGGACATTTTTCAAAGAGTCCAAATGGTACCAATAATTATTTATCGTCTTTAGCTTTAACCATTATCTGTCATCCAATCTGTGATGTTATAAATCTTTTTCAGTGCACAGAGCTGCTATAGTTATTCAATGAAAAAATGCTTGTGTAGTAAGAAGTTCAGAGGAATCCAGAACATTATAGAGGTAGAACTACTTGCCAAGCTTTAATTAAAAGTCTGATGACTGTTCTGACTTCATATTAGAGTTTTATGAGTAGATGCATAAGATTCTAATTTTTTTTGTTCTTCTCTAATTCACTGAATAATGCCCAATTATATTTCCATAGAACTTGTCATAGCATGAATTGAAGTTTTCCTTTTCACCACTGTGAAACTGGGAGATGTCATCAACAGAGGTGCTTTTGCCAAGTTAATAACTAAGATCCTTCAGCAAATTTTCACTTGGAGGAAATTAGGGAGTTCTTTCAGCTGGTGAGGGGTGTCTCACTAGAATGTGATCATCAAAGCCAAGAAATTCCTGTTTTATTATTTTTTACTCCAGCACCAAACACATAGTAAATAATACATACAAAGTTATTTCTAGTCTCTGGAATCCTCTTTAAACTCTTGTGTGCCTGTTAAAATCTACTTACTCACCAAGCTTTTCCTTTCAAACAGAATTAATCATTCTGTTGGAGTGTTCCCTTACCACTTTGTGCTTATCTGTGATATAATACTTATTGCATTGTCTTATGGTTTGTTTTCATTTATTTCTATTTTTAGTGATAACTGAGGACAAAGCCATATATTTTCCCACGTATCTTTTTCTTCAGTGTCTAACAGAGTAGATCACATATATTATGTACTCAAAAATTTCTTTTGAATTAATTAATAATTAATATTTATGAGTGCAGTTGTGTGTATATACGTTTGTGTACACCAGCCATAAGTGTGCCCTATTGTTAACACATAATATTTCAGTGGTCAATTAAAACTGTGAGTTTTCTTCCTTCTTTTTCCCTCTTCTTCCTTTTCTATTATAGATTGCTATTAAATTTCTTCCCCTAATATGCAAAATGCAATTAAATTTTAAAAGACAAAAACAGGACTGTACATTGTGTCTTGTTACTCAGTGTTTCAGCCCATCAAAATATTAAAAAAAACAAAATACCTCATCTAAAATTACTTCTGAAAGTTTGATTTTAAAATCTTCTGTATATTTAACCAAATTGTTCAGAAGCTTCTGAATGATATAAAACAAAAATCTGAGCCACTGGGGAACTCTTTCCAGTCTTAAGCCAATTTATTGATCAACTCATTGGTAATATAGTTGCCTAACTGTGAATCTGCTTAATTGTACTATTATCTAGCTCATATTTCTGTACACTCTCCAGAAGTATTTGATGAAAAGTTTTTCTAAATGTTTCTTAAGATTAGAATGTTATGCTACAGAGTCCCATCATCTAGTATCTCTATAGAAAACAAGTGACATCAATGGGAATGATGGTGTAAAAACTTTTGAAAATTCTCTTTTTCATAAAAGCAATGAGAACCCTGGAAAAATGGACAAAATCAACATTTCCAGAATTCTGTGAATTAACCAAAGGTTTTCAACCTTCTTGTGAGCATTTGTTCAAGAAAAGTTGTTCAATCTTGTTAAGAGCAATGAGCTTTGTGTGTTTTAACTTATCCTATCCCCATCCTTTTTGTCTCTGTGGTAGCCTTGAAAACAAAAAGCCATAGAGTCTCATGGAAAACCAGCAGTCTAGCAGCCACTGGAGAGTGTGTATGGGGTTGGAGCTTCTTCAAACCCCCATTCTCAGCTGTCATTATTTGACCTGTATGGCAGTTCCCTAGAAAATACCACTTACAAGACTTGTCGTTATTTGATCTGACTCAGAGCTCATCCAGTATAAACAGCACTTTCTCCAGGGGAGCATTTGTTGAAAGCAATCAGAGGCAATTGCCTGAGATAGTGATAACAGTTGGGACAAATGACAGGCTGATCAAAAACTTAAAAGGAAAAGCTTCTGGAAATATCCAGAGGAGCTTTGAAAATTTCTGACATATCCGTGCGAATCCAGAAGTTCCCTCATATGCATAGATCTGTGTTCATAGATAAGGCTATGTGCATGCTTGGCAAAGACCTGAGATGGCCCTACACTCTTACCTCTAGCTGACCTTGAGGTCTGCACAAGAAGGAAGTGAAGGCTAAGGCAGAGTTGTAAACTGCCAGGCTGAGTGTTAAAGGTATGCCCCAACAGACAGAGTCCTTTGGGAAAAGCTGAAAACTTAGTGGTTACAGGTACTTAAAGAAATCTATGTCCAATTATTAGTTGACTACTAAACTAACTGAGCTGAGGCTTTAGTGGTGCCACTCTACAAAGAACACAGACTTTACAAACTTAGTTCAGGAAAGTCATTAAACAAACAACAAGCAGAAGCAAAAACAATATAAACAAACAACACCAATAAAACACTGGGGCTTTTTGCAAACTGATTTTCAAAGTAGCCACATTATATTACTTACAATGCCCATTTTAACAAAAAGTTAAGTAAAAAAAAACAAGGAAGTGTGTTCCCAAGAGGGCAATAAAGAAGTCAGTTTTCATGTAATCCTTGTGGAAATATCACCAAGGAAGACCAAATGTGAATTTAATAGACAAAACTTTAATTTAGCTGTTTAAATATGTTCAAAGAACTAAAGAAAATAATATCAAAAGAAAAAATATATGAGTGATTTCTCACCAAATAGAAAAGATCAATAAAGAGATAGAAATTATATTTTAAAAAGACTAAATAGAAATTCTGAAATTGAAAAGTACAATATTTGAAATTAAAAATTTACTAGAAGGGGACTTCCCTGGTGGCACAGTGGTTGAGAGTCCGCCTGCCAATGTGGGGGACACACGTTCGTGCCCTAGTCCGGGAAGATCCCACATGCCATGGAGTAGCTGGGCCCATGAGCCGTGGCCACTGAGCCTGCACATCTGGAGCCTGTGCTCTGCAACAGGAGAGGCTGCAGCAGTGAGAGGCCCACGTACCTCAAAAAAAAAAAATTACTAGAAGGGTTCAACTGTGGATTTGAGCTGGTAAACAGCATATATGACTTGAATATAGGTCAATTGAGGCTTTCTAGTTGGAGAAACAGAGGGACAAAAATGAAAGGAAATGAACAGATCTCCAGAGACCAGTAGGATATCATCAAGAGTACCAACATATGCATAATGGTAGTCCCAAAGTAGTGGAGAGAGAGAAAGGAGAAGAAAGAACATTTGAAGTAATAATATCAATCTTCCAAAATTTGATGAAAAAGGAATTCAGAGATCCACACCTAGATATATCTTAATAAACTTCCAAAGGCAAAAGCAAAGAAAGGATTTTGGAAATAACAAGAGACAAATGATTAGGGATTCTCAATAAGATAACAGCTACTTTCTCATCATAAACAATGGAGGACACAGAAATAAACCCATGCATTTAAGCTCAATTAATCTATGACAAAGGAGGCAAGAATATGCAATGGAGAAAAGAAAGTCCCTTCAATAAGTGTTGCTGGGAAAACTGGACCACTACATGTAAAATAATAAAGTTAGAATGTTCTCTAACACCATATACAAAAATATACGCAAAAAGGATTGAAGACCTAAATGTAAGACCAGATACTATAAATCTCCTAGAGGAAAACATAGGCAGAATACTCTTTGACATAAATTGCAGCAATATTTTTTTAGATCTGAAGTATCCTAAAGTAAAGGAAATAAAAGCAAAAATAAACAAATGGGACCTAATTAAACTTAAAAGCTTTTGCACAGCAAAGGACTCCATCGACAAAATGAAAAGACAACCTATTGATGGGGGAAAATATTTGCAAATGATGTAACCTATAAGAGGTTAATATCCAACAAATATAAACAGCTTGTACAACCCAACATCATAAAAACAAACAAACCAATTAAAAAATAGGAAGAACTGAATAGACATTTTTCCAAAGAAGAAATGCAGATGGCCAACAGGCACATGAAAAGATGCTCAACATCACTAAACATCAGGGAAAGGCAAATCAAAATCACAATGTGATATCATCTCACAAGTATGTTGGCTAACATCAAAAACCACAAATAACAAATGTTGGTGAGGATGTGGAGAAAAGGGAACCCTTGTACACCATTGGTGGGTATGCAAATTGGTGCAGCCACTGTGAAAAATAGTATGAAGGTTTCTCAAAAAACTAAAAGTAGACCTACCATATGATGCAGCAATTCTACTCCTGGGTATATGTCTGAAGAAAACAAAAACACTAATTGGAAAAGATACATGCACCCCAATGTTCATAGCAGCATTATTTGCAATTGCCAAGATATGGAAGCAACCTAAGTGTCCATCAACATACGAATGAATGAAGATGTGATATATATATACAATGGAATACTACTTAGCCATAAAAAAGAACGAAATTTTGTCATTTACAGCAACATGGATGGACTGGAGGGCATTATGCTAAGTGAAATAAGTCAAATACTGTGTGATATCACTAACGTGGAATCTAAAAAATACAAAAAACTAGTGAATATAAAAAGGAAGAAACAGACTCACAGACATAGAGAATCAACTAGTGGTTACCAGTGGGATGGTGGGAGGGAAGGGCAATATAGGGATGGGGGAGTGGGAGACACAAACTAGTGGGTGTAAAATAGGCTCAAGAATGTATTGTACGACATGAGGAATATAGCCAATATTTCGTAATAACTGTAAATGCAAAGTAACATTTAAAAATTGTATAAAATTCTTTTTGCTTTGTGATCCAATCTGGAAATCTGTCTTTTCATATGTAATTTTACCCAATTCCTAGGCAGCCATTACTAATAGATTCAATCTTCTTATTTAATACTTTCTATTTTTTATCTTTATTTTTTCATTTTTTGTTTCCAATTATTGTTATACGGAATATATTCTCTTTGAAGGAATAAATACATATTTTTTTTTCTGATTTCCAGTAAAAATAAACAAACAAAAAACCAAACAAACATTGGAGGCCAGAAGTTAGAAAAGCTGCATACTCTAAGTGCTGGGAAAAAAAACTGTCAAGAAATAATTCAATATTCAGCAAAACTATCCTTCAAAAATGCAAAAGAAATTAAGACATTCCTTCATAAACTAAATCTAGCTATAAACTAAATTTATCACTAGCAAACCTGTCATGAAATAGATACTAAAGTTAATCCCTTAGGATGAAATGAAAGGACAGCACACCGTAACTTGAATCCACATAAAGAAATAAAGGGCATCAGTAAAGGTAACTACATAGGTAAATGCAAAAGGGAGTATTAATATAATTTCTTATTTGTACTCTTATTTATATAATCTGATTTAGGAGACAACTTTATAAAGCAGTAATTATAAATAAGTGTTGATGGGCTTACATTGTATAAAGATGTAATTTGTGCAGCCACAAAATGGAGAAGAGAAACAACGTTTTTATATAGGAGTAAAATTTTGTAAACTATTGAAGTTAAGTTGGTATTAAACTGCACTAGATTGTGATAAATTAAGGGTTAATTTTCAACCCCAGGGCAACCAATAAGAAAATAACTTTAAAAATAGAGTAAAAGAATAAACAAGAAAATTAGAATAATACAGAAGAAAATACCAATTTAACATAAAAGATGGTAGTAATGGAGGATTAGGGTAAGAGAAAGGCATGAGATAAATAGAAAACAAGCAGCAAAATGGGAGATGAATTTGACCTTTTCAGTAATTACATCAAATATATTAAATTGCATTGAATATAAGTGGATCCAGTCAAAAGGGAAAGATTGGAAAATAAATACACAACCATTCTCCAACTATACACTGTCTACAGAGACACATTTTATTTTTTTGGTTTTGTTTTATGAAATGCTAATTTATCATGCCTTTCAAAATTTGTATTTCTCTTTACATTTTGTAGTAAGTAGGAAATAAAAAATAAATGAATGAATGTTTTATTATTTCATTCATTAATTACTCTAGGTTTGAATAAATATTTATGCACCAAAATTGCTATAATTGGAGGATATAGGAATAAATGTCCAGGTAAAAAATGTAATCACAAGGGTCCAAAAAAGTAGGAGAAAGAGGCTGAGGAGTCAGAGAAAGAGATGTGATGACAGAAGCACAGTCAAGAATGACATTATATAAGAAAGATTCAACCCACTTTTGCAGGCTTATAGATAAAGGAAGCATGCCATGAGCCAAAAAAAATGGGCGGCCACTATAAGATGGAAAATTCAAGTAAACAAATTCTCCTCTAGAGCCTCCAGAAAGAAAGAAATGCAGTCCTACTGATACATTGATTTCAGCCCAGTGAGACTCATGTTGAACTTCTAACCTACAGAATTATAAGATAATATACTTGTGATGTTTTAAGCCAGTAAATGTGTGGTAATTTGTTCTAGCACTCAAAGTAAATGTAACCAATTAGGATTTATTCTGGGATACAAAGTTTGTGCAATATACAAAAATCAATTAATGCAATACAACATATTAATAAAGGATGAAAACCACATAATTATTGCAGTAGATACGGAAAAATCATTTGACAAAAGCCAACACCATTTTATGATTAAGAAACTCAAGAAATGAAGAATAGAATTCCCTCAGTGTTAGAAAGGACATCTACAACAAAACAAAACAAAACATAGCAAATATTATATTGAATGGTAAAAGGCTGAGAATTTTTCCCTAGGATCAGGAACAAGACAAGAATGTCCACTCTCAGGAATTTTATTCAACACTGTAGTGAAAGGTTTAGCCAGGGGAATTAGGCAAGAAAATGAAGTAAAAGGCACTCTGAATGGAAATGAAGAAGTAAAGTAATTTCTATTTGCAAATTATGTGATTGTGTATACTGAAAATCCTAAGGAATCTACAAAGAAAACATAGAGCTAATAAATGAATTCAGCAAGATTTCAAGATACAAGATCAGTATTCAAGAATCAGTTTAATTTCTATATGCTAGTAATAAATAATCCAAAAATGAATTTAAGGAGACAATTCCATTTACAACTGCATCAAAGTGAGTAATATACCTAGGAATAAGGTTAATAAAAAAGTACAAGGCTGTACACTGAAAACTACAAAGCATCATTGCAAGAAATTAAATAAAGTCTAAATAAATGGAAAGACATCTTGAATTCATGAATTGGAAGATTTAATGCTGTTAAGATGATAGAACTCCCTAAATTGATCTAACTAGAATTGATCAAAATTCCAACTGCCATTTTTTGCAGAAATAGATAAGCTTATTCTAATAGTCACACAAAAATGCAAGGGACCTCAAATAGTCAAAATAATGTTGAAAAAGAAGATCAAAGTTGGAGGACTCATATCTGTAGCTTTTAAAACCCACTACAAATCTACAGTAATCAAGACAATGTGGTACTGGCATAAGGATACACATACAGGTCAATGGAATAGAATTGAGGGTCTATGGATATCTACATGAAAGAGAATCAAGTCAGACTCCTAACTCACACCATGTACAAAAATTAAAGTATATTGGAGATCTAAATGTAACAGCTAAAACTATAAAATTTAAGAGAAAACCTATGCGTATGTTTTCATGACCTTAGATTAAGCAATAGTCTTTTAGATATGACACCATAAGCACAGGCTACAAAAGAAAAAATAAACTGGACTTCATCAAAACTAATAATCTTTATGTTTCAATAGACACTATCCAGAAGTGAAGACAATTCACTGAATGTGAGAAAATATTTGCAAGTCATGTTTCTGATAACAGACTAATTATCTAGGGTATCTAGAGTATTAGTCTGTTATCAGAAATGGAAAGCCCCTACTTTAAAACAGTGAAAATGCATATAACTCAATTGAAAAATTGAAAAAGATTTGAATAGATATTTCTCCAAAGAAAATATACAGACATAAGACATGTAAAAATGTTCAATATCAGTAGTCAATAGGGAAATGCAAATAAAAACCACAGTGATACGACTTCACACCCACTGGGATGACTAATATTAAAAGATGGACAGTTACAAGTGCTAGAGAGGATATAGACAAGTAGGAATTGTATATAATTGTACATCTGCTTTTGAAAGCAATCTGGTAGTTACTATATGACCAAGCAATTCTACACCTAGATATATATCCAAGAGAAATGAAAACATATGTTCACACAAAAACTTGTACACAAATGTTCAAGACAGCATTATTTATAATAACTGAGAAATGGAAACAAGTTGTACCTATTACCAGATATATGCTAGAAAAATTGTGGTCTGACTTTACACATCATTCTTATATAGACTCTTATCTCTAATTCAGTCAAAATGAGCAGAGCCAAGAAGACCTAAAATCACAAAACATTCACCAAATATTGAGTAAAATAGAAACTGGAGTGAGAAATCTGAAGGAAGATGTAGCTGGAGATACGTTTGTAGTCAAGACTGTGAGGAAACTGAATACAGGGTAGGTTTAATATTGATGAACTCTTTTAACTTTTGCTTGTCTGAGAAGTTCTTTATCTCTCCTATTCTAAATGATAACTTTGTTGGGTAGAGTATCCTAGGATGTAGGCTTTTCCCTTTCAGCACTTTGAATATTTAATGACACTTCTTTCTGGCCTGTAAATTTTCTGAAGAGAAATCAGCTTATAGCTTGATGGGGATTCCCTTGTATATGATTCTTTGTTTTTCTCTTGCTGCCTTTAGAATACTCTCTAATTTTTCCATATTGACTATGATATGTCTTTATGTGGGTCTGTTTGGGTTCATCTTGTTTGTGACATTCTGTGCTTCCTGTACCTGGATATCAGTTTCTTTCATCAGATTTGGGAAGTTTTCAGCCATAATTTCCTCAAATACAGTTTCAATGCCCCCTTTTCTCCTCCTTCTGGGACACCTACATTGCAAATATTGGTATGATTAATTTTATCCCAGAGATCTCTTAAACAGTTTTCATTAAAAAAATTTTTTTTTTCTTTTTGCAGTTCTGATTGGGTGATTTCCATCAGTCTATCTTCCAGATCACTTATGCATTCTTCTGTGTTACTTAGTCTGCTACTCGTTCCTTCTAGTGTGTTTTATATTTCAGCTACTGAATTCTTCATTTCTGATTGGGTCTTTTTTATGTTTTCTAGTTCCTTGTTAAAATTATCACTGTGCACATCTATCCTTTCTCATAATTCAGTTACTATTTTTATCACCAATGGTTTCAATTCTTTATCTGGTAAATTGTTTATTTCTGTTTCACTAATTTTTCAGTGGTTTTCTTTTGGTCTTTCACTTGAGAGTAGTTTCTCTGCCTTTTCATTTTGCTTAACTTTCTCTGCCTCTATGAATTTAGGTGAAACGGCTACCTATGGTGATCTTGAATGTATGTTCTTATGTGGGAGTGTTCCTATACAGACCGCATATGACTAATTCCTTTGGTTGGGGAGCTGGATTTGACGTGGATGAAAGTCATGTCTTGCCTCAGCATCTGCTGGCAGCTATCACCTTGGTAGGGGGTGGGGCTGGAGATGGAGTAGCTAGAGCTGGAACTGGGTGTTAGTTGGGACTTCCGCCCTGCTCAGCGATTATCACCACCCTCTCAGGGGCAGGGTCTGATTCTAAGTTGCTGGAGCAGAATCCCTGAGGGTCAGACCCAAGTTGGCTCTGCTCCTTTTAAGTGTGTTTTCCCTTCTCCCTTCATCAGGACACTTGCCCCAGATTGAAGGAGAGCTGAAACAAGTGGTACCTGTGTGGGCTCAGCTCCTTTTGGCTACAGACAGAAGTCCAAGCTGTCTCAGATGTGCTGCCTGTGCAGGTGCCCACATGTGTTTCCCTTGCTCTGCTCACATGCAGCCTTGGGTGCAAGTACCCTTTGTCCCTCACAGCCCATCACTGCCTTCAGCCTTTGCTGCCCATCTTTTTTTTTTTAATAAATTTATTTATTTATTAATTTTGGTCGCATTGGGTCTTCGCTGCTGCGTGTGGCCTTTTTCTAGTTGCAGCAAGCAGGGGTTACTCTTTGTTGCAGTGCATGGGCTTCTCATTGCAGTGTCTTTTCTTGTTGCGGGTCATGGGCTCTAGGTGCACAGGCTTCAGTAGTTGTGGCATGTGGGCTCAGTAGTTGTGGCATGTGGGCTCTAGAGCACAGGCTCAGTAGTTGTGGTGCACGGGCTTAGTTGTTCCACAGCATGTGGAATCTTCCCGGACCAGGGATTGAGCCCGTGTCCCCTGCATTGGCAGGCAGATTCTTAACCACTGCCATCAGGGAAGTCTTGCTGCCCCCATCTCGTGGAGCTGCACTGCAGGTAGGCAGAGCCCTCCTGGACTCTAGGTATGTATGTAGTGGAGTGGCCACTGTCAGAGATCTGGCTGCTTCTGATGTGCTATTTGAGTAAATGCCAACAATGGTAGCCACAGCCCCACCCATTACTGGGTTGCCTCTGTGTCCCACAGCCAAGTATTCTCTCCAGTCCAGTGCTACGATGTGTCATGGAGTGAGTGGGGCTGGAGTGTCTGCTTGGGAAACCTGGCAGTCATTAATGCAGACCTCTTTTCATCTGCCCCAGGGCTTCAAGCACACGAGAGCTCCTCAGGAGCTGAGTTAAGGCTTCCCATAGCCCTTCTGTTAGTCCTAGGGATCCCTAGGACTGGGACGCCCAATCTGTGGTTCAGCCCACTCAATCCCCAAGACAGGTGTCCACCCATGCAATCTCCTTTTTCCTCTGAGTCCCCTCCCAGGGGCACAGATCCAAACCCAATCATTTTTCTTCCCTCCCTACTGGATTATGTGTGTATCTTTTCTTACAACACTCCTGTTGGTTGTACAGGAGTCCTTCTCCCAGTTTCCAGTTAATTTTCAGTAAGAATTGTTCCACATATAGATGTATTTATGATGTGTTCATTGGAGGGAGGTAAGCTCCACTTCCTCTTCTCCACCATCTTGATGGATCTCTTATAAACTCTTATATTAATCAGAGTCTAGCCAGGAAAACAGAAACAACTCTGAGTACCTTTTAACTGGGTACATGAAGGTACAACCAAGACAGAAGATGTGTCACCGCATACAGTCTTCAGTCAGAACTTGATTACTGAGGCTGGGAAGTCCCTTGATCTGTTATCCACAATCCGGAGGTTCAGGAAATTTGATGCTGTAGTTCCAAGTCCAAATCCAAGGCCTGAGTACCAGGAAAACCAATGGTGCTAATCCCAATCTGAGTCTGAAGGCCCAAGAATCGGGGGTGGATAGTGTTAAAGTCTCAGTCCAAGATGGAATGTCTGAGAACCAGGACTCTGATTCAGGGATGGATGTCCCAGTCAAGCAAGAGAGCAAATTCTCATTATTCTACTTCATATATTTAATTTTATTTTATTTTCTGACTTAGCCTTCTGTGATCAGATCACTTAATCTCTGCAACATGGAAATCTGTGTCACAGCATAATTGACTAATTTCAATATTCTTTCAATTGTATTTAAATACATGTAATATAAGTATACACACATGTATATATGTATATTTCATTTTATAATTGATGTTAAGTTTTAATTACTTTACAATTTTGCATCAAGTTGAAAAAAATGTGATCACCTCAAAAGTAACTTTGATTTGAAAAGTTTAAGTGAAATCTTTGAGGCACATAAAGCTATGTGATTAAGATATATATGTATGTATTCAGTCATCTCAATGATCATTTTGATTCATGATGTAGAAAATTTTTTCTAAATTAAAATTTTTATGTATATCAGAGAGCTAAGACTAATTATGGCATATTCATATATAAAAATGTGAAGTTAAGTGATTCTATTACTGACATTTCACATACTCTCAGACAGAAATATATAAATTCCTTCTGCTTTTAGATTTTACTTTTTATGCCAAATATATGCCCTGGTCTAGTGGCATAAAAAGCTCTTCAACTGAAACCAAAAGGCAGTAAAACATAATACAATTTTTATACATATATATATACATATATTTGTTTTGTTTTTAGTAAGACTCCAATTTGTACTCATTCAAGTAACAAAATATTACAAATCTGAAAATACCAAATATTGATGAGGATGCCAATGCAAGGACTTTCTTATCCACTACTAATGGATATATACATTGATGCAACTATTTTGAATAGCAATTTGACATTACCTCCTAAAGTTAAACGTTCACAAACCTATGACACAAGAAATCCTCCCAGTAATTTATCCAAAACTAGATCATTAGAGTATAAGAATTCTGTACAAGGATTTTCAAGGCAGCACTGTCTGCATTAACAAAACCTTTAAACAATCCAGGTATCCATTAATAGAATAATTGGTAAGTAAATTCTATTATATCATACAATAGAATATTATGGAGTAGTCAAAAAAGAATAAACAAAAGTGATAACAGCAAAATGGATCGATCATAGCAATATGTTGAGTGAAATGAGTCTTCAAAAGTCATATAAATCATGATAGATTTTACATACACACAGACACACACACATACTTTAGGAAGAATTATGGTTGTTAATATATAGAAGTTAAAGCAAGAAAAACAGGTGTTGAACACAGTACATATATGTACTTTTTTGAAATATATATTATGATTCAGTACACTTTGTATAAAGAGAATGTTGAATATAGATTTGAATAATGAAGGTTATTTTGGGTGCACAGGAGCAGGGCCATGCATTTGTGGTGAAGACCATATATTTGAATGTAGGTCATTGATAGGGTTTGAGCTTTTGTCTTGGGTGATGAGTTAGAGCATCAGGAGAGCCCTTCCTCTACCTATTCATCTATTCTGATTCCACTCATGCCTTCAAGACAGTTTTAAATTAACATTTTCACCCATCACTCCTGTTCCCATCACCCTGCTCTGATTTATTCTTTTCTCTCTGCCTGTAGGAAAATGTGTAATTCTGTACAGGTTAGTTTAATTCAACAAAACTTCATTTTCCATGTAGTAGTGTGGTGGTTTGGAGCTGGATTGAAGCCTGGCTGTACCCATTCTAGCTGAGGGATCTTGGGCAAGCTACTTGATCACTCTCTAGCTCTGTTCCATTATCTATAAACGAGATGATAATAATTGTTCTTATTTCTTAAGGTTGTTCTGAGGGTTACATATGTTACTATACAAAGTGCTTAAGGGAAGGCCACTGTGTTTGGCACTCAGGATTTACACTAAGCAATTCCAGAAGCACCAGTGTAAGTGGTGTTCTTAGAATTGTTCACTATACTGCCTGAACAACCATAAATCGTTACCCTACTTGGAACACTCCCTGGCACATAAAATTAACTAAGTATCTAAAAGTATTAGCTAAGGTTGTGATACATTGTTTAATAGTGATAAAAAAATCTGTATCATTAGATTATTTGTTGATTTCTCACTTCACCTCCTTTCCTTCATCATCTCCTGGAGAACTTTCTTGCTCCAGCTCTCCACTTACATTTAGTTGTTAACCACTGTCAGTCAGCTCACTGTTCTTTACTCTGTGTAGTTTCCCTAGGAAACTACAAATTGCTAAAACTAACAAGAAAATAGAGAAAAATTTAAAAGATAAATATCCAGGTAAGACAGTAAGAAAATTATCTAAAAAAGCCTCCCTTAAAAAAGGAACCCCTCTTGCACTGTTGGTGGGAATGTAAATTGATACAGACACTATGGAGAACAGTATGGAGGTTCCTTAGAAAACTAAAAATAGAACTACCATATGACCCAGCAATCACACTATTGGGCATATGCCCTGAGAAGCCATAATTCAAACAGAATGATGTACCACAATGTTCATTTCAACACTATTTACAATAGCCAGGACATGGAAGCAACCTGTGTCCATCGACAGATGAATGGGTAAAGAAGATGTGGCACATATATTCAATGGAATATTACTCAGCCATAAAAAGAAATGAAATTGAGTTATTTATAGTGAGGTGGATGGACCTAGAGACTATCATACAGAGTGAAGTAAGTCAGAAAGAGAGAAACAAATACTGTATGCTAACACATATATATGGAATCTAAAATTAAAAAAAAGGTTCTGATGAACCTAGGGACAGTACAGGAATAAAGACACAGATGTAGAGAATGGACTTGAGGACATGGGGAGGGGCAAGGGTAAGGTGGGATGAAGTGAGAGAGTATTATTGACATATATACACAACCGAATGTACAATAGATAACTAGTGGGAAGCAGCTGCACAGCACAGGGAGATCAGCTGTGTGTTTTGTGACCACCTAGAGGGGTGGGATAAGGAGGGTGGGAGGAAGATGCCAGAGGGAAAAGATATGGGGATATATGTATACATATAACTGATTCACTTTGTTATACAGCAGAAACTAATACAGCCTTGTAAAGCAATAATACTCCAATAAAGAGGTTAAAAAAAAATCAAGAAGGATGGAAACTCAAAAAAAAAAAAAGAGCCTCGTTTCTCTATCAAAATGGCAGGCAAAAGCATTGTCTGTCCTGAATTCTTGTTTTTGAGATGAACACAATTAATTCTCTTCTAAACACCATAGAATAGTATTTTAAAAATTCAACAAATACAGCACATAATAAATTGCATGTGTAAATATTTATACAGAAAACTCAAAATATTGCTAATTGAAACCTGTAGTTTATTTTAAAACACCAAAGTCAATATGAAGTCTGTTTTAGCTATAGAGGATGATTCATTTAAAAATATCTATGAATGAAATGACCATATTAACTAACTAATCAAAAGGTTTTTTTTTGAATCATGGAAAAATATTTGGTAAAATATGATATCTCAACAAAAGAAGAAACCTTGTTAGACCAAGAATAAATACATAATTCTATGATGTTTCAAAATACGTTTATATCTCAAATTAAATGTCAGTATTGCACTTTAAGATTGAAATCAGAGCATTCCCTTTAGATTCAAAGAGGAGCAATGACTGATAATTAACATCACTGCTTTGTTTTGAAAGTATTAGGTAGTTCTATTAGGCAGTAAAAAATTACAAAATATAATCATAACATCTGTTTTCATCATTAAACTATATTCCTCTTAAGAGCAAGTAACTATGTCAGATTGGTCACTATATCCCCACTTCCTACTAAGCTTATCACATAGAAGGAGATTGTGTTTCGTTTTATTTCTAAAATTATTTTTAAGTAAACTACTGCTTGTTTTCAAATTTACCAGACATTTTAAAGTTTCAAATTTCTTAATTATCATAGTCAATAAAATCTAAAAATAATCGTCTTACCCATATTTAGGGGAAGAAATTGTTCTTCCCTTTACCTACCATGTCTTTCCCATTTTCCTTCATACTTCTTAGAAGAGAGATTATTAGACATTATTCATTATTAAAATGATTATTTTTTACCACAGGAACCTTATATTTCAAAATTTTTTCTCAGGATGTTATCTTTTTTTTTTAATGACATTTTTTTAGTACCTTAATTGACATGCTTAATTGTTTTCAATGCTCTATATTATTATTTTAAAAATTTTGACTTTCCTTTTCCTGAGTTCTTAATTTTGATTTCTATTTCAATCGCCTAGAATATGTCTATTTTTAAATATATCTATGTATATATTATAGATATATTTATACATAGATATATTTACTATATATAGTAAATATATATTTAAATAAATAGTAAATAGATATATCTACTATATATAATATATAGTAGATATATCTATTTATCTTATTAGATAAATTTTCTAATAGATATATGTGATTATTTCAGAGCCTTGAATATTCACGAATGCCTCATTTTC
The DNA here is from genome assembly GCF_008692025.1 of Phocoena sinus. Classification (NCBI taxonomy): domain Eukaryota; kingdom Metazoa; phylum Chordata; class Mammalia; order Artiodactyla; family Phocoenidae; genus Phocoena; species Phocoena sinus. The sequence continues at coordinate 37,329,030 of NC_045770.1, read as the reverse complement.
CCACCCAAATAAGAACTTCATAGGTAAAATTTTGTGTCAAACTATGTTTTATTAAAACTTACAGTTCTCTCTTCTTTGTACTTGTTGTATTATTTATGAGAAATATGCAGCTTTTTTTTTATAGCTAAATTGTTTTTACTACCTAAACAATTGTAAGGTTTTTTCTCCACTATCTTTGCAGTTCTAAACCTTATTGAGAAAAACCAAATAAATAAGAGAGATATATAATTTTCATGGATTAGAAGACCTGAAGTGACATCAGTTTTCTCTGGAATTATCTCATTGATCAAATATCTAGTACTAATTTTTAGTGGAACATGATGGAAGTATTCTAATAAGAATTCTACCTATCTCTCTATCAACTATCTATCTAACATCTCTCTATCTATCTATAGGTATCATATATCTAATAGATATAGATATCAGATATATCCAAGACGCCACTTGAAAAAGAAAACAAGGTAGGGAGCTCATTCTAATAGATATTGTCTTGATAAGAGGCTACAAAATGTATGACAGTATAGTATGCTCAGGATAAGAGGAAAGAAAGAACAATAGAACAGAAAAGAGATACTCAGAATTAGACTCATTCCATATGGTCACCAGATTTATGGTAAATGTTGGAATACAGAGCAATATGAAAGAAACTATCTTTTCAATAAAAATGCTGGGATAATGGATATACACCTGGAAGAAAATGAAACTCCATTCCCATCTCTCACTATATACAAAAATCAATTTCAATTATTAAAGGCAAAACAACAAAGATTTTAGAAGATGAATGAAGAACATCTCATGACATTACAGTAGGAAAACTTTTCTTAAACAGGACACATTATGCATTATTATAACAGAAGAAGACTGATGAATTAGAAGACTGATAAATTTGACTACAGGAAAATTGAGAACTTGTTTATCAAATGTAATCATTGAGTGAAAATGGAAACCATGTAGTGGGAGAAAATGTTTGCAACATATGTAACTATCAAAGGACTCTTATCCAGAATTCCTACAAATCAATGAGAAGAAAACTGATAAATCAGTAGAGAAAATGTATTAAAAAATGAACACCCAATTCACAAACAGGTTATCCAAGAAGCCAAATGAAACTGTATTCAATCATAGAAATTATTAGGGAAATGTAAATTAAAATTACAATATCATACCAGTGCACACCTGTCAGAATGGCTAAAATGAAGAAGACTGAGAATAATAAATGTTGGAAACGATGTGGACTGATAGTAATTTTCATATACAGTGTTGATGTTATTGTCAATAGGGACAACCACTTTGGAAAATAGTTTGATATTATCTGTTAAAATTGAATATAAACATATCTGTAACCCAGCAATTCCACTTCCAGATATAAAATCAACAGAAATAAATGATCATATGCATTAAAAATATGCACTAGAATAGATGAATTATTCATAACAACCCAAGTTGGAAGCAGTGCATATGTTCTTGCACAGTAGAATTATTAAATGAACTGTGGTATTTTCATACGGTGAAATGCTATACAGAAATGAAAGTAATACACTATAGATGCTCACAGCAATGTGGATGAGTCCTAAAGACATAATTATTTTAGAAGATTTCAATAAAATGACAGGCATACTACATACTGTAAAAATACTAATCCATAACATTACAGGCACATACCTAGCTGATGTAACTATTAAAAAAAGGAAGGAGTTGATCAACATAAATTCAAGATAGTAATTATTTTTTGAGAAGAGTGAGACTTTTGTTAATGGGGAGAGGCCTGCTTAAGGCTTTGGTGATGCTGTTGATTCTCTAAATTTCTTGACCTGGGTGGTGGCTTCATGTTTATAATTATGACAATTTATTAATGTGAACATTTATATTAGCCCCTGTGCCTAGAAGAGTGTCTGAAAGCCAAAGTTTCTATTAAATTTGTATGAAGAGTAAAGACAAAACTAAAGGATGCTGTGAACTGTCTTGAAACACATATTTCTCCCTATTCTGTATTCCTGTGATGGAAGTCCTTGGGTGGAAATCACTTTGTGGTATATTGTTTTCCTAATTAATCTTACTACAATGAAGGATATACATTCAACTCTTTTTAAAAAACATTTTATTGGAGTATAGTTGATTTACAATGTTGTGTTAGTTTCAGGTGTACAACAAAGTGAATCATATATATATATATGTATATATATACACACATATATATATTTATCTCCATTCTTTTTCAGATTCTTTTTCCATATAGGTTATTTCAGAATACTGGGTAGAGTTCCCTGTGCTCTACAGTAGGTCCTTATTAGTGATCTATTTTATATATAGTAGTGTGTATATGTTAATCCCAATCTCCTAATTTATTATTTCCCCCCAGGTTTCCCCTTCGGGAACCATAAATTTGATTTTGAGATCTGTGAGTCTGTTTTCTAAATAAGTTCATTTGTATTATTTTTATATTCAACTCTTGTCTTCTTCAAAATCTATTTCCTTACTTCTTCCAGGAAATACAGGCATCCTTTATTTAAAATAATGTGTCTTTACCATCTAGTTTCTTGGGGGCTCTGTTTCAGAGGACTCATTGCACATCCCTACTTGACCAGGATAACTGCAAATAGAACATAATGGTAACTTTATAACATTTGACCAGATTGGTCAAATCCTCTATACCAGCCTTTGGCCTGGAGTTACCGAGTTTTCACTCTTGGTTGTTGGCTTTGGCTTTCTGGAATGCCCACAGACTGCAATTTCATATTTTATGAGTTATTCCCATTGTGTTAATTAGATGATGTCTCATTATTTAGTAATTTTAGCTTCAACTTACAAAGGGGTAAATCCTTCTCTGTTACATTTCTATGATTTTGTGTAAGTCATAGTAGAATGACTAAATCGGGTCTAAGACTTGTTGGTTTCTCTTTGAAAAAGTATTAAAGATCTTTAATTATACACTAAAACTTTTTGGAAGTAGGGAAGATGAATAGGAAGGCATTGTTAGTCTCTATATAAAGGATATTGTTTTTGTTTTATTTTGTGTGTGTGCATGTTTTACAAGGGGAGATTCAACCATATTTACCTGCATTATTGGTGAATGTCTTGTGATGCCTGTCCAGTGGGCATCCTGCCAAGACTGGATACTAAATAGAAGAGTGAATTGTCCCACCTGTAGGTGATCCCCCTTTTAGTATGGACTCACTTTATTTAAACTGTCTTTTAATCAGCTCCTGTTTGGCACAGATGGTAGGAAAGCACTTTATAGAATTTTAGGTCAAGCTCTAGGTCTGTTGTGATTTGCAAGGTATTTGGTCTTGAGAAGAGTATTTCCCAGGATGTCTGGGGAGAAAATGTTTTTCTGCTGAGCAGAGAATCACAAGCCATTAAGAGGGCACCGGAGGCCCCAGGCAGAGGTGAAAAAATCAACATGTTCTTGTGGTAGAATGACTTTTCCATCAGATTTCTGATTACCAGGAGCCAACTGGGATGATTTTTTTAAACATAGAATTTGCAGCTACAAAACAGGGTTGATTTCTGGCTTCTACACTTCCTGACTATGTGGTTTAAGATAATATTTCTCAATCTTGTTTTTCATTAATGCCCCACTAAGAAGCCTTTTTTGACACGTTTTCCTAATTGTTCCTTTATGAGATTTTAATAATACTAGAAATACTGTATACCCACTTATATACTATATGTATATCTGTGATTCATACTTATAAAAGGTAAGCAGAAGTCTTACTCTTTATTCAATACAGGGTTAAGAATGACTAAATAATACTTTTAAGTTAAAAGAAAATTAAAAAACTGAAAAGCTATGAACATTTAATTTAACCTTTTAATTCTATTTGTTGAGTAACTTTTAATGTAATTTATTTACTTATATAAATTATAATATATCAAATTATATATGTAAACTAGCCATTTATATAAATATATAATATCAGTAGTAGTGTAATCAAATTTTGGAAAAATCATACAAAACAGTTACTTTTCCAGCAAAAGCAAAACAATAAAACAATTTCTTAGAAGTATTTTAGTACTTTTAACTTTGCTTGATATGAGAAAATACTTTTTAACTAGCTGTTACATACTTATGCAAATATTGTCAACATTTTTCTTCTTAGTACTGGAAAAATAATTTTAGGTTGAGTATATTTTTAAAAATTAAAAAAAAATACTAAAATATGTAATATTATTTACTTAATTTTCAAAGCCCAAGTCACACACAAAAGCACTGAGGATCGAATAACATCCAAAAGGCTGGCGACAGCAGCCAACAGACATGCACAGACACTCATGATATGGCTTTAAGATTGAGCAAAATCAACATAGAGAAAGCCCTTCAATCACAGTCATCTACTCATCATAATTTTATAGCTATGTGTCATATATATTTTGTGCATGTTTCATGAACTCACAAGGTCTTACAAGGGGTGATTCAACTGTGTTTACATGCATGATTGGTGGATCCAAGGTCTCTGAGAGCCTTGGATTTTTAATTAAAAATATAGGGATGTTATCAAACTCAGGTTTAAATGGTGGAAGCACTAATACAGTGCTTTGTTATGTACTTTACTATTGTTCAAACAGCATTTTTTGAGTGTTAACTATGTGACAGACACGATGATAGATACTATGGATACATAGTTGAATAACACACTAATGACATGTTGTTCCTACTCTTCAAAAGTTTACAATATAAATAGATTGATAAATATGTAGGCAGATGGCTTTAATACAGTATGGCAAGTGCAGTTGTAGTAGTGGGCAAAGAGGAGGAATCTTATCTTAGATTTTCTTGTGGGTCAAGGAAACATGAAGATGGCAGATCATTTTCATCTTAAATGTGAATAGAAAATGAATTTGGTAGAAGACTCTTGGTGTATGAAGGCACAAGGTGAACAATCTGGTGAGGGAAACAACATGTGCAATGACAACGTGAAACAATATAATTATGTGTCATTTGTAGAAGGAAAAGCAATTCTAAAGGTCTAAGAGGTAGACTTAAAGGGACAGCGTGCTGGGAGATGAGCTTGGGCTATCGGTGGAAGACAAGTCACAGCAATCTTTGTGATATTACATAGCTTGGCTTTTATTCTGTCCCTCAGTGCTTCTTAATCTTTCTCACCAAAGTACACCTAACAACAGAGACTGCTATTATAATACTGCACTGATACTTTATCACTTAGCTTAAAATTTCATATAAATTTTAGATTCTACTCCATTATATGTCTACTTAGTAATATAGTAATAATTTGAAAATTACTTGCTAAATTGCTTCCAAAAATATTTGAGTAAAATTGATGGTCAAGAAATATGTGCCATGTTTTTATGCTTTGAGTTTCTCTTGGTACATCTCTATATGTGTGATAATAGGCATGCCTGAGTTTGAGGAGTAAAATCTTAGGTATGATGAAAATTTAAGGATCGTAGAAAGGTAGTAACATGTCATATTTCTTCTTTAAATAGAATATTCAGGTAGCAGAGAGGAGGATGAAGTTGAAGGAAATAAGAAAAAAAAAAAGAGTGGAAATAAGTAGGGGGCTGCTGCAATAGTTCAAGTGAGTGTTAAAGAAGTTAGGCTTTTTCCCTCCTACAGAAACTGGGAGATAGGCCCTATCTTCCTTGATGATTACATTTCAAAAGGATGGCTCCTAGGTCCTTTAGAAGCTCATTCCTGGGTTGCAAAACTAGCAAGGAGTTTTTTAAAAGATTTATATGTCAAAGGGGCAGGAAAATGATTTACACTTATAAATTTTCTAATGTAAATGCTTCAAAAAATCTGAAGTTGGAGTGGGGGTGTCTATAGTCAGGAAAAAGCCTGTCTAAAGTTTATTTAAGATGAAGGAAACATTTAGGACATCTTGGTCTGTGCTAGACTACATTTTAAAGCTGGTCACCATCAACTTGTATGTAGAATAAGAGAAAGAGAAAGAGAGGAGAAAAAAAGTCAACATATAAATAAACACATGTACATAACAAGCAAAGAGGAAATACCAGTAATTCCATGGACACGGCCCCCTGTATGCACTTTCTTTGCTTTGAAAGATTTACTTGATCAGAAGCAATGCTATTTGAAATATTATCACAGTGGATAATCAGGATCAACGTTCTGCAAAATAGCACAGTAGATGGGTCTGTGAATGGTGGTGCTGGCAAGAGCATACGCGCAGGGAAGGTTAATCCATATCCAGAATATATGTGTCTATTTCATTGAAGATGAATCTCTGACTCCTCATAATGGAAAAGGTTCAACATAATCAACTGCCACCAATTGGCTGGCTGATTCTCCTCTACACTGGAAAGGGGTTTCAGGGGTAATCTCTTCCGTTGGCAGATTAGTCACTCAGCAGTAATAGCTTCTAGGTCCGATGTGGTAACTGAAAGTCCAAGTTTTGAACCCAAGCATTGTCTCTATCTCTGCCACGAAGGGCACTTTGTACATGGGCTCATTTACCTTGTAATGAAATGTCTATGGATAAGGACTGACTGATGTGTGTAATTTTGTCCACTGGACTATTGAAAGCCTCCTTTAGTGAACATTCACATGGTACAAAAATATTTCACAGTGTTTGCCCATTCTGAGAGGCTCATCCACATGAGTCTTTCCAGACTTTTTTGGATACTTATCTTTCAACCCTGTTCCTTCCAAATCTATGATCATCCAATCAAACCATCAGCAGTTGCCTATGAGTCAGCCATCTTTCAGTCCAAAGTGGAAAACTAAATACACCATTTGAACTTTTACCCATGGGGAATACTTTCCTTTACTGCTGTCATTCACTGTCACACTATCTATTGCTGCATCCATCCACTTTATTTCTTCCTGTTTGTGGAACTCCGTATGAGGCTGTAGGTGTGTATTGAAGGAGAGGAAGAAACACAGCATGAGTAATTGTTAAAGGAGGGTGAGCTACCTGCTCATACATCTTGTATCTTCCATACCTGTGTGAACCCAGATTCTTTTATACTTTTTTTCCTTTGATTACAGATTACATCAAACATACCCAAACTCATGGTTTGGTCTATCAGGTTCCAGTTTATGATAGGAAGCTCAGATTGCATGGCCAAATGATGTTAAATGGATAGGCTTTCAATCTCTATATAGCATTCTCATTTGCCAAAGACACTTAATGTCATTAGGTCTACACTCAAAAGACCCTAGTGGAAAATCAGTTTTCACTGCAGTATGGACTTGCCTTCTTTATCTCAAACCCAGCAAACTTACCGGAGACTTGGTAGGTGGTCAGAGTAGCGCATTCAAATGTGGAATATGTTGCCTCACAAATCTATAAAGATTTACTGTGTGTTGTACCTATTTTTGCATGGTAGGTTGTGAGAGATGCAGTAACTCATTTTTCAAACTCAAGAGGATATCATCACACACTCCAGACAACTTTACCCCTAGAATTTTCACTGAGCTTATAGGTCCATGAATTTTCATGAGATTTATTCCTTATTCTCTGAATTGCCTGTCTTACTAAGACATCTAAAGTACTTGCTACTTACCGTTTATCAGATCCAGTCATCATAGTGAACCAATGTGATATTTTGCAGAATATTGCGATGTCCAACATCTCATGAACTATGTTGTGACAGAGAGCAGGACAGTTGTATTGTAAGATGTTATGGAAAAACCTGGGCAAACTTTTTGGCCAACCCAGTATTAGCCCTGAGGAAAGATTGTAAAGGTATAATTTTGGCCTTCTCAGGTAAAATAAAACTACCTTTGTTTGCTCTCATATGTTGTTGCAGGAAAACACATTAGCCTGGTCAGTAGCTGCATACTAGGTGCCAGGGGCCATATCAGTTTGCTCAAGTAAAGATATTACACCTGGGAAAACAGCTGCAATTAAATTCACTATCTGATCAACTTTGTGAGAATCCAGTCATCCTTCAGTATCCGTCCAACTTCTTAACCAGCTAACTGTATTATTTAAGTGAGCATGGGATAAGTATTACTACCCTTGCATCTTAACAAGTTTTCAGTGTTGGCAGTAATCTTTGAAATTCTCCCAGGAATGTAATATTGCTTGTATGAATATTCCAAGGGCGTTCAATTGGGCCTTTCTATTATGGACATTACCCCATGGCCCAAAGGGTCAGTTTAGGTATTCTGCTAATTTCCAATTAGTCTATTTTAATTATTCAATGACTGTAAGAACAAATAAACAAACAAACACATGATGAATCTGTGGATTTGCTGGGTTCACTATCATTCAAATTTGGGATAAGACTCCATTCATCACCTTACCATTATTCACCCTCACTTTGATTTGTGTGTTACGATAGCATTTTGAGCCCCTAGGAATTAATGACAATTCACCATGCCTGGTAATCCCCAGAAAGTTTACCCTTTTCCTTGTGCACTATCATTCTAGTTATTGGCTGTAGTTCCCTTTGGGAAAGGCTTGACGAAATAATTATGGAATATACCAATGGCATTGCTGCAGGGTTCTTCTACAAGGAGACCCAAATTCCTCTTCAATTAAAAGATTCTGTGTTGCATGGTTTCCAATAAATACAGATGTAAATTTGCATATATTATATAGTATGTAATTTCCTAGCTCTGTCCATTAATAAAGTCTGAGAGCAGTGACATCTCACTAGCAGTGAGCACATCTATCACCCAGATCTTAGTTTTGAAATATTATTCTCCACTAAAAGAAACCAGAGTTTTTTGAAGAAATGGCTGATTCTAAGGCTAGGGTAGGGAAAGTAGAAGATGAGTCTGGAACACCTTGCGCTACCGAAAAGTAAGGAGGTGCTGGAAATATGTCAAAAGGGTATAGGAACCAGTTAGAATGGGTTCCCACTGGCCAAATCTGGAAAAAATAGAGCATCAAAGTAAATGATAATAGTAACAGATTATAGCAATTGAATAAAATAAGAACCATAAATCCACACACAGTCATAACATTTTAAATGGATAACTAAATGGGGAGAAGGAAGGCTTTTCCTTGTGGTAGAAAGGCAACTACTAAATGTAAAAAGGGCCATGGTATTAGAAATTCACCATTTGGCAACCATGGAAGTAATAATTAATTGAGGCAAGAAACAGCAAGAGATGTTACAACTAGTGGGTGAAGGTGGAGTCACGAATGGGACTTTACACAGTATCAAAGTACCTCTCACAAAACATGTGTTAAACATAAAGTGGGGGAAAATATCACTTTAAGTGGAGAAATCTGCAGGCACCATCTTAACCAAGCAATCAAAGTTAAAATCACCAGTAAGGGGACAAATAGACACCATACACATACCACTCAATAGGTTTCCATGAAAAAAACACAGCATTTATGATATACTCACTGAAGATACATAACCTGGGTCTAATGGAGAGGGAACAATGGACAAACAACAAACTGGGGAACATTCTACAAAATAACTACAAAACACACTTCAAAAATTTTAAAGTCATGACAAGCAAAGACAAAGGAGCTGTTCCAGATTGAAAGATCCTAGAGGAACACGACAGCCAAGTGCCAAGTGTAATCCTGTATTGGACCCAGTGCTATGATGGATGTTTCTGGAACATTGCCAAAACTTGAGTGGGGTCTCAGGGAGAAAGATATACAGGAGTTCTTTGTACCATTTTCACAAATTTCTGTAAGCATGAAACAAATTTTAAATAAATTTTAAAAATAAAGAATAAGAGATTCTGTGTCTTTGAAAGGCTTTAACTAAAATGTTATAATTTCGCATTGTGATGACTCAAGTTAGGTTTTGGCTATCAGACCCAGAGTTATTTCTGTTATATGGTTCAAACAGTATCCTTGTAGGCCACCCACCTGTTTTATTACTAGGGACACTGTGATCAATTAGTCACTGTCAGAGATCCTTAAAAGCCAAAATATTTTTTTCAAAAAGTATTGTAACACTTTATAATGACTTTTACAGCACTATACATTCATTTCCCGCTATTGAGTTTTTTGCTATTTTGTCATACATTGTACATCTAAATACTACAAATCCAATATTACATTGTTATTTTGTATTTTATTTTATTCTCTAAGTATTTGGCTAGTTTTTTAAAAAAATTATATTAAAAAATTTTTATATTTACTGAAATGTTTACTGTTCCCAGAACTCTGCATCACTTCAAGTAGATCCAAATTTTCACTTGTCAATCATTTTATTTAAATTTTAAGGACTTCCTTTAAGATTTTCGTTGGTGAGCTCTGATGACTAAAAATTCTCAGTTTTGTTTTTCTAAAAGTTCTCTTATTATACCTTTATTTATTTTATTGAAAAATATTATTATACCTTTATTTTTATTTAATAGTTGATGTACAATATTATGTGTTACAGATGTACAATATAGTGATTCACAATTTTTAAAGGTTATACTCCATTTATAGTTATTATAAAATAATGGCTATATTCCCTAAGTTGTACAATATATCCTTGTAGTTTACTTTATACACAATAGCTTGTACCTCTTAATCCCCTAAAATGTTTTGATTACTGGGATATTCCTGCTGCCTTTTGTGGCAAACATGTTCATCTTGTCTTTGGCAGTTAAGTGCTACCACTTGGTCCCTGCCATTCTAGGAATCCCATCATCTTTATTGAAATCAGGGGCCCATCTCAATTGTTGCATCTCGGTTATCATTTCTGGCTAACCAAGGAGAAGAAGCAGAGATTTTCAAGGATGAGGATGTGAATCTTTAATGTATTTGATGATGCAGAATGAAGGGAGTATCCTCTGGTTTTCTTGGTCAGTGACTGTGCGGATCACACATTAATCCACTCCAACATTCCCATCTCCTTAAGCTTTGAATTCCCTCCTGCTCATCTTTCAAGGGAAGCCCTAACATTTCCTTCTCATTGTACATAGCCATTAAATCGTGGTTTCAGTCAATCAATCAAGTAAGATATCAGAAACACTTCTAGGTACATGAAACCAATTCAATAAATTCTTATTATCTAGTAAGTGTACTCATATAAATGCATTTTGCTTGACCTGTTATTATATTCCACCTTCCCACATATATTCTCCAGGATTCACAGTCTTGCAGTTCTTTGGAGTATAATCTATTTCATCTGGGTCTCACCATGTAACTGATACCTAGAGTATACGCTTACAAGTTATCTGTCCCAGAGTTTTGAAGCAAAAGAAGAGTAGTCTCCTCAGACAGAAGAGTGGAAACTACTGGTAAGGGAGGTTCAACATGTCTCAGAGATTCAAGTTGCTCAGTTTCATCTGAGTCCAACCAGACGCCCTCATTTAAAGTTTTAGGGGCTATTGTTTGCTGATCAATATCCTGATGTTCACATTAGAGAACTCAAGTGGTATAGAAGTAGCAAATGAAAAAAGCAGCTACTTCCTCTAGGGTTTAGGCACAGCAAACAAGGAAAGACTAAGAATTGATCAGATTTCTTTTACCGCAAGACTGAAATTCAAACTTTTTGGAGGGCGTGGCTGGAATAGGAAAATGCAGCCTGCTAGTAACAAAGAAATTTGCCAGAGGTTGCAGGCCAGAGGTAGTGCAGTGTGTAAGAGTGGTCCTCCACATGACTGGAAATACTCACCAGAGGTTGCTAGTTGGACTGGTACATAAGAATAGCCAGGTGGGTGGTTAGAAAAACTTGCTGGAGAGTGCAGGCCATAGTTCTGTGAGGATCATGAGGGTCAGTGCTACTGGGGCTACCTACACACCTGGGCCCTCCCACATACCAATCTGCTGGCAACAAAACAAAGCCTGCACACTAGAATATGGAAAGGATAGCCCTTCCTTCTACTGTGGCTTTGCAGGGTCCCTCCATTACCCTCTATTAACAAAGCCTAACAATAAACTGGCTGGCAGAGGTTTCAGGGTCCAGATCCAGTATCATAAAGCAAGGAAAAGAAGGGTGGATCTGGAGCTGAGATGAATAAATTGTAACTAGTATAGATAAGAAGACAAGTACAGTTTTGGACATTGGGATTGTTGACTGAAAAAAATGCATAACCTAAAAATTTTAAATTATGTCTTATTCATAGACCTTACTGAGAACTGTAGCCTGGGATGGCAGCCTCTCACATAGCTCTGAGGGACTGTTCCAAAGACGTAAAGGAGGAGCCAGGATGTATAGGAGTTTCTGCTGAAAAAAACCCATCTAGTTGAACATCAAAAGATTATGGCTGATCACAATACACATCTCAAGTTAATGATTTTAGGGCTTTTTTATGTATGGGAAGATGCAAGAGTCTGGGCTTTATGAAATCATTCCTTTGATATACATTTTAACTTTCTAGGATCTTGTTTTTCTCCATCTTATATTCCCTTCAGGGTGCACCATCAGGTGGCTGCAGTAACTGATGGCTTTATGGCTGCCACATATTTTGTTTACTGAAATGGCAGGTTTACAGACATTCTTTGTCCATAGGATTGAGGTGCCTATAACACATTAATGTAAATAACTAGCAAATCTTTAGATGTGATGTTCCAAAAAGATTTCAGGGGTTAAATGTAGTCAGAGTTGTTATCCACATATGAGTGTTTGAAATCTCTAAGAAGAACATGCAGAGCGATGGCTAGTGGGCTAAAACAAGAGCCAGAGGAAATGTTATTATTTAAGGACTGGTGAAGGAGGAGGAGAAGTCTACAAAATAACTCTGGAAGTCCGAGTAGGACATTCAAGGGTGATAGATTTCTTGGAAGCCTAAAGAATAGAGTTTCAGGGCTTCCCTGGTGGCGCAGTGGTTGAGAGTCCGCCTGCCGGTGCAGGGGACACGGGTTCGTGCCCCGGTCCGGGAGGATCCCACATGCCGCGGAGCGGCTGGGCCCGTGAGCCATGGCTGCTGGGCCTGTGCATCCGGAGCCTGTGCTCCGCGGCGGGAGAGGCCGTGACGGTGAGAGGCCCGCATATCGCAAAAAAAAAAAAAAAAAAGGAATAGAGTTTCAATAAGGAGAGAGAGGTCACCAGTGTCAAATCTAGCAGAAGGTCCTAGCAAGAAAAGACATGAGTAAAGGCATTACGTATTCCTGATTTAAAGCAGTCTGGAATAAAATGATTCTAAGTTTTTTATTTGGAGAGATATATGATTATTTTGAGAAGTTTAGTTTAAAAGGACAGACAAGAAGCAGAGCTGCAGGTGTGATGCAGGTGGCAGCTGAATGATCGAATGAAATACCTAACTTTGCAAGGAAAAACCTGAACATTTTTAGCCTGCAGATGTCCTTTGCTTGGCTCGCATTATGTTCCTTTTTAAAAAGGTGACCTTGGGCTTCCCTGGTGGCGCAGTGGTTGAGAGTCCGCCTGCCGATGCAGGGGACAGGGTTCGTGCTCCGGTCCCGGAAGATCCCACATGCCGCGGAGCGGCTGGGCCCGTGAGCTATGGCCCCTGAGCCTGCGCGTCCGGAGCCTGTGCTCTGCAACGGGAGAGGCCACAACAGTGAGAGGCCCGCGTACCGCAAAAAAAGAAAAAAAATGTGACCTTGACAGTCTTGGTGGGAGGGCATGAATTATCTTTTATTATCTTTTATTTTATTATCCTTTATCCATCTTGAAACATTTATTTATGCTAACTGCGTTATTCCTGTAGACATTTTAGAATACTGACATTTGCAGTGCATGTTTCTTGAATTGAATGAATGGACAAAAAGAGATTGTTAGTAATTGTTCCAGAAAAGCAATTTATAGCATTATAAATATAATGAACATTGGGATTCAAAAAGAACTGTGAAATAGTTGATCTCCATGCCTTTATTTTCCTTTCTACTGGGAACATTTTTTTTTTAATTGAAGTATATTTGGTCTACAATATTGTTTTCCATGCCTTCATTTACTGTTTGTGTCCTAAGACAATTGTTGTCCTAAGATCAGCAAAGGTAAATGACTTTCTCAATATCACACAGCCAATAAACGGCAGATTGTGGTTAAAACTGAGGCTCTTATCCACTCCACTCTTAAGAACATCACCATTGTCTACATGGCACGTTCATTCCCATCCTGCCACTCTCTTCAGTATTTAGTTTCAAAAAAAATGTGGACCAAAAAGAAAGCTTATAAAAGTCTCTTTAGGAATTGGCCAGAATGTGATTTAATTGTTTTTCTTTTCAACCAGGAGATTTTTCCTATGTATTATTAAACAAGTTAAAACTCTGACTTGCAACTTGCTAACCCTGGTTTTTAAAGTCAATAATATCACTTATTTTCACCATACCTTAGAGAATCTCTTGGTGTATGTCTTCTTTCAGCCATACTGAAATGGCTGAAAGAAGTCATTACTGGAAACTGTGTAGTCAGTAGAAATACCATTCTTTAGTCAGTGAAATTGCTCCTTGTCTCTCACTAACAGAGATGAGGTGAGAATGAAGGAAGAAATGTTGATAAATTGCTTTGAGTATCTTAGATGTCAGTGGAAACCAAGTATCAGAAATCTCAATTTTCCTCTTCCTTCTCCAAGGAGTGTATTTTTCTCAGTGTTGCATACATAGAAAACCAAGGAATATCAAGCTACAGAAAAGGGAGGGAAATGCTCAAACTACTTTTGTAAAAATTTTCATGGAGACAGGAAGGAAATGAAAAACCTGCTACCAATTGTTGAACAAATGGTCTTTCTGGCAAGGCTCACTGAGATCTAGCTTGCCCCTTTACCTACCTTGTTTTTCATATGGACTGAAGAGACAGTCGAACTCAGTAGTTAAGAAGAGACTTCTAGAGAAAGACAGATATGGGTGTGATACCAGGAGCTGCTTCTTGCTGTCGGTGAAAACTTGAGCAAGTGATAATCTCTTTGACACTTGGTTTCCATCATTATCAAATAGAAATAAAATGATTTTAATTTATTAGAATAAAAATAATAAAAGAAATTTTAAGAAATCAATGAAAAATGCACAGTAAGTGCTTAGCAAAGTGTTTCACAAGCATTTAAAACAAGTTATTATTTATTACTATTATTACTATGGATAATAATAATACTAGTAATAATGAAAATAATCATACAGTCCTTATGTCACTATTTGGTATAAACCCTTCCAGTGACTTTGCTCATGCCAGAAAGTTAAAGTTCAATAGTATGGATTCAGGGTCACGAAATTCGTTACTTCCAGATTATAACACACACAGACACGAACACACATTATACTACATCTAGATTGGCTTGCTCATCCTTCCCGAACATGTCAAGTCATTTTGTACCTCTCTGGTAGATGTTTGCACTCTTTTCTCCACTTATCAAGAAAACCTTTACCTCTATTGCTATTTTAATAAAATCCTACTTGCATCAAAACACCTATTATAGAAAGCATTTCTAATCTCCAAAATAGCAGTTTTCTCATTCATTCTTGTGTGGCCCACTGTTAAGAAGATTTTCTTCTGTATTAAATTGTAAGCCTTTAAGATTATGGACTATTCTCTCTTTATCTGTACACACACAAGCATTGGGCTAGTGCTTTGCAAATACTATTAAAGATGCCATACAGTCTGTGAAAAGAGTTCAGTTCCATTTCACTCCAGATGAAGAGGGCAGTCCATCTCTGCCTCACAGGCTATTGATTGCCCCTTTTATTACGTTTTCTTGCTTGGCTAGTGGTTTCCCCTACCTGGTTGTAGATTGGCAGTGGATGTGGTATTCTGTAACATATGACTGTGCTCTGAGGACTAGGAATGTTGGAAGTAGACCGCATGAAGAGAGAAGGAGAGAGGCAGTGTGATGGGAAAGCATACCAAGTTTGCAGAGCGGACTGCATGTTTTAACTCTGACATTTATTAGCCGTGTGACCTTGTATGTGTTCCTCAGCTTTCCAAGCCTTTGTTTCTTCACCTGAAAAAGAGAGTAGTTATTTTTACCTCATAGAATTCAATAAAGGACCAAATGAGATAAAATGTGAAGCAACATGTGCAGATCTTGGCACTCAACACATTGTACTTAGTGCAAGTTACTTTTTTTCCTCTTTTTCTCCTGAGAGGTGTCCAAATATAATTTATCACCAAAAGAATAGATTCTTGTCCATCTATAGATAAGATATTCAAAGCATGTAGAGTTTTTATAAATATGGGTCACTTGATAATTGAAAATGAGTAAATGAACAGATGATAAACTAGAATTGATAGTGAACATAGTGTTTATAAGGCATAAAGAGTCATAGAACAAGCGCTCGTTAATCTCTTAACAATGTCCATCACAGAATCAGAGATGAGTGAGATTAAATTGTCAACCTTGTGATATGGTTATTTTACCTTCTAAGTTCTTGGTTTCCAAGTGACACAAAATCAATTGAAGCCTGACAGCTGTTTGGTAAGCCATGTAAAAATGAATTCAGTGAGTCAGCTGAGCTCCTAATGGCTAATGTCTTCAAAGTAGCAGATATGTCTGATAGGTCTAATTTGTCATCAGTTATTGCTGGCTATTCTAGCAATTTGGCTGAAAAAAAAAAAAAGGATGGGATATGAGTCCTGTTACTGAGTTTTTCTTCTCTCAACAAAAATATCAAAGCACTAAATTATAAACAGCATTAAATATTAATAAGGCACATATTTATATTACAAACAAGCATAAGAGTATACCCTGATCCTTCTTGTTCTATCTTTTCTGTTATTATACATTAGGAAACTTTAATACAATTCTGTTGTATCTCTTCCCAGAAACATACCTTCTCAATTTTCACAGTCTTCTTTTTGAGTCCTGCTGCTGATCAAATCATAGTTGGACAATTTCTCTTCCTTTCTAATTCATTCTAATTAAAGCAACAATTATTATTTCCCTAAATTACTTTAATCAGATTGCTCCCTACACAAGAAACCATTGTGGCTCTTAATTAGCACTTGAATCAAACTCTTCAGCATCTGTCCCAAGGCCTTCAAGTCCTGTTGCTTATTTTACTGGTTTTAATCTATGGTACACATATTAAGATAGAATAAGCCTCCCTCTTTTCATTTAAGCTCACCTAGTCACTTCCTTCTCTGAGCTTTCAGGCTTCTTTTTTTCCAGTTAAAAACGTGCTCTTCTTACATTGTAGTAAGTTTGTCCACATCTAACTTCAGATATTTTTCTTTAAATTCACCATCTTATTCACCTCCTCTGATTAACTCTCCTAGATTCTGACAAATCCCTCCACTTTAGCATTTACTTAGTTTGGGTGATAAGAATTCTACAGGGTACTCAATAAACTTTAGCTATAATATAGATATATAATAAAACATAAATATATAAATTAATTATATAAATCATATAAATATAACATTAAATTACATAAATTATGTAATAATAAATAATATAAATTATATATAATAATATATTAAGCACAATATATATTTATTTAACTATATAAATATATTTATGTAAACATAATAAAAATATATTTATTCCAGGCTCTCTTCAACCACTTTAGACATATGTCAAAAAAAGAACACAACCCTATAAAGAAGGTGCTTTTCTTATAGTCATTTTACTAGTAAGGAAAATGAGGCACAGAGAGGTAAAATACCGTGCCCAAAGTAATTGGCTGGTAGGCGTTGGGAGTGGATTCTTTTGTACTCTTCATCACCAAACTCTAAGACAGCTGCATTAGCTTACATTCACCAGTGAGTCTTCTCTGTTGGAGGTTTTCTGTCTTAGTTACATTTTCTCATTTAACTCCTATATTTTATTGGCAGAACCAAGAGGTCAGAAACTCCACAGATGAGTCACATATCTAGAAATACGCTGTCCATAGAATAGAATCTCAAAACATATTGCTGCCCACTAGCTAATATTTCAGGAATGTTTATTTTTCTTGTGAAATTTTGGACTAAGGTTTTAATTTCTCATGTGGTTTTCACTCAAATTTAAGGAAGTAAAAAAGTTGGACCTCTATAAAATTTTGAAGATGATGTTTTCTTCATGCACTGAACACTACATGTTGGACATTGGGCTAACACTGGGAATAAAAGCAGGGAAAAAAATTACCTCTATTTGATGGAAACAGCTATCCCATTGGAGGAGATGAATACTAAAACAAAACTAGGCAAAATTAATTTTATTGTAATTAAATTCTATGAAAATATAGTTAATTTTAATTGCAATTTTATTATAGTTTTCACAAATTCTCTGAACTAGACATACAGGGAATTATAGGATTGCATAACTTTTTTTTTTTTTTAACATCTTTATTGGAGTATAATTGCTTTACAATGGTGTGTTACTTTCTGCTTTATAACAAAGTGAATCAGCTATACATATACATATATCCCCATATCTCTTCCCTCTTGCATCTCCCTCCCTCCCACCCTCCCTATCCCACTCCTCTAGGTGGTCACAAAGCACCGAGCTGATCTCCCTGTGCTATGTGGCTGCTTCCCACTAGCTATCTATTTTACGTTTGGTAATGTATATATGTCCATGCCACTCTCTCACTTTGTCAGAGCTTACCCTTCCCCCTCCCCATGTCCTCAAGACTATCCTCTAGTAGGTCTGCATCTTTATTCCCATCTTGCCCCTAGGTTCTTCATGACCATTTTATTTTTAGATTCCGTATATATGCGTTAGCATATGGTATTTGTTTTTCTCTTTCTGACTTACTTCACTCTGTATGACAGACTCTAGGTCCATCCACCTCACTACAAATAACTTTTAGGGAATCAGAAAAGGATTCCTTGAGAAGGCAACATTTAAGGCTTAGAGGATCATTGGAAGTTGGTGAGTAAAAGGGAAGGGTATGGAGGAGCATTCTCAACAAAAGAACAGCATATGGACAGGCCCTGAAAGGATTAGGAGTTGGAAACTTTGAGGAGCTAAAAAGAAAGCCAGAATGGCTGAACTACAGTGACTAACAGGATGATAGAGCGGGATGAGGCTGGAGAAGTAGGACGTGGGCCGAAAACACAGGGCTTTGTGCACTGTAGTGTTACCTGTGTTTAGCAGCATAAAATCCTTTTTCTGCATCCTTGTCTTTCCTCCTAAGAGAGCTCCCTCAGCCCTCAATGTTTCTGTGTGCTCTATCTCTTTCCCCTCTCAACACTAGTTCTTGTGAAATGATGAACTTTTCAGTAGTGATTGCGGAGTCTTAAAGTGTAATATTGCTCATGGACTTTTGTATTATAATAGGAAGCAGAGCCTATGTTTTTTTCCAACCAAACAAATAAATACGTACTCACTGTCTTTTAATCATTGACCATTTAGATATGTGAGCAGAAGAGCAGCTATTTTGGAAGTGGTAATACTGACATCATGCCAGTAGGCCACCTACCTGCTAGTCTAGGCTTGGTAATTATATGAAGAAAAAAGTTCTTTCTCCTTATTCTTTGTCCTTTAGGCATGTCGTCTTTGTCTTTTAGGCACATTGTCTATGTTTCCTGTCCTTGTCCGGGTGAAGAGAGTGGGGATGAGAAGGATGTGGGTCATGGTATGTAAAGAAGACAGTTGAAGCATTCTACATGGTGTGTGTGTGTGCATGTGTGTTAATAGGAAAGGCAATTCCAATCCAATAAATTTGGTATATAATTCTTTAATCAGGTGGCTGGCCACTCTAGCCCATAAGTAAATCAACATTTTAAAAAATAATCCTGAATTTTCTACATGTTTTTCACTTAAAGGAAGAACACACATTATGAAGGTCTTTCTTCACATATCATGAATCATGTGGTACTTGAGCCTGCCACTTAGAGCTTTGATTAATAGTATGCTTAATTGCTTTCCTTTTCCTTCTCACAGCTGGCAGATGGAGTGCTATAGATGTGACTGAACCACAGGGATGGTATTTGTGTTGCAAACAAATGGTGTTACAGTCTGTGGATTTCTCCTTTTTGATCCAAATACCCTAAAGACAAAGCAGAATTCTTGAAAATTTATCTGTGTTTCCACTTTGGTCTCTGCTGCCTTCTTAATTTTTGGAGGAGCGCTTTGGGATTTGGGCCCATTTCAATGTGAACTTGAGGATTGTAGCTTGTTTCTGTTCAGTTCTCAAGATGAGTGACTCAGAAAGTAGAAGCTTTGAGAGTGATGATCAGGATATGTATTGTTTGCTTTGAGAAGAGCATACATTGGCATTCCTGTTCTTCATGCTCTTTGCTCTTGCACGGAATGCATAGCTACACAATCAGAATAAATATGTGTCATTCATCCACCAGATTAAAAAATATCCATTTGGATGTTTTGCAGCTCCCAAACAATTTTATTTTTCACTTTTGCTAGTGTTTCCCTTCAGCTTGGGATACAAGGTCTATTCAGTTCCGTGGCCTCTGGGATTGGAACCCTTGGGAGAAGGAATCTCTCTTACGAGGTATACAGTATGAGGGACAGGCAGGTTCAGTGTTATCAGAGGTGGAACCATCCTCTTCACGGGTAATACCTGCTGAAGGAATGATGTTTTGAGGGGGATTTTAGTTGCACAAGTCCTATTACCTGAATTGAAATGTAGCAGATGGGTAGAGAATAAATAAATAAGAATTAACTTTCAAGGATGGAGTTTGCTGAGCAAAGGTTTTTACATGGGGGTAAGTAATGTTCAATAGCATCAGGAAAATAGAAAAACATTAAAAATAATACATTTTGGATTTTGAGGTTAAGTCAGGGTATTTTATCATTTTAAGATTTAAATCATTTATTAAAATATTGATTTGATAATGCACTATGTTGTGTGCTGTAAACATTAACTGCACAAATAGCCAGCATCTTGAAACTCCCTCATTCCCCTGTTCCCTCCCTCGTTCCCACCTTCCTTCCCTCCCTCGTTCCCTCCCTTCCTTCCTATCCTTTCTGGTTTTGGTTTTTTACCAAAGTTACACACACATAGTCTTTAAGGCATTGACTAATCTTCAATCTCTTAGCTCTCACCACTGCCTATAAGCCTTAACCCTCACGACAGCAAGAACACTTTCTTTTGACTATGTTTTGGCTTTTTCATTTACTTAAGCTATTTAGGGCTATTTTTATATCCCTAGGTAACTTGCTTTATTGACATCTTTATTTTTCAATTAGATTATTTTTTATTCTCCACTATAGAAGAAGAGGAAATAGTCTTTTCCTTTCTTCGCACTCGTTTGACAGCCCCTGTTACACACAAAACATTCCTTTCCATTCCTATTGTCCCAGTGTTGTTATACGGCAGTTTCAGTCAGATCAATTCCATGTGTATAGTATTTGACTATGTAAGCACTAGTCACAGCTGAGCCATGATGCTTCTTTGGATTATGTTCTCCGTCCTGCCTATCTTTTTTCCCCCTTATAATTGTATAGTTGTCTTGTTTTCATATAAAATAATTTCTATTTACTTATCATTAATTGTATCCCAAATCCTCAGTCAATTGTCTAAATCTCAATATATTTAGATGATTTAAAAGTTTATAGTTTCAAACTTTTGAAGATACTTTTGTGATCTTTTAATCTTCTGGTTGCTCTGATACTGGGGACATGGTAGTTCTTGTGAGAACTCCTTTACCAGCCTTGCAGGGACTCTTTTTACCTGTATTCTGATAAAACCCCTATCTCTTGTATTCCATGTCTTCCTTCTAACTTTTTCACTTTGTTTGTGCACAACCTCTAGTAGCTGTGAAGAAAGGGAGTGATGGGATTTAAAATTTTCAAGATCTGGCCTATTTGAAATATTTTTATTCTATTCTCACATTAAGTATATAAAATCCACTGTTAGACATAATTTTCCTTTTGTCTTTTGTAGGCTTCACTGTCTTTACTTTCCATAAATATTATGTTTGTATATTCTGATCCTAGGTGTAGAAATGAGGATGATGATATTAGTAGCAGACTCACATAAGATTGTTGTGAGGATTTAATAAATTACTCTGAGTCAAGCACTTAGAAGAGTACCTGGCATATATTAAGCTTTTAATAAGCCTTAGCTTTTTAAATTCACTTAGGCAAAATTCTTTTGAATAGTGTGTTTGGGTGAATTTCTCCTCTTCCATTTCTCCATTCTCTCTGCCTGTAACTATATTATTCCTGAGCAGGACCTCTAAATTTCTTATCTTTTCTCTTCCATTTTTTTTTTTTTTTTGCCTTTGTCTTTTGTTCAACTTTCTAGGAAATTTCCTTACCTCTGTCTTCTCTTTTCTTCATTTTTAATGCCATATCTTAATTTCCAACACTTTTTTTTGTTGTGTGTTTTATAGGATCTTGTTCTTGATTCATAGATGCCATATCTTAAATTTCTGAAGATATTAATTGTGATTTAACTTTTAATGCTTTGTTTCCTGTGAACAGTCTACTTTTCTTCTAAATTTAAACTTATCTTTGTTTGGTTTGGATTCTTTAAGTTAGAGACTTTTCCCAGGTACTCAGTCATGCTTAATTGTCTGCTTTATTAGAGACCTCTGTTGTCTAACCATTGGATACAAATCTGTTTTTATTGAAGTCTAGTTGATTTACAATATTGTGTCAGTTTCATGTATACAGCAAAATGATTCCGTTTATATATATATATATATATATATATATATATTTCAGATTATTTTTCATTATAGGCTATTACAAGATATTGAATATACAGGAACTATATTCCTGTTTCAACAAGGACAATTCAATAAGGATGGTAAATCATAGTTGCTTATCTGTTTTATGTATAGTAGTTTGTATCTGTTAATCACATGCTCCTAATTTATTCCTTCCCCCCTTCCCTCCCTTTCCCCTTTGGTTACCATAAGTTTGTTTTCTATGTCTGTGAGTCTGTTTCTGGTTTGTAAATAAGTTCACTTGTATCATTTTTTTATAACATTCCACATATAAGTGATATCATACAATATTTGTCTTTCTCTGTCTGACTGATTTCACTTAGTATGATAATCTCTAGGTCCATCCATGCTGCTGCAAATGACATTATTTCGTTCTTCTTTATGGCTGAGTAATATTCCATTGTATATGTGTTCCACACCTTCTTTATCCATTCACCTGTCGATGGACATTTAGGTAGCTTCCATGTCTTGGCTGTTGTAAATAGTGCTGCTATGAACATTGGGGTGTAGGTATCTTTTCAAATTGGAGTTTTTGTCTTTTTTTGGACATATGACCAGGAGGGGAATTGCTGACTTCTTTTAGACTTCTTTTAGATCCTTAAAAATTCTATGCTTGTTTTTCCCTAAGAATATTTGTCTTTTTGCTAGAATGATCTTCTTCTGGATTTTCACAGAACTTTCTCCTTTTTACATTCGACCTTGGCTAATTACAATCTCTTCAGAAAAGCCTTCTCTGGTGTTGCAAGTAAAGTAACAACCCACTGATTCTCTATCATATCCACTGATTTTAATTCTGTATAAAGCACAGAACACTGTTTTCTGTTTTTTATGTTTACACTATTTATTCCTACATGTACTGTATTTCTGTTTATTTTTTATCTCCAATCAATTAGTTTAAAGTTCATGAGTGTAAGGACCTGGTGTACAACTATATTCCTACTAGCACTCAGTGGTCACTTAGTAAATATTTGTTAAATACAAAATAATATATGTAATATAAAATTGCTTGTTGAAGGCCCTGGATATAGAGGTATGAGTAGAAAGCCATTACTTTCCCCCAGTACTCACTCTGCAAATGTATTCCATGAACATCTTTCCCTGTGTGGATTAAATCTCCACCAGGTCCAATAGCTTTTCCGTTTGCTTTCACAAACGAAAAACCTCAGCTAATTTTATATTAAAACTCTAGACCCTCACCTAATGAAAAACTCTCCTGCCCTAGTGGGCTTGATTCCTTCCTGGAGTCCTATGGTAGGAAACGGCCAGGAAGGAAAGCCCAGGGGACAGCCTACAATTTTCCCACCTTACTCTTTCCTCTTCAGTGCTCACTCATTAAGAATTTTTTGTCTCCTTTGAGAGAAAACTGGCTGCATAGCATATCATTTATACTGGGACTCTCTTATGAGGAAAAGGGCATTGTTAGGAATTACTCCTGCACAGCAAGCATCAAGTGGGACTGCCCCTGGCACACTAGGGCAGGGTACATGGTTTTCTTATTCTAGGCCCAGGAATAGTGACGGCGGGGAGAGATAAAGGGCAGAAAAAATTTCAGTTGGTGGGTGCAATTGTAACTTGGCACCCAAGCTTTCAGCATGGTAGATACACACTTGCTGGGTTTTTCTTGCATGGAGCACCTTTGAGGACTTTTCAGAGCAGCACTGCCCCCGCCTCCCCTATACCTAGACCCAGAAACCTCTCTTTCTGAGGTTTCTGGCACAGGTGTTACCACCTCTGGCTGTTAGCCATGGCCTCTGACTCAGAATCTGCATTCTCAGCCTCATCCTCTGCCTCCTTCTGCTGAGCTCACTTCAGAGCAGGTGTAGAGCTCTCTTGGGTACGTGTACTTTTCAAGATGAATTAGTGCCATCTCCTCTCTGTGGGATCCATGTTGGGTACCTTAGTCTCTGCCATTAGTTAATGGACACTTTGTTCTTCAGTGGCCCCCTCTCCCTTTTCTGTCAACTCTAGATCACTTGTCTTCTGTAGCCATAAGTCAGGTACACCTGGTGTACAAAGGGATGGCCCCATGCCCCCAGGGCTGTGTCAAGCTCCCTAAATATTTTTCTGAAGGCCCCCTTACAAGGTTTGGTATAGATGATCCTCCCTCTTCCTCCCACGACTCTCCGCAAACTCTAAAAAATCCTTCCGACCATTGACTTTAACTTCCTGAAGTCTCCTTTCTCCTCCCTTATGAAGCCTGGGGGTTGACAATGGGCTATTAATACTGGCAGCACCAGTTCTAAAATTAACCTCTACAAAGGCCTAATACTTTCATACCTAGAATATATATATATTCTAGGTATGAAATATATAGCTATATATAGCATTTTGCATGTTATTTCTGCTTTAATCCTCATGATAATTCCAATGAAGTAGTAGCCATCTCCATTCTACAGATGAGGAAACTGAGGCCAAGAAATGCTAAGTAATGAAAAATAGACATATCACAGTCACACAAATGATGAAAAGTGGAGCCTGGATTTGAATCCAGGAAGACTGTTTTAGACACTATAGGCTTGATCACAATACCATGCTGAAAGTGAGGGGTAGGTGAAGTAGGCATGAAGTTGTCTGCCTCCTTCACTCCTTGTCTCGTCTCAATCTTACCCTAAGTGGTTTATGGCATAAGGAGACAGCAAAGGAATTTTATGAAAGCTGATTAATAATAGCAAGAGAAAGTCCTGTTTGCCATGTAAGTAATCCACTTTAAGGTGTGTGAGGATCCAGGCTAAACTGGGTTCTCCCAGGTGAAGTATAGGGGACAACTGCAAGATGCAGCTGGTACCATGCAGGAGACAGAGATAGAAAAGGGAGGTGACCTGAAGGGGAGAGTAGAGAAATGTTTTCCTCTTTCTCTCAACTTCAGGTTTTTCTGCTTAGCTCCAAGGAAGGTAGGATTCTTTCTGATGATGGAATGAAGTTTTCCAAATACTCAGGAGCAAAAAGGCAGTTTACATACAGTATAGAGGAGAGAGAGCCAGAGTATTTATCAGTAAGAATATAAATAGAACAGAGGTGAAGAGCAACTCAGGTCCCATTGATTTTGGCTGCCTTTCAAATAATTATCATGACTATTTCATGAATAAAAGTATTTTGTTCTTGCTTCTCCAGCAGTTTAAAATATTTTCAATTTTATTCCTTTATTATCCCATTAACACGTTGCTAAATCATTGTATTTGTAATCTTCTCCATCTTAGAAACCTCCAGTTCAAACTAGTTTGGCTAAAATAGATTAGGAAATTAAACTTGATATTTTACTGGGGAAGGTAATGGAGTGTAAGACACAATATTTTCCAGCAGGAAAAACATTCTCAGTGATTGTCTAGTAACCATGAAAACTATTATGTTTGTTTTAATAATGACATTATCCATCATCTATACAACTATCAGTTCAGTTAAGATAGTTAACTTATTTAATGATATCCCATAACCTTAGCTCCCTTACCCCCACCTTCCTCTACTAATATATAGACATTACACAAATAGATGGACAGTTTTTTACAAGAGGGAGAAATGTATGTAATATATCTAAGGGCAGCACCAGATTAAAATTTAAGTAGTCTCACATTATAGAATGCATTTAGACTCATGAATCCAATGCCTGAATCTATTGCTTCCAATAGGTTAACTACCAAGAACTGCCTTTTTCTTTTTAAATAAAAATGATTTTGTTACACTTATATAAATTGGCCATACAAAGCTGCTTAGTCAAAAGGTAGGCATTATTGTTGCTGTCTAGAAATGGAGTTTGATTGAGAACTACTGTGATACTTAATTCCCAGCAATATGCATTGGACATAAATTAATATGTTATATTAAAACCCAGTTTCTCAACTGAAAACCCAGTTTCTCAACTGAAAGTGACTAGAAACACATTAGGTGACGTTTATCTTTGGGTCTGTGGTCCGTGTTCTGCTCCAAGGAACACATGATCATATTGCTTGGCCTCTCACAGCTAGAGCAGGTGTTTGCTCTTCTGCAATGGCTGGGCATCTACCATGACCTCTGTCACTGCTTTCCTGATGACATTTTTCTCCTCTGCTTGATGAAACCAATTATCTTTTTTCCCCCAAGAGTGTGTCAATTATGTCACTGTCAATGTTGCAGCCAAAGGGACATCAGTCTTGCTTTCTGTTAAATTCACTCTGAAGTCCTGGCATTTTATTCTAAGGCCTTTCTCTTTTCTCTCTGCCTTTTAAAAATGTTCTTCCTGTACTGTAATTGTATTTTGTTGTCTCTTTTGATATGAAAGTGTCTGCACTTGACATCCTTGTCAGAGTGTTTTTCTTTATGGCTAGTACTTTATTGTATATGTCACTGTGGTTGTACAATTGCGTCACAATATTTGTCACATTCTCAATTTTGATGTTCAGTATTTGTCTATTACTGCCACAGATACAAGATAATTTTTTATCAAATACTTTTAGAGCCTTCAGACAGTCTCAAAGAGTAGTGAAGAAGTTATTCCTGTTATTCCTGAAATGTTCTGCAGACAATTCTAACAAACAGAGGAAGAGCTTTCTTAAACCCACAGAGTTCCCCAATTATTTATTAAAGCTGCCAATTTCATTGCATCCTTTTCATCAATTCTTATTTTCATGTCATGCTAAATAGATAGTTGAATAAATTTTTCATATTCTTGTTTGAATTTGGTGGCTCTCTTGAAATGGAAGTTTGAGCTTTATACTGTGAGCACTGCCTGTAGCAGAATTCTAATTTGTAGGGGAGAAAATATGCCTCTTTGAGTTGATATGATTGTAAAAGTATGTGTGAGATGCTATAAACATTAATTATATTTGGAGGAAAAGGAAAATTAAAAAGTTTCTTCTTATTCTACAGGGTTATCTAAGTAAACTCTTAAGGAATAAGAGAATAATCTGCTCCTAAGAGCTTGAAGTGATTTTGATAATACAGCTATGAGTTATGTTACTGTTTTTACAGAATATAAAATGAGCAACGGCTCAGTGTTAATGACTTTTGTTTTACCCAAAATGACTCAACATCCTTTGGTTTTGAAGGCCATGATTCTTCTTGAGCCCTCTAAGATTTCTTTTACCCTTTAGTCCTTCTAAAATTGTCAGAAACTCAAATTGGAACTCCTTCCCTTTTTGCAACAAGGACTTATCCAAATTTAATTTCTAATGCCCTCTCCCTCTTGATCTTCCTTTTATTTCAACCACTTACTTCTTCAGAAGACAGATTAGAATTTTAAACTTTTGTCAACATTGAAAGAGCCCTGATAATTTTAATTCCAACCACTTGGTTAACAGGGAAAAACATGAAATCTTGGGTTAGGGACATGGTGAAGGTGTCAGAGGTTGTATCGTTTGAATCCAGCTTTCCCAAATTCATTTCAGTGCATGAAATCTTTCTCTATCCCAGGCTATGGCTCTTTTCATGCAGTTACTTAGGAATAAAAAGTAAATACAAAAGCAAAATATCACTGACAGTTCTTCTCAGTGAGGGAAAATTCATTGGTGTTGGTCATCAATCCCAGTACTACAGTTCAATTTCATCCTATATATATATATGCCCATCTGTGCTCATGTTAGCACAAGATGTTTCTCTCTTGTGTTTAGGGAGAAATCTTCAATTATGAGTAAAGGGACAGAATGGCTTTTCTTGCTATTTTAGCTTGTTAAAGTAATCACTTAGTGTTTCTTATACTAATTAATTATCTCCCTGCTTATTTTGTGCAATTATTTGCTTTTACTTAGTGGGTAGATAATGAATTCCTGTTGGCAGAAGGGGATAAAAGCAGAAATTAGAAGAGATCTAAAAACTTGACTCAGGATTTGGAACATGAATGGAAAAGTTCAAAGGCATCATTAGGATTCCATGTATTGGCATGAACTAGCATTGCCTTTGGTCACTTTTTGAGCAACAGTTCTGCTTGCTGAATTACTGAATTATGGTTCCTCAGTGTTTGAACTTGCAATGAACTGCTTGCTCTAATAGGCTTCACCTTCATTATAAGTTGAGATAACAAATAAGTGTAAACATGTAATTAGAAGCTAGAGCCCTTAAAGATTGATTTATTAGAAGACAAATTTGGGGTAACAAATATAAGGCTATTAAGATGTTGACCGAAGATTAAGACAGTCACTATCAGAATTTTATATACAAGTGTTACAGTCACTTTTTAATGAAACAGTATATTTATTTTTTTTTTTTCTTTTTTTTTTTTTTTCTTTTTTTTTTAAACATCTTTATTGGGGTATAATTGCTTTACAATGGTGTGTTAGTTTCTGCTTTATAACAAAGTGAATCAGCTATACATATACATATGTTCCCATATGTCTTCCCTCTTGCGTCTCCCTCCCTCCCACTCTCCCCATCCCACCCTTCCAGGCTGTCACAAAGCACCGAGCTAATATCCCTGTGCCTTGCGGCTGCTTCCCCCCAGCTATCTACCTTACTACGTTTGTTAGTGTGTATATGTCCATGACTCTCTCTCGCCCTATCAAAACTCACCCCTCCCCCTCCCCATACCCTCAAGTCCGTTCTCCAGTAGGTCTGCGTCTTTATTCCTATCTTACCCCTAGGTTCTTCATGACATTTTTTCCCTTAAATTCCATATATATGTGTTAGCATACGGTATTTGTCTTTTTCTTTCTGACTTACTTCACTCTGTATGACAGACTCTAGGTCTATCCATCTCATTACAAATAGCTCAATTTCATTTCTTTTTAAGGCTGAGTAATATTCCATTGTGTATATGTGCCACATCTTCTTTATCCATTCATCCGATGATGGGCGCTTAGGTTGTTTCCATGTCCTGGCTATTGTAAATAGAGCTGCAATGAACATTTTGGTACATGACTCTTTTTGAATTTTGGTTTTCTCAGGGTATATGCCAAGTAGTGGGATTGCTGGGTCATATGGTAATTCTATCTGTAGTTTTTTAAGGAACCTCCATACTGTTCTCCACAGTGGCTGAACCAATTCACATTCCCACCAGCAGTGCAAGAGTGTCCCCTTTTCTCCACACCCTCTCCAGCATTTATTGTTTCTAGATTTTTTGATGATGGCCATTCTGACTGGTGTGAGATGATATCTCATTGTAGTTTTGATTTGCATTTCTCTAATGATTAATGATGTTGAGCATTCTTTCATGTGTTTGTTGGCATTCTGTATATCTTCTTTGGAGAAATGTCTATTTAGGTCTTCTGCCCATTTTTGGATGGGGTTGTTTGTTTTTTTGTTATTGAGCTGCATGAGCTGCTTGTAAATTTTGGAGATTAATCCTTTGTCAGTTGCTTCATTTGCAAATGTTTTCTCCCATTCTGAGGGTTGTCTTTTGGTCTTGGTTATGGTTTCCTTTGCTGTGCAAAAGCTTTGAAGTTTCATTAGGTCCCATTTGTTTATTTTTGTTTTTATTTCCATTACTCTAGGAGGTGGGTCAGAAAGGATCTTGCTGTGATTTATGTCATAGAGTGTTCTTCCTATGTTTTCTTCTAAGAGTTTGATAGTTTCTGGCCTTACATTTAGGTCTTTAATCCATTTTGAGCTTATTTTTGTGTATGGTGTTAGGGAGTGATCTAATCTCATACTTTTACATGTACCTGTCCAGTTTTCCCAGCACCATTTATTGAAGAGGCTGTCCTTTCTCCACTGTACATTCCTGCCTCCTTTATCAAAGATAAGGTGTCCATATGTGCGTGGGTTTATCTCTGGGCTTTCTATCCTGTTCCACTGATCTATCTTTCTGTTTTTGTGCCAGTACCATACTGTCTTGATTACTGTTGCTTTGTAATATAGTCTGAAGTCAGGGAGCCTTATTCCTCCAGCTCCTTTTTTCGTTCTCAAGATTGCTTTGGCTATTCGGGGTCTTTTGTGTTTCCATACAAATTGCGAAATTTTTTGTTCTAGTTCTGTGAAAAATGCCAGTGGTAGTTTGATAGGGATTGCATTGAATCTGTAGATTGCTTTGGGTAGTAGAGTCATTTTCACAATGTTGATTCTTCCCATCCAAGAACATGGTATATCTCTCCATCTGTTTGTATCATCTTTAATTTCTTTCATCAGTGTCTTATAATTTTCTGCATACAGGTCTTTCGTATCCTTAGGTAGGTTTATTCCTAGATATTTTATTCTTTTTGTTGCAATGGTAAATGGGAGTGTTTTCTTGATTTCACTTTCAGATTTTTCATCATTAGTATATAGGAATGCCAGAGATTTCTGTGCATTAATTTTGTATCCTGCTACTTTACCAAATTCATTGATTAGCTCTAGTAGTTTTCTGGTAGCATCTTTAGGATTCTCTATGTATAGTATCATGTCATCTGCAAACAGTGACAGCTTTACTTCTTCTTTTCCGATTTGGATTCCTTTTATTTCCTTTTCTTCTCTGATTGCTGTGGCTAAAACTTCCAAAACTATGTTGAATAAGAGTGGTGAGAGTGGGCAACCTTGTCTTGTTCCTGATCTTAGTGGAAATGCTTTCAGTTTTTCACCATTGAGGATGATGTTTGCTGTGGGCTTGTCATATATGGCTTTTATTATGTTTAGGAAAGTTCCCTCTATGCCTACTTTCTGGAGGGTTTTTATCATAAATGGGTGTTGAATTTTGTCGAAAGCTTTCTCTGCATCTATTGAGATGATCATATGGTTTTTCTCCTTCAATTTGTTAATATGGTTTATCACATTGATAGATTTGCGTATATTGAAGAATCCTTGCATTCCTGGAATAAACCCCACTTGATCATGGTGTATGATCCTTTTAATGTGCTGTTGGATTCTGTTTGCTAGTATTTTGTTGAGGATTTTTGCATCTATGTTCATCAGTGATATTGGCCTGTAGTTTTCTTTCTTTGTGACATCCTTGTCTGGTTTTGGTATCAAGGTGATGGTGGCTTCGTAGAAGGAATTTGGGAGTGTTCCTCCCTCTGCTATATTTTGGAAGAGTTTGAGAAGGATAGGTGTTAGCTCTTCTCTAAACGTTTGATAGAATTCACCTGTGAAGCCATCTGGTCCTGGGCTTTTGTTTGTTGGAAGGTTTTTAATCACAGTTTCAATTTCAGTGCTTGTGATTGGTCTGTTCATATTTTCTATTTCTTCCTGATTCAGTCTTGGCAGGTTGTGCATTTCTAAGAATTTGTCCATTTCTTCCAGATTGTCCATTTTATTGGCATAGAGTTGCTTGTAGTAATCTCTCATGATTTTTTTTATTTCTGCAGTGTCAGTTGTTACTTCTCCTTTTTCATTTCTAATTCTATTGATTTGAGTCTTCTCCCTTTTTTTCTTGATGAGTCTGGCTAGTGGTTTATCTATTTTGTTTATCTTCTCAAAGAACCAGCTTTTAGTTTTATTGATCTTTGCTATTGTTTCCTTCATTTCTTTTTCATTTATTTCTGATCTGATTTTTATGATTTCTTTCCTTCTGCTAGCTTTGGGGTTTTTTTGTTCTTCTTTCTCTAATTGCTTGAGGTGCAAGGTTAGGTTGTTTATTCGAGATGTTTCCTGCTTCTTAAGGTGGGCTTGTATTGCTATAAACTTCCCCCTTAGAACTGCTTTTGCTGCATCCCATAGGTTTTGGGTCGTTGTGTCTCCATTGTCATTTGTTTCTAGGTATTTTTTTATTTCCTCTTTGATTTCTTCAGTGATCACTTCATTATTAAGTAGTGTATTGTTTAGCTTCCATGTGTTTGTATTTTTTAAAGATCTTTTCCTGTAATTGATATCTAGTCTCATGGCGTTGTGGTCGGAAAAGATACTTGATACAATTTCAGTTTTCTTAAATTTACCAAGGCTTGATTTGTGACCCAAGATATGATCTATCCTGGAGAATGTTCCATGAGCACTTGAGAAAAATGTGTATTCTGTTGTTTTTGGATGGAGTGTCCTATAAATATCAATTAAGTCCATCTTGTTTAATGTATCATTTAAAGCTTGTGTTTCCTTATTTATTTTCATTTTGGATGATCTGTCCATGGGTGAAAGTGGGGTGTTAAAGTCCCCTACTATGAATGTGTTACTGTCGATCTCCCCTTTTATGGTTGTTAGTATTTGCCTTATGTATTGAGGTGCTCCTATGTTGGGTGCATAAATATTTACAATTGTTATATCTTCTTCTTGGATCGATCCCTTGATCATTATGTAGTGTCCTTCTTTGTCCCTTTTAATAGTCCTTATTTTAAAGTCTATTTTGTCTGATATGAGAATTGCTACTCCAGCTTTCTTTTGGTTTCCATTTGCATGGAATATCTTTTTCCATCCCCTTACTTTCAGTCTGTATGTGTCTCTAGTTCTGAAGTGGGTCTCTTGTAGACAGCATATATAAGGGTCTTGTTTTTGTATCCATTCAGCCAATCTGTGTCTTTTGGTGGGAGCATTTAGTCCATTTACATTTAAGGTAATTATCGATATGTATGTTCCTATTTCCATTTTATATATTGTTTTGGGTTCGCTACTATAGGTCATTTCCTTCTCTTGTGTTTCGTGTCTAGAGAAGTTCCTTTAGCATTTGTTGTAAAGCTGGTTTGGTGGTGCTGAACTCTCTCAGCTTTTGCTTGTCTGTAAAGGTTTTAATTTCTCCATCAAATGTGAATGAGATCCTTGCTGGGTAGAGTAGTCTTGGTTGCAGGCTATTCTCCTTCAGCACTTTCAGTATGTCCTGCCACTCCCTTCTGGCTTGTAGGGTTTCTGCTGAGAGATCAGCTGTTAACCTTATGGGGATTCCCTTGTGTGTTATTTGTTGTTTTTCCCTTGCTGCTTTTAATATGCTTTCTTTGTATTTAATTTTTGACAGTTTGATTAATATGTGTCTTGGCGTGTTTCTCCTTGTATTTATCCTGTATGGGACCCTCTGTGCTTCCTGGACTTGATTAACTATTTCCTCTCCCATATTAGGGAAGTTTTCAACTATAATCTCTTCAAATATTTTCTCAGTCCCTTTCTTTCTTTCTTCTTCTTCTGGAACCCCTATAATTCGAATGTTGGTGCGTTTCATGTTGTCCCAGAGGTCTCTGAGACTGTCCTCAGTTCTTTTCATTCTTTTTTCTTTATTCTGCTCTGCAGTAGTTATTTCCACTACTTTATCTTCCAGGTCACTTATCCGTTCTTCTGCCTCAGTTATTCTGCTATTGATCCTATCTAGAGTGATTTTAATTTCATTTATTGCATTGTTCATCGTTGCTTGTTTCATCTTTAGTTCTTGTAGGTCCTTGTTAACTGTTTCTTGCATTTTGTCCATTCTACTTCCAAGATTTCGGATCATCCTTACTATCATTATTCTGAATTCTTTTTCAGGTAGATTGCCTATTTCCTCTTCATTTGTTAGGTCTGGTGGGTTTTTATCTTGCTCCTTCATCTGCTGTGTGTTTTTCTGTCTTCTCATTTTGCTTATCTTACTGTGTTTGGGGTCTCCTTTTTGCAGGCTGCACTTTCGTAGTTCCCGTTGTTTTTGATGTCTGTCTCCAGTGGCTAAGGTTGTTTCAGTGGGTTGTGTAGGCTTCCTGGTGGAGGGGACTAGTGCCTGTGTTGTGCTGGATGAGGCTGGATCTTGTCTCTCTAGTGGGCAGGTTCACGTCTGGTGGTGTGTTTTGGGGTGTCTGTGGCCTTATTATGATTTTAGGCAGCCTCTCTGCTAATGGGTGGGGTTGTGTTCCTGTTTTGCTAGTTGTTTGGCATAGGTTGTCCAGCACTGTGGCTTGCTGGTCGTTGAGTGAAGCTGGGTGCTGGTGTTAAGATGGAGGTCTCTGGGATATTTCCACCATTTAATATTATGTGGAGCTGGGAGGTCTCTTGTTGACCAGTGTCCTGAAGTTGGCTCTCCTACCTCAGAGGCAGAGCCCTGACTCCTGGCTGGAGCACCAAGAGCCTTTCATCCACACAGCTCAGAATAAAAGGGAGAAAAAGTAGGGAGAATTAGTAGAAGTATGAGTAAAGAAAGAAGGAAAGGAGGAAAGGAAGGAAGGAAGAAAGAAGCAAAGAAGGAAAGAAAGGAGGGAGGGAGGGAGGGAGGGAGGAAGGAAGGAAGGAGGGAAAGAAGGAAAAAAGACAGAAAGAAAGATGATACAGTAAAAATAAAATAAAGTATAATATAGTTATTGAATTAAAAAATATTTAGAAAAAAAAAAAAAAAGGGACGGATAGAACCTTAGGACAAATGTTGGAAGCAAAGCTATACAGAGAAAATCTTACACAGAAGCATATACATACACCTTCACAAAAAGAGGTAAAGGGGGAAAAATCATAAATCCTGCTCCCTGAGACCACCTCCTCAATTTGGGGTGATTCGTTGTCTAAAGGAGGGAAGGAAGGAAGGAAAGAAAGAAAGAACGAAGGTAAAGTATAATAAAGTTATTACAATTAAACTTAATTATTAAGAAAAAGAATTTTTAAAAAAAAAGTCATGGACGGATAGAGCCCTAGGACAAATGGTGGAAGCAAGAGTATACAGACAGGATCTCACACAGAAGCATACACGTACACATTCACAAAAAGAGGAAAAGGGAAAAAAATCATAGATCTCGCTCCTAAATTCCACCTCTTCAATTTGGGATCATTCCTTGTCTATTCAGGTATTCCACAGATGCAGGGTATATCAAGTTGATTGTGGAGCTCTAATCCGCTGCTTCTGTGGCTGCTGGGAGAGATTTCCCTTTCTCTTCTTTGTTCTCACAGCTCACAGGAGCTCAGCTTTGGATTTGGCCCTGCCTCTGCGTGTAGGTCGCTGGAGGGCGTCTGTTTTTTCGCTCAGACAGGACGGGGTTAAAGGAGCCGCTGATTCGGGGCCTCCGGCTCACTCAGGCCGCGGGTTGGGGGATGGGGGTAGGAGGGGCACTACGTGCGGGGCGGGCCTGCGGCTGCAGAGGCAGCGTGACGTTGCGGCAGAGGCCGGCGTGATGTTGCACCAGCCTGAGACCCGCCGTGCGTACTCCCGGGGAAGTTGTCCCTGGATCCCGGGAACCTGGCAGTGGCGGGCTGCACAGGCTCCGCGGAAGAGGGGTGTGGAGAGTGACCTGTGCTCGCACACAGGCCCCTTGGTGGCGGCAGCAGCAGCCTTAGCGTCTCCCGCCCGTCTCTGGGGTCCGCGGTTTTAGCCGCGGCTCGCGCCCGTCTCTGGGGTTTGCGCTTTCAGCCGCGGCTCGCGCCCGTCTCGGGGGCTCGCGCCCTCAGCCGCGGCTCGCGCCCGTCTCTGGGGTTCGCGCTTTTAGCCGCGGCTCGCGCCCGTCTCTGGAGTTCCTTTAAGCAGCGCTCTTAAACCCCTCTCCTCGCGCACCAGGAAACAAAGAGGGAAGAAAAAGTCTCTTGCCTCTTCGGCCGGTGCAGGCTTTTCCCCGAACTCCCTCCCGGCTAGTCGTGGTGCACTAACCCCTTCAGGCTATGTTCAAGCCGCCAACCCCAGTCCTCTCCCTGAGCTCCGTCCAAAACCAAAACCCGAGCCTCAGCTCGCAGCCCCGCCCGCCCCGGCGGGTGAGCAGACAAGCCACTCGGGCTGGTGAGTGCCGGTCAGCACCGATCGTCTGTGCAGGAATCTCCCCGCTTTGCCCTCCGCACCCGTCGCTGTGCACTACTCCGCGGTCCCGAAACTCCCCCCTCCGCCTCCCGCAGTCTCCGCCCGCGGTGGGGCTTCCTAGTGTGTGGAAACTTTTCCTCCTTCACAGCTCCCTCCCACTGGTGCAGGTGCCGTCCTTATTCTTTTGTCTCTGTTTTTTCTTTTGCCCTACCCAGTTACGTGGGGAGTTTCTTGCCTTTTGGGAGGTCTGAGGTCTTCTGCCAGCCTTCAGTAGGAGTTCTGTAGGAGTTGTTCCACGTGTGGATGTATTTCTGGTGTATCCGTGGGGAGGAAGGCGATCTCCGCGTCTTACTCTTCCGCCATCTTCAAAACAGTATATTTAAATAAGCAAATTATTGCCTGCATTTCTCCTTGACATTTCATTAACCCATGAATTACATATTCAGTCTGGCCATCATGATATAAAAGCTTGGTTGCTAAATAGCAGATTAAAAAATTGATGGTGAATATTTCAAAGATTTCAGTCTCTCAGCAGCTCTTATATCGATCCCAGCAGTCTATTTCACAATGTGTCAGCAGACAAATGCATTTTAGGTAAACTTGATATATTCAATAGGATACCATTTTTTAACAAGATTTATAACAATCAGTTGACATGTTCTATGATCTACTTTCTGATCAGCCAAATTGATTCTGTCAAAATCAAAGGAAATTGCCCTTAACATTTCTATTTGTGTTGTTTGCAGCTTGTTATTCAGTTATTTACTAGAATATGATACACATATATATTTTGAAATACCCATAAGATTTAAACACTTTTTGAAGTTTTAAAGTTTTAGAAAATGAAATTATTTGGATTTAGTTGGGAACTTGTCATAGGTTATCTCAATTGGGATAAATTTTCGGCTATGAATATGGTATCAGAGCAAGATGGGAGGAAAGTGTTAGTGATGTTTACAACTTCCAGGCATGATCATTTTTCCTGTTCTAATTAGCTTGAATGCCATTATGAGACATATTAAGGAATTTTATAAGTAATTTAAGCAATTTTTAAAAAGATGTGAAAGAGCATAACTATTGGAGTCAGAAAAAATCTGCAATTAAATCATTGTTTTGCTACATTCATTATTTAATTTTTAAGAAGTAACTTGCTGTATACTTACCTTTTATTACCTATTATGTGGGGTAATAATATGACTTGTGATGCTGCTGTGCGGATTGAATGTAAAGCAAGAGGGAAAAGTATCTAGCTCGTTCTTGCTTGGCATTTAATGCAGTGTCTCAAGGATGTGTTAGGCACTTAGTACATATGATCTTTAATCTTCCCACAATAACAAATAGATAATATTTATTGAGAACTTACTAAATGCCTCCCACAGTTGTAAATGTTTTTATATGTAATAACACATTTGATTTTTTACCATAAGTCTATAAGCGACTGTTGAATTAATTATATTTTACAGGCAATGGAACTTAAATAACATATCCAAGGTCAACATATTTTTATTTGACTTTATTGTGCCATTCCTTATATGATGCATCATTATTTTATGTTAAAACTACAAGAAAAAAAACACTGGAGGTAAATTATGACTTATGCCATCTACTTTGAAGAAACCAATTTCAGAGATGTCAGAAGGTGAAAAAATATGCGTTCTTTAATTGATGAAACAATATGACATCTAGAAAGTGGGAAAACCAGGACTTACCATCCAGGCAGTCTTTTCCCAAAGCTTTCCTGCTTATTCCTGCCACTATTCTTTCCCTACACAGAGTAAAGTTTCAACAGTTAAAATTTTACTGATTAATACAATGGGCAAGGCCAACAATATGCCAATCACTACACTTTTTGGACAGTTCTCACCTAGCTATTTAGGAGATAAAGGAGGTGAAAGAGTGGGGGTAATGTGGAATTATTTGAAAATATTTGTAACTCTCTTCTTGACAAACATCACTGGGTGTTTACTGAACAAAGACACACCTGGTATGTATGCAATAAATAATTTGTAGAGGAAATGATCAGCTAATTGTGACAAGTGAAATGAACATAAAATGTTTATGAATCCTCTTTTCCTGTCACAGTTATTTTTTATTTATTTATTTTTTTTGCGGTATGCGGATCTCTCACTGCTGTGGCCTCTCCCGTTGCAGAACACAGGCTCTGGACGCGCAGGCTCAGCAGCCATGGCTCACGGGCTCAGCCGCTCCACGGCATGTGGGATCTTTCCGGACTGGGGCATGAACCCGTGTCCCATGCATCAGCAGGCAGACTCTCAACCACTGCGCCACCAGGGAAGCCCCACAGTTATGTTTTATTTTATAACATCAACGTATAAAAGGAAAGATAAAAACAACTCTCCTTATTCGATGTCCCAAAACAAAACAAAACTTGTGAATGCCTTTTTCTGAATCAAAGTTAGCATTCTAGTGTAGAAGGGTATTTCTACAGCATAATGTTGTTTATACTTATATATTCTATACTTTATATTAAGTCATTAGAGACAATTCTCTTGAAACTTAAAACAGACAAGAATTTCTCGTTCATCAATTTCTGGAAGAGTATTTAAGAAAATGAGTATAGGAAGTGCCTCTGAACAGGGAACAGGGTGGCTGGAAGTCAAGGAAAGGGGTATATTTTGCTGTATACCATCTCGAACAATGAAAGAAAATGGTTGTTGTGTCATGAGCCTTCATTAACAATAAAAAGTAAACAATATAAAGTAAAAAAAAAATTACAAACTCAAAATATTAGCACACAATTTTACACCTTTCTGCATTTTCCAAAATTATATAATGAACATGAATATTAGTTAAATAGCTTAGCTTATGTTTATATGATGGGGCTGAATTCACAATGCCTGCTTCATCACTTAGTTATGAGACGTTGTGTTGCTTACCTAAGTCACAATTAGAGCTCTTTGTAATATATTTCAGTAGCATAATTTAATTACACTCATCACACTTTTAGGTTATTAGTCTTATTTGTATTATCTATCAGACTATAAGATTTAAGAAGGCAGGAATTGTGTCTGTCTTGTTTATTGCGGAATCCCTAAAGCCTAATATAAAGTTGGAGATGAACTTGGCAGTCAATATATATTTATTTAATACAGCAGGATAAAAATAACTAAGACAATTGAAAATGTTTATACTTTTTGAATCTTAGAAAAATAATTTACACTTGATATAAACAATAGATTTATAAAAACAAATTGAAAATATTAGAAAGCATTATGCAATCT
This sequence comes from Phocoena sinus, assembly GCF_008692025.1. NCBI lineage: Eukaryota > Metazoa > Chordata > Mammalia > Artiodactyla > Phocoenidae > Phocoena > Phocoena sinus. The sequence goes on along the minus strand of NC_045770.1, from coordinate 37,289,976 downwards.
TAGAGAAATACAGTTATTACTCATAGGGTAAACTCAGATTTGGGGTTCTGAATAAAGGGATTCATAGAAGCTGCTTATCTTTCAGGAATACAGCAGACTGGTTATGTAAATGTTTTGGGAATTTTTAAAAATTTAGGTATGGTTGATTTACAATTTTACATTAGTTTCAGGTGTACAGCAGAGTGATTCATTATTTTTATAGATTATGCTCCATTTAAAGTTATTACAAAATAATGGCTATATTTCCCTGTGCTGTACAATATATCCTTGTAATTTATTTATTTTATACATAGTATTTTGTACCTTTTAATCGCCTGCCCCTGCCTTATGTCTTGCTCTTCCCCTCTCCCCACTGGTAACCACTAGTTAGCTCTGAGTCTGTTCTATTTTGTTATGTTTATTTGTTTGTTTTATTTTTTAGATTCTAAATGGTATCCACTATTTGTCTTTCTCTGATTTATTTTACTGAGAATAATAACTTTTTGGTCTATTCATGTTGTTGCAATGGCAGAGTTTCATTCTTTTATGGCTGAGTAATATTCATATATATAATCACATGTTTATACATTCTTCTGTTAATGTAGGGATCCCCAACCCCCGGTCGGCAGACCGGGCCTGTTAGGAACCAGGCCACACAACAGAAGGTAAGCGGCGGGCAAGCAAGTGAAACTTCATCTGCCGCTCCCCATCGCTCACATTACCACCTGAACCATCGCTCGCATTACCGACTGAACCATCCAACTGCCCCCTCCCCTCCAACCCCCATCCGTGGAAAAACTGTCTTCCACGAAACCGGTCCCTGGTGCCAAAAACGTTTGGGACCGCTGTGTTAATGGACACTTAAGTTTCTTCCATATCTTAGCTATTGTAAATAATGCTGCTATGAACATTGGGGTGCATATATCTTTTAGAATTACTGTTTTTATTTTCTTTGGATATATACCCAGGAGTGTAATTGCTGGATCATATGGTAGTTTTATTTTTATTTTTTTGAGGAACCTCCATACTGTTTTCCACAGTGGGTGCACCAATTTACATTCCCACCACCAGTGTACAAGGGTTCCCTTTTCTCCACATCCTGGCCAACATTGGTTATTTGTAGACTTTTTGATGATAGCCATTCTGACGTGCGTGAAGTGATATCTCATTGTGGTTTTGATTGGCATTTCTCTAATTATTAGCAATGTTGAACATCTTTTCATGTGGCTGTTGGCTATCTGTATATCTTCTTTGGAAAAATGTTGAAGAGAGGCTTAACCCCCAAAAAACCTTCCAGCCAGTGACTACTGATAATAAGAGCATGTATTTCTTTGCCATGGAATAGGACATTTCCCCCCTTATTCTGTCATCTTAATTCCTTAATAATTATAAACTTATGAGTAGATCCAGTACTATAGTTAAAAGCTGGGGTCTGTGTTGCTTGCCTCCCATGTTGGTTTATTGCAGGTGTGGAGTTTGTGCTTAAATAGATCCCCTGGACCCTGTGATGACCACAGAGATTTCTTTCATTAAAAATGAGATTAAAGTCTGTGTCTTCAAATATAAGCAGACCAATCACAAGCACTGAAATTAAAATTGTGATTAAAAATCTTCCAAAAAACAAAAGCACAGGACCAGATGGCTTCATAGGCAAATTCTATCAAACATTTAGAGAAGAACTAAAACCTATCCTTCTCAAATTCTTCTAAAATATAGCAGAGAGAAGGGCACTCCCAAACTCATTCTACGAGGCCACCATCACCCTGACACCAAAACCAGACAGATGTCACAAAGAAAGAAAACTACAGGCCAATATCACTGATGAACATAGATGCAAAAATCCTCAACAAAATACTAGCAAACAGAATCCAACAGTACATTAAAAGGATCATACACCATGATCAAATGAGATTTATCCCAGGGATGCAAGGATTCTTCAGTATATGCAAATTAATCAATGTGATACACCATATTAACAAACCAAAGGAGAAAAACCATATGATCATCTCAATAGATGCAGAAAAAGCTTTTGTCAAAATTCAACACCCATTTATGATAAAAGCCCTCCAGAAAGCAGATATAGAGGCAACTTACCTCAACATAATAAAGCCCATATATGACAAACCCACAGCCAACATCTCTCTCAATGGTGAAATACTGAAACCATTTCCTCTTAGATCAGGAACAAGACAAGTTTGTGTACTCCCACCACTATTATTCAACATAGTTTTGGAAGCTTTAGCCACAGAAATCAGAGAAGAAAAAGAAATAAAAGGAATCCAAATCAGAAGAGAAGTAAAGCTGTCACTGTTTGCAGATGACATGATACTATACATAGAGAATCCCAAAGATGCTACCAGAACACTACTAGAGCTAATCAGTGAATTTGGTAAAGTAGCAGGATACAAAATTAATGAACAGAAATCTCTTGCATTCTTATACACTAATGATGAAAAATCTGAAAGAGAAATTAAGGAAACACTCCCATTTACCATTGCAACAAAAAGAATAAAATATCTAGAAATAAACCTACCTAAGGAGACAAAAGACCTGTATGCAGAAAACTATAAGACACTGATGAAAGAAATTAAAGATGATACAAATAGTTGGAGAGATATACCATGTTCTTGGATTAGAAGAATCAACACTGTGAAAATGACTCTACTATCCAAAGCAATCTACAGATTCAATGCAATCCCTATCAAACTACCAATGGCACTTTTCCCAGAACTAGAACAAAAAATTTCGCAATTTGTATGGGAACACAAAAGACCCTGAACAGCCAAAGCAATCTTGAGAAAGAAAAACAGAGCTGGAGGAATCAGGCTCCTGACTTCAGACTATACTACAAAGCTGCAGTAATCAAGACAATATCGTACTGGCACAAAAACAGAAATACAGATCAATGAAACTGGATAGAAAGCCCAGAGATAAACCTACACACATGTGGTCACCTTATTTTTGATAAAGGAGGCAAGAATATACAATAGAGAAAAGACAGCCTCTTCAATAAGTGATGCTGGGAAAACTGGACAGCTACATGTAAAAGAATGATATTAGAACACTTCCTAACACCATACACAAAAATAAACTCAAAACAGATTAAAGACCTAAAGGTAAGGCCAGACACTATAAAACTCTTAGAGGAAAATATAGGCAGAATACTCTGTGACATAAATCACAGCAAGATCCTTTTAGACCCACCTCCTAGAGAAATGGAAATAAAAACAAAAATAAACAAATGGGACCTAATGAAACTTCACAGCTTTTGCACAGCAAAGGAAAATGTGAACAAGATGAAAAGACAACCCTCAGAATGGGAGAAAATATATGCAAATAAAGCAACTGACAAAGGATTAATCTCCATAATTTACAAGAAGCTCATGCAGCTCAATATCAAAAAAAAAAAAAAACAACCCAATCCAAAAATGGGCAGAAGACCTAAATGGACTTTTCTCCAAAGAAGATATACAGATTGCCAACAAACACATGAAAGCCTGCTCAACATTACTAATCATTAGAGAAATGCAAATCAAAGCTACAATGAGGTATCACCTCACACTGGTCACAATGGCCATCATCAGAAAATCTACAAACAATAAATGCTGGAGAGGGTGTGGAGAAAAGGGAAACCTCTTGCACTGTTGGTGGGAATGTAAATTGATACAGCCACTATGGAGAGCAGTATGGAGGTTCCTTAAAAACTAAAAATAGAACTACCATATGACACAGCAATCCCACTACTGGGCATATACCTTGAGAAAACCATAATTCCAAAAGAGTCATGTACCACAATGTTTATTGCAGCTCTATTTACAGTAGCAGGACATGGAAGCAACATAAGTGTCCATTGACAGCTGAATGGATAAAGAAGATGTGGCACATACATACAATGGAATATTACTCAGTTATAAAAAGAAACAAAATTGATTTGTAGTGAGGCAGATAGACCTAGAGTCTGTCATACAGAGTGAAGTAAGTCAGAAAGAGAAAAAATAAATACCGTAAGCTAACACATATATATGGGATCTGAAAAAAAAATGGTTCTGAAGAACCAAGGGGCAAGACAGGAATAAAGATGCAGATGTAGAGAATGGACTTGAGGACACAGGAAGTGGGAAGGGTAAGCTGGGGCAAAGAGAGTGGCATGGACATATATACACTACCAAATGTAAAATAGATAGCTAGTGGGAAGCAGCTGCATAGCACAGGGAGATCAGCTCGGTGCTTTGTGACCACCTAGAGGGGTGGGATAGGGAGAATGGGAGGGAGATGCAAGAGGGAGAAAATATGGGGATATATGTGTATGTATAGATGATTAACTTTGTTATAAAGCAGAAGCTAACACACCTTTGTAAAGCAATTATACTGTAATAAAGATGTTAAATAAAAACCCAATGTTCTAAACACATCCACACAGAGGAATAGTATTCAGTCATAAAAAGGAATGAAGTGCTGACACCCACTACAACATGGATGAACCGTGAAAACATGATGCTAAGTGAAAGGAGACAGACACAGAGGCCACATGCGTTATATTGTTCAGTTTAAATGAAGTATCCAGAATAGGCAAATCTACAGAGACAGAAGGTAGATTAGTGGGTGCCCGGGGATGGGGGCGGGGAACAGAGGGGATGGGAGTGACTGCCAGTAAGTACAGGGTTTCCTTTTGGGGTGATGAAAGTGCTCTGGAATTAGACAGTGCATGGTTGCCCAACCTTGGGAATATACTAAACACCACTGAACTGTACACATAAAAGTGGTGAATTATATGTCCATAAAAATAGTACATTAAAAAAAAATAAAGTCTGTGTCTTCATAGCTGTGAGTACCACTACACCCTTAGAGAAACATTCCTTGGTATCTTCTTTCCCTATTCCAAATGATATGCTTATTATTTGTTTAAGGCTTCTGTTTTGGTTCCCAGTCCTTAGTTTTGATCCATTGCATTTTTTAATATTCCAGTCCCTAACTGGCTAGTCCTACACTGTATACCACCAATGGAGGTCCTGGCCCCTGCCTAAGCTCTGTTTACGGATCTCTCTAAAGTTGAGTCTCATATTGTACCTCTGGAACATTGCACTGGACCCTACTGGGTTTGGACATACATCCCTCCTTTATTCTATGGCACCATGATTTAATGTTTATTCAGTTGTAACTTGGATCCATCCAGTAACAGGAAGCTCATTATTTCATAAAGCAGATCGCTCCACCATTAACTATTTGTTTCTCCTCCTGTTTGAAAATTCTGCCTTGGGAATCAGATTCTGGTTCATTGTTCTACTCCTTAGGATCACATGAAAATTGTCATTTATTCCCAAACTTGGGGAGATTTAGAATGAATAAGCTAAGTCCCTCAACTCTGTCTCAAATGTCTTGGTCTGTAGAGACAATGGTCATCAGCATTTGTCCATGTTCCACCTTCTCAAAATTCTTAAAATGTGGATGTTTGAACTTATGTCAAATGATTCATTATTTAATAGGAATATCTAACTTTTATTGCATGCCTAGAGTGTATGAAGCATTATTCTAAGAGCTCTACATCTATTAACTCATTACTAAAATTCCCTACTTTTTTTTTTTTTTTTTTGCTGTACGCGGGCCTCTCACTGTTGTGGTCTCTCCCGTTGTGGAGCACAGGTTCCGGACGCTCAGGCTCAGTGGCCATGGCTCACGGGCCTAGCCACTCTGCAGCATGTGGGATCTTCCCGGACCGGGGCATGAACTCGTGTCCCCCGCATCAGCAGGTGGACTCTCAACCACTGCGCCACCAAGGAAGTCCTAAAATTCCCTACATTTCTTAACAGACAAAATGAGAAGTAGAGAGGTTATGTAGCTTCTCCGAAGACACATAATCAGTGGTAGAGCTGCACATCTTTAAATTATAGATATTTTCCATTTCTACCAGTAATATACAATGTCAAGTTCCCATATCTCATGTGGACTATTAGAGTAGCGTCCTAACTTCTTCCCTCATTTCCATTTTGTCTTCCATGTACCTTATTTAAAACACTATTATAAAATATACATACAAAGAATCTAACTCTTAGATAAAGAATTAATGAAAACCATAAAATAAACCTCATTACACCATAGAACATTTTCAGGATCTTTGAAGACCTTGGTGCATTCCACCCAGTATCTTCTCCATTCTCACACATCAGAAGTAACGAGTGTTCTCAAATTTGTTAATCATACCTTTGCCTTTTTAAAAATAGTTTTACCACACATGTAAGATCTTTAAATAGTGTCTTTTAAGTTTTATCTGCTATCATTCTTCTATAAAAGGAGTTCTACTTTTTAATTTTTTGTGACTTGTTCCCTTACTCAGCAATATTTACTTGAAGTTTTCAGTGATAGCTGGATACAGTGATAGCTGTATCTGTAGTTCTTCATTTCTAATGATGAATAATGTTCCAAATATGTCTACAACTTTTAAAATATTACAATATTTAAAATCCCTTATTTTGCTTTTGACTTTATTTTCTTTTTGTTTTTTTCTATTTTAAAACAATTATGGCATGGACATTCCCTCTTATGTCTCTAGGTAAGCATGTACATGTGTCATCCCAGAGTTACCACATTATAATTAATCAAATAAAATAAGTATGACAATAGCAAGGGATCAATTAAATATTGTTGTATAATGAAACAGCTTAAAGTGTTAGCAAATTAATGCTGGTCTTGTGAGATTGGCTTAGCTGTTCTGCTTATCTGGCCCAAGCTAAGCTGATCGCTCCTGGGTTTGTCACGTGTTAGCCATTGGTCTGTGAGTAGGCTGGGACTGGATAGACGAGGATGGCGGCGTTGGGGAAAATTCAGCTCTGCTCTGCATCATCTCACATCCTGAGCAAGCTCACTTGGGCTCATTCTCATACTCATTCTCATGCAGTGTCAAGGTACCTAAAAGACAAAGCAGAAACATGCACAGCCTCTCAGAAAAGGCACACCATCCCTTCTGCCACATTTCTTTGGCTAAAGTAAATCTCAAGTCCAGCCAGGATTCAAGGATATAGACATAGACTCTTGATGAGTGGAGCTGTGATGTCACATTGCAAAAACCAAGAGTACAGGGAGCAGGGTTGAATTGCACCATGTTTGTAATCAGTATACTACACTGACTCAGAGGATGAATTGTAGTGGGAGCTCTCCTACTCTGCTGGCAACAATGTAATTGATACAGTCACTCTGGCAATCAATTTTGCATTACATAGTAAACTTCAAGATTCTGTTCTGTTGCTCTATGTCACAAGTTTTTCAGGGGCAGGTCATCTAGGAAGGACAGCAGACAAGCCTATGATTGTCCTGGTGTACCTGTGCCTGGGCAGGTACATTACATGCCTAATTCTGGGGTGCAGTGTTAGGAAGTCTTCTGTTCCCATGTATCGGAGGGATCAGGAATAGGGCTGACATTTTGACCTCTATCTGCCTCACTCCTTATCTATTTCTCTACTATTTCAGAACAAGGGCTGGGAAAAGCATTATTATGAATTGGGATCCCTCAGATCACAGCAACACATTGCCTAATATCTGTCTTCATGTCTAAAAAATAAACCTCTTTTCACCTGCAATATAAGTCATCATGTCGGTGTAATTCAGTACAGTATTTCTAACACTCAGAACAGTGTCAAGGTACTCCATAAGTGATTACTGGACTGACTCAGTGAATGAATGAATAAAAGAACTTTTTCCTCTTGAAAGAACTAAGAGAACAAAGTAAGCACAGTCTTGTTCTTTAGGTTGCTGAGATATTTTTGGCTCTGATCTGTTTTATTTTTACACCGCACTATAGTCAGCACCTTTGGCTCGTGTTCACATGGTGTATGCGATCCTTCACATTATGACGCTGAATAATCACTACCCACTGGTAGGTATCACTTCTTTCCAGGTTGTCCTGTGATGGTGACCTCTATAAAGACAAAGGCAGCACAATGAATTAGCAATCCTGCCTACTTAGCATCTCAGCAATGGACAGTTGGTTTCAGGTTTTTGGCACCCGCAGCATTTTTCGTGGGACCTACTGAGAGCAAACACGTTAACAAGGGCATTTATAAAGCCACCCTTTGTAGAAGACGATAAGAGAAAAAACTAGGTTTCATTTCTCTTAGAGGGGAGAAATCTATGCCAAGCAGCTTTCTCCAGAGGGTGTTGCTGATTTATGGAACTCTAGAGAATTATGTATTTTTAAGCTTGCTATTTTAGAAAATTTCATATTTATACTAAAATAGAGACAATAGTATAATAAACTTTATTACCACCATCATGCTGAAACAAGATACAAGGGGACTATAATCTGGATAATAGGACACAGAAAATCAAAAGGCTGAAGGTATAAGTTCTTATATTGTTCCATCTTTCTTAGAATGTGATGGTTACAGAGTAATAAGAGCTCTGAAGTCAGAGTCAGAGTTTAAACAATAACTCTGTAGGACTGTGTTATTGTTTATTATCATTTCACCTATAAGGAAACAGAGGCAAGGACAGACAGAGTAATTGACACAAGATCACAGAAGTGGTAAGCAGTGGAGCGAGGTTCCACGGGTCTCTCTCAGTCCTGAGGTCACAATTTTACCACCATCCCACTCAGTCTTACTGCTCTCCTCAGCACACCTGCATCCATGCCATTGATTCTTACTTGGATCTCTGGATGCCCTCTTTCATGGTGAACAGACTCTATGAAATCGATAAATTCTCTTTCCTTTTTTTCTTGTTATTTCTCCAGTGAAGCTCACTTGTCCCATGCCTTCTGGAACCCATACTGATCTTTGTTTTATGTCTACTTCTGGGCCATTGTTGTGCTGTACTCCTTAAATAGTATCTTTTGGAATATGATTCCTCTGCCTAGGACATCTATTTTTTTTGGGGGGGGGTCATCTCTTGCCTCTTCCGTCTTCCCCTTTTCACAGTATCTTGCTTATCCTTCCCCTGACATTAGCCTTTAGCATTTGTGTTGATGACCCTTATACCCCTGTAGTCTCACAATTATACAAATTTCCTGATGGTGATGATGTTCTCCACTACTTCACATTTGGCAACTCATTATCATTGCAGAGAGGGTGAAACAAAGCTTAGTGATAAAGAATATCAACCTTGAAGCTAGATAAACCTAAATTAGAAAACGTGGCTTACTAGCTACATGACTTTGGGAAACCTGTCCTCTGTAAACCTTATTTATCATGTGTAAGATTTACTTAGAGTATCTTTATATACAGTTGTTGCTAAAACTAAGAGAGAAATTATCTGCTAAAAGTATAGCATAAAGCTTGGCATGTTGTGTAAATCCTTAGTAAATGTTGGCACTAACAATGTGTGTATATACATTCTTCTTTCCTTAGAATTACTCAACCTTTAAGGTTTATTTTCATTCTTTTTATAACCATTTCTATGTCTCTCACTGCTCCACTTACTATAAATAAAAAAGCTGTATTCTACATTCACAGCACATTTTTAGTTATTGTTTCAATTTGTTAATCCTTCTAAATTCAATGGCCTGTTTCTTCACTGTAAGCCATTTTCATAAATTGCTTGCTAACAAGTACCATTGAATCCTTTGTACTCTTCCAAATGTAGAAATTCCTCAAAAACTACTTTCTTTGAGCCTGTATTTTCAGCTTACATATCTTTGGAAAGGTCATATTTTTTCTTAATGAATCTCTACATATTCATGTTATTTAACTTCATCTGGTCCATTTATGTTCAGAAATGTTTTATTTATTTAATTGACTCCAAATAAATTGAATCTGATATAATTTCTTAAAATTTTCTTTTTTTCTCAGAGCAGCAACATTGCTTTAGTGAGACTGTCAAGACTTTGGATGAAAATATCATTTACCTCTTTGTGGGTCTTATTCAGAAACACATTGCTCCTATTCTAATTTTTACTGATTGCTAAGATATTAAGTGTGACCCTCCCAGACTCTGTGGGGTCATTTTTCCTATTAGACATTTCTGAAAACAGAGAAAACAATTGCAACTACTGTTCTAAACAACTGCACATGTCTTATTTTAGACTGAAATTGCACACAATACAGCAGGAATATCAGTGTGTCCATATTGTTAGAATACTAGTTTCTGGTAGTCTTGGGTCTTGTCAAGGATAGCTGTTCTTTATAGTGGTTGTTGCACAGTTATCTATGGTTCTTTATCTGGTGATATCTTTTACTTCCAGCAAGGGAATTGATAATTCCTTCCCCTCTCCTTCTCTTTTGCTCTTTAACTAACATTTATTATACCACTACTACTGTAGTCCCTATTATATTGTGTTGGCCACTGCAGGATATAAATATCCAATCTCTAATTTCAAATATCTTATAACTGATATATGCCATTCTGATTGTTCAATATAAGCCATTCTTATGTTTCCTTCCTGTATTTGAAATAATGATTCTCTTACTCAGTATCCACCCTGTCTCATCCTTCTCTTCAGCAAGGGAAAGTCTAAGCTAGATCTGTAAGCCACATCGTCTGGCTTACTCATTTCACAATTCACAACCAAGTAGCATTTCTCTCCTGTTGGAATTTACAAGTTAGACTTTCTGTAACTTCAGAGTTGGGGATCAACTTAATTTCTATAGTTTAAGAATGAAGTAGTAAAGAAAGAGTTCAGCAACATGATTCAGATGTCATGTCAAAGCGTTATTTTTTCATCTTTAAATTTTGTGAAAACTTAAATTGAAGGAAGAGAGAAGGGACCTTGATTGGTCTCAGGAGGTACACAAATCAGAGAATGGGATGGTCTTACAAAGTCACCTCCGGGAAAGCCCAGCCTATAGAGGATGATGCTCTTTATTTATGGAATCAGTGAGCTGCTTGTAAAAGACTGGCTGGGAAAAATATGCGTTTTTAGAGAAAATGCTGTCTTCGTCTTTGACTAGAAAGGAAGCAGCTTTAGCTTACCCTCATTTTGCCCTGGGAGTGCCACATCTGCAGCTGAGACTTTCCTGAGTCTCAGATGAAAGAATAGGCAGATGGAAGTTCTAACCTTTATAAAGGGTATATCACATAAAAACTGTTGGGAATTTAATCAATTAAAAGATAAAGCCATTTATTCAGTGGTCTTTTTCCCTGAACAGGATGATCTTTTGCTTGCAGGCATGCAAAGGCTACTTTACTGTTTCTTAGGTTATTTTTAGGTCAAATCTAAAAACAGATAGAAAAGTCATCGCCCAAAATGTCAGTGGACACTACTTTCATTTAGCACTGACACATAAGTGAGTTTTCAGGAAGAAAAAAAGCCCCCTTACAAGATGGTTTTATTTTAAAGTCTGAATATACATTCTTAGCAATTTTGATAGGCAACAAATTTCTTTCCAATGAAACTGCATGTTTTGCAAAGTCTTTACCTTCTTGATACTTTAAAGATTATATCTGTTTAATGAAAAAAAATTCATTTACCTATGTATGAAGTGTTATTGAAAAGAAAATCTTAATAAAAACTAACAGTATAAAATTTACAGTGCTTTTCTGTTTCTCAGAAACACATTAGGCGGAGTATACTCATCTACCTCAAGTGTTTTAAGTGGGTATTTTGAATTCTCAGTCTCAGAAGGACTTAAATGATTAATAACTGACAGGATGTTGGCATATCTGTAAATATCTAAATAATGGGACGGGTAATGGGGATGAAAACAGATAGAAGGAATAAATGGCATATCCAGAGACTATCTGGATCTGGAAGTACTCTTGAGAGAGAGTTTGATCTGTTACAGGTGAAGACACAATACTGTAAACAACACTGTGGAGAGATGTCACCTACCACTCTACATCTAGTACCAAGCACAGTGCCTGGCACAAACGGTCATGAAATAAATCTTTGTTGAATGGATAAATGAGTGAGTGACCTGGAGTGGAGTCATTTTATTTGGATTTGATGAAATTCTCTTGTCTCCAGAATAAGCATAAGACTGCCAGGGATAACAGCTCCACTCAGGATATCACAGTGTTGAAGGAACAGCTCTGGACAGTTCGTCCCTGAGGATTCAAACCTCAAATGCCTATTTCTCTATGTATTTTTCCTGTCACTTACTAAAATTATTTTTAATCCATAGATTGAGAAGTCTAAAATTTTTTCAAAAGCCTTTCCTGCAATCTAATCTATAACAAATTTCTGTTGGTTCTACTTCTGAAATATATCTTAAATATGTTTCTTCTTCACCATTCCCCTTCCTGGTGTATATCATGTGATTGATAAATGCTTTTTGAATCAAGGAGTAAATGGATTAGACAACAGACTGATCTTATTCCAGGTATTCACTCTGAAAGTCTTGAAGAAGAGAGTTAACTGTGCACAAATACACTTTCCTACTTTACAGGGTTTTTCTTTTTTTTTTTTTTTTTTTTTTTTTAAACATCTTTATTGGGGTATAATTGCTTTACAATGGTGTGTTAGTTTCTGCTTTACAACAAAGTGAATCAGCTATACATATACATATGTTCCCATATGTCTTCCCTCTTGCGTCTCCCTCCCTCCCACTCTCCCCTTCCCACCCTTCCAGGCTGTCACAAAGCACCGAGCTAATATCCCTGTGCCTTGCGGCTGCTTCCCCCCAGCTATCTACCTTACTACGTTTGTTAGTGTGTATATGTCCATGACTCTCTCTCGCCCTGTCAAAACTCACCCTTCCCCCTCCCCATATCCTTAAGTCCGTTCTCCAGTAGGTCTGCGTCTTTATTCCTATCTTACCCCTAGGTTCTTCATGACATTTTTTTCCCTTAAATTCCATATATATGTGTTAGCATACGGTATTTGTCTTTTTCTTTCTGACTTACTTCACTCTGTATGACAGATTCTAGGTCTATCCATCTCATTACAAATAGCTCAATTTCATTTCTTTTTAAGGCTGAGTAATATTCCATTGTGTATATGTGCCACATCTTCTTTATCCATTCATCCGATGATGGGCGCTTAGGTTGTTTCCATGTCCTGGCTATTGTAAATAGAGCTGCAATGAACATTTTGGTACATGACTCTCTTTGAATTTTGGTTTTCTCAGGGTATATGCCAAGTAGTGGGATTGCTGGGTCATATGGTAATTCTATTTGTAGTTTTTTAAGGAACCTCCATACTGTTCTCCACAGTGGCTGAACCAATTCACATTCCCACCAGCAGTGCAAGAGTGTCCCCTTTTCTCCACACCCTCTCCAGCATTTATTGTTTCTTGATTTTTTGATGATGGCCATTCTGACTGGTGTGAGATGATATCTCATTGTAGTTTTGATTTGCATTTCTCTAATGATTAATGATGTTGAGCATTCTTTCATGTGTTTGTTGGCAGTCTGTATATCTTCTTTGGAGAAATGTCTATTTAGGTCTTCTGCCCATTTTTGGATGGGGTTGTTTGTTTTTTTGTTATTGAGCTGCATGAGCTGCTTGTAAATTTTGGAGATTAATCCTTTGTCAGTTGCTTCATTTGCAAATGTTTTCTCCCATTCTGAGGGTTGTCTTTTGGTCTTGGTTATGGTTTCCTTTGCTGTGCAAAAGCTTTGAAGTTTCATTAGGTCCCATTTGTTTATTTTTGTTTTTATTTCCATTACTCTAGGAGGTGGGTCAGAAAGGATCTTGCTGTGATTTATGTCATAGAGTGTTCTTCCTATGTTTTCTTCTAAGAGTTTGATAGTTTCTGGCCTTACATTTAGGTCTTTAATCCATTTTGAGCTTATTTTTGTGTATGGTGTTAGGGAGTGATCTAATCTCATACTTTTACATGTACCTGTCCAGTTTTCCCAGCACCATTTATTGAAGAGGCTGTCCTTTCTCCACTGTACATTCCTGCCTCCTTTATCAAAGATAAGGTGTCCATATGTGCGTGGGTTTATCTCTGGGCTTTCTATCCTGTTCCACTGATCTATCTTTCTGTTTTTGTGCCAGTACCATACTGTCTTGATTACTGTTGCTTTGTAATATAGTCTGAAGTCAGGGAGCCTTATTCCTCCAGCTCCTTTTTTCGTTCTCAAGATTGCTTTGGCTATTCGGGGTCTTTTGTGTTTCCATACAAATTGCGAAATTTTTTGTTCTAGTTCTGTGAAAAATGCCAGTGGTAGTTTGATAGGGATTGCATTGAATCTGTAGATTGCTTTGGGTAGTAGAGTCATTTTCACAATGTTGATTCTTCCCATCCAAGAACATGGTATATCTCTCCATCTATTTGTATCATCTTTAATTTCTTTCATCAGTGTCTTATAATTTTCTGCATACAGGTCTTTCGTATCCTTAGGTAGGTTTATTCCTAGATATTTTATTCTTTTTGTTGCAATGGTAAATGGGAGTGTTTTCTTGATTTCACTTTCAGATTTTTCATCATTAGTATATAGGAATGCCAGAGATTTCTGTGCATTAATTTTGTATCCTGCTACTTTACCAAATTCATTGATTAGCTCTAGTAGTTTTCTGGTAGCATCTTTAGGATTCTCTATGTATAGTATCATGTCATCTGCAAACAGTGACAGCTTTACTTCTTCTTTTCCAATTTGGATTCCTTTTATTTCCTTTTCTTCTCTGATTGCTGTGGCTAAAACTTCCAAAACTATGTTGAATAAGAGTGGTGAGAGTGGGCAACCTTGTCTTGTTCCTGATTTTAGTGGAAATGCTTTCAGTTTTTCACCATTGAGGATGATGTTTGCTGTGGGCTTGTCATATATGGCTTTTATTATGTTTAGGAAAGTTCCCTCTATGCCTACTTTCTGGAGGGTTTTTATCATAAATGGGTGTTGAATTTTGTCAAAAGCTTTCTCTGCATCTATTGAGATGATCATATGGTTTTTCTCCTTCAATTTGTTAATATAGTTTATCACATTGATAGATTTGCGTATATTGAAGAATCCTTGCATTCCTGGAATAAACCCCACTTGATCATGGTGTATGACCCTTTTAATGTGCTGTTGGATTCTGTTTGCTAGTATTTTGTTGAGGATTTTTGCATCTATGTTCATCAGTGATATTGGCCTGTAGTTTTCTTTCTTTGTGACATCCTTGTCTGGTTTTGGTATCAAGGTGATGGTGGCTTCGTAGAAGGAATTTGGGAGTGTTCCTCCCTCTGCTATATTTTGGAAGAGTTTGAGAAGGATAGGTGTTAGCTCTTCTCTAAACGTTTGATAGAATTCACCTGTGAAGCCATCTGGTCCTGGGCTTTTGTTTGTTGGAAGGTTTTTAATCACAGTTTCAATTTCAGTGCTTGTGATTGGTCTGTTAATATTTTCTATTTCTTCCTGATTCAGTCTTGGCAGGTTGTGCATTTCTAAGAATTTGTCCATTTCTTCCAGATTGTCCATTTTATTGGCATAGAGTTGCTTGTAGTAATCTCTCATGATTTTTTTTATTTCTGCAGTGTCAGTTGTTACTTCTCCTTTTTCATTTCTAATTCTATTGATTTGAGTCTTCTCCCTTTTTTTCTTGATGAGTCTGGCTAGTGGTTTATCTATTTTGTTTATCTTCTCAAAGAACCAGCTTTTAGTTTTATTGATCTTTGCTATTGTTTCCTTCATTTCTTTTTCATTTATTTCTGATCTGATTTTTATGATTTCTTTCCTTCTGCTAGCTTTGGGGTTTTTTTGTTCTTCTTTCTCTAATTGCTTGAGGTGCAAGGTTAGGTTGTTTATTCGAGATGTTTCCTGCTTCTTAAGGTGGGCTTGTATTGCTATAAACTTCCCCCTTAGAACTGCTTTTGCTGCATCCCATAGGTTTTGGGTCGTTGTGTCTCCATTGTCATTTGTTTCTAGGTATTTTTTTATTTCCTCTTTGATTTCTTCAGTGATCACTTCATTATTAAGTAGTGTATTGTTTAGCCTCCATGTGTTTGTATTTTTTACAGATCTTTTCCTGTAATTGATATCTAGTCTCATGGCGTTGTGGTCGGAAAAGATACTTGATACAATTTCAGTTTTCTTAAATTTACCAAGGCTTGATTTGTGACCCAAGATATGATCTATCCTGGAGAATGTTCCATGAGCACTTGAGAAAAATGTGTATTCTGTTGTTTTTGGATGGAGTGTCCTATAAATATCAATTAAGTCCATCTTGTTTAATGTATCATTTAAAGCTTGTGTTTCCTTATTTATTTTCATTTTGGATGATCTGTCCATGGGTGAAAGTGGGGTGTTAAAGTCCCCTACTATGAATGTGTTACTGTTGATCTCCCCTTTTATGGTTGTTAGTATTTGCCTTATGTATTGAGGTGCTCCTATGTTGGGTGCATAAATATTTACAATTGTTATATCTTCTTCTTGGATCGATCCCTTGATCATTATGTAGTGTCCTTCTTTGTCCCTTTTAATAGTCCTTATTTTAAAGTCTATTTTGTCTGATATGAGAATTGCTACTCCAGCTTTCTTTTGGTTTCCATTTGCATGGAATATCTTTTTCCATCCCCTTACTTTCAGTCTGTATGTGCCTCTAGTTCTGAAGTGGGTCTCTTGTAGACAGCATATATAAGGGTCTTGTTTTTGTATCCATTCAGCCAATCTGTGTCTTTTGGTGGGAGCATTTAGTCCATTTACATTTAAGGTAATTATCGATATGTATGTTCCTATTTCCATTTTATATATTGTTTTGGGTTCGCTACTATAGGTCATTTCCTTCTCTTGTGTTTCGTGTCTAGAGAAGTTCCTTTAGCATTTGTTGTAAAGCTGGTTTGGTGGTGCTGAACTCTCTCAGCTTTTGCTTGTCTGTAAAGGTTTTAATTTCTCCATCAAATGTGAATGAGATCCTTGCTGGGTAGAGTAGTCTTGGTTTCAGGCTATTCTCCTTCATCACTTTCAGTATGTCCTGCCACTCCCTTCTGGCTTGTAGGGTTTCTGCTGAGAGGTCCGCTGTTAACCTTATGGGGATTCCCTTGTGTGTTATTTGTTGTTTTTCCCTTGCTGCTTTTAATATGCTTTCTTTGTATTTAATTTTTGACAGTTTGATTAATATGTGTCTTGGCGTGTTTCTCCTTGTATTTATCCTGTATGGGACCCTCTGTGCTTCCTGGACTTGATTAACTATTTCCTTTCCCATATTAGGGAAGTTTTCAACTATAATCTCTTCAAATATTTTCTCAGTCCCTTTCTTTTTCTCTTCTTCTTCTGGAACCCCTATAATTCGAATGTTGGTGCGTTTCATGTTGTCCCAGAGGTCTCTGAGACTGTCCTCAGTTCTTTTCATTCTTTTTTCTTTATTCTGCTCTACAGTAGTTATTTCCACTACTTTATCTTCCAGGTCACTTATCCGTTCTTCTGCCTCAGTTATTCTGCTATTGATCCTATCTAGAGTGATTTTAATTTCATTTATTGCATTGTTCATCGTTGCTTGTTTCATCTTTAGTTCTTGTAGGTCCTTGTTAACTGTTTCTTGCATTTTGTCCATTCTACTTCCAAGATTTCGAATCATCCTTACTATCATTATTCTGAATTCTTTTTCAGGTAGATTGCCTATTTCCTCTTCATTTGTTAGGTCTGGTGGGTTTTTATCTTGCTCCTTCATCTGCTGTGTGTTTTTCTGTCTTCTCATTTTGCTTATCTTACTGTGTTTGGGGTCTCCTTTTTGCAGGCTGCAGGTTCGTAGTTCCCGTTGTTTTTGATGTCTGTCTCCAGTGGCTAAGGTTGTTTCAGTGGGTTGTGTAGGCTTCCTGGTGGAGGGGACTAGTGCCTGTGTTGTGCTGGATGAGGCTGGATCTTGTCTCTCTAGTGGGCAGGTTCACGTCTGGTGGTGTGTTTTGGGGTGTCTGTGGCCTTATTATGATTTTAGGCAGCCTCTCTGCTAATGGGTGGGGTTGTGTTCCTGTTTTGCTAGTTGTTTGGCATAGGTTGTCCAGCACTGTGGCTTGCTGGTCGTTGAGTGAAGCTGGGTGCTGGTGTTAAGATGGAGGTCTCTGGGAGATTTCCGCTGTTTAATATTATGTGGAGCTGGGAGGTCTCTTGTTGACCAGTGACCTGAAGTTGGCTCTCCTACCTCAGAGGCAGAGCCCTGACTCCTGGCTGGAGCACCAAGAGCCTTTCATCCACACGGCTCAGAATAAAAGGGAGAAAAAGTAGAGAGAATTAGTAGAAGTATGAGGAAAGAAAGAAGGAAAGGAGGAAAGGAAGGAAGGAAGAAAGAAGCAAAGAAGGAAAGAAAGGAGGGAGGGAGGGAGGGAGGGAGGAAGGAAGGAAGGAGGGAAAGAAGGAAAAAAAGACAGAAAGAAAGATGATACAGTAAAAATAAAATAAAGTATAATATAGTTATTGAATTAAAAAATATTTAGAAAAAAAAAAAAGGGACGGATAGAACCTTAGGACAAATGTTGGAAGCAAAGCTATACAGAGAAAATCTTACACAGAAGCATACACATACACCTTCACAAAAAGAGGTAAAGGGGGAAAAATCATAAATCCTGCTCCCTGAGACCACCTCCTCAATTTGGGGTGATTCGTTGTCTAAAGGAGGGAGGGAAGGAAGGAAAGAAAGAAAGAACGAAGGTAAAGTATAATAAAGTTATTACAATTAAACTTAATTATTAAGAAAAAGAATTTTTTAAAAAAAGTCATGGACGGATAGAGCCCTAGGACAAATGGTGGAAGCTAGAGTATACAGACTAGATGTCACACAGGAGCATACACGTACACCTTCACAAAAAGAGGAAAAGGGAAAAAAATCATAGATTTCGCTCCTAAATTCCACCTCTTCAATTTGGGATCATTCCTTGTCTATTCAGGTATTCCACAGATGCAGGGTATATCAAGTTGATTGTGGAGCTTTAATCCGCTGCTTCTGTGGCTGCTGGGAGAGATTTCCCTTTCTCTTCTTTGTTTTCACAGCTCACAGGAGCTCAGCTTTGGATTTGGCCCTGCCTCTGCGTGTAGGTCGCTGGAGGGCGTCTGTTTTTTCGCTCAGCCAGGACGGGGTTAAAGGAGCCGCTGATTCGGGGCCTCCGGCTCACTCAGGCCGGGGGTTGGGGGATGGGGGTAGGAGGGGCACTACGTGCGGGGCGGGCCTGCAGCTGCAGAGGCAGCATGACGTTGCGGCAGAGGCCGGCGTGACGTTGCACCAGCCTGAGACCCGCCGTGCGTACTCCCGGGGAAGTTGTCCCTGGATCCCGGGAACCTGGCAGTGGTGGGCTGCACAGGCTCCGCGGAAGAGGGGTGTGGAGAGTGACCTGTGCTCGCACACAGGCCCCTTGGTGGCGGCAGCAGCAGCCTTAGCGTCTCCCGCCTGTCTCTGGGGTCCGCGGTTTTAGCCGCGGCTCGCGCCCGTCTCTGGGGTTTGCGCTTTCAGCCGTGGCTCGCGCCCGTCTCGGGGGCTCGCGCCCTCAGCCGCGGCTCGCGCCCGTCTCTGGAGTTCCTTTAAGCAGCGCTCTTAAACCCCTCTCCTCGCGCACCAGGAGACAAAGAGGGAAGAAAAAGTCTCTTGCCTCTTCGGCCGGTGCAGGCTTTTCCCCGAACTCCCTCCCGGCTAGTCGTGGTGCACTAACCCCTTCAGGCTATGTTCAAGCCGCCAACCCCAGTCCTCTCCCTGAGCTCCGTCCAAAACCAAAACCCGAGCCTCAGCTCGCAGCCCCGCCCGCCCCGGTGGGTGAGCAGCAAGCCTCTCGGGTTGGTGAGTGCCGGTCGGCACCGATCGTCTGTGCAGGAATCTCCCCGCTTTGCCCTCCGCACCCGTCGCTGTGCACTACTCCGCGGTCCCGAAACAACCCCCTCTGCCTCCCGCAGTCTCCGCCCGCGGAGGGGCTTCCTAGTGTGTGGAAACTTTTCCTCCTTCACAGCTCCCTCCCACTGGTGCAGGTGCCGTCCTTATTCTTTTGTCTCTGTTTTTTCTTTTGCCCTACCCAGTTACGTGGGGAGTTTCTTGCCTTTTGGGAGGTCTGAGGTCTTCTGCCAGCCTTCAGTAGGAGTTCTGTAGGAGTTGTTCCACGTGTGGATGTATTTCTGGTGTATCCGTGGGGAGGAAGGCGATCTCCGCGTCTTACTCTTCCGCCATCTTCAAGGTCCCCCCCCAGGGTTTTTCTTTGTGTACTTAAAATCAGGATGGAATAAGATATTTTCTCAGCTGTTTTTTTTATTTCTGTCCTCTACAGCTCCCATAGTGCCTGTTTGGTATCCCTATTTGTACATCTTATTGTGACTGCAAACACAACACTTTTACAGCAAGTTTATAATCCCCTCACCCTAAATCTCTCTCCCTTCAGACTTGCCTTTTAGTTAATAATGTCATCATTTTTCAGACCGTACACTCCCACAGCTGGGAGCCAAGTTTAACCACTGTTTCTAGCAAAATCAATGGCCACATCCTTTAACATATTTCTCACATCTATCCCTTCCTTTCTATTCTGACTGCTGGTACCCACGTTTAGGTACTTATATTTCAAGGCTGGACAACTAAAAGAGATCCATAATTGAACTCTGTCTCCCAATGTTGCACAAGTTCACCCAGGCTGTAGCTATGGGACACCTTCAGTAACTCCAAATCCTTTGGTATTTATATGTCTTTGGCATTTGAAGTTATCTAAAATCTGATTTAGCAACTTTCTCTCTGTGTCTCCAATTGTTGCCCCAAAGGAACTTTTTGGTTCATTCAGACCTGACCATGAACACTTTGATATCAGACCCAGGACCCACCCTCTTTCAAGAGTAATACTCCACCCTCATACTGCCACCCAATTAAATAGCTCAGTTTGACTATGTGCTGCTGCATTATGGAAAATGAATGTAAATAACTGTGAGTGCAGCCACAATTTATTATAACACAATATGAGCAAGAAACAAGTAACAAGGGAAACGACTAATACTTGAATAATACATATACAAAGAACAAAGAACATGATAATTGGCTCTGAGCCAGGGGGATGGGGAAGATTATAAAAATCTTTTATAACATTCCTAATTGTGCCCAAATTGAAAGCTAAGAGTTTATGGCTAAAAAAAGGGAGCATAATTCAGCAATTCTCTCTTTTGTGGATAATGGACTGGGGAGGGAGTAAAACTCTGCACATATCAGTTTTTTGGTGTGTGATAAAGGATATTCTAAATGTATTTACTAAATTGCAACCTATTTCTGATATTTATAAGGGAAAAAAATCTCTTATTCATCTTTTATTTACAAAGAAAATTCAGCAAAACTTTTTAAAGACATCTTTCAGAAAAATTTGAGTATTTATCTTCTGAATGTTCAAGAGTGAGTTATTTAGAATTCATAATAGTTCTTTCCTAACACATAACACAGGCAGAAGTACTTCAGGGAAACAATGGCTTTGGAGGAAATTCTGATTTTGCCATGATTATGAATCAAAGTCACAAATGAAATGTATCTACATGGAGGATCACATTAAACTGGGAACTTACTATATTATGCACAGATCTAAATAAGTGCATTTTGACTATATTTTATTATTGTGCTTTTCAGTGAAAATACGGAAGATATCCCC
Source organism: Phocoena sinus (assembly GCF_008692025.1). Taxonomy (NCBI): domain Eukaryota; kingdom Metazoa; phylum Chordata; class Mammalia; order Artiodactyla; family Phocoenidae; genus Phocoena; species Phocoena sinus. The sequence continues at coordinate 37,268,626 of NC_045770.1, read as the reverse complement.
ACTGCTGACTCAATGATAATTTAAAATTCAACTATTTATGAAAAATAAAAATCTTGAGGTATATTTTACAAGTACTTCAACTGAAGTTAAATTAAAAAGCTAGACTAAATGGGGTTTATTTAATGGATGTTAAGATGGACTCAAACATTGTCACTAAAAGAAAAAGGGGGGTAACTAAGTGATAAAAATATGCTAGGGTTTTACAAAATAAGAAAAAATATTGTAATTATAGAAGCTTCACCACACAATGTATTTAAAATTAAACAATAGCAACAACTGAAAAAATAGAATATTTATCAACCACATAGGAATTTGACAAGTATATTTTGAGTTTTAAAATATGCATTTTAGTCTGACCTATTTAAAAGTTAATGTTTTGAGCTATAACATTTGATCAGGTAAAATGTAATCAATCAAGTGAAAAGGAGAATCAATAAAAGGCTAATTCAGTCCCCCCATTTTAGCACTTCCTTTTCTGGAATTAAATATATATAATGGAGATGTTTTTTATCATCTTCCAGTCAATAAACTATTTTCACTGTATTTTAAGTGTAAGCTAAGTTATAGGGTGTTGGAACAGGGGCTTGAGGAATTTCCATATGCTAACCTAGGAGAACAACAACCTAGAAGATTTGCAATGTCCATTTGAGACAGATAAATGTTGAGGGCAAACTCATTGGCAGGTTTGGGGATGAAGTCCAGTCATACAGTGTGGTCTCTGGAAAGAGATGGCTACAGGTGATTGGTAGCCTTGACAGAGGATTGTTGATAGGACCATCTAACAAGAGGGACAGCTGTCAAGGGGTGAGCATCACACTGAGGATCCTGAAAACAAGAAATATTCAAAGGTGGAATAAGACAGCATTCTGATCAACATCAAAAAATTTGACAGCAGAGATAACCCAATCTATTTCCTATGATGTCCAACAGAACCATAGTACAAAGATCTCTAAACAGTTTTTGAATGTTACCTCTAACAGGAAAGACAGAAGTGGGTATCTACATTCCATATACATATATTTATGTATGTACTGTACATGATTTAAAAGAATTTAATACCTAATGGCCTACTATACACTAAAGGGGGTTCATAATTAAAATAATAAGAGTAAATCAACTTTTTAGATGGTCTTCTTGATTATTTGATTACTTTTGCAAACTTCTAGTCATCTATGATAAAATCATCATTGTTTCTCCTTTGAAGTGTAGCTGATGAAGAGCTTATATTTGTCATTGCCATTTTCTTAGTTTTTTACAATTCTTTATGAATATTATTTTTAGTCTTTGGTTTACTTATATGGGCTACTTTGAATTCATTTGTCCTTTTTGTGAGGGTTAGTTTACAAAACCCTCATGACAAGACCAATGTCATGAAAATTGTATACCAGAATTCACTGCATCACCCACTGTGTGTCTCCCCACTTTGTAGATTACTACTATAATTCCCCCTTAAGAACACTTGAATGAAAGCCTCAAGCTTGTGGAGTTAGGCAGTGATTTCCAAAGAGTGTAGAATTATAGAGGTTCAATGAAGAAGATTATTGGGTCCACCTTTGCTGAAGGGATTTGAACAGAGATAACAGATAAGGAAGCGGTTTGAGAGTACAGGGATGCATAAGCATAAATTCCAAAATCATCTTGTTAAATATCTTTTATATAGATTGGTCTTCATTGAAATGGAGATTCCAGTACTAAAAATAGCACCTAAAGATATAAGAAACTGGTGTCACACCTGGAAACAAAATGGTAAACAATTTTTAGAACTGGGGAATAAGTTGTGACATTTAGTCACAAGAGCAAGGAGAAACAGAGATTAGAACTGAAATGCTGGCAGGACAGGACTAAAAATGATGTTGACTTGAGTTTGAATAATCTAAGGAAATGAGGAAGAGTAAAGATGTTCTAGAACTTCTTATCTTAAACAGTTTTTTGTGCCCTCTACATCCTCCTATAGTTACTGCCCTATTTTTCCCCTTGTGCCCCAACCAAACTTCCCTAGAGTTACTATAATTTTCTCTCATTAACTTTTGAATCCATTGCAATCTGATGGCTCCCACCACACCACTGAAATACTGTTTCATAAAGACCCTAATGAGCTAATCTCACTCGAATAGCTGAGCACTGTTAATGTATTCGTCCATGCTTTCCCTGTTGAAATACTGTAAACATGCTTTTCCCCTGACTTTCATGATACCAGGCTCTTCTAGTTTCCCACCTATCTCTTTAACTGATCATTCCTAGACTCTGTTTCTTCTAATTTAACATCAAATTCTGGACTTTCTCAGGGCTCAATTTTATTAACTACATTTACTTCCTTGGGAAATATCTTCTACATCTATGTTTGGAATGCCATCTATATGCTAAATGTGCATTTCCAGTTCAGACCCCACTTTTGTATTGCATATCTATAAATGTCTCATAAGTAGCTCAAATTCAGTATATACAAAACAAGACATATTACTTCCCAAATTTTCTATACTTCCAATAAATGGTCACTATTCTTCCAGGTGTGTTATATATATTTCTTACATACTAATTAAAAATTAAGCAATAGCAATTCCTAATCCCAAATAGTTCCCTGGATTTTCACCTCTCTCCATTCCTACAACCATTCCTCTAGTCAAAGTTGTTACTTCTTCCTTTAACTCTTGCACTCTTCATGGTATTTTGGATTCTCATAACTGGTCTTTCCTTATAAATTTTGGAAGCACCATGGTCTCTTGCCTGTTTAAGAGAACAGGTAAAACTCACTTTCCCCAGCTGGACCTGGAAACCGTCAGCTCTGTCGGGGGAGGGTCTTGGTGAGGAGAGCAGTTTAGATTAGTTCTGAAGACTTTCTGTCGTAACATACTCTGAGGTCCTTTTCTGTGTTTGCGGTTTTGTACAGATTTGTTCTTGAGCATTGGGTAGCAAGGACAAGGTAAGGGGAGTGTTCTTTTTTAAGAAAAAATGTTTTAGTTGTCATTCTCCCTGTTTTGTGGAAGTTCACATACTGAGAAATTTGTATATTTTACATTAAATCATTTCTTATTGAAAAAAAAAAGAGAGAGAGAACAGGTAAATATTCCTCCTAAAAGCAATTGTAAAATTCATATGGAATCACAAAGTGCCACCAATTGTCAAAATAATCATAAGAAAGAAAAACAAGCTAGAACATCACACTTCCTGATTTCAAAATATATTTAAAGCTGTAGTAATTAAAAGATCATGGCATGAAGACAGACATATAGACCAACAGAACAGAATAGAAACTCCAGAAAAATACTCACACATATATAGTCAACTGATCTTTGACAAGGGTGCCAAGAATACACAATAGGGGAATAATAGTCTCTTCAACAGATACTGTTGGGTAAACTGGATATCCACATGCAAAAGAATGAAATTGGACCCTTTTCTCACAGCATACACCAAAATCAACTCAAAAATGGATTAAAGACTGTAAAATTCTTAGAAGAAAACATAGGGAAAAGCTTCATGACATTGGTCTTGTCAATGAGTTTTTGGCTATGACACTAAAAGCAGAGGCAACAAAAGCAAAAATAGACAAATGGGACTACATCAAACTAAAAAAGATTTTGTACAGCAAAAGAAACAACAGAGTGAAATGACAGTCTACAAAATGGGAGGAAATATTTGCAAACTATATATTGTAATGGGTTAATATTCCAAAATATATAAGAAGCTCCTATAACTCAATAGAAAAGAAAATTTTGTAATTGAAAAATGGGAAAAAGGACTTAAATAGACATTTATCCAAAGAAGACATACAAATGGCCAACAGGTATATGAAAAGATACTCAGCATCACTAATAATCAGGGAAATGCAAATCAATACCAAAATAAGATACTAGTCCACACCTGTTAAGATAGCCATCATTTTATAAAAGACAGCAAGTATTGGTAAGGATGTGAAGAAATATGAACACTTGTAAACTATCAGTGGAAATGTAGAATGGTGAAGCTATTATGAAAAACAGTGTGGAGATTCCTCAAGCAATTAAAAATAAAGCTACCATATGATCCAGGAATCCCACTCTGAGCATATATCCAAAAAAATTGAAATCAGGATTTCAAATAGATATTTATACTCCTATGTTTATTGCAGCATTATTCATAATAGCCAAGACAACCTAAATGTTTATCAACAGATGAATGGATAAAGAAAATATGGTCTATACATACAATAGACTATTATTTATCCTTAAAAAAAAAGGAAATCCTGCAATATTGTGGGATGCATGGATGCATGGATGCATCTTGAGGACATCATGCTAAGGGAAATTAGCAAATCACAAAAGGGCAAATATTTTATGATTCCATTTATATGGTGTATCTAAAATAGTCAAACTCAGAGAAGCAGAAAGTAGAATGGTGGGTTCCAGGGTCTAGGGTGAGGGGGAGATAGGGAGTTGCTAATCAAAAGGTATAGTTTCAATTATGTAAGATGAATAAATTCTAGAGATCTGCTGGAGAACATGGTGTCTATAGTTAGCAATACTGTATGGTACACTTAGAAATTTGTTAAGGGTGGATATTCTCTTAAATGTTCTTACTGCGATAAAAAAGAATTAGAATTTAGAATTAGCCTTATTTCTTACAACATTTGCTCTTGCTCACAGGGTTTCAGCCACACTAGCCTCTTTCTGCTTTTACCAAGCCCCTGCTAGCCCAGGTTCTTCAGAAAACTGTTCTGTCTCATTACTGTCAATCTGGTTTTCCTCACTTCCTGAGCTCTCTCCCCCACCTTCCCTCCCTCTTTTTCTCCCGGGTATTCCTAATTATTCTCCTAATGTCACTTCCTCATGGAAGCCTTCTCAGATTGCTGCAGTATTTCCTTTCATTGCACATTGTATGTGTCCTTTGAATAACTCATCACAATTTTAGTTAAAAATTATTTATATTATTAATTGTTTAATGTCTGTCTTCTCACTAAATTAAAAATTACTTGAAGGCAGTTCTGTGCCTGATTATTTATTATTACAGCAATTCTGGCAAATATTGGTTGTTCAATGAATATTTATTCAGTAAATGAATAAAAAATAGTATGGAAGTGAGCCACCATTAGATTTTGCATTAGTTAACTTGTTCTAATCTGCACTCAGCTACTGGCCAGCTGTTGTCCTTGAGCAAGTCACTTGAATGATTCAGGTTCTCATTTTTTCATCCCTTATTAAAAGAAGGGATTAATCTAAATCATTAAAGTATTTATTTCTATAACTTTGAGTTCAGTTTGTGTGTCTAGATAGCTAACTGAATGTCTTTCACTAAAATTTTTACTACAGTTCATAATTAGTTTTTCTCTTAGAAAGTGATTTTGCTAAATTATAATAAAGACTTGATTATAGATTATCTTTCATTTGCTACATATGACTCTAGCTTGAACTGAATTGAATAGTTCATTTTTTAGTTTTGGCTACATTTAGAATATTTTGGGAAAATATTTAATGATGATTGGAACCTTATGGTTATCACTAAGGAATAGTGTACCTATGTCTTATTGTAGTAGTCAAATAAATGACATATTTTTTTAGAAAACATGTTATTTTGCTTTTTACTTTGATGCCTTTAAATTAGTTTTCTTATAATGTGGGAGTAATAAATAATTCTATTAAACCATTTGGTCCTAAAAAAGAAAATCCTCAAAAAAAAAAAAAAAAAAAAAAAAGAAAACCTTAGAAAGGATCAGGCCACAGTGTGAATAATGATTAAACCTCAAATTTAAATTACAATCCTCCCTGAATTGACTAGCCTCTGGTTTTTAATATCATTAGTAAAATGGTCTTCCTCTTACTGAATATTAGTCTCAGTTCTCTTTGCTGTTATTTTAGCAGAGAATTATTCTTTGCAGATTATTATTCATCCAGGTCTGACCATAGCAGCAAGAAGATTAGTGTCTCCTAGCAATTAAAGACCTGTGATATTGGCATTTGTTACTTTAATAACATTAGAAAGAACAGGCATGGGTTTAAATGAGAATTTTGCTAAAACAATAGAATCTTAAATGTGGTAAGCTATAATCAAAGGTAATAATGAAACCTTTATAAAAAGGGGAGAAAACATTAGAAACATACTATCACAGGGATGATACATGCAGAATATTTAAAGTTGTTCAAAAAGTATTTGGATAAATTCATAGGTGAGAAGAGTGTCTTTCCAGAAAGGTCCTGGTACTTGTGGGTCCTTGGAAAAATCATTTGACCATTCTGAAGGGCTCAGATTGTTCATCTGTAAAACAAACAAACAAAAAACAGCATAATACTATATGCTGTTTTTTTAATATGTTTGTTTTAAAGATAAAATCAAATAATGCTTGAGGAAGTGCTAGCATGGACTCTGACAAACCACACACATTCAACAGATATTTTAAAACTCTGAACCTATTTAATGTGAAAAGCCAGGGGAATGGACTAGGGAAATGGTTGCAGAAATGGAAAGAGGTAAAACTTTGGAAACTATTTGGGAGTTAGAATAGATATTCCCTTCTAGAACTATTTGGGAGTTAGATATTATATAGGTTGGTGCTTAATCAGGGGTGTATTGCAAAGGAGCATTCCTGACCCTTGGGAATAATGCCAAGAAATTAAAAGGGCATTATGTTCCATGGATCCCTTTTTAGCCTCTGTCACAGAGAAATTCTTAGATAAGAAAGGTACAATTCAATGAACCTACTGTTCAGAATGACTTAAGTGAGTGGAAGTGGGACCATTGTCTCTTTAATATGATTCCCAACTTCCTTCCTGCAAGAGTCCAGGAAACATCTTTGACTTTACGAAATCTGGATTGTAGTTTTCCTGGTTTTCAAGATGAGTATTTGTGTCTTCTTCAAGTTTTATTTGCTTAATCCTGGGAAAGATTTATGACCTCATGATATTCTTCACATTTCTAGGTAGCATGAGGTTTTGCACACAGCAGGTGCTGGACTCTAGGTGACTTCATCACACGCCTCTCTGTGGTGCTGTGTATGTCCTAAGAGTCCAAGGGTGTAACAAGCCATAGGAAACATGAAGAAGAAAAGCTCCAAATCCATGTGGAAGCAGAGTATGAAGCAATGTTATGGTACCCAAAGCTGAGAACAGCAGGAGGAAGAAGTCTATCCTGGCAGGAGAAGCTCATCACTGCCTTGCAGGCAAGGAAACGAGGGTCCACATTATAAAACTCCCTGTGGCTAGCAGCAGCAGCCCTTGTTTCTGGAACAGACTGTGAAGGTGACTAGTGCTGAAGGAACTGCTATCTGGCTTGCTAGTGACACAATAGTCTCTCCATTTTCACCTCTAGGCATAGGAAACTGTATCCTTTAAAAGCTGAAATAGAGAGAAACTAGGGGAGGCAGCTCTTGTTCTATCCCAGCATTGCCATTCTCTACCTTCTCTCTCTCTATTTGGATATATATATTTAATTCTGCAAACTGAAGCTCAAGTTCACTTCTTTTCCTCTCTGAAGGGGCAAAATTAGAAAACAAATTAAACACAGGCTGAGAAGAGTCTGTCTTTCATTTAATAACAACATTCAGTAATACTTTTTTTTTTTTTAATTTGGGAGAATAAATCAGCTTCTTTAGTTTTTGCTCTTGACCCCTATCCTATAGTCACATAGCCAGCTTTGAACTCATAGGTAGTTCCTCCATATTGTTTGACGTGGCACCGAGAGGAAGGCTTGTAGCCTGTCAGTGCACTGTTGTGTGCACTGCAAATAGAACTGACCCATTCCTCCTCATGAATGGTAAAATGAATACCTTTGCTGACTGTATTATATATATACAGTTCATAGAATGAACTGAGACATTCTCTATTAAATCTCTCCCTGAAACTAGTCTTCTGTTTTCTGATTTTTCCCTTAGAACATATACCTTCTTCTCATTGCCCCTATATCCCTCACTTGGTCTGTTTTTAATAATCTCCAAAACAGCATGCCTATATTCCATGTTTTCTCTTTTGTAGCTATATTTTACCCTGTGGGAGTCCTCTCATTATTTTTTTAAAATATTTCCATAAACTTATGTATCAAAGTATAACATACATGGAGAAAAATGCATAAATAATATGTGTACAACTCAATGAATTTTTATATATTCCATCATGTTTCTTTCTTACTCAGCTTACATTCCATGGCCCATTGTTACAATCATTCTCTTTCATCACATTCAACTAATTTTCCTCCTCTCAATTTATTGTATGCACTTGACGAAACTCCAACCCTATTTAAATCAAGCTCTCTGCCTACTCAGTTCCTCCTTGCAGTAAACCATGGTGACTGTCTTTCAACTCATGACAAGTTACTTTAAGTTGACCCTTAGTGCTGGATGGCAAAAAATACTATATTTTTTTCTTAGTCATTCACTCTCCCACTTTTGGAAATCATCTTCATCTGCTCTTTCTTGAAATTTCCCATATCCTTCTCTCATCCTCATTCTCAGCTGATGCCTGTTCTTCCACTTGCTAAGAAAAGAGAATCCATAAGAATGTCATTTTTGCAAGTTTCTGCCACAATATTTTCCCACTTGGCAGTACTCTTGCAGATAGTTTGTACTCTCCCTTTCTCCCTGTTACTGTGGTGGGACTGCTCAAGCGCCTATCTAAATCCTCTACTTATCACTAGATCACATTATCTCTCACATACTCAAGAGAAAACAAACATGGTTACGGGAGCAGGACAGGAATGGGAAGGAGGGATAAACTGGGAGATTGGGATTAACATATACACACTACTATATATAAAATAGATAACTAATAAGGACCTACTGTATAGCACAGGCAACTCTACTCAGTACTCTCTAATGACCTATATGGGAAAAGAATCTAAAATAGAGTGGATATATGTATAACTGATTCACTTTGCTGTACAGCAGAAACTAACACAACATTGGAAATCACCTATACTCCAATAAAACTTAAAAAAGGAAAAGAGAGACTCTCTATGTTAATTATCCCCTCTCAACACTGCAGTGTCAAAATTTCCATTGATTTTGTCTTCCTCACAAGCATAAAAACAAGTCGTCATTTCTCCAACCTTAAAAATAAATATTTAAATGTATATATTATATATATATATATGTATGTATATTAAACCCACTTACTCCTCCAATCACTGCCTCATTTCTCAGCTCTTTTTTACAGAAAAACTCTTTGGAAGAGTAGTCTCTATCTACTGTTTCCAACCCCTCTTATCCCAGTCAGGCTTTGATTTACACAATTTCTTGAACACTACTCTTTTCAAGGTCTCCAATGCCTTCTACAATGCTACACCCAATAGTCAATTCTAGGTTTCCATCTTTCTTGATCTATCATCAGCATTTGACAGAGGTATTATTCCTTCTACTATAAAATTTTGCCTTTACTCAACTTCCACTCTCCCCTTGTTTTTGTTCTATTTCACTGACGACACCTCCTTGCATCTTCAGGACCAGTGGGTCAGCAAACATAACTCTATAAAAGGTCACATGGTAAATAAATTAGGATTTGTGAGCCAAGTGTGATCTATGCTGCATTTTCTACTTCTCCTCTTTTTTTAACCCTTATAATATGTAAAAAACATTCTTACCTTGTGGACTGTAAAAAAGTAAGCTGCAGACTAGATTTGGCCCTCTGGGCCAAATCTATAGTTTGCCAACCCCTGTTTAGACTTCTAAATTTCAAAGTGTCCCTGAGCTCAGTCCTTGGATCATTTCTGTAGTCTATATGCTAGAGTAGAGATCACTCATTCATTTGGGGATTCCATTCAATCTTATGGCTTTAAATACCATATATATGCTGATGTATATAAATAGGCATGTATTTAGCTCAGACCTTGCTCCTGAATTCCAAAACCATATTTCTAACTGCCTACTTGATATCTCTGTTCCGACATTCACACTTAACATTCACCCCAAACTGAAAAATACTGATTTCTTCCCCAAAGTTGTCCTTGTATTCCCCATTTCAATAAATGCATCTCTAGTTTCTCAGGATCAGAAGTTGCTGTGCTCATGGACTTTTTCTGTTGTTGTTGTATACCCCAAAGTTAATGCACCAGCAAATCCTGTGAGCATGTAGGAATATAGTTATTTATATCTATATCTATATCTGTATCTATCTATATAGATACAACAATATCAAATGGGTCTTTTATTTTTATCCATACCACTACCGTGGTCTAAAACACCATTATCTCTTACTTGGCTTATTGCAATAATATCCTAAAATAGTGCTTCTCAAAGTATGATCCATTGAATGGCCTATTGCTCTACAAGGAGAAAAAAGAGCTTATGTCACTATATAAATGAACTGTATCACTATTCATACAATTTAGTTCAGCAAGCTTTTTTCCTTGGTAAGACTTTCTCAATGCAGGAAGCAGTGCGTTTATTTATATTTGTCACAAACTTCTCGTCTAGTTGTGAACTGACATTTTGAGTATCACAATCCTACAGGTCTTTCTGCTGATGGCTTTTTACATCTTATATTTTATTCTCATTACAGTAGTTTAAGTCATCATTTTAAAAACATAAGCTAGATCATATCAAAACCTCCCAAAAGCTTTACATCTCACTTAAAGCCCAGTCCTTAAATAGCCTTCATTCCTTTATACATTGTCTTCCTTGCCACCTCTATGAATGTCTTTCTCTTTCTCCCTTGCTCACTCCATTACAGCCAAATGGGCAAAGTTCCTTCTCTAGGGCCTTTGCACTTGCTCTTCCCTGTGTCTTCTTCCAGATAGCGGTAGGGTTCACTTTCTCATGTTTGTCAGGTCCTTGCTCAGATGTCAGCATCATATCAGCATATCCATCTTGATTAGTTTATTTAATTTTTCCACTTTTATTTCTAGCACTCTATCCCCTTTTTCTGCTTCTTTTGTCTTTATTGCACTTATTGCCATATGACACACTCTATGTTTTGTTCATTTTCTAACTTGTATACTAGAACATAAATTTCATGAAGGCAGGGCATTAGTTTCTCTTATATAATGATGCATTTCCAGTGTCTAGAACAGTGTCTGATACATAGTAGGTGATAAAAAAAGATCAACTGAATCTACTAATAAACATAATAAACAGGTTGTATTGCAAACTTTTATTGTAACTTTTATCATAGTGTAATAATTACATATATATCATTTTTAGAGTATAAATTAGCAAAAGAAACATTTGTTTTTGCAGCAATAGTTCTTAGCACAGTGTCCGTAGGAGAAAATGCAGAAGGCACACAGGAAATTGATGTTAAATATAAGACCCTATAGCAGGGGTCCTCAACCCCCAGGCCATGGACAGGTACCAGTCCGTGTCCTGTTAGGAAATGGGCCACACAGTAGGTGAATGGAGGGCAAGTGAGCAAAGCTTGATCTGCCACTCCCCATCACTGGCATCACCACCTGAACCATCCCCAATGCCCCCACCCAGGTCCGTGGAAAAATTGTCTTCCATGAAACCAGTCCCTGGTGCCAAAAAGTTTGGGGACTGCTGCCCTATAGAACCTTTTGCCTGCAGTGTAAAGCTAGTACCACCAGATGGCGATGACACATATAAATTACTGAGATGTACTCCAAGGTATCTAAAAATGTGAAAGCCATCACAACTAACTGCTGAACAATCATTGACAGGAAGACACTTGAACTCACCAAAAAAGATACCCCACATCCAAAGACAAAGGAGAAGCCACAATGAGATGGTAGGAGGGTCACAATCACAATAAAATCAAATCCCATAACTGTTGGGTGGGTGACTCACAAACTGGAGAACACTTATACCACAGAAGTCCACCCACTGGAGTGAAGGTTCTGAGCCCCCTGTCAGGCTTCCCAACCTGTGGTGCCAGTATTGGGAGGAGCAATTCCTAGAGAAACAGACTTTGAAGGCTATTGGGATTTGATTGCAAGGGCTTCGACAGGACTGGGGGAAACAGAGACTCCACTCTTGGAGGACACACACAAAGTAGTGTGTGCATTGGGACACAGGGGGAGGAGCAGTGACCCTATAGGAGACTGAACCAGACCTACCTGCTAGTGTTGGAGGGTCTCCTGCAGAGGCGGGGTGTGGTTCTGTCTCACTGTGTGGACAAGGAAACTGGCAGTTCTGGGAAGTATTCCTTGGTGTGAGCACTCCCAGAGTCCGCAATTAGCCCTACCCAAGAGCCTGGGTAGGCTCCAGTGTTGGGTCGCCTCAGGCCAAAAAAACAACAGGGAAGGAACCCAGCCCCACCCATCAGCAGACAACCTGATTAAAGTTTTACTGAACTATGCTCACCAGAGCAACAGCCAGCTCTACCCACCACCAGACCCTACCATTAGGAAACTTGCATAAGCCTCTTAGATAGCCTCATCCACCAGAGGACAGACAGCAGAAGCTAGAAGAATTACAGTCCTGCAGCCTGTGGCACAAAAACCACATTAACAGAAAGATAGACAAGATGAAAAGGCACAGGGCTATGTACCAGATGAAGGAACAAGTTAAAACCCCAGAAAAACAACTAAAGGAAGTGGAGATAGACAACCTTTCAGAAAAAGAATTCAGAATAATGATAGTGAAAATGATCCAGGACCTTGGAAAAAGAATGGAGGCAAAGATCGAGAAGATGCAAGAAAAGTTTAACAAAGACCTACAAGAATTAAAGAACAAACACCTAGAAGAATTAAGAACAAACAAACAGAGATGAACAATACAACAACTTAAATGAAAACTATACTAGAATGAAACAATAGCAGAATAACTGAAGCAGAAGAACAGGTAAGTGACAGGAAGACAGAATGATGGAATTCACTGCCATGGAAGAGAAAAAAGAAAAACAAATGAAAAGAAATGAAAACAGCCTAAGAGACCTCTGGGACATTAAAAGCAACAGCATTCACATTATAGTGGTCCCAGAAGAGAAGAGAGAGAGAAAGGACCCGAGAAAATATTTGAAGTGATTATAGTAGAAAAATTCCCTAACATGGGAAAGGAAATAGCCACCCAAGTCCAGGAAATGCAGAGAGTCCCATACAGGATAAACCCAAGGAGAAACATGCTGAGACACATAGTAATCAAATTGGCAAAAATTAAAGACAAAGATAAATTATTGAAAGCGGCATAGGAAACAGGACAAATAACATACAAGGGAACTCCCATAAGGTTAACAGCTGATTTCTCAGCAGAAACTGTACAAGCCAGAAGGGAGTGACATGATATACATAAAGTGATGAAAGGGAAGAACCTACAACCAAGATTACTCTACCAAGGAGGATCTCATTCAGATTCCATGGAGAAAACAAAAGCTTTACAGACAAGCAAAAGCTAAGAGAATTCAGCACCACCAAACCAGCTCTACAACAAATGATAAAGGAACTTCTCTAAGTGGCAAACACAAGAGAAGAAAAGGACCTACAAAAACAAACACAAAACAATTAAGAAAATGGTAATAGAAGGACACATATCGATAATTACCTTAAATGTGAATGGATTAAATGTTCCCACCAAAAGACACAGGCTTGCTGAATGGATACAAAAACAAGACCCATATATATGCTGTCTACAAGAGACCCACTTCAGACATAGGGACACAGACGGAAAGTGAGGGGATGGAAAAAGATATTCCATGCAAATGGAAGTCAAAAGAAACCTGGAGTATCAACACTCATATCAGGTAAAATAGACTTTAAAATAAAGAATGTTACAAGACACAAGGAAGGACACTACAAAATGATCTAGGGATCAACCCAAGAAGAAGATATAACAATTATAAGTATATATGCACCCAACATAGTAGCACCTCAATACATAAGGCAACTGCTAAGAGCTATAAAAGAGGAAATCGACAGCAACAAAATAATAGTGGGGGACGTTAACACCTTATACCAATGGACAGATCATCGAAACAGAAAATTAATAAGAAAACAAAAGCATTAAATGACACAATAGACCAGAGAGATTTAATTGATGTTTATAGGACATTCCAGCCAAAAACAGAAGATTACACTTTCTTCTCAAGTGTGTATGGAACATTCCCCAGGATAGATCACATCCTGGGTCACAAATCAACCCTCAGTAAATTTAAGAAAATTAGAATCATATCAAGCATCTTTTCTGACCACAACACTATGAGATTAGAAATGAATTACAAGGAAAAAAATGTAAAAAAAAAAAACCAAACACTACATTACTAAATAACCAAGAGATCACTGAAGAAATCAAAGAGGAAATAGAAAAATACCTAGAAACAAATGACAATGAAAACACGATGATTCAAAACCTATGGGATGCAGCAAAAGCAGTTCTAAGAGGGAAGTTTATAGGTATACAAGCCTACCTCAAGAAACAAGAAAAATCTCAAATAAACAATCCAGCCTTACACCTAAAGGAACTAGAGAAAGAAGAACAAAAATACCCCAAAGTTAGCAGAAGGGAAGAAATCTAAAAGATCAAACAGAAATAAATGAAATAGAAACAAAGAAAACAATAGCAAACATCAATAAAACTAAAAACTGGTTCTTTGAGAAGATAAACAACGTTGATAAACCATTAGCCAGTCTCATCAAGAACAAAAGAGAGAAGGCTCATCAACCGAATTAGAAATGAAAAAGGGAAGGTAATAACTGACACTGCAGATATACAAAGGATCACGAGAGATTATTACAAGCAACGATATGTAAATAAAATGGATAACCTGGAAGAAATCGACAAATTCTTAGAAAAGCACAACTTTCTGAGACTGGACCAGGAAGAAATAGAAAGTCTGAACAGACCAATAACAAGTAATGAAATTGAAACAGTGATTAGAAATCTTCCAACAAACAACAGTCTAGGACCAGATGGCTTCACAGGTGAATTCTATCAAACATTTAGAGAAGAGATAACACCCGTCCTTCTCAAACTCTTCCAAAAAACTGCAGAGGAAGGAACACTCCCAAACTCATTCTATGAGGCCACCATCATCCTGATACCAAAAGCAGACAAAATACTACAAAAAAAGAAAATTACAGACCAATATCACTGATGAATATAGATGTAAAAATTCTCAACAAAATACTAGCAAAAAGAATCCAACAACACATTAAAGGGATCATACACCATGATCAAGTGGGATTTATCCCAGTGATGCAAGCATTCTTCAATATATGCAAATCAATCAATGTGATACACCATATTAACAAATTGAAGAAGAAAAACCATATGATCATCTCAATAGATGCAGAAAAAGCTTTTGACAAAATTCAACACCAATTTATGATAAAAACTCTCCAGAAAGTGGGCATAGAGGGAACCTACCTCAACGTAATAAAGGCCATATACGAAAAACCCACAGCAAACATCATTCTCAATGGTGAAAAACTGAAAGCATTTCCTCTAAGATCAGGAACAAGACAAGGATGTCCAGTCTCACCACTATTATTCAACATAGTTTTGGAAGTCCTAGCCATGGCAATCAGATAAGAAAAAGAAATAAAAGGAATACAAATTGGAAAAGAAGAAGTAAAACTGTCGCTGTTTGAAGATGACATGATACCATACACAGATAATCCTAAAGATGCCACCAGAAAACTACTAGGGTTAATCAATGAATTTGGTAAATTTGCAGGATATAAAATTAATGCACAGAAATGTCTTGCATTCCTATACACTAATGATAAAAAAATCTGAAAGAGAAATTAAGGAAACACTCCTATTTACCATTGCAACAAAAAGAATAAAATGCCTAGGAAAAAAACCTACCTAAGGAGACAAAAGACTTGTATGCAGAAAACTCTAAGACACTGATGAAAGAAATTAAAGATGATACCAACAGATGGTGAGATATACCATGTTCTTGGATTGGAAAAATCAATATTGTGAAAATGACTCTACTACCCAAAGCAATCTACAGATTCAATGCAATCCCTACCAAATTACCAATGGCATTTTTTATGGAACTAGAACAAAAAAATCTTAAAATTTGTATGGAGACATAAAAGACCCCGAATTGAGAAAGCAGTCTTGAGGGAAACAATCGGAGCTGGAGGAATCAGACTTCCTGACTTCAGACTATACTACAAAGCTACAGTAATCAAGACAATATGGTACTGGCACAAAAACAGAAATATAGATCAATGGAACAAGATAGAAAGCCCAGAGATAAACCCATGCACTATGGTCAACTAATCTATGACAAAGGAGGCTAGCATATACAATGGAGAAAAGAGAGTCCTTTCAATAAGTGGTGCTGAGAATACTGGACAGTTACATGTCAAAGAATGAAATTAGAATACTCCCTAACACCATACACAAAAATAAACTCAAAATGGATTAGAGACCTAAATGTAAGATCAGACACTATAAAGTCTTAGAGGAAAACATAGGAAGAACACTCTTTGGCATAAATCACAGCAAGATCTTTTTTGATCCACCTCCTAGAGAAATGGAAATGAAACCAAAAATAAACAAATGGGACCTAATGAAACTTAAAATCTTTTGCACAGCAAAGGAAACCATAAACAAGACCAAAAGACAACCCTCAGAATGGGAGAAAATATTTGCAAATGAAGCAATAGACAAAGGATTAATCTTCAAAATATATAAATAGCCCATGCAACTCAATTTTAAAAAAACAAACAATCCAATCCAAAAATGGGCAGAAGACCTAAACAGACATCTCTCCAAAGAAGACATACATATGGCCAAGAGGCACATGAAAAGCTGCTCAACAGCACTAATTATTAGAGAAATGCAAATCAAATGTCCAATGAGGTATCACCTCACACCTGTTAGAATGGGCATCATCAGAAAATCTACAAACAACAAATGCTGGAGAGGGTGTGGAGAAATGGGAAACCTCTTGCACTGTTGGTGGTAATGTATATTGATATAGCCACTATGGAGAACAGTATGGAGGTTCCTTAAAAAACTAAAAATAGAATTATCATATGACCAACCAATCTCACTCCTGGGCATATACACACAGATAACCATAATTCAAAAAGACACATGCACCCCAATGTTCATTGCAGCACTATTTACAATAACCAGGTCATGGAAGCCACCTAAATTCCCATGGACAGCCGAATGGATAAAGAAGATGTGGTACATATATACAATGGAATATTACTCAGCCATGAAAAGCAACAAAATTGGGTCATTTGTAGAGATGTGGGTGTATTCTAGAAACTGTCATACAAAATGAAGTAAGTCAGAAAGAGAAAAACAAATATCATATATTAACACATATATGTGGAACCTAGAAAAATGGTACAGGTGAACCGGTTTGCAGGGCAGAAATTGAGACACATGTGTAGAGAACAAATGTATGACACCAAGGGGGGAAAGTGGCAGAGGGTGAGGGTGTGGGAAAAGATAAAAAAATAAAAACAATATAGGTACCATTAATCCAAAAATAATAATAATAATAATAAATAAATAAACATGTGAAAGCCAAAATCTCTTTAACATTAAAAATATTGTATAAAAATTTGAAAGTAAAATTAATAACATTTTAAAAATATATAAAGTGTAATTTAATTTTATATTAAAATATAAGCACAAATGTTGGTAGCAGAATAATGTTGCATTAAGTTGTCTGATTTAGAATGCCATTTGGTATATAAGGAAAACAAAATTATAGAAACTGAAGTAGCTTACTACATCTAACTTCCTATAATCGGTCACATTTCCAGGGACTTTTTAATGGAAAATTTATTTCAAAATCCTCTTGGGTTCTTTCTTTGGAACTAAGAATCTCTTTAGAGGATAGTATGGTGATTTTTTTCCTTGCAAACTTTTATTAATTGTCTTTGTTCATAGCAAATAGCTCCCACATTTTCCTGGGCTTTACCTTCAGGAACTACACCAGGTTCACAGTTGAAGATGAAGAATGAGAACATTTAGCTTTGGCAGGGGGTAAGGAAGAATAAACTCTGTGAAATACACCTGGGACCTTTTCCATGATAAGACCCATACTCCAGGTAAAATGACTTTGCTAGTCATTTAATCTTCCTTTCTCACCTAACGAAGGAAAGAGAAAAACAGTCAATAAGAGTTACAGATTCAAAGAAATAGCCTTGAGAAGCTAAAGAGGAAAGCAGTGGGCAGAAGAATAAAGCTACACCACTGGAGACACATTGTGAAGGTCACAGCCCCAAATCTGTGTGACTCACAAAATGACTGATATTTAATCATAAGATTCTAAGGTTATCACCACACCAACAATGTTCCAGCATGACAACCATGGGTAACAGCTGAAAAAGCTGAAATACACAGGCTCTCCTTAAGGAGAAGGACTTAAGGAAGTCTAAAGTCAAGAGAGGAGACAAAAACAAAGACACTAGGGGAATCTGAAGCCTCTGGCACATATACTTATAGCCAAAATTAAACACATCCCAGCTCCTGGGAAGATTAACATAAACCCTCACTTAAAAGCCTTGCTTACCTCAGTTTCTATTACTCAGTGTAATATGTATAGCTTTCAACAATAACAACAACAAATTACAAGGCATGCAAAAAATAATCAATATAAAATACAGTCTGAAGAGACAAAGGCAATCATCAGAACAGGACAAAGATATGACACAGATGTTGGAAGATAGGTAATTTAAAATAACTATGCTTAATATATCAGAGGTTCTAATAGAAAAAGTGAAGAGCAAGCAAGAATATATAATGTAAACAGAGTGATGGAAACTCTAAGAATAATCTAAAGGAAATGCTATAAATAAAAATCATGATAACAGAGATAAAAAATGCCTTTAATGGTCTCATCAGTAGACTGAACAATGGTTAAAGGAAGAATCAATGACCTTGAAGATAGGTCAAGAGAAATATCCCAAACCATAACTCAAAAAGAAAAAGAATGAAAAATAGAACAGAATATCAAGAACTGTGGGACAGTATTAAAAAATGTAATATAATCATAATTGGAATACCTGACAGAGAAGGAAGAGAGGATGGAGCACAAGAAATATTTGAAATAATAATGGCTGAGCACTTTCCAAAAAGAATGACAGACACTAAGCAAAAGATCCTGGGAGCTCAAGGAACACCAAACAGGATAAATATCAAAGAAAGTCACATCTAGGTATATCATATTCACATTGCAGAAAACCAAGGTCAAAGAAGAAGATCTTGATAGAAGCTGAAGTGGTGATGGTGATGGAAATCCTTACATATGGAGAAAGAATAGGAATTACAGTGGACTTTTTGTCATAAACCATGCAAGGAAGGAAAGTTTAGAGTGAAATATTTAAGGCTTTGAAAGAATAAGCCCACCAAACTAGAATTCTGTATCCAGTGGAATTATCCTTCAAAAATGAAGGTGAAATAAAGACGTTCATAGACAAAAAGAAAGCAAGCAAACAAACAAAAACTGAGGTAATTCATCATCAACAGATATGGCCTAAAATATAAATTAAAATAAGTTCCTCTAGGAGAAGAAAAATGTTATAGATCAGAAACTCAGATCTATATAAAAAAGAATGACACAGAAGAAATAAACAAAGGTAAAAAATATTTTTCTTATTCTTAATTGATCTAAAAGATAACAGTTTGCTTAAAGCAATCTAGTATAATGTAGTATTCATTGATTCTAGCATATGGTTAAAGAAATGAATATATGATATATGTGATGTCACAAGAAATGGGAGGGAACATCTGACCAACAAGTGAAGTGGTGTAGTGTTAGTTGAAGGTGATGAGTCAAAAATGCATATTGAAAACTCCAGGGCAACTATTAAGGTACTGTCGAAAAAAAGTATAATTGATACACACATACACAATGGAATCTAACAAAATGTTCAATTAAACCAAACCATGTAGAATAAGAAAGGAGAAAAAAAAAAAAAGAACAAATGTAACAAATAAAAACAGTTGTCAAAATGACAGATATCGATCCAAATATTTAAATAATTGCTTTAACTGTGAATGGTCTATAAGGCAGAGATTATGAGCACAGAAACAAATTAAGACCTGAATGTATGTAGTTTAGAAGAAACAAACTTTAAATATGAAGACTCAGATAGGTAAAAATTAAAAAAAATAGAGAAAGGTATGTCATATTAAGACAAATCCAAAGAAAGCTGGAGTAGTTATATTAATTCAGAACATGAAGATTATTGGGGGGAAAAGGGATATAATAAAGGGCTCAATTTTCCAAGAAGACATAATAATCATAAATGTGTTTGCACCTAACAGCACAGCATCAAAATACATGGGGCAAAAAAAAGAAAAGTAATGATAGAACCAAAAGGAGAAATAGACAAATCCACAATTATATTTGGAGACTTTAATACTCCTTTGTCAATGACTGATAGATCAAGGGGGCAGAAAATCAGTAAATATGTAGATGACCTGAACAGCATTTTCACTATTAATCAACTTGCTCTAATTGATATTTATAGAATACTACACCCAACAAGAGCAGAATACACCTACTTTTGAAGGTTGTATGAAACATTCACTAATATAGACTATAATCTGGGCCATGAAATACACCTTAACAAATTTAAAAGAATGGAAATCATACAAAGCATGTTCTTAGTCTATAATGAAGTTATATTAGAAATCAATATAAAATGTAGCTGGAAAATCCACAAATACTTGGACGTCAAACAACACACCTTTAAAGAACATCTGAGTCAAATCAGAAGTCTGAAAACACACTTTAAAAATATTTTGAATGAAATATGGAAATGCAACTTTTTAAAATTTGTGGAATGGGAAGAAATCAGTGTTTATAGGGGAATTTATAGATTTAAATGCATATATTAGAAAGAAAGAGAGTTTAAAAATCAGTAACCTGTACTTCATTTTAGGAAACTAGGGAAAGAAGTACAAATTAAACCTAAAGCAAACAAAAGAAAAGGAACAGAATGAAGAACACTAATTGGGAGGAAGTATGGTATCAATAAGCAGTTGTCCCAGGTGACTGCCCTGATAAAGACAGGAGATTTCATGGTAGATGTGAAATACCACTTTGGCATTGCCCAAAATGTAATTTTTAGTGTTAATTTATCCAAGTATTTTTCTATTTTTGATACCTTTGCAAATATAATAACCTCTATCTGTGTATCTTTTTAAGTGGATATGTAGAGCCTGTGAAAGAATATGTATAAGGCGTCTTTTCTTTGTGACTTTTTTTCCATTCAGATTCAACTCTGTCTTCACACCTTAATTTCTATGATCCATAGATAGCAGTGGACACAGACTCACAAATGAATGATGTTAGATTTATCAGAACATGAGGGATCAGTGACTAATTCTGACAGGAGTGTTTTTCAGAGAAGGCACAGTTTGTGCTGAATCCTGACTCACCATTCAGGCACTTGATGATATTACTAGAACTGAGTATCATGGAGGACAGGATGCATCATAAGCAGGAGGTAAGGATGCAGTTAGATAGACAGGTTAAGTAATATTGTGAAGGTCTTTGTATTTCATGCTAAGGAGCTTATGATTAATCCTTAATGGGAGATAATGGAGGGTTATCGAAAGCAAGTTAAAAAAATTTTGAGAAAGAAAGAGCCATAGTTGGGTTAGGACTGGAATTAGGTAGTCATTATATTTGTTACCTGTGCTCATTTTTATAGGCTCTCTCCTCATATTATACACCAGCATCCTCCATGAATAGGAGAATTTGGGGGCTGATGGCTGTATTTTAGAGCTGGAATAATATTCATTTTCAGTTCCAGCCAGGAAAATGCTAGAGAAGTTTTATTGACCTGCCACAGATCAAATTCTCTCCTCTGAGTCATCATCTGTATTGATAGAGTAACACAATAACATGATGACCCAACCAGTACCACATGATTGGTGTGAGTGAGAAGTTTACCAAAAAAGATTCACCAGAAGGTGGGGTATTGAGCAGAGTAAACAATGGGAGTCAATGGAAGAGATTATGCAGAATTAGTTACATTTTTACAACTCTTTGGAATTTGGAAGGTTAGTGGAAAGCAATGAAAATTACTTACTACAATCTCAAAATTAGCAAATTAGTGAATCAAAGAAAATCTAAATTCAACTTACATCTAAAGTCCTTCAGCAAGCTAAACAAGTAGAAATATTTACCTAGGCATAAATTTGCAGTCCTCCTGTTTGCGTTCCTGTTAATCTGGCTAGTTTTAATGGACTCAGAAATCTGACCTCTAAACATGAGCAACTATTTACAGGCTAGACATAGGACTACCAGGCTCTTTAAGAGACATTGTCTCTTATAGAAAAAAACCTTTTTAGATAGTAACTAAGTAACCAGCCACATCTTAAGGTTTCTGAATGTGAGACTGATAGAAGCAGAGGCAGTAGAAGATGAAGTGAGATGCTCAGAGTGAGAAGTAGAGAGGGAAGGAGACAATGAGAAATACTGAGTGACAAGTACCGCAGCATCACTAGCATATGACAAGTGGACACCTGTTTCTGAAAGGTTGTCAAGATGATCAAATTGTGTAAGTTGCTTGTAGATTACATCCCCTGGGAAGCAGACTCTGAGACAGAGATTAGTGTGCAGGACATTTATCAATATTTATGGAGTGCTTTGGGAATATGAATAGGAAGGATGGGAAGGAGGTTTGGGCAGAAGGAAAATTTGAGCTGTTATATAATTCCAAGCAAGTTTTCAGCCGAGCCCGTGGAGAGTTCTGGAACTGGGATACCTTTGAATTTTTCCCAACCTGGGGCAAGAGGATCAGGACTTTACACCCACATTGTAATTAATCATTGGATCAGAGCTGCCTGTAGAAGGTGGCATGACCTTGGATAAGAAAGTATTCTTCAGTCAAGGCAATCTCCAAAGATGGCTGACAGCAAAGGGTCATCTTCCAGCAGCAATCCCAGCAGCTGGGAGGGAATATGTCCTTCCTCCATGAAGGAAAATCTGGGTGGCTTGTCACACAGGGATATAAAAAATTACCTATTTCATAGGGTAGTTGTTAAGATTAAATGAATTAATATGTGAATAACACTTAGAACAGTGTCTGGCACATAGTAAGCATTATATAAAAGTGATTGCTGCCATTTTTCTTCTTATTATTATTTTTATTTATTTATTTATTTGGTACGCGGGCCTCTCCCTGTTGTGGCCTCTCCTGTTGCGGAACACAGGCTCCGGACGCGCAGGCTCAGCGGCCATGGCTCACGGGCCTAGTCGCTCTGCGGCAGTGTGAGATCTTCCCAGACCGGGGCACGAACCCGTGTCTCCTGCATCGGCAGGCAGACTCTCAACCACTGCGCCACCAGGGAAGCCCCATTTTTCTTATTATTAATGACTGAATGGAAAGCATTCATAAGGTTCTGACAGGTTTGTTTTGACATGTTTATGGTAGTGGTTTAATCAAAATTTGCTCCTAACAGCTTCCAAAGAGAATAATGTTTAATGAATTGAAATGTTTCCTTCATTTCTTGTGGAAAAAAAATACAGAGAAGAAAAACCTAAATGTTATCCTAATCTGTTTGCATACCTCTTGATTCAGATTTAAATCCTAGGGTTGATCTCAGCTGCTCTGAGTTCTCTGCATGATCCACCATCCTGCACTCAGTTCTAATGTGTTCCGTCATTGCAGTCTGAGAGGCGTGGTGGTATTTAGCTTAATATTGATTCACAGTTGGATTCTTTTCAATTTTCGCTTGTATTTACTGTGATCACTGTTATGAACTTGGTCAGGCTCCAGATGCTGTTCTGAAACATAATGAGAGGGCGGGGCTGGTGGAAAGAGGCAACATTGCCTAGGGATGCAAGAGAAATTTACACGTATCATATTGTAGGATTCTTGAATCCAAGGCAGAAGCACAGGCCAGATGGTCTGAGTTCAGGCTCCTGTTTTTGTATCTTGGGCTGCAGTCCAAACAGAGCTAGCTGTGCTTAGTATCAAATAGATATAAACTTCTTTATTTGGCTCAAATATTTGGTTGGTTCAAATATTTATCTTCCATTTAGAAAAATCTCCTTTGCCTGATGAAAGTATATATCAGTTGTAGAACCATAGTCAGCATTTATCTGTATATACACACCCTTTTCTATGTGGTATATACAATAGTGGATGAAAATAGGAAGACAGAAGTGTTCCTTGTTAAAGACTTCTTCACTTTTAAAGTTTTGAGTTCTTCTTTGACTTTGGAAAATATTTTTATAAAAGGACTGATATTTATCAGTCCTGGCTGAACATAGGGATCACCCATGGAGTTCTTTAAAAAATAGACATGTCTACACCTAGCCTACTGAGTAAATATCTCTCGGGATGGGGTTTGGTGTCTCTAGAATAATTTCAAAAGTGATTCTGATGAACAACCAGGATTTAGAACACTGAGTTATACATGTTAGTTCTTTATGGTCTGCTTCTTTAAACAACAATGATGGCTTTCATTTTGTGAGTGTCAGGTGCTTGTTAAGAACTTTCTCTGCAATGTTTTCAATGACCCTATGAGTTACACATTATTTCCATTTTATTATGAGCTCAGGGAGGTTAAATGACTTGCCTAAGCTTGGTCTGTCTGACTTCAAAGCCTATGTTCACTCCACAAATCTATGCAGTCAAGGATGCTTAGAATTCAAGAGAGTGTATTAAGACTCTCTGCTAAATTGTTAGGATTATGGACACCCTTTTGCTGATGCTCAAATTACTAATCATCATAGCTCATAAGAGGGTAATTTAATGTGTGTAACTTCTTACTATTCCCATGACAAATGCAGTGTAGTAAAATGCACAAGGAGAAAAATAGTCTTTATTAATTTTTACTATCACATTTTAAGTCTGAAGCTGGGGAAATAATGTATTATTACCAGACACATTAAATAGCCCAGCGAGCAGATCAATAACAAAGTGCAAAGACCACAAAGTCCCCTCTTATCTCTGTCTTTTAGACATATATCAAGTTTATCACTCTTCCTGGATGCTGTTCTTCTTGGCTTCTACTAAATTACTTCCCTGTTAGCCCTATACTCCAGGTCTGCCTTCCTCTCTGTTAGATTTTGCTTTTAGGCTGTGTCACAATTGTGTTGCAAATGCTGATGGTCCTGTGTGATATCAGAGGATGTTAATCCTAACTGCTTTGTCAAAAATGTCAGTGTCATGTAGAGCTTCAATGTTATGTTATTTTCCCAACTTCCTGCTTCATGACAATGCTTTCCAATTTAAATATATGTTCTCAGAGCAAGATGTTAATAATTCAAGCAACTGCAATGTATTAAACTACTAGAAAATTCTTATAGGCCAGTAGTTTTGTTCTGTTCATTCCCCTCGTTATTTTTTAGATTAGTGGTTAGATTTGGCAGAGTTATAGTGAAAGAATAATGGAAGGGCCCAAAGTTAGGTTCCTTATTTTAAAAATACTAGCCAGGATTATTTTTTAGCTTGTAATAATTTACCTTAAGAAAAGAAGATCTGTGATAAAACACTATGGCTTCGCTAGAGTGGACCTTATTCAGAAGGACCTACAGTGTTAATTCACAGCACAGACAACTGTTATCTACTTGAGCAATGCTTCTGAACTGTTTCCTGATTGAATGTGTGTGTATGTGCGGCACTTTATATTAAAGCTTCAAGTCAGAGATATTTATGTGAAGCTGTAGTCACATGCTTAAGGCTTTCATTGAACGCTTTGAGTTTCAGCTGATTCAACACAGCTGCTTTAAATAAAGCAAATGTGACCTGAAAACAGGATGAAAAACGGAGGCGAATTGACTAAAATTGAGTGGCATGGTTGTTTGGGCTCAGAGGTGAATCAGTTATTGAGACAAACCAGACTGGCAAGAGCTTGTAGTAAAATATGCATGCCATTTAGGGAGGGCAGAGGCATAAACTGTCCTCTCACTGGGAAATGGCTTATGGTCACTATGGAAATAACTGTTTACAAGAGCTCATTTAAGCTTTTCCTTATATAACAAAACCTCAGGTATTAAAACCTGTAGATAAAAAAGCATTCTGCGTGTTTACTAGTCCTTCACACATCAGCATTCTTGAAATGATAAGGTGGTACATTATATAAATCATGTTTTGTATTTCAAAGTGTCTGTCAATATTATCTGAATACATTTACTTTAATCAGTTACTGAAATAATTTCTTTCCTCATTGATAAATACATCAATGCACTTAACATGATTTCCTATCTTTCTATGCTCTTTCCTCTGTCTACAACATTTTTCCTTTACTTAGCCATTATTCTTTATACATAGATGTATCTCTTCCTTGATAGAGCTCTCCCAAAAGTGTAACTGAAGTCATTGGCTGCTTATTTTAACAGAGAAGTTTCATACGTATCCATATATCTTTTGCAAATTATTAATAATTCTGTAGTTATAATTTATCCTCATTATTATTTTCTTTAGATTGTTTAACTTAACTCAGAGTTCAAGACCCCTTTTTAAAATTTGTGTGCTGGGGGTGCTTTGGCTGACTATCAAGGATGGAATGACTAGAACTTAGTGAACTGAATAAAAGGCAACTTGAGCTGGTGGTAGACACAGGCTGGAAAAGAAGAGGATTTTAATCTCAGCTTTATTAATACTAGCTATGGTCAGTGGTCTACTAACTTAACCCTTTTGGCCTCTCCTTGTTCAGCTGTAAAATGAAGTATTAATTTGAACTAGATCAGTGATTTTAAAAACATTTTTTAGCAGACAAATCTATTCCTCAATTAAGTGGAAAAATAATGTGTTCAAGAGATACAAGAAATGCTGTGATGATTAAGGTAAGGTGACAGGCCCCCTGAGTCCAACCTCCTTTGCTCTCATCCCCTGAAGCCGCTTCTGAGATATATCCATAGAATCCCATAGAATCCCATAGAATCTGTAGAAACCAGTATTAAAACAAAAATAAAACAACAACAACAAAAATTTACTATACCTTAGATTCTTTCCAAAGCCAGTTTTCCAAAGATCTTTTTCAAACTGAAATGTGCATTCATAAAAATAAACCCTCCAGATTGTGTGCCAATGCCCGGACATCAACCAGTTGTCTGCCTTTTAAACCCTCCCCCCAGGGTTCATTGATTGTTTGCGTTCTGCCTTGTTTTGTTTGTTCAGCAGTACAAATCTATACCCACACAAATGAGAGAACAGGGCCTTTGTGAAGCACAGCCACCCAGAGAGTATAAAGCATACTGTACAGATCAATGGTTCAAATCATGGCTACAGATACATTTCGGGTGGAAGGTAGATGAAGATTCTTATTACTGCAAGACAATGTAAAAAATATTTGTCCTCCTCCAAATGCTATAGCAATGCTCTTTTTCTCTCCTTATTTACAGCCCCCTTCAGCCCCTATCTGAGTTAAGGAACATTGAATGGTTAGCTTTCTTTTCACTGGCATTTTGTTTTCCAATTTACATAATTGAATTTTTGGCTGAACTCTGAGCTCTCAAATACAATTTGAATCCTACTGTTCATTTTTATATAGAACACAAACACAAAGCAATAACTTATCAGAAGTGTTACTAGAGAGCTAAGCATAATACATTTCTATTAAAAACAGCTAAAAGACAACTAAAGACACTAGCCTGAGCATTATTAAACTGAGGGGACTAAAGCATCCATTTTTTGGTGTTAAGGAGCAAATGGGTGTTGGGTTAAATTCCAACATGGGGTTGGAATGTTGAGACTTCTGGAAGTTTATGACCCTAAGACATTTTGCGATATAGATTATTGGGAATAAATACAATAAAATCATTGTTTAATTTTCTTAAGCCCCTTTTGATTAGGAGTTACCATTGTGGGATCTTAAAAAATAATTAGACATGAAATATCAAAAGAACATTTTAAAATCACATGTGTGTGAATTCTTTTCTTACATAAAATGGGGTACATATTATGAGTCAGATACAGGAGGAAAAGGCTGATTTATTTATTTACTTTTATTGAAGTATAGTTGATTTACAGTATTATATTAGTTTTAGGTGTATAACATAGTTATTCAGTATTTTCATAGATTATGCTCCATTAAAAGTTATTACAAAATTAGGGCTATAATTCCTTGTGCTGTACAGTATATCCTTGTTGCTTATCTATTTTATACATAGTAGTTTGTATCTCTTAATCCCATACCTCTAATTTGCCCCTCCTCCCTTTCCTCTCCCCTTTGGTAACTACTAATTTGTTTTCTATATCTGTGAGTCTGTTCTGCTTTGCATACACATTCATTTGTGTTATCTTTTAGATTCCACATATACATGATATCATACAGTATTTTTTTTTCTCTGTCTGACTTATTTCACTAAACATAATATTCTCTAGGTCCATCCATGTTGTTGCAAATGGCAATATTCCATTATTTTTTATGGCTGACTAGTATTCCATTGTTACTTATTATTAATTAATACTAGTTAATATAATTAAAATTACTTTTTAAAGAATGCATGTATCTTCCCTAACCTGAAGGAACTCACTTGAGGAAACAGACATACCTTAAAATAAACCAGTATGATAAGTAGTATAATGAAAGTAATAAGCTTTAGTAATTGTTCAAAATCCTACAACTCTATCTGTGCCCTGTTCACATACCGGACAGCCTGTAAATACCATCTCCAAAGCATACTATCTCCTTCCACCCTAAAATACTATCTTCTTCCCATTTATGGAGTAATCTCTACTGTGTATACTGGTGGGATGCAATGCCCCACCTCCCACCAGAGAACCTCAGAGGAGAAACCCTGGAAGCCAAGGTTTGGGCAAGTGACTTGTGTTCAACCAATTAAATTCTTCCCAGAGAATTCTCCCTGTCTCCTCTCCCCTTGTAACTTGAGTGATACAAAGAGGAAGAAATAAATAAAGTTTGGGGGTAGTCTGCCAGTGGTGTCCAGTGGCAGTGGCTGTGTCAAGCAGTGGCAGTGGTAACAGCACAGGAGTTATGTAGAGAGATGGGATACTCTTCCTGCTGGCTCACCCCAGAGCTGTGCTAGTCCTTTCTCCTTTGCTAAGCCTTCCTTGGACTCCCTGAACACTCTTAAGACAACCAGAGTTGGTATCTATCAAGAAGAACTATGACTGTTAAATGCCCCTAAGATTTTAAAATTATGTCTACATGGTGTCATGTGGACACATATTAAATTACCTAAATAAAAATGACTAAAGAAAAATGACCAATAGTTTTATAATATTGACATTAATTAATTTATATTACATATTTATCATGCACTATGTGCTAGTCATTTTATCAAGCTATTAAACTGTATTGAAAAAAGTTAACAAAATGCAATATTAAACATAATTAGTATTGTTATGTATAGTACTTTACATATTATGTAAAGTACTTCTGTGTCAGAAACTAATCATAAAATAATATTAATAATAATGCCACCTTGACTTACAGTGTGACTGTTAAGTTTTAAAAGTCCAAAATGCTGCATCTGGGGAGAACATTTGAAATCACATCATTGGCTAAATTGTTATGCTTAGGATGGTTGTTATATGGCAGAGATTTTTAAAGGTCAAGCTCATGCTGGAAATTCTTTTTCTGCCACATCTCAGGGTGTGAAATAAAACCCCTTCCAAGGAGGTGCTCTATGTCAAAGAAGTAGAGAGCAAATCTGATTATACAGGTAGCAGAGGAGCCATTTCTTGAATAGTGTGGCAGAATTGATATTTTTCAGAAATATTTCTTTGCAAAAAAGAACATCTATATTTTTAAACTTACTTTTAAACATATTTGGGTATGTGTAATAGAAATTTAAAAAATTCTAGTAAGTAAATCTTTAGAAGTCACAGAAGAGGATACAAAGTTCAGGAATGAGGTAGACTAGGACAATAGAAGCAACAACTACACTTAATATAGTAGGATTGGGGCAGGAAGATTTTCGTGAATATGGATAAACTAATCTGTAGGGACAAGGAAGTAGAAGTTATCATTGGAACCAAAGTACATAGTATCACACTTGTATTTAGGTTGTAAATGATCAGTAAATGAAACATGGTTTATTTTATCAAGCTGGGTTCAAGCATACTCATTTATCCTTTTTATTGTTGGTTTTACATCATCCTTGACTCTTCCCTTTCATCAATCCATTAGTATTTTTGCTTCTCCTTCCTGATTGTTCTATAATGTTACTTTTCTTTACTCTCAGTGCAAATACCTTGCTTTAGATCTTCATTATGTTGCACTTTGTTTATTTCAGTAGCCTTTTAACTGGTTTAAAAACTCCAGGATTTTTCCTACACGGCTGCTCCTTTCTCCTGCGTATAGAGTACCATTACTAAAAATACAAACCTAATTTTAACTTCTTTCTTTAGAATTGTTCAGTAACATTGCATCCTTTCAAGATAAATTTCCAGATTCTTTGTGCAATATGCAAGATGATTCACAAACTAGTTTCTGTTTAATTTTTTACTCCACTAAACTTTTGTGCTTTCTTTAGAAGATACTACATCTCTCTTGCCACATACCTTTTTGCATATATAGTTTTCTGAAATTGAGCTGGCCTTTCTCTGTTTCTATGCCTACTCAAAACTCTTTTTTCTTTAAGATGCATCTCAAATATCTCCTCTTATGTGAAGTCTCCCAGTTGTAATTGCTTCTAAAGTGACCAGTGCATTTAGCAAACAGTTTTGATTATTATCTGCTCTTTTGTCTCGCTCCTGTGTTAAATGCTGAGTTCAAGAGATTTGAGAAGATGGCAGAAGAGTAAGACGTGGAGATCATCCTCCTCCCCACAAATGCATCAGAAATACGTCTACATGGGGAACAACTCCTACAGACACCTACAGAACGCTGGCAGAAGACCTCAGACCTCCCAAAAGGCAAGAAACTCCCCGCATACCTGGGTAGGGCAAAAGAAAAAAGAGAGACAAAAGAATAGGGATGGGACCTGCACCAGTGGGAGGGAGCTGTGAAGGAGGAAAGGTTTCCACGCACTAGAAGCCCCTTCGTGGTTGGAGACTGCGGGTGGCGGAGGGGGAAGCTTCAGAGCCGTGGAGGAGAGCACAGCAACAGGGGTGCGGAGGGCAAAGCGGAGAGATTCACGCACAGAGGATCGGTGCCAACTGGCACTCACCAGCCCGAGACGCTTGTCTGCTCACCTGCTGAGACGGGCGGGGGCTGGGAGCTGAGGCTCGGGCTTCGGTCGGAGCACAGGGAGAGGACTGTGGTTGGCAGTGTAAACACAGCCTGAAGGGGTTAGTGCACCACGGCTAGCCGGGAGAGAGTCCGGGTAAAGTCTGAACCTGCCAAAGAGAAAAGACACTTTTTCTTGCCTCTTGGTTGCCTGGTGCTCGAGGAGGGGGGTTAAGAGCGCTGCTTAGCAGCCGCATGGCACAGAGATATTGGCTCAGTGCTTTGTGGCAGCCTGGAGGGGTGGGATAGGGAGGGTGGGAGGGAGGGAGACGCAAGAGGGAAGACATATGGGAACATATGTATATGTATAACTGATTCACTTTGTTATGGGGCAGAAACTAACACACCATTGTAAAGCAATTATACCCCAATAAAGATGTTAAAAAAAAAAAAAAGAGCGCTGCTTAAAGGAGCTCCAGAGACGGGCGCGAGCCACGGGTATCAGCGCGGACCCCAGAGACGGGCATGAGATGCTAAGGCTTCTGCTGCAGCCACCAAGAAGCCTGTGTGCAAGCACAGGTCACTCTCCCCACCACCCCTCCAGTGAGCCTGTGCAGCCCGCCACTGTCAGAGTCCGGTGATCCAGGGACAACTTTCCTGGGAGAATGCACGGCGCACCTCAGGCTGGTGCAATGTCATGCCGGCCTCTGCCGCCGCAGGCTGGCCCCACAACCGTACCCCTCCCCCCACTCCCAGCCTGAGTGAGCCAGAGCCCCGGAATCAGCTGCTCCTTTAACCCCGTCCTGTCTGAGCAGAGAACAGATGCTCTCAGGGGACCTACACGCAGAGGCGTGTCCAAATCCAAAGCTGAACCCAGGAGTTGTGCAAACAAAGAAGAGAAAGGGAGATCTCTGCCAGCAGCCTCAGGAGCAGATGATTAAATCTCCACAATCAACTTGATGTACCCTGCATCTATGGAATACCTGTATAGAAAACGAATCATCCCAAATTGAGGAGGTGGACTTTGGGAGCAAGATATATTATTTTTGTCCCTTTTCCTCTTGTTGTGAGTGTGTATGTGTATGCTTCTGTGTGAGATTTTTGTTTGTATAGCTTTGCTTTCACCATTTGTCCTAGGTCTCTGTCCATCCAGTTTTTTTTTTAACTTAAAAAAAATTTTTTAATAATTAATTTTTATTATAATAACTTTATTTTATTTTATCTTACTTTATTTTATTTTATCCTCTTTCTTGCTATTTTTTCTCCCTTTTATTCTGAGCCATGTGGAGGACAGGCTTTCTGTGCTCCAACCACGTGTCAGGGCTGTGCAACTGAGGTGGAAGAGCCAACTTCAGGACACTGGTCCACAAGAGACCTCCCAGCTGCATGTAATATCAAAGGGTGAAAAACTCCCTGAGCTCTCCATCTCAACACCAAGACCCAGCTTCACTCAACGACCAGCAAGCTACAGTGCTGGACACCCTATGCCAAACAACTAGCAAGACAGGATCACAGCCCCACCCATTAACAGAGAGGCTACCTAAAATCATAAGGCCACAGACAACCCAAAACACACCACCAGCTGTGGACCTGCCCACCAAAAAGACAAGATCCAGCCTCATCCACCAAAACACAGGCACTAGTCCCCTCCACCAGGAAACCTACACAACCCACTGAAACAAACTTAGCCACTGGGGACAGACACCAAAAATAACGGTAACTACAAACCTGCAGCCTGCGCAAAGGAGACCCCAAACACAGTAAGATAAGCAAAATGAAAAGACAAAAAAACACACAGCAGATGAAGGAACAAGGTAAAAACCCACCAGACCTAACAAATTAAGATGAAATAGGCAGTCTACCTGAAAAAGAATTCAGAATAATGATAGTAAAGATAATCCAGAATCTTGGCAATATAATAAAGAAAATGCAAGAAACATTTAACAAGGACCTAGAAAAACTAAAGAGGAAACAAGCAATGATGAACAACAAAATAAACAAAATTAAAAATACTCTAGAAGGGGTCCAGAAGAAACAGAAGAATGGATAAGTGACCTGGAACATAAAACAGTGGAAATAAGTAATGCAGAGCAGAATAAAGAAAAAAAGAATGAAAAGAACTGAGGACAGTCTCTGAGACCTCTGGGACAACATTAAATGCAACAACATTCGAATTACAGGGGTTCCAGAAGAAGAAGATAAAAAGAAAGGGACTGAGAAAATATTTGAAGAGATTATAGTTGAAAACTTCCCTAATATGGGAAAGGAAATAGTCAATCAAATCCAAGAAGCACACAGAGTGCCATACAGGATAAATCCAAGGAGAAACACACCAAGACACATACTAATCAAACTATCAAAAGCTAAATACAAAGAAAACATAATAAAAACAGCAAGGGAGAAAAAAAACAATAACACACAAAGGAATCCCCATGAGGTTAACAGTTGATCTTTCAGCAGAAACTCTGCAAGCCGGAAGGGAGTGGCAGGACATATTTAAAGTGATGAAGGAGAAAAACCTGCAACCAAGATTACTATGCTGAACAAGGATCTTATTCAGATTTGATGGAGAAATTAAAACCTTTACAGACAAGCAAAAGCTGAGAAAATTCAGTACCACCAAACCAGCTTTACAAGAAAACACAAGAGAAGGAAAAGACCTACAATAACAAACCCAAAACAATTAAGAAAATGGGAATAGGAACATACATATCAATAATTAAATGTAAATGGATTAAAGGCTCTTACCAAAAGAAACAGACTGGCTGAATGTATTCAAAAACAAAACCCATATATAGGCTGTGTACAAGAGACCTACTTCAGACCTAGGGACACATACAGAATGAAAGTGAGGAAATGGAAAAAGATATTCCATGCATATGGAAATCAAAAGAAATCTGGAGTAGCAATTCTCATATCAGAAAAAATAGACTTTAAAATAAAGACTATTTTAAGAGACAAAGAAGGACACTCGATAATTATCAAGGGATTGATCCAAGAAGAAGATATAACGATTATAAATATTTATGCACCCAACATAGGAGCACCTCAATCATAAGGCAAATACTAACAGCCATAAAAGGGGAAATCAACAGTAACACAATAATAGTAGGGGACTTTAACACCCCACTTTCACCAATGGACAGAGCATCCAAAATGAAAATAAATAAGGAAACACAAGCTTTAAATGATACATTAAACAAGATGGACTTAATTTATATTTATAGGATATTCCACATAAAAACTACAGAATACACATTTTTCTAAAGTGCTCATGGAACATTCTCCAGGATAGATCATATCTTGGGTCACAAATCAAACCTTAGTAAATTTAAGAAAATTGAAATCGTATCAAGTGTCTTTTCTGACCAAAACGTGAAAAGAGTAGATATCAATCACAGGAAAAGATCTGAAAAAAATACAAACACATGGAGGCTAAACAATACACTACTTATAATGAAGTGATCTCTGAAGAAGTAAAAGAGGAAAACAAAAAAATTACCTAGAAACAAATGACAATGGAGACACGATGACCCAAAACCTATGAGATGCAGCAAAAGCAGTTTTAAGAGGGATGTTTATAGCAATAAAATCCTACCTCAAGAAACAGGAAACATCTCAAATAAACAACCTAACCTTAAACCTAAAGCAATTAGAGAAAAAATAACCAAAAAAACCCCAAAGTTAGCAGAAGGAAAGAAATCATAAAGATCAGATCAGAAATAAATGAAAAAGAAATGAAGGAAACTATAGCAAAGATCAATAAAACTAAAAGCTGGTTCTTTGAGAAGATAAACAAAATTGATAAACCATTAGTCAGACTCATCAAGAAAAAAAGGGAGAAGACTCAAATCAATAGTATTAGAAAAGAAAAAGGAGAAGTAACAAATGACACTGCAGAAATACAAAGGATCATGAGAGATCACTACAAGAAACTCTATGACAATAAAATGGAACACCTGGAAGAAATGGACAAATTCTTACAAATGCACAAATGGCCAAGACTGAACCAGGAAGAAATAGAAAATATGAACAGACCAATCACAAGCACTGAAATTGAAACTGTGATTAAAAATCTTCCAACAAACAAAAGCCCAGGACCAGGTGCTTTCACAGGCGAATTCTATCAAACACTTAAAGACGAGTTAACACCTTTCTTTCTCAAGCTCTTCCAAAGTATAGCAGAGGGAGGAACACTCCCAAACTCATTCTATGAGGCCACCATCACAGTGATACCAAAACCTGACAAGGATGTCACAAAGAAAGAAAACTACAGGCCAATATCACTGATGAACATAGATGCAAAAATCCTCAACAAAATACTAGCAAACAGAGTCCAACAGCATGTTAAAAGGATCATACACCATGATCAAGTGGGGTTTATTCCAGGACTGCAAGGATTCTTCAATATATGCAAATGAATCAACATGATACACCATATTAACAAATTGAAGGAGAAAAACCGTATGATCATCTCAATAGATGCAGATGCCTGTGCTCCACAATGGGAGGGGCCACAACAGTGAGTGGCCCGCATACCATAAAAACAAACAAAAACAAAACAAAACAAAACAAAAAATCTAGAAAGAATAAATGCTGGAGAGGGTGTGGAGAAAAGGGAACACTCTTGCACCGTTGGTGGGAATGTAAATTGATACAGCCACTATGGAGAACAGTATGGAGCTTCCTTAACAAACTACAAATAAAACTACCATACAATCCAGCAATCCCACTACTGGGCATATAACCTAAGAAAAGCATAATTCAAAAAAAGTCATATACCAAAATGTTCATTGCAGCTCTATTTACAATAGCCAGGACATGGAAGCCATCTAAATGTCCATCAACAGATGAATGGATAAAGATGTGGCACATATATACAATGGAATATTACTCAGCCATAAAAATAAACGAAATTGAGTTATTTGTAGTGAGGTGGATGGACCTAGAGTCTGTCATAAAGAGTGAAGTAAGTCAAAAAGAGAAAAATAAATACCGTATGCTAACACACACACACACACACACACACACACACACACACACACACATATATATATATATATATATATATATATATATATAATCTAAGAAATAAAAATGGTCATGAAGAACCTAGGGGTAAGAGAGGAATAAAGACACAGACCTACTAGAGCATGGACTTGAGGATGTGGGGAAAGGGGAAGCCTAAGCTGTGGCAAAGTGATAGAGTGGCATGGACATATATACACTACCAAACGTAAAATAGTTAGTGGGAAGCAGCCGCATAGCACAGGGAGATCAGCACGGTGGTTTGTGACCACCTAGATGGGTGGGATAGGGAGTGTGTGAGGGAGGGAGGTGCAAGAGTGAAGAGATATGGGAACATATGTATATGTATAACTGATTCACTTTGTTATAAAGCAGAAACTAACACACCATTGTAAAGCAATTATATTCCAATAAAGATGTTACAAAAAAAAAAATGCTGAGTTCAAGAAACCATACTTTCCTGTTTTATACATTTCCAGTATCTAACATAAGACCTGACATACTACAGGTATTCATTTGTATTTGTTGATATGACGCATATTTTTTCATGAATGAATGACAGAATTTTCACACACTTTAACTTATTTGAAATGTAGAAGAAATCCTTTGAGTTAAGCCTTCCATATTATTATAATAATACTTTCAATGTATATTGGGAGCTTTATATGTATTAAAAATGCATTTTTATATATTAGCTCTCCTAATCCTAGTAGCAAACCTCTCTTGTAGATAAGGAAGGTATTGTCATTTCAATTTACAAATGAGAAAGTAAAAAACAGTAAATTTAGGTAAGCTTATCCAAAGCCATAGAACTAGTTGGGGGAAGATTACAACCCACCTCCAAATAGAGCGTTTTTTTTTTTTTTTTTTTTTTTTTTTTTTTTTTTTTTTTTTGCGGTACGCGGGCCCCTCACTGTTGTGGCCTCTCCCATCGCGGAGCACAGGCTCCGGACGCGCAGGCCCAGCGGCCATGGCTCACGGGCCCAGCCGCTCCGCGGCACGCGGGATCCTCCCGGACC
This sequence comes from Phocoena sinus, assembly GCF_008692025.1. Classification (NCBI taxonomy): domain Eukaryota; kingdom Metazoa; phylum Chordata; class Mammalia; order Artiodactyla; family Phocoenidae; genus Phocoena; species Phocoena sinus. Next base: position 37,231,702 of record NC_045770.1, on the reverse strand, counting down.
GGGGCACGAACCCGTGTCCCCCGCATCGGCAGGCGGACTCCCAACCACTGCGCCACCAGGGAAGCCCAAATAGAGCGTTTTGATATCCAAAGAATTATTTTATTTTTTCTGCTTCCTCTGTTTGCCCTCTACACTGGCTTCTCTATCTCAATTTAGCTTCAACTTAGTGCATTTGATCTAAAGGACTGTAAGACTCAAAACCTTCTAGAAATACCAAGTGATCTTTCTTGAAGAGTACTAATAAAGCAACTGCCTTTTGTGGGATGGGGGTGAGGGATAAATTGGGAGATTGGAATTGACATATACACACTACTATATATAAAATAGATAACTAATGAGGACCTACGGTATAGTACAGGGATCTCTACTCAGTACTTTGTAATGACCTATATGGGAAAACAGTCTAAAAAAGAGTGAATATATGTATATGTATAACTGATTCACTTTATTGTACACCTGAAACTAGCACAACATTGTAAATCAACTATACTCCAATAATTTTTTTTTTAAAAAACCTAACAAAAAAAATGCAAGACAGTATTTCCAGCTGTGATATCTTGGACTGACTATTGTAGTGAAGTCCTTATCCAATGTCTTCAGAAAGATGTAATTAAAATCTTAGAGTCAGATTTGGAAGAAACCTTTGAATTTCAGCTCCAGCCTCTAATCCCTGAATAACCTTTACAACAAAATAACATTTTTTCTCAGATTTAAAATTAAAGAGATTAAAAAAAAAATAAAAGCAATGGTTTTACCTGTTTTCTTTAATAGTGGAATTATTATTTAACTTTAACTTTTAAAAAATTTGGTAATTGCTTGAATATAATCACTTAAGGCAAAAGGAAGTTATGTTGCACAAATATTGCCAGTGAAAACAATATATATTTTAGAGTGTGGAATACTTTCACATGTGTTTTCAGATTTATAAATGGAAAATCAGGTTTTTATTACTTTATTTTACATGAATACCTCTAAGATTTTTCATAAGCTGGAAAAAGAGGTGTTCTTATTCTGATTTGACCTTAGTTGTATAGAAACCACAAGACTTTTATTATTATTTCATTACTTTTAATTACTTTGAGAGATTTATTTTGTTGTTGTTAAAAATACAGCCAGTTTACAATAAGGACAAGAGCATGGGTTTAGAGTGAGAGAAAATGTGTTTAAATTCTGACTATTGGATCTACTGCTCCTGTCATTGGACAATGCAATGAATCTTCTGAAACTGCATTTCCTTACCTGTAAAATGGAATTCTATTTTCCCTAGATTAGATCCCTTGTCGAATAAGCTCCTTGATAACATAAGCCAGGTCCTGTCTACCACTCTGTCCTTAGCACTAATGATGCCTCTAGTGTCATGAAGATCAAGTGAAACAATGCCTTGCAAACAACGAAGTGATTTAAAAATCTAAGCTGTCATTCGTATAATGGTATTTATTTCCATTTGGTGGAAAAGAAAGAAGAATCTATAAACTTGAGGCACTGTCTAGAGTGCTTGTTTTTTGTAAAAGGACTTTGAATATATAAAATACTCATGATGTTTCTCTGCCATGAACATTCTTGTAGATGTATTTACACATGGGTAGAAATTACTGTAACTTATAAACCAGGGTGGGAGTTTTTCTACATCATAGTGTAACTGGGTATTAGGGTAAGTGTACCTTCCATTGTACTTAATATTACCAAATTGGTCTTCAAAATTTTACACCAGTTCATATTTCCACCATCATTGTATAAGAATTTCCTTTATATAATCTCTTCACAATGCTTGATATTCTCAGATTTTACTTTTTGTCATTCTTATGTTTATGAAGTGACATCTAATTCATGCATTTATTTATTTAACAAAAAATAATTGAACACCTACTATGTATCAAACATTATTCTAGGTGCTGGAGATACAGCAGTTTAAAAACAACACCTCTGTCTTTACGAAACCTGCATTCTAATGAGGAATGGGGACAGATTATAAACAAAGAGATATATGAAACAGGTTAAGAAGAAAATGACTATGGAAATGGAATGCTATTTCATGCCAGGTGGTCAGGCAAAGCTGCTTTGGTGAGCTGATATTTGTAGAGAAATCCAACTAGGGTTTCCTGGTCCACGTTCCCTCAGCACTTACCGCTTATGTACATCTAATGGCTTCTTTACTGCAGCAATTGGTACTCTCACCTGTGGGTATTCTCTGGCTAACAGAGTGTGCTAGCTCTACACGTAGGTTAGCCCAGGGGTGCTAGGGAGATAACATCTACAGAAGTAATCTTCTAGTAATGATGGATGAGAGAGGAGGTAGATAATGTCCCGCTTTTTGATCCACATGTCTCTCAGAGGCCTCAAGGGGTTCAGGGACTTACACAAACTGAATTGCTTTTCTCCACGTTTCTGTTCAAATAATTCATCTATCTGTTCTTGGGACCACTTCCCAAATATAATACTTGCTCTGAAATCTGTGTCTTGATGTTTTCTGTGGAGGGACCCTGATATAATATAGAAGTTAGCCATTTAGATATCTGAGGGCAGATAATTCCAGGTTGCAAGAACAGCACTTTCAAAGGCTCATTGTCTTTATCATGATTACCAATTTTAATATAATCAAAAATTTCAACAAAATCTTTTCCTTTTGGTTTGTGATTCTTAAGCCTTGTTTGGAATTCTTTCTTTTCTTTTTTTAGCATCTTTATTGGAGTATAATTGCTTTGCAATAGTGTGTTAGTTTCTGCTTTAAAACAAAGTGAATTAGTTCTACATATACATATGTCCCCATATCTCTTCCTCTTGCATCTCCCTCCCTCCAACCCTCTCTATCCCACCCCTCTAGGTGGTCACAAAGCATCAAGCTGATCTCCCTGTGCTATGCATCTGCTTCCCACTAGATATTTATTTTACATTTGGTAGTGTTTATATGCCCATGCCACTCTCTCACTTTGCCACAGCCTACCCTTCCCTCTGCCCATATCCTCAAGTCCATTCTCTAGTAGGTCTGTGTCTTTATTCCCATCTTGCCCCTAGGTTCTTCATGACCACTGTTTTTTTTTTTTTTTGATTCCATATATAAGTGTTAGCATATGGTATTTGTTTTTCTCTTTCTGACTTACTTCACTCTGTATGACAGACTCTAGGTCCATCCACCTCACTACAAATAACTCAATTTCATTTCTCTTTACGGCTGAGTAATATTCCATTGTTATATATGTGTCACATCTTCTTTAACCATTCATCTGTTCATGGACATTTAGGTTGCTTCTATGTCCTGGCTATTGAAAATAGAGCTGCAGTGAACATTTTGATACATGACTCTGTTTGAATTATGGTTTTCTCAGGGTATATGCCAGGTAGTGGGATTGCTGGGTCGTATGGTACCTCTACTTTTAGATTTTTAAGTAACCTCCATACTCTTCTACATGGTGGCTGTATCAATTTACATTCAAACCAACAATGCAAAAGGGATCCCTTTTCTCCACACTCTCTCCAGCATTTATTCTTTGTAGATTTTTTGATGATGGCCATTCTGACCGGTGTGAGATGATATCATATTGTAGTTTTGATTTGCATTTATCTAATGACTAATGATGTTGAGCATTCTTTCATGTGTTTGTTGACAATCTGTATATCTTTGGAGAAATGTCTATTTAGGTCTTCTTCCCATTTTTGGATTGGGTTGTTTGTTTTTTTGATATTGAGCTGCATGTGCTGCTTGTAGATTTTGGAGATTAATCCTTTGCCATTTGCTTCATTTGCAAATATTTTCTCCCATTCTGAGGGTTGTCATTCCATCTTATTTACGGTTTCCTTTGCTGTACAAAAGCTTTTAAGTTTCATTAGGTCCCATTTGTTTATTTTTGTTTTTATTTCCATTTCTCTAGGAGGTGGGTAAAAAAGGATCTTGCTGTGATTTATGTCATAGAGTGTTCTGCCTATGTTTTCCTCTAAGAGTTTGATAGTGTCTGGTGTTACATTTAGATATTTAAACCATTTTGAGTTTATTTTTGTTTATGGTGTTAGGGAGTGTTGTAATTTCATTCTTTTACATGTACCTTTCCAGTTTTCCCAGCACCACTTATTGAAGAGGCTGTCTTTTCTCCACTGTATATTCTTGCCTCCTTTATCAAAGATAAGGTGACCATTTGTGCATGAGTTTATCTCTAGGCTTTCTATCCTGTTTCATTGTTCTATGTTTCTGTTTTTGTACCAGTATCATACTGTCTTGATTACTGTAGCTTTGTAGTACAGTCTGAAGTCAGGGAGCCTGATTACTCCAGCTCCATTTTTGTTTCTCAAGATTGCTTTGGCTATTTGGGGTCTTTTTTGTTTCCATACAAATTGTGAAAATTTTTGTTCTAGTTCTCTGAAAAAATGCCAGTAGTTGTTTGATAGGGATTGCATTGAATCTGTAGATTGCTCTGCATAGTATAGTCATTTTCACAATGTTGATTCTTCCAATCCAAGAACAGGGTATTCATCATGGATATGGTATCCAACTATTTGTAACATTTTTAATTTCTTTTATCACTCTCATAATTTTCTGCATACAGGTCTTTTGTCTCCTTAGGTAGGTTTATTCCTAGATATTTTATTATTTTTGTTGCAGTGGTAAATGGGAGTGTTTTCTTAATTTCACTTTCAGATTTTTCATCATTAGTGTATAGGAATGCAAGAAATTTCTGTACATTAACTTTGTACCCTGCTACTTTACCAAATTCATTGATTAGCTCTCATAGGTTTCTGGTAGCACCTTTAGGATTCTCTATGAATAGTATCATGTCATCTGCAAACAGTGATATCTTTACTTCTTCTTTTCTGATTTGGATTTCTTTTATTTCTTTTTCTTCTCTGATTGCTATGGCTAAAACTTACAAAACTATGTTGAATAAGAGTGGTGAGAGTGGGCAATATTCTTTTGTTCCTGATCTTAGTGGAAATGGTTTCAGTTTTTCACCATTGATGACGATGTTGGCTGTGGGTTTGTCATATAGGGCCTTTATAGGTTGAGGAAATTTCCTTCTAAGCCTACTTTCTGCAGGCGTTTTATCATAAATCAGTGTTGAATTTTGTCAAAAGCTTTCTCTGCATCTATTGAGATGATCATATGGGTTTTCTCCTTCAATTTGTTAATATGGTGTATTACGTTGATTGTTTTGTGTATATTGAAGAATCCTTGCATTCCTGGAATAAACCCCACTTGATCATGATGTATGATGCTTTTAGTGTGCTGTTGGATTCTGTTTCCTAGTATTTTGTTGAGGATTTTTGCATCTATGTTCATCAGCGATATTGGCCTGTAGTTTTCTTTCTTTGTGACATCTTTGTCTGGTTTTGGTATCAGGGTGATGGTGGCCTCATAGAATGAGTTTGGGAGTGTTCCTCCCTCTGCTATATTGTGAAAGAGTTTGAGAATGATAGGTGTTAGTTCTTCTCTAAATGTTTGATAGAATTCACCTGTGAAGCCATCTGGTCCTGGGCTTTTGTTTGTTGAAAGATTTTTAATCACAGTTTCAATTTCAGTGCTTGTGATTGGTCTGTTCATATTTTCTATTTCTTCCTGGTTCAGTCTTGGCCGTTTGTGCATTTGTAAGAATTTGTCCATTTCTTCCAGGTTGTCCTTTTTATTGGCATAGTGTTGCTTGTGGTAATCTCTCATGATCCTTTGTATTTCTGCCGTGTCAGTTGTTACTTCTCCTTTTTCATTTCTAATACTATTGATTTGAGTCTTCTCCCTTTTTTTCTTGATGAGTCTAATGGTTTATCAATTTTGTTTATCTTCTCAAAGAACCAGCTTTTAGTTTTATTGATCTTTGCTATCGTTTTCTTCATTTCTTTTCATTTATTTCTGATCTGATCTTTATGATTTCTTTCCACCTGCTAACCTTGGGGTTTTTCTGGTTCTTCTTTCTCTAATTGCATTAGGTTTAAGCTTAGGTTGTTTTTTTGAGTTGTTTCTTGTTTCTTAAGGTAGGATTGTGTTGCTATAAACGTCCCTCTTAGAACTGCTTTTGCTGCATCCCATAGGTTTTGGGTCATCGTGTCTTGATTGTCATTTGTTTCTAGGTATTTTTTGACTTCCTCTTTGTTTTCTTCAGTGATCTCATGGTTTAGAAGTGGTGTATTGTTTAGCCTCCATGTGACTGTATTTTTTACAGAGTTTATCTTTTAATTGATATCTATTCTCATAGCATTGTGTTTGGAAAATATACTTGATACAATTTCAATTTTCTTAAATTTGCCAAGGCTTGATTTGTGACCCAGGGTATGATCTATCCTGAATAATGTTCCATGAGCACTTGTGAAGAAAGTGTATTCTGTTGTTTTTAGATGGAATGTCCTATAAATATAAATTAAGTCCATCTTTTTTAATGTATCATTTAAAGCTTGTGTTTCCTTATTTATTTTCATTTTCGATGATCTGTCCTTTGGTAAAAGTGGGGTGTTAAAGTTCCCTACTATGATTGTGTTATTGTCAATTTCCCCTTTTATGGCTGTTAGTATTTGCCTCATGTATTGAGGTGCTCCTATGTTGGGTGCCTAAGTATTTACAATTGTTATATCTTCTCTTGGCTTGATCCCTTGATCATTATCTGGTGTCCTTCTTTGTCTCTTTTAATCTGTTTTAAAGTCTATTTTGTGTGATATGAGAATTGCTACTCCAGCTTTTTTTGAATACCATTTGCATGGAATATCTTTGTCATGCTCTCACTCTCTGTCTGTATGTGTCCCTAGGTCTGAAGTGGGTCTCTTGTAGACAGCATATATATGGGTCTTGTTTTTGTATCCATTCAGCGAGTCTGTGTCTTTTGGTGGGAGCATTTAATCCATTTACATTTAAGGTAATTATCAATATGTATGTTCCTATTACAATTTTCTTAATAGTTTTGGGTTAATTATTTTAAGTCTTTTCCGTTTCTTGTGTTTTCTGCCTAGAGATTTTCCTTTAGCCTTTGTTGTAAAGCTGGTTTCGTGGTGCTGAATTCTCTTAGCTTTTGCTTGTCTGTAAAGATTTTAATTTCTCTGTCAAATCTGAATGAGATCCTTGCTGGGTAGAGTAATCTTGGTTGTGGGTTTTTCTCCTTCGTCACTTTAAATATGTCCTGCCAGTCCCTTCTGGCTTGCAGAGTTTCTGCTGAAAGATCAGCTTTTAACCTTATGGTGATTCCTTTGTGTGTTATTTGTTGTTTCTCCCTTGTTGCTTTTAATATGCTTTCTTTGTATTTAATTTTTTATAGTTTGATTAATATGTGCCTTTGTGTGTTTCTCCTTGGATTTATCCTGTATGGGACTCTCTGTGCTTCCTGGACTTGACTATTTCCTTTTTCATATTAGTGAAGTTTTCAGCTTTAATCTCTTCAAATATTTTCTCAGTCCCCTTCTTTTTCTCTTCTTCTTCTGGGACCCCTATAATTCGAATGTTCGTGTGTTTAATGTTGTCCCAGAGGTCTCTGAGAGTTTACTGAACTCTTTTCAATCTTTTTTCTTTATTCCACTCTGCAGTAGTTATTTCCACTATTTTATCTTCCCGGTCACTTATCTGTTCTTCTGCCTCAGTTATTCTGCTATTGATTCCTTCTGGAGAATTTTGAATTTCATTTATTGTGTTGTTCATCACTGTTTTTTTGCTCTTTACTTCTTCTAGGTCCTTGTTAAATGCTTCTTGTATTTTCTCCATTCTATTTCCAAGATTTTGGATCATCTTTAGTGTCATTATTCTGAAATCCTTTTCAGGTAGATGGCCTATTTCCTTTTCATTTCTTAGGTCTGGTGGGTTTTTTCCTTGCTCCTTCATCTGCTGTGTGTTTCTCTGTCTTCTCATTTTGCTTAACTTGCTGTGTTTGGGGTCCCTTTTTCACAGCCTGCAGGTTCGTAGTTCCTGACGTTTTTGTTTTCAATCCCTAGTGGCTAAGGTTTGTTCAGTGGGCTGTGTAGGCTTCTTGGTGGAGGTGACTAGTTTCTGTGTTGTGGTGGATGAGACTGGATCTTGTCTTTCTGGCGGAGAGGCCCATGTCTAATGGTGAGTTTGGGGTGTCTGTGGCCTTATTATGATTTTAGGCAGCCTCTCTGCTAGTGGATGGGGTTGTGTTCCTGTCTTGCTAGTTGTTTGTCATAGGGTATCCAGCACTGTAGCTTGTTGGTCATTGAGTGGAGCTGGGTCTTGTTGTTGAGATGAAGATCTCTGACAGATTTTCACCATTTTATATTACATGGAGCTGGGAGGTCTCTTGTGAACCAGTGTCCTGAATTTGGGTATCTCCCCTAGAGGAACAGCCCTGACACCTGGCTGGAGCACCAGAAGGCTGTCATCCACATGGCTCAGAATAAAAGGGAGAGAAAAAAGAAAGAAAAAAGAAGATAAAATAAAGTAAAATAACATAAAGTAAGATAAAATAAAATAAAGGTATTAAAATAAAAAATAATTATTAAAAAAATTTAAAGATAAAAAAACAGAAAGAAAGAAGAGAGCAACCAAACCAAGAAACAAATCCACCAATGATAACAAGTACTAAGAACTATACTAGAAAAAATAAATAAATAAATAATAACAGACAGACAGACCCCTAGGACAAATGGTAAAAGCAAAGCTATACAGACAAAATCACACGCAGAAGCATACACATACACACTCACAAAAAGAGAACAAGGGAAAGAAACATACATATCATTGTTCCTCAAGTCCAACTACTCAACTTGGGATGATTCCTTGTCTATTCAGGTATACCACAGATGTAGGGTACATCAAGTTGATTGTGGAGATTTAATCCACTGCTCCTGAGGCTGCTGGGAGTAATTTTCCTTTCTCTTTTTTGTTTGCCCAGCTCCTGTGGTTCAGCTTTGGATTTGGACCTGCGTCTGTTTGTAGGTCACCTGAGGACATCTGTTCTTCTCTCAGACAGGACAGGGTTAAAGGAGCAGCTGATTCAGGGGCTCTGGATCACTCAGGCTGGGAGGAGGGAGTGGTATGGATGCGGGGCAAGCCTGCGGCTGCAGAGGCTGGTGTGATGCTGCACCAGCCAGAGGTGCATCGTGTGTTCTCCTGGAGAAGTTGTCCCTGGAACATGGGACCCTAGTAGTGACGGGCTGCACAGGTTCCCAGGAGGGGAAGTATGTATAGTGACCTGTTCTTGTATGCAGGATTCTTGGTAGTTGTAGCAGCAGCCATAGCATCTCATGCCTGTCTCTGGGGTCTGTGCTGATAGCCATGGCTCACACCCACCTCTGGAGCTCCTTTAAGCGGCCCTCTTAATACCTTCTCCTCACGCACCAGGAAACAAAGAGGCAAAAAAAAGTCTCTTGCTTCTTTGGCAGCTCCAGACATTTTCCCAGACTCCCTCCCAGCTAGCTGTGGTGCACTTGCCCTTTCAGGCTGTGTTCATGCAGCCAAACCCAGTCCTCTCCCTGGGATCCGACCTCTGAAGCCGGAGCCTCAGCTCCCAGTCCCCACCTGTCTCTGCAGGTGAGCAGACAAGCCTCTTGCGCTGGTGAGTGCTGGTCAGCACTGGTCCTCTGTGCGGGAATCTTTCCGCTTTGCTCTCCACACCCTTGTTGCTGTGCTCTACCCCATGGCTCTGGAGCTTCCTCCACACCACCCCCTGTCTCTGCCGGTGAAGTGGCTTCCTAGTGTGTGGAAACCTTTCCTCCTTCACAGCTCCCTCCCACTGGTGCAGGTCCTGTCCCTATTCTTTTGTCTCTGTTTTTCCTTTTTTTCTTTTGCCCTACCAAGTACATGGAGAGTTTCTTGCCTTTTGGGAGGTCTGAGGTCTTCTGCCAGAGTTCAATAGGTGTTCTGTTGGAGTTGTTCCACATGTAGATGTATTTCTGATATATTTGTGGGGAGGAAGGTGATCTTCACATCTTACTCTTCCGCCATCTTGAAGCTCCTCCCCTGGAATTCTTTCTTATTCTGGTTTCATGATGATATTCTTCTATCAAAAACTGTATATTTTTATGGACTTCTCCAGTGGTGCAGTGGTTAAGAATCTGCCTGCCAATGCAGGGAACATCGGTTCAATCCCTGGTCCGGGAAGATCCCACATTCCGCAGAGCAACTAAGCCCATGCGCCACAACTACTATGCCTGTGCTCTAGAGCCTGTGAGCCACAACTACTGAGCCCATGTGCCATAACTACTGAAGCCCATACACCCTAGAGGCCGCACACTGCAACTACTGAAGCCCGCACCCTCTAGGGCCCGTGCTCCAGTACAAGAGAAGCCACCACAATGAGAGCCCCGTTTACCACAATGAAGAGTAGCCCCTGCTGGCCGCAGCTAGAGAAAGCCTGCATGCATCAATGAAGGCCGAACACAGCCAAAAAAATAAATAAAAATAAACCGCACATATTTAAAGTGTACAATTAAAAAAAAATAAAAACTGTAGATCTTTAAATTAGGTATTTGTGTTTAATGTGTCTTAAATGACCAATATAAAACTTTATGACCTATAGAACAAAAGGTCTGAGAATTGGTGAAAAGTCTATCCTTTTCCCACTTATCTGTAATATCATTTATCCCACTTATTATAATCATGTTTTCATTTGTACATAGATCATTTTCTAAGCTCTCTAATCTAGGGGTCAGAAAAAATTTTCTGTTAATGGGCTAGATAGGAAAAGTTATAGGATTTTGCGGCTCTTTAATACCTCTTACAACTATTCAACTCTGCCATTTAACAGGCAGGAAAGCAGGTAATATTTAAATAAATGAGTATGGCTGTGTTTCCTAAAAATCTTTATTTACAAAAACAGACAACAGACTAGATCTTGCACAAAGGCTGTAGTTTGCCGACCCCTGCTCTATCCTGTTCAAAGTGTTTGTCTATCTGTCAGTGCTAAATGGCTTGAATTATTATAGTTTTTAAGTGATGTTTTACATCTTCTAAGCCTAGCCCTACTTCAACTCATTTTGCTTTTTCTACAAAATATCTCATTATTCTTGGTACATTGCAGTTACATATAGCTTTTAAAATCAGCCTAATGATTGTACGAGAAACTGATTGGGTTTTGATTAGAATTCTGCAGATAAATTTGGCAAGAATTAACATTTTTATGAAATCAACTTTTCTTATCTGTGATTATGACATATTTTCTAGTTATTTAATCTTTGATGTATTTCAGTAAATGGCTATGATTTTCTGTGTAAGGTGTTGAAAATTTTAGTCAATTTTCCTTAGATAATTTGTATCTATATATATATATAAATTGCCACAGAAAATGACATATTTAAACATTATATTTTATTTTTTTGCTAGTATTTAAAAATGCTAAGTTTGGATTCTTGTCTGTGTATCTGGCAAAAAATGATTTATCCTACTAATTCTAATAATTTGTCTCTAAATCTTCTTTTTTTCTTTTAGGCAATCATTTACAATTAATGATACTTTTTGACTCTTTCCTTCCTTTTTTTCTATCTATTACTTGTTTTACTCTCCTTTTTATAAAAAAAATATTTTTTAATTTCTTTTAGTTTTTCATTATAAACCAAATAAGGTTAGTTTCCATGTTAGTACACACACATACTACTGTTTTTTTTTTTTTTTAAATCACATAAATGATGTACATCTATTTTCAACTCTGAATCTCTCTTGACTACTAATATAATTTAGAGATACAAGTTAAACTTCAAAGTAACAAGGCTTCAGTAACTTAGTCATACCTTAAGACAAATTTTTCTAGTGTTTTCATAGAGAATTTCAGGTTACACAGCTGGAATAATTACTTTACATTTTTTCATTTAATTTTTTTTCAGGTTTTATTAAGATATTATTTATATATAACACTGTTTAGATTTAATATGTACAACAAAATGATTTGACATATGAATATGTTGCAAAATGATTACCACAATAAATTTAGTTAACATCCATCAGCTAACATCGCTAACATTTTCCCCCTGTGATGAGAACTTTTACGATTTCCTCATTTAGTAAATTTCAAATATACAATACAGTATTGTTACATACAGTTATTATGCTATAACTTACAACTCCGAATTCATTTATCTTATGACTAGAAGTTTGTATCTTTTGACCACCTTCACCCAATTTCCCCACCTCCCACTCTCACCTCTGGCAACCACAATCGGATCTCTGTTCATACGTTTGGTTTTTTTTTGATTCTGCATATAAATGAAATCATATAGTATTTGTGTTTCTTTGTCTGACATTTCACATAGATTAATACCCTCGAGGTCTATCCATATTGTTGAAAATGGCAGGGTTTACTTCTATTTTATGGCTAAGTAGTATTCCATTGTATATATGGAATACTATTTTCTTTTCCATTTATACAGCAATGGACACTTAGGTTGTTTCCGTGTCTTGGTTATTGTAAAAGATGCTGCAATGAACATGAGGGTGCAGATATCCCTTTGGGATGATTTCATTTCCTCTGGATGTGTATCTAGAAATGGATTTCCTGGATCATATGGTACTTCTACTTTTAATTTTTTGAGGAACCTCCATAATGTTTTCCATAGTGACTGTACCAATTTACATTCTCACAGTGCACAAGGATTCCCTTACTCCACATTGTTGCTAACATTTATTATCTCTTGTCTTTTGGAGGATAGGAATTCTAACAGGTGTGAGGACATATCTCATTGTGGTTTTGATTTGCATTTTCCTAATGATTAGTGACATTGAGCACTTTTTCATGTACCTCTTGGTCATTTGATTATCTTATTTGGAAGGATGTCTATTGAGGTCCTTCGCTCATTTTTAATTGGATTATTAAATTGTATTATTATTATTGGATTTAATTGGGTTATTTAATTGGATTATTATTATTATCCTGTTGAGTTGTATGAGTTTCTTACAGTTTTTGAACATTAAGCCATTATCAGATGTGTGATTTGCAAATATTTTCTCTCATTGCCCTTTCATTTTATTGATTATTTCTTTGCTGTGCACCCAACATACAAAACTTCTGAGACGTAGCAAAAGCAGTTCTAACAGGGAAGTTTATAGCAATAAACATATATATCCAGAAAAAAGAAAGATCACAAATAAACAAATTAATTTTACACTTCAAAGAACTAGAAAAAAAAGAACAAACTAAGCCCAAAGTTGACAGAAGGAAGGAAAAAATGAAGATTAGAGTAGAAATAAATGAAATAGAGAACAGAAAAACAATAGAAACGATTAACAACACTAAGAGTTGCTTCTCTGAAAAGATAAACAAAATTGACAAATCTTTAGCTAGCATAACCAAAAAAAAAAAAGAAGAGAGATCCCAAATAAATAAAATTATAAATAAAAGAGGAGGCTTACAACTGATACCACAGAAATACAAAATATCATAAGAGACTACTAAGAACAACTATATGTCAATAAACTGAACACCAGGAGACATGGTTAAATTCCTAGAAATACATAGCTTATCAAGACAGAATTATAAAGAAAGAGAAAATCTGAACAGACCAATAATGAATAAGGTGATTGAATCAATAATAAAAAAAGCTTTCCAACAAAGAAAAGCCAGGACCACGTGGCTTCACCAGTGAATTTTACCAAAAATTTAAAGAAGAATAAATGCCAATTCTTCTCAGAGCTTCCAAAAATTTGAAGAGGACAGAATGCTCAAAATCATTTTACAAGGCAAGCATTACCCTGATATCAACCTGTATGAGAACATTACAAGAAAAGAAAGCTACAGGTCAACATCTTTGATGAATATAGATGCAAACATTCTCAACAAAATACTAGCAAACTGAATTCAACAACACATTAAAAGGATCATACATCATGATCAAGTGAAATTCCCCCCTGGGATGCAAGAATGTTCAACATAAAAAGTTCAATAAATGAGATACCTCACATTAATAGGATAGAAGATAAAAATCATATGATCAACTCAATAAATACATAAAAAGCATTTGACAATATTCAACATCGATTCTTGAGAAAAACTCTTAACAAATTAAATACAGAAAGAACATACCTCAATATAATAAAAACATATATGATAAGCTCACAGCTAACTTCATACTCAATAGCAAAAGCTTTGAAAGCTTTTCCTCTAAGATCAGGAAAAAGACAAGTGTGCTCACTTGTACTACTGAATTTCAATATAAAACTGGAAGTCCTAGCCAGGGCAGTCAAGCAAGAAAAAGCAAAAAAATCATCAGAATTGGAAAGGAAGAAGTGAAATTGTCTCTACTTGCAGATGACATGATTTTATGTAAAGAAAATCCTAAAGACTCCATCAAAAAATCTATTATATCTAATCAGAAAATTCAGTAAAGTTGCAGGATACAAAAATCAACATACAAAAATCAGTAGCATTTCTATACACTAATGACAAATTATCTGAAAAAGAAATAACAACAATAACCCCATTTATGGTAATACCAATATCAATAAAATACTTAGGAATAAATTTAACCAATGACATGAAAGGTCTCTACACTGAGAACTATAAGACACTGATAAAAGAAATTGAAGAAGAAACAAGTAAATTGAAAGATATCCTGTGTTTGTGTATTGGAAGAATTAATATTGTTAAAATGTCCATACTACCCAAAGCCATCTATAGATTCAATGCAATTTCAATCAATATTCCAGGGGCATTTTTTACTTAAGCTAACACACAAAATCTACTGCTACATATAGATCATTACCCTCTGAAAAATATCTGGAAACTAGATGATCTACTTCTCCTTATCAAAGGATAAAAGCTCCATGTCAAGATGGGTAGGGAAGTCAAAGACACAGTCTCACGAAAACCCCATCCCTGGTACAGGAACACACAACAGGAAGGGATCTCACCAGACACATCAGGCACCCCAACTGCTGGGATCTGCATCAGAGAGATGTTTGCCTTAAGAAACCAATAGAGCTGATGTCCAAGGGACACAGTGTGCTATAGGAAACTGAGATTCCCCTTTTAAAGGGCTCATGTGTAGTCTCACTTGCCCATAAACCCAGCATAAAAAGAGCAATTTGAAAAACACCTAGACAATAGGTAAAGGATACTCATTTGCTGATCTAAAAGCATCTGCTGAAGAGGTATGGGACAATTGAAACACTCCCTGGAGAATGAGAAGCTGGTTTATGCCATGATTGCACTCTCCACCTACGCTCTTAGAACAGGCGGGAAGTAAAGCTTAAAGGTGGTACCCTCCCACCACCTTGCTAATACAGGCAGAGCAATTGACCATGACACTAGCCCACTACTTTGCTCATGCCAGGCAAGCCCAGGTAAGACATCTTTCCTACTGCATTGCTGAAACCTGTTGGTATGCACACTCAAGACATTTTCCTGGTGAGCACACCCATGCCCTGTACTCTCCAGTTGCTTTGCTAATGCCAGCAGGTATGTGCAATCTACACAGGGGATTCCCCTTGATCTCCTGGCCCAAGTGGCCAAGGGGGCTGGCATTTTTGAGCTCTGTGGGACTGTAACAATCAAAAGGACAGTTCTTAGAATGCCCCAACCCCCACGGCACTGCATAGACAGCAGGCTGAAACACAACCCCAGGCTTCCTGTGAAAAAGATCTATTTACTTAGCCTGAAGTTTCAGCCTGAGTGACAGACTTCACATTTCTCACACATCGAGGGGCTAAGGAAGCACTTTCAGGAAACATAAGCAGGGAGACAGCATCCATGTGTATGACTTTGGCTTCACTATAGCTCAACAAGAGCTCCTATAAGCTCTTATAAACATAAAAGGAATTAATACCCTTGTCTGGAGGCTTGATTATTGCAACTGTTGCCCAGGGGACACCTCTAGATTTCTTGAACTGGAGACCAGCAGGGATTACAATTGTGGCCCTACAGGATTGTATATATTTTCACACTTTAAACCTGCTGCCTGAGGATCTGGCTTCCAACTGCCTGAAACTAGATGCTAAATGAGTTTTCTCCTCTTAGAACACTGATAAGTTTGGGCACAGCCTCAACAATGGGGACACATCAAGAATAAACCAGGAGGTTTAGACAATCATAAAGGTTCAAGAAATAACCAACAGCTAGGACAAGGTTGAAAGAGAAATGTCATCACCTACACAAAGGCCATTCATTCAAGACTTAGAGAGGTAGATGTTTTGCCTAATATACAGAAACACACAGAGAGTCAAGCAAAATGAGGAAACTGAGAAATATGTTCCAAAGAAAAGAGCAAGTCAAAACTTCAGAAAAAAGACATCAATAATAGGAAAATAAGTAATCTACATGATAAAGAATCCAAAGTAATGGTCATAAAGATGTTCACTGAAGTTGGGAGAGAAATGAATGTACACAGTGAGCACTTCAACAAAGAAGAAAAAATAAGAAAGTACCAAACAGAAGTTACAGATCTGAAGAATACAATAACTGACTGAGAAATACACTAGAGGGGTTCAGAAACAGAATGGATGAAGCAGAAGAACAGATCAGTGAGTTGTAACACAAGACAATGGGACTCACCCAAATAGAACAGAAAAAAGAACCAAAAATAGATAATTAAATAAAGAGAACTTAAGAGACCTATGGGACAATATCTGGCAGAATAACATTTGCATCATAGGGTTCCAGAAAGAAAGGAGAGAGAGAAAGAAAGAGGCAAAAATATTATTTGAAGAAATAATGGATGAAAACTTTCCTAACCTAGGGAAGAAATAGACATTCAAGTCCAGGAACCCCAGAGAGTTCCAAATAAGATGAACCCAAAGAAATCCACACCAAGACAACTTATAATTAAAATGTTAAAAGTTAAAGATAAAAAAAAAAATTGTAAAAGCAGCAAGAAACCCCATAAGTCTATCTGAAGCTTTCTCAGCAGAAACGTTGAAGGCCAGAAGGGAGTTGCAAGATGTATTCAAAGAGCTGAAAGAAGAAAAACAAACAGCAACAGCCAAACATTTCTAACCAAGAACACAATATCTGGCAAGGTTATCATTAAGAACTGAAAGACAACTAAAAGTTTTCCAGAGAAGCAGAAGCTAGAGGAATTCTCATTACTAAACTGGCCTTAGAAAAAGTATTAATGGGATTTCTTCTTGTTGAAAAGAAATGACATTAGTTAATAACAAGAAAACTTATAAAAGTAAAAGCCCCATTGGAAAAGGTAAATATATTGTAAAGTTAGTGGATTAATCACTTTTAAAGCTACTATGAAGGTTAAAACACAAAAATAGTAATAAAACTAAAATATTTTAGTAAAACTAAAATAATTTGATAAGACAGACATAAAATAATAAGATGTATAATGTTACATCAAAAACATAAAATGTGGGTGAGGGGAGGAAGAATGTAGAATTTGGAATGTGTTCAAATTTAAGTTGCTATCAACCTAAAATATACTATTAAATACATTGAATGATGTATGTGACCATCATGGTAACCACAAAACAAAAACATATAGTAAATACACAAAAGAAAATGAGAAAGAAATTTAAACACAAAAGAAAGTCATCAAACTACAAGGGATGAGACAAAGAGAAGAAAAAAGGGACAGAGAAGAACTGCAAAAATAACCATAAAACAATTAACAAAATGGAAGTAACTATATACATGTCAATAATCACTTTAAATGTAAAGGGAATATATTTGTGTGTATATATATATTCAATTTCCTTTATCCATTTATCTGTTATCAACACTTAGGTTGCTTCCATATCTTGACTACTATAAATAATACTGCTAGGAATATTGTGGTGCATATATCTTTTCAAATTAGTGTTTTCATTTTCTTCAGATATATACCCCTGAGTGAAATTGATGGATCATTTGAAAGTTTTACTTTTAGTTTTTGAGGAACCTCCATACTGTCTTCCATAGTTCCTGCACCAATTTACATATCCACAAACAATGTACTAGGGCTCCTTTTTCTCCACATCCTCGTCAACATTTGTTATTTGTAAACTTTTTGATGATAGCCATTCTGACAGGTGTGAGGTGATATCTCATTGTTTTAGAATTACATTTCTTTGATTATTAGTGAAGTTGAGCATCTCTTCGTGTGCTTGATGGCCACCTGTATATCTTGAAAAAAATGTCTATTCAAGTCTTCTGCCTAATTCTTAATCAGGTTGTCTGATTACTCAGCCATAAGAAAGAATGAAATTCTGTCATTTGCAAACAACATGGATGAATCTAGAGGCTATTATGCTTCATGAACTAAGTCAGACAGCAAAATATAAACAGTGTATGTTTTAACTTATATGTGGAATCTAAAAAGAAATTAAAAAAAAGAATGATGTGACAAAACAGAAACAGACTCACAGATATAAAGAATAAACTAGTGGTTACCAGAGGGGAGAGGGATGTGGGGAGGGGAAAGAATGAAATAGAGACTAAAATGACAATAGAAAAGATTAATGAAACCTAGAGCTTTCACTTTGAAATGATAAACAAAATTGACAAACCTTTAGCTAGACTTACTGAGAAAAGGTAGAGGGATTTCTTAAATAAAATCAAAAATAAAAAAGCAGATATTACAACTTACCTCACAAAAGATCTTAAGAAAGTACTATGAACAATTATCTAGCAACAACTTGAACAATCTAGAAGAAATGGATAAATTCCTAGAAATATACAATCTTCCAGACTGAATCATGAAGAAATAGAAAACCTGAATAGACTGATTACTATTAAGTAGATTCAATCAGTAATCAAAACCTCCTAAAAAGCAAAAGTTCAGGATCAGATGCCTTCACTGGTGAACCCTACTGAACATTCAAAGAAGATTTAATACCTGTCCTTAAACTCTTCCAAAAAATTGCAGAAGATGGAACATTGTCAAATTCTTTTTAAAAGGCCAGAATTACCCTCATACCAACACCAGACAAGGACACCACAAAAAAAGAAAATTACATGCCAATATCCCAGCTGAGCACAGATGCAAAAATCCTCAACAAATTATTCATAAACAAAATAAAACAATATCTTAAAAGGATCCTACACCATGATCAAGTAGGATTTATTCCAGGGATGTAAGGATAGTTCAATATCCACAAATCAAAATGATACACCACATTAACAAAATGGAAGACAAATACCATATGATCAGCACAATAGATGCAGAAAAACATTTGACTTAATATGACATTCATTTATGATAAAAACTCCGAACAAAGTGGGTATAGATGTACCTGAACATAATAAAGACTACACATCACAAATCCACCAATAGTATCATACTCAATGATAAAAAGCTAAAGGCTTTTCATCTAAGAACAGGAAAAAGATGAGGATGCTCACTTGTCCCACTTTTATTCAACACAGTATTGGTGGTCCTAGCCAGAGCAATTGCACAGAAAATAAATAAAAGTCATACAAATTGGAAAGGAAGAGGTAAAAGTGTTTGCAAATGACATGATACTATATATAGAAAAAGCTAAAGACTCCACCTTAAAACTGTTAGAACTAATAAATGAATTCAGTAAAGTTGCAGGACACAAAATTAATATACAAATCTGCTGCATTTCTATACACTAAAATGAACTAACAAGAGAGAGGCATGGATATATATACACTACCAAATGTAGGGTAGATAGCTAGTGGGAAGCAGCTACATAGCACAGGGAGATCAGCTCGGTGCTTTGTGACCACCTGGAAGGGTGGGATAGGGAGGGTGGGAGGGAGGGAGATGCAAGATGGAATAGATATGGGAGCATATGTATATGTATAACTGATTCACTTTGTTATAAAGCAGAAACTAACACACCATTGTAAAGCAATTATACTCTAATAAAGATGTAAAAAGAAAAAATTAAAGTGGTTACAGGAAAATGTTAGGATTTTTCAAATCCATGCAATGACTACATGGATGTTTGTTATCACTAAATGCTCTATGTCATTATTTGTTAATAAAGAGATGTTTTCCAAACTTCAAAAAAAAATAGAAAGAGAAATCAAGAGAACAATCCCACTTACAATCCCTTCAAAAAGAATTAAATATCTAGGAGTAAATTTAACCAAAAATATGAATGAACTATATACTGAAAACTATATGACATTGGTAAAAGAAATTGAGGGGGCTTCCCTGGTGGTGCAGTTGTTGAGAGTCCACCTGCCAATGCAGGGGGCACAGGTTTGTGCCCTGGTCTGGGAAGATCCCACGTGCCGTGGAGTGGCTGGGCCTGTGAGCCATGGCCACTGAGCCTGCACGTCCAGAGCCTGTACTCTGCAATGGGAGAGGCCACAACAGTGAGAGGCCCGTGTACCATTAAAAAAAAAAAAAAAAAATTTGAGGAAGCTACATATAAAGAAAGATATTCCATGCTTATTAAATGGAAGATTTATTACTGTTAAAGTGTTCATAGTACTCAAAGAAATCTACAGACTCAATCCAATCCATATCAAAATTCCAACAGCATTTTTCATAGAACTAAAACAAGTAATTTTAAGATTTGTATGATACCACAAAACACCCTGAATAGCCAAAACAGTCTTGAGAAAGAAGAACAAAGCCAGAAGTATCATGCTCCCTGCTTTCAGTTTATACTAAAAACCTATAGTAATCAAAGCAGTATGGTAATGGCATAAAAATTGATATATGGACAAATGGAACATAATAGACAGCCTAGAAGAGCCCATACTTATGTGGTCAATTAATTTATGACAAAGGAGCCAAGAATATACTATGGGGGAAGGACAGTATCTTTAATAAATGATGTGGGGAAACTGGACAGCTACATTGAAGAGAATGAAACTGGACCACTACCTTAAACCATATACCAAAATTTACTCAAAATGGATTAAAGACTTGAATGTAAGACATGAAACCATAAAACTCCTAGAAGAAAACATTGCCTTTAAGTTCTGTGACACAGTTCTTAGCAATTTTTTTTTTTTTTGGCTCTGACTCCAAAGACAAAGGAAACCAAAGCAAATAAAGAGGGACTAAGTCAAATGAAAAAGTGTGCACATAGCAAAGGAAACCATCAACAAAACGAAAAGGTAATCTATTGAATGGGAAAGATATTTGCAAATCATATATTTGGTAAGGGGTTAATATCCAAAATATACAAAGAACTCATACAACTCAATAACAAAAAACAAACAACCTGATTAAAACATATGTAGAAGATCTGAATAGACATTTTTCCAAAGAAGACATTCAGATGGCCAACAGATACATGAAAAGACATTCACCATCACTAATCAAAAGGAAAAAGCTATCTAAACCACAATGAGATATCACCTTACACCTGTCAGAATGGCTTTTATCAAAATGGCAAGCATTAGTGAGGATGTGGCAAAAAGGGAACCCTTGTACACTGTTGGTGGGACTATAAATTGGTGCAGTCACTAAGGAAAACAGTTATGGAGGTTCCTCAGAAAATTAAAAATTGAACCACCGTACAATCCAGAAATTTCACTACTGCATACTTACCAAACAGAAAAAAACAAGTAATTTGAAAAGATATATGGACTCCTATGTCCATTGTAGTATTCTTTATAACAGTCAGGATATATAAACAACCTGTGTGTCCATGTTAGATGAATGGATAAAAAATAAGTGTTATGTGGTAATGTGAATACTATTCAGTCATAAAAAAGGATAAAATCATGACACTTATGACAACATTGTTATACTTTGTATTATCCTCAGTGAAGTTAGACAAAGACAATTTCCATATGATTTCACCTATATGTGGAATCTGAAAAACAAAATAAACAAAACAAAACAAAATCCAGACTCATAGATACAGAGAACAGATTGGTGATTGTCAAAAGGGGGGGGGTGGGGGGAGTTGGGGATGCAAAATGGGTAAAGGGATCAAGAAATACAGACTTCCAGTTAAAAAAAATGAATGTCATAGGGTTGTAAAGTACAGCATATGAAATATAAGCCATAATATTGAATTAACTTTGGTGATAAATGTTAACTAGACTTATTGTGGTGATAATTTCACATTGTATACAAATGTTGAGTGATTATGTTGTATACCTGAAAATAATATAATGTATGTCAATTATACCTCAACAAAAATATTTTTAAAAATGACAGTCTGTGGTTCACTATTTGTTTGTTTGTATTTTTTTCTTTTTTGGTTGCGATGCGTGGCTTGTGGGATTTATTTCCCCGACTAGGGATTGAACCCAGGCTGTCGGCAGTGAGAGGGTGAAGTCCCAACCAGTGGACCACCAGGGAATTACCTGTGGTTCATTGTTTGATGTGACATTTGCTATAGGCTTGTAGTAAATATACTTCACCAGTTTATGGAAATTCCTCTCATTTGGAAATTAGTCTTCCTAATAGTTCTTTTTTCAAAAATTACAAATAAATAATAATTTTTGCTGAATATTTATGTACCTATTTAAATGAAAAATCATATTTTTTCTTCTTTTATCAGTTAAGGTGTTACTTACATTAAGTGTTTAATCTTTAGGTAAATCTGTGCCTTTGACCTGGTTCCTACATTTAGTTATATGTGATCTTGGGAAAGTTTCTTAATCTCTCCGATAATCAGCTTTATCATCTGTAAATTAGGGATAATATAAAAACTTTGCTGTACTATTGTGAGGTACAAATTACATTGCATATAAAATCTCTAAAACTTAGAAATTTCTAATTCAATAAAAATTAGCTCACTTTCTTTCATACCTTGTTGATGACTTATAAACCCCTGAAGTAAAAATCTATTTAAAATATTTTGATGGCTTCATGCTAAGCAAGTATTTACTATATTCTGTTTTGTTAGATAAATCCCAAAAGAAACTAAAAGGAAAAAAATAACACAACAAAGAGCATCTGCTACAGCCCTTGGCCATAAAATGAAATTAATCAGGATGCTACTGATGTAAATGAATCATACAAATGATAAAACAAAAGATTTCAAATAGAAAAAAATCTTGAATGACTTATCTATAGTGAAAGCTTAAATACTCCTCAAACATATTTGATATTGATGTATCATGCCAATAAAGAAAAGCTATGCAAAAGCTGTATTGCAGATGGATGGGTTACAAGAAAAAGAACTCACTGGACTTTTCTATCAGCCCACTTATATTTTTCTCAGCAGTGAACAATGAAAATAATCAGGTGTCTTATTTTCTGTTGCAAATCAAGTATGATTTTTGGCTTTTTACATACTGTTTATAGAAGACAGATTTTCAAGCATCATGTTCAATATTTGTCTTTTTCTTTTATCTTGCTGAAATGAGTGGAAATCACTTATAGTGTCCTATCATTTTTTTAAGAAATTTCTTCTGCTTTTAGAGTGAGTAAAATTTTAGGCAGACAGAGGAATTTGTTTTCTTGATCCACAGCACATAATCCTGCCCATATAGAAACATTCTATGTATATCCATTGTGCCTAAAATCCCAGGGTGCAAATTTGTATTGTTTTCATCATATTGAGAGTTCTAAGCTTAAAATAGTGACTTTCATTGGCATGGTTTTAGTTATTGAGTACATTATTTACATTGTTTTCTAAATCCTCATTCTGAGTTGTATCAGTAATTAAAAAAAAATCACCATCAAGGAAAAAACCCTTTTTTTGTCATAAACTTTCTTACATTTAAATCCTTTTTCCACTTTGCAGTAATAAACCTTTGTGCTGCACTGTC
Source organism: Phocoena sinus (assembly GCF_008692025.1). Classification (NCBI taxonomy): domain Eukaryota; kingdom Metazoa; phylum Chordata; class Mammalia; order Artiodactyla; family Phocoenidae; genus Phocoena; species Phocoena sinus. The sequence continues at coordinate 37,208,222 of NC_045770.1, read as the reverse complement.
ATTAAAGGACATTCAGGAAAGACTAATTTGAATCCCGTGGTTGAGTTAGTCAACATTGTATGTCTTTGTTTTTCATTTCTCTTTTGGCCTCCTGCTTCTATGTATGAAGTCATTTGTGCTCAGAGATCAGGACTATTTATACATTTGTACAGAATACCATAGGAGGATTATTTAAAAATCATAACATGCTTTGTGCTTTTATTTCTTTCAAAAAGGAATGAATGTAGACAATATAAATACAAATAGAAACCTATTGATCCATTTCCTTAGTTTGCTATATAGCACATGCTTTTCATGCTTTGTAATTTCAAATTAATTTAGATCAGATTCTTGTATTTTATAAACCACTGAATTGAATCTCTTTATACCACTGTCAATTATTTCATATGAACAAATTTGCTTAATGCGTACATTTTTCATTTCTGTGCTAAAGGCATTTGATTGAACTTTGGTGTCTTCAGCTGTCAAAAAAGCCAGAATGAAACATTAGAAGGAAGACTGAATGGGTTTTCTTTCATTACCTCTGCAAAGGACTCATCTTTTTTATTTATATGACTGTTCTAACTATGGTAGAATTTTATGATAAGGAAAAATAAATTGTACCCTAAGGTAATATTCCCATTTTGATGGATTATAAAACATGTTAAAATTGGTCATTACACACTATAATTCTTCATGGTTTCAAACCCTGTTAGTATATATTTTTTTGAATTATAAAAAATAGAGATCAATTTAGTTGGTGCTATTAATTGGCAATGCATCTAGGCTACAGCATTGTAAAATGACAGCACCAGGTATCAGGGTTCATGTATCTGCACTCCTGTTGTTTTGAATGAAAACAGCCTTGCCTCCTATGGCATAGACAGGTGAGAATGACAATTGGACCTGAATCAGTGCAATATGTTTGAGGCTTGAAGAAAACCTGAATTCATATTTCACAGAAAATTACCATTATACCCTAAGAAAAAAAGCAGACATTCTTTTTAAAATTGCTTATAAAATAATTGAAGTGTGAGGGTAAAATATGGTCACATATGAAACAAAATTTCAGGGAACAAAATGAGCGATGGTCTTAAACAGCAGAATAAAGCTTGGATTTTTGGAAAATATGTTGATCTAGCTTTTCCACAGATTTCTCATCAGTCTTCTAACAGTACAACATTCCCAATATAAAATTCTTTGCTTATAATTTCACTACTCGTTGGTCATTCAGACTTCCAATGTGCTAGACAGAGTCACATTTGGTTTCCTACTTAATCCACTTAAATTGTCAAGTAAGGATTATAATCACCATTTTATAAACATGGGAAGTAAATTTTACAGTTTATCAATTTGTCCTAAACCAAGTTACTAATATGTAGCAGAGCTGGAACCTGAACTTTCATTTATTCTGACTCTAAATCCTTTAGTCTTTTATTTTCCTGCTTTTCCACTTTGCTTTTACTTTTCTTGTCCTGCTGTTAATATGCAAAACACTTAGTAAACATTTCTAAATGTAAATAAAGCCTGAATAAACAAATAAAATGATAAACTTAAATACTTAATAATTAAGAATAATAAATATTATAAGGTAAAGGCAAAGCTAATCTAAAAACAAGCAGCATCAGATGTAATCTGGTAAAATATTCAAACTGATAGATAAGAGATCTCACAAGTACAAATCCACTTTAGACACAAAAAAACAAACAAAATTCATCCTTTGACCACTCCTCAATAACATTAAATGTTACCAGGGGACAAAAGAAAAAGGAACATAGAGCTGTTTAGGAAAAAGACTATAACTTAAGATTTCTCACTTTTTGTTAATGCAAGAAGACAACAGAAAGATGTTCTTACTTTTTTTTTTTTTTTTTTTTTTTTTTGCGGTACATGGGCCTCTCACTGTTGTGGCCTCTCCCGTTGCGGTGCACAGGCTCCGGACGCGCAGACTCAGCAGCCACGGCTCACGGGCGTAGCTGCTCCGTGGCATGTGGGATGTTTCCGGACCGGGGCACAAACCCATGTCCTCTGCATCAGCAGGCGGACTCTCAACCACTGCGCCACCAGGGAAGCCCAAGATGTTCTTACTTTAATGGGACTAAAACAAAAAAAAACCTTAATGTGAGGACAAATATTACTGTTGTATACTAGTGTTTAAAAACACATGTAATAAAGATGTTTTTAAGAGTAATTTCTGCTTTCTACATTGAGAGCAGTGGTTTTCAAAGGTTATGGTTGTGATATACATTTAGTAGAGAAGTATTTAACATCCATGTAATAAAGACGATTTTAAGAGTGCTATATGAATGCTACTTTAAAAAGAGTGTTATTTAAGGGAATGGATGTGATAGCCATCCTGGAATGCAAATAGAGAATTGTTTAAAAACATATGTAATAAAGGTAATTATAATAGTGCTATGTGAAAAAAAAAAAAAAGAAATATTTAATGCCTACTAGAGGACAGGTACTAAGAGGATACCAGGGCAATGAGGTAATCAATTAAAAGAATAAGTACATTTGATTATTAAAATAATTTTCTTAAAAGTTCATAATGTGATAAAAAGGTAATGAAAGTGTTAGGATTCTAACTGCAGACTGCATCCACAGAAATTGGAAAGAAGTGGTTCATAAAAGCACTGATACCCATATTTTCCACCAAGGTAGTAAAAATTAAATAACTTGTTACTCATTTCAATAGTTAACTTAATATAAAAAGAAAATGAGAAAACTTTATAGCACAGTGGAGTGAAACAGCATGTACTTTGGAATTTCTCAATCCAAGACTTGAATCCTTTTTCAAACACTTTCGGATTCTGTTATCTTTTGCAAGTTAGACACTCAAGGGCTCACTGCCCACATCTGTAAAAGACAGACAATAATGCCTATTTTACTATATTATTTTGAGGATGTTATACGTAAAGTTCCAAGTGTAGTGCTTGGCACATTTAATTTATATGAAAACTTCTTCTCTATCCCTTTATTTTATTCACATAGATCAAATAATTTCTTAGTAGGATTATGTTGCATATTTTATTTGACAGAAATATTTCCCACATATATTTTCTGGTTACTACTACAACATGAAAGTTATATTTTCTCTTGTTTCCAGCCACTTCAATGGCTCATAATATCACTTTAATGGTTTCATTTAAATTTTTATTTTGTTTTCTTTGCAAATAATGATAATTTGTCTCTTTATTTTGATTTAAAATTTTACTGTTTTGTCCGGAATTGAAGAGTGGTCTTAACTCATCATTTTACAATTAATGTAATGCTTACCATTTGATATGTGTGTGTGTGTATGTGTGTGTTTGTGTTTATAGACACATTCACATCAAGGATTCCACATTATAAATAGTTGTTGTGTTGCCTTAGACTCTTCTAGACTCTAACAATCTCTCAGATTTTCTTTGTTTTGAAGACCTTGACAGTTTTGAGGAGTAATGGCCAGGTATTTTGTAAACTTTTGCAATTTTGCTTTATTGGATATTTTACTTGTTATTAAATTGGGTTATGAGATATTTATATTATGCTTTGTACTATAATCCAATACTATGTCATTTATTTTCTTGATCAAATTGTTCCAGCTTTGGACATTGGGAGCTCTATCAGTTGGATCCTTGGTCTCTTTTACTCACATAATTTTGGTTTCTGAGTACTTCCTTACTTTCAGTCACTAAAAGATTCTCCCAGATTATCTTGTTTGTTCTTGTTCCAGCTCCAGAATCAGCCAGTTCTCCAAGAATCTCTGATTTCTTTTATTGGAGATAATATTAGAGACAAACATTCAAGTTTTGCGAGTGCAGTTGCTACTAGGATGTCATCACTTCTAGATCATATTAGCTGACAAACTATGGACATATATATACGTATACATATATCTATAAATATTTCTATATGTGTCCATCTGTATCTGCATTCAACTAATCATGAGTTCATACTGATGTCTCTAATTCTAATACAGTACTATATGGATCATTCAAGCTTCCCACTCTTACTTATCTGTAATCTCTCACTCCAACATGGCTCTCACCATCTGATATCTAATCACTTAATTACATCAGTGTCAATATACATTTATAGCAGTTTCAGAATTTTTAACCCTCACCCATGGGAAAAAACTTTACTAACTAAATGGAGTGCTTATGTACTGCTCATTTTGCCTTTGGTCTCACAAACGCCACTAATTTCAAAAGTTACCTAGATCAGCATCTTTTTCCCCCACCCCTGTTTAGTGAGGTTACTTCATATATTTATAATTCAGTTATGTTGTTTTGTAACATTCTGCATTCCATCCTGAGATCACCTGACCTCCTAAATGATTTCTTTTTAATTTGCATACATTAAGGGTCACTCTTTATCCTGTAAAGTTCTATGGGTTTTGAGTAATTTATTCAGCATCACAGTATTATACAGAGTAGTTTCACTGCCCTAAAAAAATCCCCTGTGCTTTATTTATTCAACCACCTTCTTCAAGCCATTGGCAACCAATGATCTGTTAACCAGCTCTACAGTTTTTCATTTGTTTCTGAATGTCATAAAATTAGAAACATATAATATGTAGCCTTTTTAGACCAGCTTCTTTAACCCAGTAATATACATCGGGGTTTATTTTTACCTTTATAGCTTGATGTCTTATTTCTTGTTAGTGCTGAACAAAATTCCACTGTATGGATCCACTACATTCTGTTTATACCACTCACCTATTAAAGGACATCTTGGTTGCTTCTAGTTTTCAGCTATTATGAATAAAGCTCTTATGAACATCCAACTGCAGATTTTTGTTTGCACTTAGGTTTACTAGTCATTTGGGTAATGACCTAGGAGTGTGATTTCTGAATTTTATGGTAAGGCTATATTTAGCTTTGTAAAAAACTGATAGACCGTCTTCCAAAATTACTACCATTTTGTATTCCCACCAGCAGTGAATGAGTTTCTGTTGTTCTGCATCCTTTCCATTAATTGATACTGTCAAGTTTTTGGATTTCAGCCATTTTACTGGGATGTGTAGTGGCAACTTACTGTTCTAATTTGCAATTGCCTAATGATTAATGTGCTCAGTTTTCTTTCATATACCTTTTTAGAAATCGTATTTTTCTCTTCTTCGGTGAGGTGTCTGTTCATACTTTTTGCCCTTTATTTTAATTAGATTTTTGTTCTCCTATTGTAGAGTTTTAATTCTTTGTATATTTTAGATACAAGTTCTTTATTAGACGTGCGTTGGCAAAATTTTTCTCCCAGTCTGTCTTATGAATTTAGTTTCCTATTGCTGCTATAACAAATCACCACAAACTGAGTTACTTAAGCAATACAAATTTATTCTCTTATTGTTCTTGACATCAGAATTTCTACAAATATGGTGTTGTCAAGGCTGTATTCCTCCTAGGGTTTCTAAGGGAGAATTCATTTCCTTCCTTTTTCTAGCTCCTAGAGGTTGCTTGCATTATTTGGCTCATGGCCCCACCCTCCATCTTCAAAGTCAGCAGCATGGAATTTTACGATCTCTCTCTCTGAGCCTGACTCTCCTTCCCTCATTTTATAAAAACCCTTGTGTTTACATTGGGACCCCCAGATAGTCCAGGATAATCTCCCCATCTCAAGATTCTTAATTATATCTGCAAAACCCCTTTCACCAAGTAAGGTAACATATTCACACAACTTATTCTTAATCGGGAGATTAGGATGTGGACATCTTTAGGTGACCATTATTTAGCATATCACACTTAGCTTTCAATTCTCTTAGCAGTGTATTTCTCAAAGAAAAATTTAAATAAAGTTCATTTTATCATTTTTTTTGATGGATTGTGCTTTTGATATGGTATCAAAAAATTCATCAAACCAAAGGTCACCTATATGCTTTCTTCTATAAGTTTAAAATTTTTCCATTTTCTATTTAGGTCTATTATCCATTTTTACTTAATATTTGTGAAGGGTGTAAGGTCTGAGTCAAGATTAATTATTTTGCGTAGGTATTCATTCTTTCTTGTTGCTACAACGAATTACCACAAACTCAGTGGGTTAAAACAACACAAATATATTTTCTTACAGTTTTTGAGTCAGAAGTCCAAAATGGGTTTTAGGGGCTGTGTTACTTCTGGAGGTTCTAGGAGAGAATCTTTTCCTTGTATTTCTAGCTTCAGAAGACACCTGCATTCCTTGGCCCATAGACACTTCCTCCATCTTCAAAACAACAACAAACATATTCAAATCTCTGCTTCTGTTACTTGCCATATCTTTCTCTCTGACCTTCACCCTCTTGGCTGTCTCATATAAAAGACCCTTGTGATTACTCAGCCTTATCTGGATAATCCAGGGTAATCTGTTTATGTCAAGATTCTTAATCACATCTGCAAAGTCCCTTTTATCATGTAAGGTAACATGTTCATAGGATCTGGGGTCAGGACATGAACATCTTTGAAGGACATTATTTTGTTTACCAGACATAGAAACAACCAATTTTTCTAACATCATTTGTTAAAAAACCTAATCCCTACTCTACACAATTGCCTGTACTCCTTTTTAACTGTCAGTTTAATATACTTATGTGGATTTATTTCTGGGCACTCTTTATGATTTATGTGTCTCTTCTTTCACTACTGACACCACATTGTCTTGATTACATAGCTTTAGAGTAAGTCTTAAAATCATGTATTGTGAATCCTTCAATTTTGTTCTTCAGTTTTGCATTGCCTATTCTCAGCTTTTTGTGTTTCCTTATACACTTTAAAATCAGTTTGATAATGTCTACAAATAGCTTGCTACAATTTTGTTTGAGGCTGTTTTGAATTTACATATAGAGTGGGAAGAATTGACATCTTAATAACTTGAGTCTTCCAATCTATGAACATGGATTATTTCTCCACTTATTAGATATTATTTGAATTTTCCATCAGAGTTTTGAAGGTTTTGGTGTTAGATACTGAAAATATTTTTTAGATTTGTACTGGAGTATCATTTTTTGGTGTTACTGTTCAATTTCAAATTGGGATTTGAATTTCAAATTCCAATTACTTATTACTGGAAAGCAATTAACTTTTGTGTTTTAAATTATAGACTTCCTGCAAATTTGTTTATTTTTTCCAGGAGGACTTTTACTTTTTTTCTTCATTTCTTGAGGATTTACTACATAAAAATCCATATGATCTGCAAATAAAAACTGCTTTATTTCTTCTTTCCTGTCTATACATACTTTATTTCCTTTTCTTATTTTATTGTACTACCTAGTACCTCCAGTACAATATTGAACAGGAGTGGTTGGAGAGTACACCTTTCCCTTGCTCTTAATCTTGATGAAAAAGCATTCAGTTTCTCACAACTCATTATGATATTAACTGTTGGATTTTTGTGGATGTTATTTATCAAGTTAAGGAAGTCTCTGTTTCTAATTTGTTCAGAGTTTTTAATCATAAATGAGTGTGACATTTTCTTCATCTATCAAGATGTTCATATAATTTTTCTTCTTTAGCTTATTAAGGAGGTTGATTACATTGATGTTTGAATATTGAAACAACATTGTATACATGAAGTAAGTCACACTTGGTTGAAATCTATAATTATTTGTATACATAGTTGGATTTAATTTACTAATATTTTGTTGAAGGTTTTCTCATCTATGTTCATAAAAATATCAATCTGTAATTCTTCTTTCTTGTAATTTCTTTGATTTTGGTAGTAGGGCAATGGTGGCCTCACAGAATGAGTCAGGAAGTGTTCCCTGTGCTTCTATTTTCTAGAACACATTCTGGAAAATTGGTGTCTTTTCTTTATTAAATGTTTGGTAGAATTCACCAGTGAAACCATCTGGGTCTGGTGCCTTTTCTTCCCTTTTTTTTGAAGGCTTTAATTATTGGTTCAGTTTCTTTAATTGATATAGGCCTATTCCACTGATTTATTTCTTCTTGGGTGAGTGTTGGTAGTGTCTTTTAAGAAATATGTCAATTTTTTTTCAGATATCAATATTTTGGGCAGAGGGTTAGTCATAGCATTCCCTTATTAGGGAATCAGTAGAAACGACCTCTCTTTCATTCCCTGTATTAGTAAATTGTACTGTCAATCTTTATTTCTTAGTTACTCTGGGTAGACAATTATCAATTTTTTTGATCTTTATAAATCAGTTTTTTTATTTTGTTGACTTTTCCCTATTGCTTTCTTAGTCTCAATTTCATTGATTTTTACTCTAATTTGTATTATTTCTTTTTCTTCTGCTTGCTTCAGGCTTACCTTGGTCCTCTTTCTTTAGTTTCCTAAGGTAGTTTCTTCTTTTCTAATGCATGCATTTAATTCTGTATATTTCTCTCAAAAAACTTTTTTTACTGCATCCCATAAAATTTGATAATCTGAATTAACATTTTACTTAGTTCATTACATTAAAAATTTTCTCTTCTTTAATCCATGAGTAATTTTGAAGTGTTATTTAATTGCCAAATGTTTAGGATTTTCCAGCTCTCTTTCTGTTATTAATTTATAGTTTATTCCATTCTATTTGACAACACACTTTGTATGTCTTTTCATTCTTTTAAATTTGCTAAGGTATGTTTTATGGTCCAGCACATAGTCTATCTTGGTGAGTTTTCTTTATGATATAAGAGAAAAATATATATTTTGCTGTTGTTGGGTGGAGTATTTTATACATGTCAGATCAAGTTGATTGATAGTGTTATTCAGTTCAACTGTATTCTTACTGAGTTTTGCCTGTTTGTTTTATCAATTACTTAAAGAGGAGTTCTTCCAACTGTAATACTGAGTATATATCTTCTTGTGGTTCTATTATTTTATTGCCTCACTTTTTTTTTTTTTTTTTGCGGTATGCAGGCCTCTCACTGTTGTGGCCTCTCCCGTTGCAGAGCACAGTCTCCAGATGTGCAGGCTCAGCGGCCATGGCTCACGGGCCCAGACACTCCGCAGCATGTGGGATCTTCCTGGACCAGGGCACGAACCCGTGTCCCCTGCATCGGCAGGCGGACTGTCAACAACTGCACCACCAGGGAAGCCCTGCCTCATATATTTTGATGCTATATTATTAGGTGTATACATATTAGGGATTGTTATATATTTTGGAGAATTGACCTTCATTATTATATAATTTCCTTTTTTACCTCTCAATTTTCCTTTTAGTAAAATTTGCTTTGTCTGAAATTAATATAGATCCACATTGATTTTCAGGTCTCCTAGCTTCTTCTTGTTTTAAGGATGGATATGATGACTTCCAAGCTCTTTATATATCAGGGCTGAAAGCAAAAATCAGAAAATGTAATTTAAACTTGAAGTGGCAGAAGCTTTCTCTAAAATTGCATGCTTGGTATAAAAATTTAAATTTTTTCTCTAGAATTATTCATTTTATGTAACTGTCAGTGACAACTTGAGTTTTACTTTATTTCTTTTAAAATCAATGCTTCTTCATAATGTGCTGCATGGTCTACCTGATGGGTCTGGTTATGAGATTGATTGCACCTATATCGGAGGATTAAGAGATGTGTCTGTACCCAAGTCTGTGTGTTTGACTAAAACCCAGATAATACTTAGTTTAGCAATCTTTGCTCTCAAACTCAATTTTCCTTGAGATGTTTTCATTACCACACATCCTCTCTTTTAACTAAATATTGGACAAATAATTGTGTGCTATTCTATGCTGCCTGATCACAGAGATTTTATGTCTTTAGTGAAGCTAAGCCACATAATGAGAGTGATATAGTTTGATAATTTTCAATCTCTTCCAGCTATTGTCATTTTTCTTTCCCTAGGCATGTGCTTGTTTGATTACTCAGCTGGGAATTGCTATGATCTAAGGCCTTCTTTTCTCTCCAACTTCACTTCTTTCTGCCTTTACCAATACCTTCTGTTTTCTTTCATACCCAACACTGTACAGGTACCCCAAATCACTCATTATTCTTGGCATACTATTCTCTTGCACCTCTTTAGAGCCTAACCATCCATGTTCCCTCTTTCCCATTCAGTTTTTCTAGTAAACCCTCATTCACCTCCTAAACACTACCTCCTTTTAGGAAGCTCTCCCAGATTCCTCCATACAAAGTGCATTTTATAGCACTATACCTTTAGCCCCCAATTTTATCCTTTATGTCAACTGTTTAAATATTTCTGTCTTACAAAATAATATGGGCTACTTGGGCACAAGAGTGGTATCTCTTACTTTTTCTTTCCCCTTTAATGCTTAGCACAGAGTCTGGAGCCTATAAGTGCTCAGCTCACATACATAAAAGTGAATGATAAATGATGAAATCAATAATTGGTAACTCTGACTTCTTTTAAAAAATATTATTATATAAGTTTTAGGTTTACAGCATCATAATTTGACATCTGTATACACTACAAAGTGATCACCTCCATAGGTCTTGTTGCCATCCATCACCATAAAGGTGACCCCTTCACTTATTTTGCCTATCCCTCAACCTCCTTCCCTTCTGGTTACCACTAATCTGATTTCTGTATCTATGAGTTTGTTTTTATTTTGCTTATTCATCAGTTTTTTTTATATTCCACATATGAGTGAAATCATATAATATTTGTCTTTCTCTATCAGTTATTCCACTTAACATAATACCTTCAAGGTCCATCCATGCTGTTGCAAAAGGCAGGATTTGCTTCTTTTTTATGGCTGAGTAATATTCCATTGTGTACTTATACCACATCTCCTTTATACATTCATCCGTCCATCAATGGACTCCTAGGTAGTTTCCATATTTTGAATATTGCAAATAAAACTGTAATGAACATAGAAGTGCATGTATATTTTGAAATAAGTGTTTCAGAGTTCTTCAGATAATACACAGAATTGGAGTACCTGGGTCAAATGGTAGTTCTATTCTTAAATTTCTGAAGAATCTCCATACTGATTTTCATAGTGGTTGCACCAACTCACAGTCCCACCAACAGTGTACCTGTGTTCCCTTTTCTCCACATCCTCTCCACCATTTGTTATTTCTTGTCATTTTGGTAATAACCATTCTGTCAGGTGTGAGATGATCCTTCATTGTGGTTGTCATTTGCATTTCTCTAATAATTAGTGATTCTGAACATCTTATCATGTGCCTGTTGGCTATATGTATGTTTTCTTTGGAAAAATGTCTATTCAGTTCCTCTACCCATTTTTTAACCAGTTGTTTGTTTTTTTTAATATTGAGTTGTATGCGTTCTTTATATATTTTGCATAGTAACTCATTATCAGATATATGATTTGCAAATAGTTTTTTCCCATTCAGTAGATTGCCTTTTCATTTTAATGATGATTTCCTTTGCTGCATAGAAGCCTTTTCATTTGATGTAGGTCCATTTGTTTATTTTTATTTTTGTTTCCCTTGCTTTTGTTTTCCTTCCCTTCCCTCCCCCACAAAAATGATGCTAAGACCAATGCCACTGAGGTTACCTCTTACATTTTTCTTAAGAATTTTATGATTTCAAGTCTCACATTTAAGTCTTTAGTCCATTTTGAGTTAATTTTTGTGTATGGTGTAAGATAGTGGTCTAGTTTCATTCTTTGCATGTGGTTGTCCAGTTTTTCTCCACATCATTTATTGAAGAGGCTCTCCTTTCCCCATTGTATGTTCTTGGCTCCTTTGTCAGAAATTAATTGTCTGTATATGCATAGGTTTATTTCTGGGCTCTCTATTCTGTTCTGTTAATCTCTGTGTCTGTTTTTGTGCCACTACTGTACTGTTTTGATTACTATAGCTTTACAGTATACTTTTTTTTTTTTGCGGTACGCGGGCCTCTCACTGTTGTGGCCTCTCCCGTTGCGGAGCACAGGCTCTGGATGCGCAAGCTCAGCGGCCATGGCTCACGGGCTCAGCCGCTCCGTGGCACGTGGGATCTTCCCAGACCGGGGCACGAACCCGCGTCCCCTGCATCGGCAGGCGGACTCTCAACCACTGCGCCACCAGGGAAGCCCCACTTTACAGTATACTTTGAAATCAGGGAGCATGATATCTCTTTCTTTGTTCTTCTTTTTCAAGATTGTTTTAGCTATTCAAGGTCTTTTGCATTTCCATACAAATTTTAGAATAATTTGTTCTATTTCTGTGAAATAAGCCATTGGAACTTTGATAGAAATTGAATTTAATCTGTAGATTGCTTTGGGTAGTATGGACATTTTAACAATATTAATTCTTCCAATCCATGACCATGGGATATCTTTCCACTTATTTGTGTCTTCTACAATTTCTTTCATATCTTAGAGTTTTCAGTGTATAGGATTTTCAGCTCCTTGAGTAGATTTATGCCTTGGTATTTTATTCTTTGTGATGAAATTGTAAATGGGTTTATTTTCTTGATTTTTCTTTCAGATTGTTTGTTATTAGTGCATAGAAATGCCACAAACTTCTGTGTATTGATTATGTATCTTGAAATTTTACTGAATTCATTTTTTAGTCCTAAAGTTTTTTTGGTGGCGTTGTTAGAGTTTTCTATTTATAATATCATGTCATGTGCAAATAGTGACATTTTACTTCTTACTTTCTGATTTGGATGACATTTATTTCTTTTTCTTTTATGATTCTCTGGTTAGGACTTCCAATCCTATGATGAATAAAAGTGGAGTGAGTGGGCATCCTTGTTTTCTTCCTGATCTTAGCAGAAAAGCTTTCAGCTTTTCACCATTGAGTATGATGTTACCTGTGTGTTTGTCATATGTGGCCTTTATTATAGTGAGGTGTATTCCCTTTATATTCACTTTGTTGAGAGTTTTTATCATAAGCAGATGTGGATTTTTAAAATGCTTTTTCTTAATCTATTGAGGTGACTGTATAATTTTTAATCTCATTTTGTTAATGTGATTTATCACATTGATTGGTTTGCTGATATTGAACCAGCCTTGTATCCCTGGAATGAATCTCATTTGATTGTGGTGTATAATTCTTTTTGTTTTTTTTTGGTGTATAATTCTTATAATGTATTGTTGAATTCAGTTGCTAATATTTTGTTGGATATTTTTATGTTTATCAAGGATATTGGCCCATAATTGTTTTTTTGTGTGTGTTGTGTACTTATCTGCTTTTGGTGTCAGTGTAACTCTGGCTTTAAAAATAATGTTTAGAAGGTTTTCCTACTCTTCAATATTTAGAAGAGTTTGAAAGAAGAATAGGTATTAAATCTTCTTTAAATGTTTTGTAGAATTCATCAGTGAAAGTTTCTGGTCTTTGGCTTTTGTTTGTTGGTAGATTTTTGATTATTGCCTCAATCTCATTCTTCTCAGATGTACACAAATTATTCTCCAGGATAGATTACATGTTAAGTCACAAAACTAGTCTCAATAAATTCAAGAAGATTGAAATTATATCAAGCATCTTCTCTGATCACAATGATATGAAACTAAACATCAATCACAAGAAAGAAGGGCAAAAACCACAACAATGTGAAGATGAAACAACATGCTACTGAAAACCAATTGGTCATGAAAGATGTCAAAGGATAAATTAAAAATTACCTAAAGACAAATGAAAATAGAACTGTCACATATCAAAATCTATGGGATACAGTAAAACTGTTTCTAAGATATAAGTTCATAGCAGTACAGGCTTACCGCAGGAAATAAGAAAAATCCCAAATAAACATTCTAACTTTATGCCCAGAGGATCTAAAAAAAGGAAGAATAAGAGAAGCCCAAAATTAATAAATGGAAGGAAATATTAAAGATCAGAGTGGAAATAAATGAAATAGAGACTAGAAAGAACAATGGAAAAGATCAATGAACTAAGGGCTGGTTCTTTGAAAAGATAAACAAACAATCCTTTAACTAGACTAACTAAAAGAAAAAGAGAGAGGCAGGACTCAAATAAATAAAATTAGAAATGAGGAGGAGAAAAGACAACTGAGACCCCAAAAATACAAAGGTTATAAGAGTCTATTATGAACAATTATTTGCCAGCAAATTGGACAACGTAGAAGAAATGGATACATTACTAGAAACATATAATCTTCCAAGACTGAATTATGAGGAAATAGAATGCTCAACATCACTAATTATTAGAGAAATGCAAGTCAAATCTACAATGAGGTATCACCTCACACTTGTCAGAATGACCATCATCAAAAAAATCTATAAACAATAAATTCTGGAGATGGTGTGGAGAAAAGGGAACATTCCTACACTGTTGATGGGAATGCAAGTTGGTAGAACCATTATGGAGAACAGTACGAAGTTTCCTTAAAAAACTACCATATAATCCAGCAATCCTTCTCCTGGGCATATATCTGGAGAAAACCATAATTTGAAAAGACACATGCACCCCAGTGTTAATTGCAGCACTATTTACAAGAGCCAAGATATGGAAGCAACCTAAATGTCCATCAACAGATGAATGGATAAAGAAGATGTGGTACAACCTTAATGTCCATCAACAGATGAATGGATAAAGAAGGTGTGGTACATATGTACAATGGACTATTACTCAGCAATAAAAAAGAACAAAATAATGCTATTTGCAGAAACATGGATGGACCTAGAGATTATCATACTAAGTGAAGTATGCCAGACAGAGACAGACAATATCATATGATATCACTTATCTGTGGAATCTAATAAAAAGTGATACAAATGAATTTATTTACAAACCAGAAACAGACTCACAGATCTCAAAATAAAACTTATGGTTACCAAAGGGGAAATGTGGGGGAAAGTGATAAATTAGGAGATTGTGATTAACATATACAGAGTACTATATACAAAATAGACAACTATTAAGGACCTGCAGTATAGCACAGGGAACTCTACTCAATATTCTGTAAGTCAACTATATTCCAATAAAAATTTTTTAAAAAAGGAAATCTAAATAGACTGATTACTTGTAACTCTGACTTCTTTTTTACTTCTGAATAATCATTCATTTGCAGCTGTACTTTCAAGTTTCATATAAACTCCTCTCTTTTCTCTTTTCTCTGCCTTTTAAACTTCAATTAAATTTTTTTGTAATATTAGAAATGTAGGATGCCTCATTTTTTATCTTCTTCACAAATTGTTTATCCTCATATATAAGCTAAAAGAGTTCACTTAGTTTAGATCAAATGTGGGTTTGGAGTCAGCGACACTAACCTCAAGTTCTACTTCTATCTATCTCTGCTCTTAAAGTATATGAACTTGATTAGAGCTTATTTTATCTATAAAATAATTTCTTCACATTATTTGGCAGAATCTTTGGACTTTAGTAAGTAGATAAAGTTTTCTTAATTGCAGTTAAATCATAGTTTTCCATTTCTACTTGCAATGGAAATGAAAGTTCCTGGATTCCTGGACAGAGTCTTAGTGCTGTGTGTTTGCTGCTGGCACTTGTTCTCTTAAAATAACATCTTGAGAAACAAACAACAGATGTTGTAGATATAAGAAATTAGATACTTGAGAGCTGAGCTGGTTAATGCCTTTATTGATAGCAGTGAGAGCAGCTTTCATTTATCATATGACAAAATGTGCTGGATTATTTTTTTAAGTGAGTACTTTTAAACATTTCCTTATTTAATTCTCGTAATATATTTTGAAATAGATGATAGTGCTATCCCCAGTTCACTGAGTGGGAAACACAGCTATCTGACCACAAATAGAGGATATAAATTATGAATCCAGTAGACTACCATCACCCTTCACCTAGAGATGGCTGTGCAGGAATTCTCTTAGTTTAATTTGTAATGTGTGCTTCTGCCTAAACTTTTCTAATAGCACAATTCATTTTCTTTGCCCAAACTCTAAATGCATCTTCAGAGACCAAAAATCTCAGTTTATCATAATTAACATGGCAAAAATTAAAATAGAGAAATCTAAAGGCAGCAAGAGAAAAACAAAAAGTCATATACAAGGGAATCCACAAAAGGCTTTGAGCTGATTTCTCTGCAGAAACTTTGCAGACCAGAGGGAGTGGCATAATATATTCAAAGTGCTGAAAGGGATACTCTACCCAGCAAGATTATCATTTAGAATAAGATAAATAAAGAACTTCTCAGGCAAGCAAAAACTGGAAGAGTCATCAATATTAAACCTACCCCAAAAGAAATATGGATGGATCTTCTCTAAATGGATGTCAGAAACACTGAAAGAGGAACTTTCTTTACTAACAGATTGAAAACAATTTTTTCTCGCTCTTTGTCAGTATACCCAAATGTACCACAACATGTCTGAATTGGTGGTACTAAGATTGAGAGCCCAACTGGCCAAGAAATCTTTGGGGATGAAGAAATTGCCATTAAAGATAGATCTCTGTAAGTGGCCATTTCCAACCACCTGTGACAGAAACAATTTTTCATTTGCAGCACAGAAATGCATGAGTTCTGTGTCAAAAACTGCATCAGTCAGAAATCCAATTCTAGTTTAAAATGAAGGTGTCATGTCTGCTACCTCAGTATGCCAATAAACAGTGAGACCTGTGTGTGGTTGTAGCGTTTATGATTCATTTGTCCTTTGGCGAATTAAAATGTTTGGCATTACTGCATTAGGCTGTAAAACGCAGGAGGATATTAAGTGGATAGTATAAACTCTGTGATTCATGACAGAGAGGAGTGAATGTAGCATATTATCTGATCATCGTTGCAGCCAGTTTAGAGCCACTTATCTGCTTTCTTCATGTCTGGTGCATAAAGATAAACTATTTTCAACGTCACACCCTGAAAGTGGTGATGAATCGTTCTTGGAAGTTTTCTGATTGACATTTTCTGAGGCTTTACATTCTAATGTTTTAATACAACCAGTTGGGATTATAATGTGTGGTTTTTCAATAGCCAAATAATTAGATTTGTGGAAGTGATCTGACCGTAAACAATAGAGACTTTTTTCCCCTTATTGATAGCACCTAGGATATCTTTTTTAAAAATCTGAATGCTATTGATTTGGTGGATTAAATTTATGACTGTGCAGCATAATTCTTTACAAATGAATCTCTCCCTTTCCCAAGGGTGCCAAACATGCTAGCTGACAGAAAATCATTTAGTAGGAAAGGGAATGTTTAATATTGCCTTGAGGCACAGCTCAGGTGCTCACTTTATACATGCTGAAAGGAATTGATAACCGATGTCTCCAAAAGTAAAATATTCTGATGTAACTGAGCCTAGGATCAACAGAGATAAAAGTGTGTGAGAACAGATAAGGCCTGTTAGAGTTTTCCCCTGAAGGATGTTTGTATTTATTTAGAGAAGTGGGAAAAGTGAAGGGATTTTCCTGATTCTTCATAATCAGCTTCAAATCTTGCCATTGCACAGGTGAGCCATAAATAGATATTTGAAAAGCTTTTTTTGGTGGATGGACTTTTGCTTCTGTTGGGCTCACTCTCACTCCAATTACATCAGAAATGGTGAAAATCAATATGAAGTGATGCTGTTGAAGGTCAGGAGTGAAAAAGAGTTCAGTATAACAATAATTTAGAGGACCTGCAGAAGATAACCTATCAACTATTAAAGATCAGTTGAACCATTATTTTTTTTTTAAAGGTTGTGCTTGACCAGTCTCAGTGCTGAGGGTTAGAAGGGTGAGGCTGTTGAGGCAGAAGGAAAGAACATGCAGAAGGAAGCACCCTCTTGGACGTTTTCCTGATTGAGAAGCCTTGGTAGGAGCTGCATTGGAGTGGAGGCCACCATGCAACCATGAGGAAGAATGAGAGCTTAAAACCTTTCCAGCCAGATCCTGTCCGAATGCTGCCATCTCTCTGTAATGTGTTTGTTGTTTGTGTGCTGTGGTAAATTAAAATGCTGGTGTCTGCTCTCAAACACTTCCTACTCCCTTATTCCACTTTAATCCTGACAATGTACATAAGCCAGATAATAGAAAACTATACACATTTTAATCTATTTCTTGCCTTTAATTTTGTAGAATTAACCTGTTAGACCACTAAAAAGTAATTCTTTTTATTTTCCTTTCAACTATCATTTCTCACCAGGTATAAAAATGCCTGAGAAATTAATAACAGAAATTGGTAGAAAAATTATTTTCTCCAGTGACATTGCATAAGCTGCTCCCTTTTGGTTGATTAGTGGGTAAGCTGTAATAGTGAATACAATTCTTGAGCAAAAAGATTCTCACACTTATAATATACACCCTAGAGAACTAATGGTCTTCTAAGAAAATTTTAATTTTCTGCAGGCTCATTTATTTTTCGAAAATCATGAGCAAAGAAATGGCTGTATTTTTTCTTTGGAAGTGGTTTTATATTTTCACACAAGAGAACCACACTTTTCCTTCTGCTATGGTCCTCTTTTTCTCTATGGACTTTATGATGTACCCAGCTTCTGTCTTAACCCTGCTCTTTACATTATTGTCAACAGTCTTAGTAATCATAATCAATGTTTTTTGAGGACAAGGTTTTGACATTCGTGGGTGTCATAGTCTTTGTTCTTAATGGGACCAAGGTTGTTGTTTTAAATTTCTATGTTAATACTATTGGTTTTACTCTTCTAGTTATTCTAGGGCAGGTAGATAAGCTATGACCTCACCCAAGACCTCAAAAAGATTAAGAAGAGTGAGAAAAAAATCGACAAATTGTGTTCATAAATAATGATGTCAAGATGAAAGGGAAGAAAGGAACCATTCAAGTATTTAATAAGGTAACCACATGTCCTTATTTGCCGAGGATGGTCTGGTGATAATTATTAATAGCATTTTCATCCACTCTCAAGTATGTCCTTAATGGATGAGTAATTAGTTAGACTTCTTGTATTAAAAAATAACACGATTAGAGAGGTACTTTCTCAAGTTCAGGTCAGTCAGTTACTTTTTTTAGTAGTCTTTCAACTGAAACTTAGAACACCTAAATATACACAGATCATAAGAATACAACTTGTCAGAGGGGACACACCTGGGTAACCAGCACCCAAAACAAGAACTAGAACATTGCCAGTATTCCAGAAGACCTCTTCATTCCATCTCCTAGTTCTTCCCCCTCCATCAAGGAAACCACCATCTGAACCTCTAGAGAATAGGAATCTTACAGAAAAAATTTCTATCAGCATCTTTCACTCACCATTGTGTTTGAAATATTTATCAATGTTGTGCATGGAGTTTGTTTTCATTACTGAATAACATTCTGTTAAACAATTAAACCATAATTTGTTTATTCTATACTTGGTACACTTTGGATTCTTACCAAATTTGGAATTGGAACGGGGAAATTGTAAAAAGCACGGTTTGCAATTAACTATAATGATATCCATTAGCCATTCAAAGTATTTTGGATGTGCACTTTTTTAAAAAAAATTTATTGATGTATAATTGGTTTACAATGTTATGTTAGTTTCTGCTGTATAACAAAGTGAATCAGCTATACATATACATATATCCCCATATCTCCTCCCTCTTGCATCTCCCTCCCACGCTCCCTATCCCATGCCTCTAAGTGGTCACAAAGCACTGAGTTGATCTCCCTATGCTATGCAGCTGCTTCCCACTAGCTATCTATTTTGCATTTGGTAATGTATATATGTTAATGCTACTCTCTCATTTGTTCCAGCTTCCTCTTCCCCCCACCACGTCCTCAAGTCCATTCTCTACATCTACATCTTTATTCCTGTCCTGCCCCTAGGTTCATCAGAACTTTGTTTTTTTTTTTTTTTTGATTCCATATATATGTGTTACAACACACTATTTGCTTTTCTCTTTTTGACTTACTTCACTCTGTATGACAGGCTCTAGGTCCATCCACCTCACTACAAATAACTCAATTTTGTTTCTTTTTATGGCTGAGTAATATTCCATTATATATATGTGCCACACCCTCTTTATCAATTCATCTGTCGATGGACACTTAGGTTGCTTCCATATCCTGGCTATTGTAAATAGAGCTGCAGTGAACATTGTGGTACATGTCTCTTTTCGAATTATGCTTTTCTCAGGGTATATGCCCAGTACTAGGATTTCTGGGTCAAATGGTAGCTCTATTTTTAGTTTTTTAAGGAACCTCCATACTGTTCTCCATAGTGGCTGTATCAATTTACAATCCCACCAACAGTGCAAGAGTGTTCCCTTTTCTCCACACTCTCTCCAGCATTTAATGTTTGTAGATTTTTTGATGATGAGCATTCTGACTGGTGTGAGGTGATACCTCAGTGTGGTTTTGATTTTTACTTCTCTGATTATTAATGATGTTGAGCATCCTTTCATATGTTTGTTAGCAATCTGTATATCTTTGGAGAAATGTCTATTTAGGTCTTCCCCCCAGGTTTGGATTGGGTTGTTTGTTTTTTTTTATATTGAGCTGCATGAGCTGCTTGTATATTTTGGAGATTAATTCCTTGCCAGGTGCTTCATTTGCAATATTTTCTCCTATTCTGAGGGGTGTCTTTTCATCTTGTTTATGATTCCCTTTGCTGTGCAAATCTTTTAAGCTTAATTAGGTCCCCTTTGTTTATTTTGTTTTTATTTTCATTACTCCAGGAGGTGGGTCAACAAAAGATAGTGATGTGATTTATATCAAAGAGTGTTCTATGTTTTCCTCTAAGAGTTTTATAGTGTCTGACCTTATATTTAGGTCTTTAATCCATTTTGAGTTTATTTTTGTGTATGGTGTTAGGAAGTGTTTTAATTTCATTCTTTTACATGTAGCTGTCCAGGTTTCCCAGCACAACTTCTTGAAGAGGCTGTCTTTTCTCCACTGTATATTCTTGCCTCCTTTGTCATAGATTAGGTGACCATATGTGTGTGGGTTTATCTCTAGGCTTTCTACCCTGTTCCATTGATCTATATTACTGTTTTTGTGCCAGTACCATACTGTCTTGATTAGTGTAGCTTTGTGGTAGAGTCTGAAGTCAGGGAGCCTGATTCCTTCAGCTCTGTTTTTCTTTCTCAAGATTGCTTTGGCTATTCAGGGTCTTTTGTGTTTCTATATAAATTGTGAAATTTTTTTGTTCTAGTTCTATGAAAAATGCCATTGGTAGTTTGATAGGGATTGCATTGAATCTGTAGATTGCTTTGGGGAGAATAGTCATTTTCTTTTTTTTTTTTTTTTTTTTTTGGGCGGTACACGGGCCTCTCACTGTTGTGGCCTCTCCCGTTGTGGAGCACAGGCTCCGGACGCACAGGCTCAGCGGCCATGGCTCACGGGCCCAGCCTCTCTACGGCATGTGGGATATTCCCGGACCGGGACACGAACCCGTGTCCCCTGCATTGGCAGGCGGACTCTCAACCACTGCGCCACCAGGGAAGCCCCAGAATAGTCATTTTCACAGTGGTGATTCTTCCAATTCAGGAACATGGTATATCTCTCCATCTGTTTGTATCATCTTGATTTCTTTCATCACTGTCTTATAGTTTTCTGCATACAGGTGTTTTGTCTCCTTAAGTAGGTTCATTACCTACCTAAGGTACATATTTTATTCTTGTTTTTGCAATGGTAAATGGGAGTGTTTCCTTAATTTCTCTTTCAGATTTTTCATTGATAGTTTGCAAGAGATTTCTGTGCATTAATTTTCTATCGTGCTACTTTACCAAATTCATTGATTAGCTCTAGTAGTTTTCTGGTAGCATCTTTACGATTCTCTATGTATAGTATCATGTCATTCTGCAAACAGCAAGAGTTTTCTTCTTTTTTTCCAATTTGGTTTTCTTTTTCTTCTCTGATTGCTGTGTACAAAGCTTCCAAGACTATGTTGAATAATAGTGCAGAGAGTGGACACTTTTGTCTTGTTTCTGATCTTAGAGGAAATGGTTTCAGTATTTCACCATTAAGAATGATGTTGGCTGTGGGTTTGTCATATATGGCCTTTATTATGTTGAGGTAAGTTCACTCCATGCCTACTTTCTGGAGACTTTTTATCATAAATTGGTATTGAATTGTGTCAAAAGCTTTTTCTGCTTCTATTGAGAGGATCATATGGTTTTTATCTTTCATTTTGTTAATATGGCATATCACATTGATTGATTTGCATATATCGAAGAATCCTTGCATTCCTGGGATAAACCCCACTTGATCATGGTATATGATCTTTTTAATGTGCTGCTGGATTCTTTTGCTAGTATTTTGTTGAGGATTTTTGCATCTATGTTCATCAGTGATATTGGCCTGTAGTTTTGTTTTTTGTGTGACAACTTTTTCTGCTTTTGGTATCAGGGTGGTCGTGGCCTCATAGTATGAGTTTGGGAGTGTTCCTCCCTCTGCTATATTTTGAAAGAGTTTGAGAAAGATAGGTGGTTACCTCGTCTCTAAATGTTTCCTAGAATTTACCTGTGAAGTCATCTGGTCCTTTTCCCTCTGGTGTGCAGGACCATGTCTGGTGGTGTGTTTTGAGGTGTCCATGAAGTTAGTATGACTTTAGGCAGCCTGTCTGTTAATGGTTGGGGTTGTTTTCCTGTCTTACTAGTTGCTTGGCACGGGGTGTCTACACTGGAGCTTGCTGGTCATTGGGTGTGGCTGGGTCTTAGTGTTGAGATGGAAATCTCTGGGAGAGCTCTCACCTATTAAAGTTACATTGGGCCAGAGGTCTCTGGTGGTCCGATATCCTGAACTTGGCTTTCCCTCCTTGGAGGCTCAGGCCTGACACCGACTAGAGCACCAAGATGCTGCCAGTTGCATGGCATGGAAGAAAAGGAAGAAAAACAAACAAGCAACCAAATAAACAAACGAACAGACAGAACCCCAAGACAAGTGGTGAAAGCAAAACTAAACAGACAAAATCACACAAAGAAACATACACACACACACACACACACACACACACACACACACACACAAAGAGAATAAAAAAGGAAAAAAAAAGGAAGAGAGCAACCAGACCAATAAGCAAACCCACAAATGAAGACAAACACTGAAAACTAAACTAAGATAAACATATAACCAAAAACAAAGCAAATGGAGGAAGCAAACCTCAAGTCTACTGTTGCCTCCAAAGTCCACCACCTCAAGTTTGAAAACACTCTGTCCATTCAGGTATTCCACAGATGCAGGGTTTACCAAGCTGATTGGGGGTATTTAATCCATGGTTCCTGAGGCTTTACAGGGAGATTTCCCTTTCTCTTCTTTGTTTGCACAGCTCCTGGGTTTGAGCTTTTGTTCTGGCCCTGCATCTGCATGTAGGCTGCCCTCAGGTATCTGTTCCTTTCCCAGACAGTACAGGGTTAGTGCAGCAGCTGATTAGGCCTCTCTTGCTCACTCATACTGTGGAGAAGGAGCGGTATGGTAGTCATAATTGGAATGTGGGGTGAGCCTGAGGTGACAGAGGCTGGCATGACATTGCAACAGCCTGAGGCACACCGTGTGTTCTCCCAGGGAAGTAGTCCCTGGATCACCAGACTCTGGCAGTGGTGTGCTGCACAGGCTCCTGGGAGGGTTTGGTAGTGACTTGCATTTGCACACAGGACTCTTGGTGGTAGCGGTGGCAGCGTTAGCTGTCTGTGCCTGCCTCTGGGGTCTGGCCGTAAGGTGATAGCTATGGCTAACACCTGTCTCTGGAGCTTGCTTAGGCAGTGCTCCGCCATCTGTGGGCACACGGAGCAGGAAGCCCCTCCCTTTGCACACCCCAAAACAATGGTCTCTTGCCTCTACAGCAGGTCCAGACTTTTTCCGGGACTTCCTCCCAGCCAGCTGTGGTGCACTAGCTCCCCTCAGGCTGTCTTCATGCAGCCAATCCCAGTCCTCTCCCTGGGATCTGACCTCTGAAGCCCAAACCTCAGCTCCCAGCCCCCACCCACCCTGACGGGTGAGCAGACAAGCGTCTCAGGCCAGTGAGTGCTGGTCAGCACCGATCCTCTGTGCAGGAATCTCTCTGCTTTGCTCTCTGCACCCCTGTTGCTGCACTCTCCTCTGTGGCTCTGAAGCTTCCCCACCCACCCAACCCCTGTCTCTGCCAGTGAAGTGGTTTCCTAGGATGTGGAAACTTTTCTTCCTTCACAGCTCCCTCCCAGTGGTGCAGGTCCTATCCCTATTCTTTTGTCTCTGTTTTTTATTTCTTCTTTTGCCCTACCCAGGTACGTGGGGATTTTCTTGACTTTTTGGAAGTCTGAGGTCTTCCGCCAGCATTCAGTAGGTGTTCTGTAGGAGTTGTTCCACATGTAGATGTATTTTTGATATATTTTGGGGGAGAAAGGTGATCTCCATGTCTTACTCTTTCGCCATCTTGAAGGCCTCTCTCTGGTTGTGTACATTTTTTATTTTGAAACTGTTTACAGCCCCATGTGTGATTATACTTGATGTTTTCATATACAGTAAAAATACATAATGTCAAAGTTTCATAAATTAAGTAATGCTTTAGATAAGATTTTTTATTAGTTATAGCTAGACACATTTGAAAAACAGTTGTATTCGCTTGTGTGAAATGTATTCACATATTTTATGATTCTTTGGACAATGCTTGGGACCCAAAGCAATGCTTGGCTTCTGCAATAACTTCAAACCTGATGACTTGCATATAAGATAATGAGAACTCAATTCAGGGTAATGGAAGAGTAGTTGAAAAGATGGTTTAAGGGTTACTTTGAAATATCAATATAGATTGGTGATAAAGGGGGCAATTATAATTAGATCACTTAAATCAAAAGTCTTGCTCATAATCTCCTCTAATAGGGAAACCCAACATTGCTGGAATATGATCCAGGAAAAACACATGTTAAATTTTCCATTATTTTGCTTTTTATAAAAAATATCTTTTCATATTTCAACATACACAGACTTGGGATCTATTGCTAAAGTCAGATTTATACAATGAAGCGCCAACAATTTAAAATATAGTCCTGGGCTTCCCTGGTGGGGCAATGGTTGAGAGTCTGCCTGCCAATGCAGGGGACACGGGTTTGTGCCCCAGTCCGGGAAGATCCCACATGCCGCAGAGTGGCTAGGCCCATGAGTCATGGCCACTGAGCCTGTGCGTCTGGAGCCTGTGCTCCGCAACGGGAGAGGCCACAACAGTGAGAGACCCGTGTAAAAAAAATAAAAATAAAATAAAATATAGTCCTTTCATGAGATTAGAAAAAGATTTATTCTTTTGTCCTATTTTAAGTCATGGCCACTGATGCTTACAATCTTGTGAAATAAACACTAGGCTGGGTGAACATAATGCTTTGTTTATTTTGTTGTGAAATATTTGTGGGTATGTGAATCTCTTTTCAGTGATTTGACATACAAGAAATTTGAGCTATAATTCAGATTCTATCTCTAATCTTGGGCAGGGTAAAATTGTGTGAAGTCAGACATAAAGTGAAAGATCTGACACTTAAAGAATTGGGTGATTTGGGATACTTATTAACTCCTCAGAGTCTCAGTTTCTTCACAGAATTGGAACATAGGGGAATAAATAGTATATCATAATTAAAATAAGAAATGTGTAGCAAAATAGGATGCGGCTATATTAAGCCAAAAAAT
The DNA here is from genome assembly GCF_008692025.1 of Phocoena sinus. Classification (NCBI taxonomy): domain Eukaryota; kingdom Metazoa; phylum Chordata; class Mammalia; order Artiodactyla; family Phocoenidae; genus Phocoena; species Phocoena sinus. The sequence continues at coordinate 37,182,978 of NC_045770.1, read as the reverse complement.
ATCTAATAAGAAGGTTGAAGAATAAACCAAAATTCACAGCAACAGCAACTTCACACTTTGACCTGAAAGGGAGTGGGGAGGTAGATGGGCTGTGCTGTACCCAAGGTAAGGACCTTGGTGTCTGCTCTAGTCAAATGCCCACATTTTTGTATCTGCACAGAATTGTCTGTGTCTCCACTGAACTATTCCATATGCCTCATATAAGCAGTGTCTTGAGAAAGTTGGATATGCAGAGAAGGAATTTGCAGATTCTAGGAACTCTGGTGACAAGTAGAGAAAACATATCACTTTAGAGGAAAATGCAGAGTACTTAAATTTTGACATTAAATTTGAGAGTTGTTTTTATAGGCTGAATGTTTAAATCCCCCCACCCCAAATTAATATTTTGAATGCTAACTCCAAGTATGAAAGTATTAGGAAGCATCTTTAGAGTAAATCAGTTCATGAAAGTAGAGTCCTCATGAATGGTATTAGTGTCCTTATAAGTAGAGTCAAAAGAGTTTATTTCCTGGCTCTGCTCTCTTTCGTGAAGGACACAAGAGTCAGACTTCTGCAAACCAAGAAGAGAGTTCTCACCAGACACTGAATCTCCCGGTGCCCTGATATTGGACCTCTAAGCCTCCAGAATTGTGAGAACTAAATGTTTGCTGTGTATAAACCTCCAGAATTGTGAAAACTAAATGTTTGTTGTGTATAAACCTATGCTATTCTGTCTTAGCAACCTGAGTTGACTAGACAGTTGACATGACTCTGGACCTCTGTAAAATCAACTAATGTGGCCATGCAGAAACATTTACCTAAATAAATCTCATTACTTTAAATGTCTTGTTTCTTTGTGTCTTGTTCTGGTGACCCAAAATAGGAAGCATAAATAGGAAGGATTCCTATGCTAATATTCATGGTTGTCCTGAGAATTAATAAATTGAAATGCTTGTATATAAAATCCTCATCATGCTGCTTTTTTTAAAAAAAATTAATACATATATCCACATAAACCCTCTCCATTTTATTAAATTTTTAAATTTTATAATTTATTTATATTTAGCATGTATTGGAGGATAATTTCTTTACATTGTTGTGTTAGTTTCTGCTGTATAACAAAGTGAATCAGGTATACGTATTCATATATCCCAATATCCCCTCCCTCTTGCGTCTCTCACCCACCTTCCCTATTCCACCCATCTAGGAGGTCACACCAAGCTGGTCTCTTTGTGCTATGCAGCTGTTTCCCACTAGCTATCTATTTCACATTTGATAGTGTATATATGTCAATGCCACACTCTCACTTCGTCCCAATGTACACCTCCTCTTTTCCGTGTCCTCAAGTCCATTCTCTAGGTCTGTGTCTTTATTCCTGTCCTGCCCCTAGGTTCTAGAGAACCTTTTTTTTTTTTTTTTTTTCAGATTCCATATACATGTATTTGTATACGGGATTTGTTTTTCTCTTTCTGACTTACTTCACTCTGTATGACAGACTCTAGGACCATTCAACTAAAATAACTCAAATTTGTTTCCTTTTATGGCTAAGTAATATTCCATTGTATATATGTGCCACATCTTCTTTATCCATTCATCTGTTGATGGACACTTAAGTTGCTTCCATGTCCTGGCTATCGTAAATAGTACTGCAATGGACATTGTAGTACATGTCTCCTTTAGAATTATGGTCTTCCCAGGGCATATGCCCAGTAGTGGGATTGCTGGATGATATGGCAGTTCTCTTTTGTTTTTTAAGGAAGCTCCATACTGCTCTCCATAGTGGCTGTATCAATTTACATTCCCAACAACAGCACAAGAGGGTTCCCTTTTCTCCACACCCTCTCCAGCATTTATTGGTTGTAGATATTTTAATGATGGCCATTCTGACTGGTGTGAAGTGATACCACATTGTAGTTTTGATTAGCATTTCTCTAATGCTTAGTGATGTTGAGCATCCTTTCATGTGTTTGTTGGTAATCTGTATATCTTCTTTGGACAAATGTCTATTTAGGTCTTCTGCCCATTTTTGGATTGGGTTGTTTGGTTTTTTGATATTAAGCTGCATGAGCTGTTTGTATATTTTGAAGATTAATCCCTTGTCAGGTGCTTCATTTGTAAATATTTTCTCCCATTCTGAGTGGTGTCTTTTCCTCCTGTTTATGATATCAGTTGCTGTGCAAAAGCTTTTAAGTTTCATTAGTTCCCATTTGTTTATTTTTGTTTTTATTTCCACTTCTCTAGGAGGTGCGTCAAAAAAGGATCTTGCTGTGATATATGTTATAGAGTGTTCTGCCTATGTTTTCCTGTAACAGTTTTACACTGTCTGGCCTTACATTTAGGTCTTTAATCCATTTTGAGTTTGCTCTTGTGTATGGTGTTAGGGAGTGTTCTAATTTCATACTTTTACATGTAGCTATCCAGTTTTCCCAGCACCATTTATTGAAGAGGCTGTCTTTTCTCCACTGTATATTCTTGCCTCCTTTATCAAAGATAAGGTGAACATAGGTGCATGGGTTTATCTCTGGGCTTTCTATTCTGTTCCATTGATCTATATTACTGTTTTTGTGCCAGTACCATACTCTCTTGATTACTGTAACTTTGTAGTATAGTCTGAAGACCAGAAGCCTGATTCCTCCAGCTCCAGTTTTCTTTCTCAAGATTGCTTTGGTTATTCAGGGTCTTTTGTGTTTCCATAGAGATTGTGAAATTTTTCGTTCTATTTCTGTGAAAAATGCCATTCATTGTTTGATAGGGATTGCATTGAATCTGTACATTGCTTTGGATAATATAGTCATTTTCACAATGTTGATTCTTCCAATCCAAGAACATGGTATATCTCTCCATCTTTTGGAATCAACTTTAATTTCTTTCATCAGTGTCTTATAGTATCCTGCACACAGACTTTTTTATCCTTTGGTAGGTTTATTCCTAGGTATTTTATTCTCTTTGTTGCAATGGTAAATGGGAGTGTTTTCTTAATTTCACTTTCAGATTTCTCGTCATTATTGTTTAGGAATGCAAGAGCTTCCTGTGCATTAATTTTGTATTGCACTATTTTACCAAATTCATTGATTAGCACTAGTAGTTTTCTGGTATCATCTTTAGGATTCTCTATATAGTATCATGTCATCTGCAAACAGTGACAGTTTTATTTCTTATTTTCCAATTTGGATTGCTTTTATTTCTTTTCTTCTCTGATTGCTGTGGCTAAAACTTCTAAAACTATGTTGAATAATAGTGGTGAGAATGAGCAACCTTGTCTTGTTCCTGATCTTAGTGGAAATGATTTCAGTTTTTTTTGCTATATATGGCCTTTATTATGTTGAGGTAATTTCCCTCTATGCCTACTTTCTGGATAGTTTTTGTCATAAATCGGTGTTGAATTTTGTTGAATTTTTTTCTGCATCTTTTGAGATGATCATATGTTTTTTTATTCTTCAATGTGTTAATGTGGCATATCACTTTGACTCATTTGCATATATTGAAGAATCCTTGCATTCCTGGGTTAAACTCCACTTAATCATGGTGTATTATCATTTTAATGTGCTGTTGGATTCTGTTTGCTGGTATTTTGTTGAGGATTTTTGCATCTATGTTCATCAGTGATATTGGCCTGTAGTTTTCTTTCTTTGTGACATCCTTGTCTGGTTTTGGTATCAGGGTGATGGTGGCCTTGTAGAATGTGTTTGGGTGTGTTCCTCCCTCTGCTATATTTTGGAAAAGTTTGAGAAGGATATGTGTTAGCTTTTCTCTAAGTGTTTGAAAGAATTCACCTGTGAATCCATCATGTCCTGGGCTTTTGTGTGTTGGAAGATTTTTAATCATATTTTCAATTTCAATACTTGTGATTGGTCTGTTTATATTTTGTATTATTTCCTGGTTCAATCTCAGAAGGTTGTGCTTTTCTAAGAATTTGTCCATTTCTTCAGGAGTGTCCATTTTATTAGCATATAGTTGCTTGTAATAATCTCTCATGATCTTTTGTATTTCTCCTTTGTTACTTCTCCTTTTTCATTTCTAGTGCTGTTGATTTGAGTCTTCTCCCTTTTTTCCTGTTGAGTCTTGCTAATGGTTTATCAATTTTGTTTATCTTCTCAAAGAACCAGCTTTTAGTTTTGTTTTACTTTGCTATTGTTTCCTTCATTTCTTTTTCATTTATTTCTGATCTGATCTTTATGATGTCTTTCCTTCTGCTATTTTTGGGGTCTTTTTGTTCTTCTTTCTCTAATTGCTTTTGGTTTAAATTTAGGTTGTTTATGTGAGATTTTTCTGGTTTCTTAAGGTAGCATTGTATTGCTATAAACTTCCCTCTTAGAACTATTTTTGCTGCATCCCATAGATTTTTGGATATCATGTTTTCATTGTCATTTTTTTGTAGGTTATTTTTTTAATTTCTTCTTTGATTTCTTCAGTGATCTCTTGGTTATTTAGTTGCATATTGTTTAACCTCCGTGTGCTTGTATTTTTTAGTTTTTTTTCCTGTAATTGATATGTAGTCTCATACTGTTGTAATTGGAGGATATACTTGATATGATTTCAATTTTCTTAAATTTACCAAGGCTTGATTTATGACCCATGATATGTTCTATCCTGGAGAATGTTCCATGAGCACTAGAGGACAAAGCATATTCTGTTGTTTTTGCATGGAATATACTGTAAATATCAATAAGTCCATCTTGTTTAATGTATCATTTAAAGCTTGTGTTTTCTTATTTTTTTTTTTTATTTTGGTTGATCTGTCCATTAGTGAATGTGGTGTGTTAAAGTCCCCTACTATTATTGTGTTACTGTTGATTTCCCCTTTTGTGGCTGTTAGCATTTGTCTTATGTATTGAGGTGCTCCTATGTAAGGTGCAAAAATATTTACAATTGTTATATCTTCTTCTTGGATTGATCCCTCGATTATTATACAGCGACCTTCTTTGTCTCTTGTAATAGTCTTTATTTTAAAGTCTATTTTGTGTGATATGAGAATGCTACTACAGCTTTCTTTTGACTTCCATTTGCATGGAATATCTTTTTCCATCTCCTCACTTTCAGTCTGTATGTGTCCCTAGGTCTGAAGTTGGTCTATTATAGACAGCATATATACAGGCCTTGTTTTTGCATCCATTCAGCCAGTCTATGTCTTTTGGTTGAGGCATTTAATCCATTTGCTTTTCAGGTAGTTATTGATATATATGTTCCTATTACCATTTTCTTAATTGTTTTGGATTCGTTATTGAAGGTTTTTTCCTTGTCTTGCATTTCCTGCCTCAAGAAGTTCTCTTAGCATTTGTTGTAAAGCTGGTTTGTTGGTGCTGAATTCTCTTAGCTTTTGCTTGTCTGTAAAGCTTTTAATTTCTCCATCAAATCTGAATGAGATACTTCCTGGGTAGAGTTATCTTGGCTGTAGGTTTTCCCCTTTCATCACTTTAAATATATCCTGCTACTCCCTTCCGGCTTGCAGAGATTTTGTTGAAAGTTCAGCTGTTAACCTTATGGGGATTCCCTTGTATGTTTCCTGCTTTTCCCTTGCTGCTTTCAATATTTTTTGTTTGTATTTAACTTTTGATAGTTTGATTAATATGTGTCTTGGCATGTTTTTCTTTGGATTTATCCTGTATGTGGCTCCCTTTACTTCCTGGACTTGATTGACTATTTGTTTTCCCATATTAGGGATGTTTTCAACTATAATCTCTTCAAATATTTTCTCAGTCCCTTGTATTTTCTCTTCTTCTTCTGGTATCCCTATAATTTGAACGTTGGTGCATTTACTGTTGTCACAGAAGTCTCTGAGACTGTTCTCCATTCTTTTCATTATTTTTTTCTTTATTCTGCCCTGTGGTAGTTGCTTCCACTATTTTATCTTCCAGGTTACTCCTCCATTCTTCTGCCTCAGTTTTTCTGCTATTGATTCCTTCTGGAGAACTTTAAATTTCATTTATTGTGTTGTTCATCATTGTTTACTTGCTCTTTAGTTCTTCTAGGTCCTTGTTAAACCTTTCTTATATATTCTCCATTCTATTTCCAAGATTTTGGATCATCCTTATCATGATGCTTATTATATAAGCATCATAATGCTTATATAATATTAATAATTATATGAGCATCATAATGCTTATATAATAATAATAATTATATTATATAATAATAATTATGATCCTTATTATAATAAGGATCATCCTTATTATCATTACTCTGAATTCTTTTTCAGGTAGACTACCTATTTCTTCTTCATTTGTATGGTCTGGTGTGGTTTTACTTTATTCCTTCAGAAGAATACAGAAGCTCTGTATTTCTCTTTCTTCTCATTTTGCTTAACTTACTGTTTTGGGGGTCTCTTTTTCATAGCCTGCAGGTTTATAGTTTCAGTTGTTTTTGGTGTCTGCCCCCACTGGGTAAGGTTGGCTCAGCAGCTTGTGGAGACTTCCTGGTGGAGGGGACTGGTGCCTGTATTCTGGGGGATGAGGTTGGATCTTGTCTTTCTGGTGGGCAGGACAACATCCAGTGGTGCGTTTTGGGGTGTCTGTGAAGTTAGTATGACTTTAGGCAACTACTCTTCTGATGGGTGGGGTTGTGTTCCTGTCATGCTAGTTGCTTGGCATGGGGTTTCCAGCACTGGAGCTTGTTGGTCTTTGAGTAGAGCTGGTTCTTAGCATTGAGATGGAGATCTCTGGGAAACCTATTGCTGACTGATATTACATGGGGTCGGGAGGTCTGTGGTGGTCCAATGTCCTGAATCAGCTCTTCCACCTCAGAGGCTTAGGCCTGACACCTGGATGGATCACCAAGACCGTGTCAGCCACACAGCCATTTACATGGGGAGTTTCTTGCCTTTTGCAAAGTCTGAGGTCTTCTGACAGCATTCACTAGGTGTTCTGTAGGAGTTGTTTCTCATGTAGATGTATTTTTAATGTATTTGTGAGGAGGCAGGTGATGTCCATGCCTTACTCCTCTGCCATCTTGAAGGTCATTCGCATGGTGCTTGATATAGTAATAGAATTAGCAAATGTTAACTTTTCTTCCATCAGTATGACTGTTTCCAGATACATGAATGAGAGTGTGTCTAAAATCCCGTTAGGTCTGAAATGTCGTGTTTTTATGTTTCATATATTTAGAGGCAAAGAATTGCAACTGAGCATGATGGACATTTTTGAAAGAGAAAATGTTTTCTGCCATTCCAATTCTTATGCACATAGTAGGTCCAATTTACAGAGTAAAACTATCATAGCATAATCAAAATATAAATCATCAATACAACTGTAAATTATGCAAAATAAAAGAAAAAAAGAGCTATTGAGAAAGGAATGAAAAGAAGTGAAAGGAAAATGCTCTCATTTTATACTCATTGCATTGGTAGCTGGTAGTTAGACCTCCTAAAATGCACTGGTTATTGTTTTTACCAGCATAATATGTTTCTTTTATCCTTGACATATTTATAAAAATTATTATCATTGTAATTATTTGCCTTTCCCCTCCATTAAGCTAAATTTTTTTTTCCATTAAGCTAAAATTTTTAAACAAAATATCCTATCTGTTAATTAAGATGAATTCCAGAAATGTCAATTATATAAGGTATAAAATAAGGTATAAGGCAGTTTGTTAAAAGATTAAGATAAAAAAGATAAACTTCAAACTTTTCCTGGAAAGTTTATCAGCTTCAACGTTTGCAGTCAGTTACTTGTAGGTTCTGACACCTGAGTGGAATCTTGAAGTTTGAATAGAAGTTATCCAATATAGAGAGAACAGTAAAAACACAGGTAAGAAGGCATGGATTGTATTGGATATACAAAAAAAAAAAAAAAAAAGCATTCAGCATATTAGTACATAAAATGTACATAGTACATAAAATGAAGGTACTGAGCATAAGTGATGAAGATGAGCAGAGACCACATTTGAAAGTCCTTCTTTCACTATGGAAGATGTTTGGAACACACTTAAAGAACAATCAAAAGCTATTGGAGCATTTCATGTAAGAGAGTGACATGCTTAAAATTTTTGTTTAAGATGCTCTACCAGTCATGGAATTCTGGAAAGCTGTTTTAATAAATTAGTCCCCAAATCTTCATGGCTTTGGCTGGAAGAACTAGGGATCAGACCTAAGTATTCACCGAGGAGCCCTGACTATCAGGGCTGTACAATCTCTTTGGTTGACAATCCCAGGGAATCTAGATTAGAAATGAATACATGGACTTTTCATCACCTTCACCTGGAAATACCACTTCCCTACATAAACCATTGCATGGTGCTACTCAACTGTAATATGTCTGAAAAGGCTGGAGTTTTTCTATGTGCAGCAAGAAAGAAGAACTTGAAATGTTTGCGAGCAGTAGTAATTTCTATCACTATTGTACTTCTCTAGAGGCAGTCAGGAGGATGGGTTTGAGTAGTACAGTACTGAAAACAGAAAGTATCTAAATTATCTGGGCAAAATATTATGAATGCATTGCCAGATTAGTAGAGATATAGATGGGATGAGGGGGATGATATAATAAATAGTTAGGAATTAAAATAATCAGAATTGATGACTAATTTATTGAAGTGTGATTTGAAGCAAGAATACAGAGAATCTAAGACTACTCTGAGATTTCTGACATGTGTAATTGGGTAGATGTTAGTAGGATTATTCAGACTGGAAATAGAATACTGGAGAAACATGAAGTTTCATTGGTGGGATGGGAAAAATAAGTTTTACTTTTGAATTTGTTGATTTAAAGAACTTCTTGTTCTGTGGAAAGAGAAGTACAGAAATACAAAAGAAGAGCAAAAATGTAAAGCTGAGTATAAGACTGCTCAAAAGGAGAGTGTGATGTGAAAAGAAGAGTGGGCCAGCTGTCAGACCTTGAGGGAATTCCCAGAGTTGGCAGAAGAAGAAAGCACAAAGTAGAAATGAATTAGTGATTAGAAATGTGGGAGAAGAGTCAAATGAGAGATGAATCAAAGAAGCTGGAGTGGAAAGGTTGTAGAAGTGAATGCTCAACTTTACCTTATATATGAAGGCCTTTGTACCATAAACAAAATAATGTCCAAATAAAATAGGATTTAAATTTTAAAAATCAAACCTTAAAACTCTAGGAAAATATAGGAGAATAATTTCTGATTTGGGGGTAAGAAAGACTGTCATAACTCCTAAAATATAAGGAAAAAAATGAAAAGGACTGCGTTGTCTTCTATATATGATTTGGGAGTATGCTTACTGGGTTTTTTTCCCAGAGAAGTTTCAGTGATTTCAGCAGAAACTAGAAGAGGGCACAGAGTCAAGGAAGAATGAATTTTTTGAAGGGGTAGACATGATTATATTTATAGAACAAGAGGAAAGGGTCAACAAGGAGATTTCGGGATGAACATATTTTGAAAGACAAATTAACTATTTCAAAGTTGGGAGGAATATATTTTTTTAAAGGGTAATTTTGTGTGTTCAGTAGAATCTTCAGAGATGTTTAGGTCTTTCTGGAATCACTTACAGCCTGATCTCAAGTTTATAAACAAGGATGATGATTTAGGCCAGAGGCACATAGAGATAATATTTTGGTTTGTGTTCCTCCCAAAGCAGATCTCATGCAAGGATTCGAGTGAAAGTAGTTTATTTGTGAGATAACCCTAGGTATCATTAATAGGGAAGTGAAAAAGTGTAAAAGGGAGAGAAGGAACCAGAAAAGAGGTGGATTATCAAGCCAACTAATGTGGTGGGCAATTAGGGCTTACCCCTACTGGAGAGTTCTAGGGGTTGTGTAGAAAGAAGCCTTAAAGTTATCCCAGTAAAGGAGTGAGGAAACTGGGGTATTTATCCACCAAATCCCTGTCCATCACTTGTTGAGGGCCTTTCCAGGGCTTTAACTGTTTGGTACTCTGTGTGTGCTCCGTATGCAGGCTGAGGGTGAACCTGCAGTCAGAAACAAAGACCTCAGGCAGAATCTTCCATGTCAGCACTACTGTGTAGTGGTGAATCCATGGAGAGTAGACATGAGACACTGACAGAATTTGCTACAGGTGGGTGAACTAGGAAAGGCCCCCAGAAGTGCAGCAAAGGACAAATACACCATTATATGGTTTTAAGTACATTCCTTCACCCTTCTGGATTGATCTACAAAGTGGGTGGTGTCTTAGTCTGCTGGGGCTATGATGACAAAATACCACAGACATGGTGGTTTAGACAACAGATGCTATTGTCTTACAGTTCTGGAAGCTGTAAGTCCATGATCAAGGTGTCCACAGGATTGGCTCCCTGTGAGGCCTCTCTGTTGCTTGCTGATGGCTTCCCTCTTGCTGCCACTTTACATGGTTGTCTCTCTGTGCATGTATACCTTTCCTGTCTCTGTGTCCAAATTTCCTCTTTTTATAACAGTGTCAGTCAGGCTGGATTAAGGCCCACTTTGATGACCTTATTTGAAATTAATCCCATTCTTTAAAGGCCCTATCTGAAAATATAGTCACATTTTGAAGTAATAGGGATTAGAGATTTGCATATGAATATTTTGAGGGACACAATTCAGCCTATAAGATGTGGCTTAGTTTGACAGTCCCTAAAGTAAGTATATTCTAATAACTTTTTGTTTTTGCTTTTAAGCTCCTTTGCTTCTTTTTCATAGCCCTATAGCAAGCTTCTGAATTTTGATCTGAATTTTGATCATTTCTTCTGAATGTGATTTAATCTTTTTTTTTTCTACTCTGCAATTAAGTTTTGTCAGTAAGAGATCTATACCACTACCTTGACATATTCATCAAGTGCACACACTACTGTCAAAGGCAAGCTTTCACCATTCTGTCTCTAACTTTCCTCCCTGTATACCATTAGCTGCCTTGGAGGGGCAGTGCTGTCTCACGGTTCAGATGAGAAACTGCCAGTCAGGAGATTTGGAATTTTCAACTATATCTGAAAGCCTGAAGTGACTCACTTAACCTCTCTGTATCTCAGTAACCACATTTAGAAAATGAAGGTAAATAGTATCTTATCTGAGAGGGGTGTGATAAGGACAAATCAAAAGATACTGTTTAAAAAGTTTGAGCAGTTAAATATTGTAGTAAGGAAAGTGGTGCTATTATATAATGACTTTTTAGCTAATGTCCTGATGATTTTTAACTGCAAAAAGACTCAGCCTTCAAACTTGGACTGTATCTTCCTGAAAAGTGTCTTTAGTGTGGTGTCTCTGGTGTGGTGTCTCTAGATACCTGGGAAAGAGCAAGGAGGAATATTCAAAGCAGTCAGAAAATATCGAGGTGGACCAAGTATAATCTGTAGATTGAGTAGATATGCTTTTCTTTTACATTCACTCATTTTCACATATACTTTTTCAAATATATGAAGATACTGTTGAGCCAAATAAAAAAAAAGGATCTACATTAATAATAATTTAGTTATTATCCATGGTTCGATTAGTGTCCAAGAAAACCACAGCTATTAGGGTCCAATCAAATTTTGTTGATATTAAAAAAGGGCACTTATACGTGAAAATCATAGCTGTAAAATATAATTTTTTGCTTTGGAACTTAGTTAATACCACATGAAGTATCTTTTGTTTTGTTTAGCAAATCTTCTAATTGGAATTGGGCTGTAATAATGATTATTCACCAAATGTTTCATGATCACAATTATCTAGCAACAAGTTCAAATTCTTATTACTTCTCGCATTTGGCTGGGTGAGCATTTCCAAACTAGAGATTACTCTGTCCTGCTTCCAGGGATTCTGATTAATAAGTGTAGCAGCCTGAGTGATTCTGTTGTGTACTTAGGTCAGGTAACCATTGTGTAGGCTGCTTACTTATCAATTAATCAATAAGCATTCACTTTCTTTTGAAAACATATGGCTTGCAAAAGAGACTTACTTCTTGTTCTAAGGAAGCTTATATTTTCCTTAGTGAAATAAAATAACTGTTTTAAGCTGCCCATTATTTTAAACAAAGATTTATTTAGTACCTTGTAATGATAAAGCATTGTTATGTGCTATAGCAAATAAAGAGTTAGCTGATTCATGCTTTGGAATCAATGAGCCACAGGCATGTTCCAAATCATGTAATCAAGTCAGAGTTGAAGGTTATGAAGAACAAATGCTGAATATGATTGACAATTTGTAGACCTAATCAGCTTTATCCTTCTCCAAGAGCACAGGCTGCTATTTCTACATATTCTTGAGAAGACAGAAGAAAGGATGTCGAGCAGGGCCACTATTCTTGATAAAAAGAAGTTGCTTGATCATGGTTATTTTCTGTGTTTGGATGTTTGCATGTTTAGGGGGTTAGAGCCAAATATGCTGCTGTTTAACTAATGTTTTCCATGGTAATCTGTAGATGAAAACTGTTCCGGATTTTTTTTTTACAAGATATACTTTGGAATGACAATCTGGTTTGAAGGGTGGGTTTATCTTAAAGCTACTCTCAAGAACTGAGATGGGCTTGAGAATGTATCCTACTTGCAATCTTACAAGTTAGCTATTACAGTTTCATGGACGCTGAAAGAAGCAACAAGATACCTGGAGTAAGAGAGGGTTTTCTTACCCACTGTACAGCAAGTCGCATGAGATACATGTTTTTAAGATTTCCTTTTGTCCCCCAACTCCATGGAGGTGACGGGAAAGGAGCCAGAAAAATGCCGCATATGTAGTGTGTTCCATTATACCTGAGGAGCCTCAAGTTTAGTGAGCTCAGATATTTTATAACAAACTGCAAGCAAACCTGCCTTTTGTTCTTAAGTGAGATGTTATCTTTATCATACTGGGCAGTAAACAAACCTACCCTTTGCTCAAGAGGCACACACTGTCTCTATCTTCTAAGAAGGTTCACTACACAAAAGTCCTTGGAAAGATAGTTTGGAGCAAAGATTGTCAGTGCCTCTGCTCTCAAGAAGTATAGAAACAAGAGACCCATGGAGAACTGTCTTCCAACATCTGTATTTTTATAAAGCATAATATAGAAAAGATCATCATAGGATGACCTTGAGGAGCTAATGGTATGGGTAAGGAGAAAAGTACTGCTTGGCAGTGACAATAAATAAATACATTTACACTGTTTCAGTAATTTTGCTAATTGAGTTATATATACAATAGAATTTAAGTGTTCTAAACAGATTTGATTCTGTCTAACCTTTTCTAAGTCATCTTTGATTGGTTGAAATCCAGCTCTTGCTTAAATGCCTGTAAGACAGAAGCTCCTTATCTTATACCTTGACTTTTTGAGGGTTTATTTTGACTGGGCATTGTGCTAGGTGCTGGAGACACATGTATGGATAAAAAGAGGCCTTTTTGTCAAGAAAATTTCCCTTTAATAGAGGAAAAATAGTATACATACTTTCTTGTTAAAATCATAAATAAGAATACCCAATTGAGTCCCATATTTTAGGAAAGGCTTGTTTGGGGGAGGTGAATTTTTAACTAAGTGTTGAAGGATACACATTATCAAGGCAAGGAGTAGGGAGAATAGTCTAGGAAGAAGGGAAAATGTGAGCAGAGAAATGCACAGGAAAAGAGTGAGGTAAATTCAAGGATTATCAAACCATTCTGAATTGCTAACACATAGGATGTATGTGAGTGAGTGGTGGGAGATAATGCAGAGTATGCAGGCATCAGAATATATAGACATTTGGGTGTTAAGCTAAGGAGTTTCAAAAATCTATGTTTAGGCTTTTTAGAAGGTTGGTAATGAAATCAAATCTGAATTTTTGAATGTTCTCTCTGATAGTCTTAAGGAGAATTGATTGGGGGGTGCTAGAGTTTAGATCAGAAGAGTAGAAGTAGAAAAGAAAAAGAAATTTAGGATGCTGTTATAGTAATCAAGATCTAAGTCAAGGGTGTGTCAATGGGAATGAGGGGAAAGATGGATTAAAGGGATATTTATGGAGTAGCATCAATAGGATTTGATGACTGATTCAATGTTGGGAGTTAGAAAGGAAGTCAAGGATGACTTCATTGTAACAGGGCAACTGTTCAATAGAACATTTTGGGGGAGATGAACAGGTTTGTGTGTGAGGAGGAGTGGTGATGGTGATAATTTTGGGCATACTGAGTTTGTGCTGTGTGGAATTTAAATAAGGTCACTGCAGAGAAGACAAACAGAGGGTCAAGAATGGAAGCCTGGATAACATCAACATTTAAGAGACAGCTGCAGTTGTTAAAAATTCTGTATTATCATAAGTTAGAAAATTGGTATGTTACAACTATCACTTCTTGTAAAAACAAAAAGTAAAACAAATAATAAGGCTTTTAAAACAGCAGAAGCATAATGTCTTCTATTCACTTAAAATAATGACATCCTTGAGGATTTGTCATTATATGTAGACAATATTATCAAAATGTGCTGTCTCCAATTTTGCCAAAGCTGGATAAAGACTTGAAACTTCTAGAAAAGGAAAGATTGGATGAATTGTTTTCATAGGGAAAATTATTAGAAAAGTATTTACTTTTATGTAATGGTGTGTTAAAAAAATAGTAGACTTTAAAAAACTGTAAAATAGAGCCATTTGCTAAAAGGATATATGGGAAGTATTTATATTGTGCCACTTATGAAAAAATAGGTTCATTTCAAAATATAGATAAATGTTTCACCTTCAAGGGAATCTACTTTGATACTGATTACCATAGTAGCTTTTTTTCTTCATAGACATTCCTTTAAGTGGTTTTTATTATTCTGGTAAAATTGATTTAGTATATAAAAAAGCATCAGCTTAATAGAGCTATTCATCTGGAAGGGTTAGCATTCTATTAGATTTTATTTTGCTCTGTAGTACAGTCTTTTAACTACATTATTTTAACCCGGTTTTCATTTAAATGATTTAAGCAAACAATAAGGAGGATAATTCCTGGATTTCCAATGAGAGTTATTGGCCTTTTCAGTGATTCCTAGTGTCGATGATATTTCTTGGTTAATAAATTTATGATAAGATGTCCTGAATCATTATCAACAATGGAATTTAAAATATCTATCACTTCTGTTGTTTCCTAGTCCTGTAAGCAAGTTAGAAATAAAATTTAGGATAATCAGTACTGGTAAGGGTGTGGGAAACTTAACCCTCTCACTCATGGTTTATAGGAATGTACAATCTTTCTGGAGGATGATTAGACTACATGTATCAAAAGATCAAATAAGTACTTTGCGTTTAACCCATAAATTGTACTTCCAGGAAATAACACTAATAGAATTGTTGGAAAACTAGTTTTATATATAAAATTGTTCATTGTAAATACTTTCTGAAAATTGGAAACAAAATTGTGAAGGATTTTTTTTTCTTTTTTCTATGTTAACAATTTATTAAATTCTTTACATCTTATACTTACAATAATCCTATTGTACCGTATGTGCAAAGTAAATTCTAGGTGTACTTAAAGCTTAATTATGAACAACAAAATATAAAAATAGTAGAAAAGACATATGAAGGACTCTATTAATTCATCTTAGGCAAATATCTTTAAAAAATACTCAAAAGCAGAAATAATAAAGAAAAAATGACAAGAGACATACAGATGCCCCACAGGTACATGAAAAGATGCTCAACATCACTAATCAGGGAAATGCAAATCAAAACCACAATGAGATATCACCTCACATGTTAGAATGGTTATTATCAGAAAATCAATAGCTAACAAGTATTGATAAGAATAATGAGAATTTGGAAACCTTGTACTCTTGATGGAAATGTTAAAATGGTGCAGTCATTACGGAAAACAGTATGGAGGTTCCTCAAAAAATTAAAAATAGAACTACCATATGATCTACTTTTGGGAATTTATCCAGAAGAATTGAAATCCAGATCTCAGTGTACTACCATGTTCATTGCAGCATTATTCACAATAGCCAAGAAACAACCTAGTGCCCAGCAACAGAACGGACAAAGAAAACATGGTAAATATATACCATGGGATACTCTTTAGCCTTAAAAATATGAAATACTGCCATGTGATAACATGGATGAACCTGGAGGACATTATGCTAGTGAAATAAGCCACCCACAGAAAGGCAAGTGCAATATGACTCCACTTTGAGGAGGTATCTAAAGTAGCCAAACACACAGACACAGAGGTGGAATGGTGCTCACCTGGGGCTGGGGGGAGGAGACATGGGGAATTACTGTTCAACAGGTATGGAGTTTCTGTTATGAAGGTGAATGAATTTTAGAGATTTGCTGTACAACACTTTACCTATAGTTGACAATACTATATCACACACTTAAAAATGTGTCAAGAGGGTAGATCTTATGCTAAGTGTTCTAACTACAACAACAGTAATAAAATTGGTAGATAAACAAAGGGGGTTAAAGGGAGCTGACTCCTTTTTTCATCTCTGAGTAGCAGGGGAGAGTTCTTTAATGAGGAAGGCATTTGGGGAAACAGGTGGGGTGAAGGTGTCTCAGGCAGTGTTGTCACTCAGCAAAATGTCCAAAGCTATTAAAAAGTATACTTTGTTTATATACTCAGCATTACACATTTTTTATATGACAAGAACAAACAAAGAAAACTCTCTCGGAAGATCCTTTCTGTAGTTTGCAAACTGTCTTTTTGTCCTTGCCCATTTATCCCTGTGATGCAATCATTCTTTTTATAATTGATTGAAGGAATTCTTTTCATATTAAAAAGTACTTGTATAGCACAGGGAACTGTGGGTTTATCATGTTGTAATCCCATCATGAATTAAGGAAGATCTGTACTTATTTTTTTTGAACTGCCTGTGACATGTTCTTGATTCCTGGAGATCGAAGTACATTCTGAGCCTGGCAGGACTCAGGGGAAATCTAGCCTTTCCACTTGATGCAGACACAATGAACTGCAGTTTCTGAAAAGAATTGCAGTCAAGGGCTCCTAAGTAACTCTTAATATATACATAGTGGAATAGAATGCAACTTTTCAAAAATGATAAGGATTATGCCTATTGACAAGGTGTCGTATTATATATTTTACTGGAAAAAAAAACATTTCAAATGATCTAAATAGATGGGACCCAATTCATTCTAATTTGAGCCTGTTGGCTCAAAGTACAGAAATCCAATAGAAAACTTGTAATTTAATTATTATGTGGAAGGTACATTCTTAACGCACAGCGAAGTATCTTCAGTTTCCCACCTGTATATCTCACCACTCTCAATATCCTCCAGCTGAATGGTACCTGGTCACCAGTCCTTGGAGGTGACTGGTTTCTCAACTCCCTTTGTCCTTAGACTTATATTAGAGGCTTCTTTGAAGCAAATCTCCTGTTTTGTTCTTCCATCTTTGCTCTGCCTACTCATTTCTCTGTTTCTGTGTCATAAAAGTCAAGAAAAGACTGGGTAAGTTTAGTATCTATGATAACAAAAATAAACTTCTATCAGTTTTGGTGGAACAGGGGTGTGGTGAGTGAGCTATGAACATTGCAAAAGTAATAAATTTAGTATAGTCTTATTTAATTTAAAAACCATGTATATATAAAAACATGTATAGTCTGGAAGGATATATATCATAATATTAAAAGTTGTTATTACATAGTAGGATTTCAATTAATCTCTATTTTTATATGCTTTTCTATAAGTTCTGAATTGTCTACAATAAGCAGATGTTGCTGTTATAATTAAAGGATACAATAATGCTTCAACATGGTTTACTACAAATAGATGAAAGATCATTTATTCTGAAATAAGTCTGATGTTACCTTTATTCAGTGCTGAACACATATATCAGGTCTCAAAAGTTAGGTCAGCAGATCTTCACTAGCCTTCTCTACTAGAAATTGTACCTTGAGCTCAAACATTTGACAATTTCACTATAAAAAGTTTCCATTAAGTGTATCCTTCCTACTAAAAAATTTTAACACAGGAAAAACTCACATACTTCATTTTTTACCTCAAAAATTGATTTTGTAAAATGAAATTTCATTTTATTAAAGAGAAGGGGGCTGCAGTGATGATTCTCAGGCAAAAGACTAGGCAAAATGAAATCCTTAACCTGCCCTGTTTCCTACAGAACAAAAGGTGACTCCTCCTGACTCCTATTTTAAAATAATACAAAATGTGACAGTTTTCTTCTCTTACACAGATGATGGAAATTTTTGTTGATTAGACTCATTTGAACTGCAAATTTTCTGTCTGAAACATGCTTATGACAGCACAGGAAGTCTGGGTAATTGGGATTTTTCATAAAGGGACTTATCCACTTGTGTATCATTTGCAGAATAAGAGTAGAAATTTTTAATTTCATTTGAAGACCTGAAGAGTGACAAATTTGCTATCTGACGGTTATTAGTGTCTGGAACCTAATTGTTTCAAGTTTAGGAGATTCAGCAAAGGTTCAACTGAAGGATTTCTTTCATCTCCCTTGACGGAGGGGCCATGTGATCAGGAGGCAAGGAAATGTCCAACTGGTCTTGATATTTACACACTTTCTCAGACACAGGAAACTTATTGAGTCAGTTCATGGCTTTTTTTTTTTTTAACATCTTTATTGGAGTATAATTGCTTTACAATGGTGTGTTACTTTCTGCTTTATAACAAAGTGAATCAGTTATACATATATATGTATAGATATATGTTCCCATATCTCTTCCCTCTTGCATCTCCCTCTCTCCCACCCTCCCTATCCCACCCCTCTAGGTAGTCACAAACCACTGAGCTGATCTCCCTGTGCTATGCACCCACTTCTCACTATTTTACGTTTGGTAGTGTATATATGTCCATGCCTCTCTCTCACTTTGTCACAGCTTACCCTTCCCCCTCCCCATATTCTCAAGTCCATTCTCTAGTAGGTCTGTGTCTTTATTCCTATCTTACCCCTAGGTCCTTCATGACTTTTTTTTCCTTTCTCTTAGATTCCATATATATGTGTTAGCATACGGTATTTGTCTTTCTCTTTCTGACTTACTTCACTCTGTATGACAGACTCTAGGTCCATCCACCTCACTACAAATAACTCAATTTCGTTTCCTTTTATGGCTGAATAATATTCCACTGTATATATGTGCCACATCTTCTTTATCCATTCATCTGTTGCTGGACACTGAGGTTGATTCCATGTCCTGACTAATGTAAACAGAGTTGCAATGAACATTTTGGTACATGACTCTTTTTGAATTATGGTTTTCTCAGAGTATATGCCCAGTAGTGGGATTGCTGGGTTGTATGGTAATTCCATTTTTAGTTTTTTAAGGAACCACCATACTGTTCTCCATAGTGGCTGTATCAATTTACATTCCCACCTACAGTGCAAGAGGTTTCCCTTATCTCCACACTCTCTCCAGCATTTATTATTTCTAGATTTTCTGATGATGGCCATTCTGACCGGTGTGAGATTATATCTCATTGTAGTTTTGATTTGAATATCTCTAATAATTAATGATGCTGAGCATACTTTCATGTGTTTGTTGGCAGTCTTTATATCTTCTTTGGAGAAATGTCTATTTAGGTCTTCTGCCCAGTTTTCGATTGGGTTGTTTGTTTTTTGTTATTGAGCTGCATGAGCTGCTTATAAATTTTGGAGATTATTCCTTTGTCAGTTGCTTCATTTGCAAATCTTTTCTGCCATTCTGAGGGCTGTCTTTTGGTTTTGTTTATGGTTTCCTTTGCTGTGCAAAAGCTTTGAAGTTTCATTAGGTCTCATTTGTTTATTTTTGTTTTTATTTCCATTTCTCTAGGAGGGGTGTCAAAAAGGATCTTGCTGTGATTTATGTCATAGAGTGTTCTGCCTATGTTTTCCTCCAAGAGTTTGACAGTTTCTGGCCTTACATTTAGGTCTTTAACCCATTTTGAGTTTATTTTTGTGTATGGTGTTAGGGAGTGATCTAATCTCATACTTTTATATGTACCTGTCCAGTTTTCCCAGCACCACTTATTGAAGATGCTATCTTTTCTCCACTGTATATTCTTGCCTTATTTATCAAAGATAAGGTGACCATATGTGCATGGGTTTATCTCTGGGCTTTCTCTCCTTTTCCATTGATCTATATTTCTGCTTTTGTGCCAGTACCATACTGTCTTGATTACTGTAGCTTTGTAGTATAGTCTGAAATTAGGGAGCCTGATTCCTACAGCTCCATTTTTCATTCTCAAGATTGCTTTGAGTATTTGGGGACTTTTGTGTTTCCATACAAATTGTGAATTTTTTTGTTCTAGTTCTGTGAAAAATGCCATTAGTAGTTTGATAGGGATTGCATTGAATCTGTAGATTGCTTTGGGTAGTAGAGTCGTTTTAACAATGTTGATTCTTCCAATCCAAGAACATGGTATATCTCTCCATCTTTTGGAATCATCTTTAATTTCTTTCATCAGCGTCTTATACTTTTCTGCATACAGGTCTTTTGTCTCCTTAGGAAGGTTTATTCCTAGATATTTTATTCTTTTTGTTGCAATGGTAAATGGGAGTGTGTTCTGAATTTCAATTTCTGACTTTTCATCTTTAGTGTATTGGAATGCCAGATATTTCTGTGCATTAATTTTGTATCCTGCTACTTTAGGAAATTCATTGAATAGTTCTAGCACTTTTCTGGTAGAATCTTTAGAATTCTCTGTGTATAGCACCATATCATCTGCAAACAGTGACAGCTGTACTTCTTCTTTTCCGATTTGGATTCTTTTTATTTCTTTTTCTTCTCTCATTGCTATGGCTGAAACTTCCAAAACTATGTTGAATAATAGTGGTGAGAATGGGCAACCTTGTCTTTTTCCTGATCTTAGTGTAAATGGTTTCAGTTTTTCACCATTGAGGATGGTGTTGGCTGTGGGTTTGTCATATATGGCCTTTATTATGTTGAGAAAAGTTCCTTCTATGACTATTTTCTGCAGGGTTTTTGTCATAAATTGGTATTGAATTTTGTCAAAAGCTTTCTCTGCATCTCTTGAGATGACCATATGGTTTTTCTCCTTCAATTTGTTAATATGGTGTATCATGTTGACTGATTTGCATATATTGAAGAATCCTTGCATTCCTGGAATAAACCCCACTTGGTCATGGTGTATGATCTGCTTAATGTGCTGTTGGATTCTGTTTGCTAGTATTTTGTTGAGGTCTTTTGCATCTATGTTCGTCAGTGATATTGGCCTGTAGTTTTCTTTCTTTGTGACATGTTTGTCTGGTTTGGTATCAGGGTGATGGTGGCCTCGTAGAATGAGTATGGGAGTGTTCCTCCCTCTGCTATATTTTTGAAGAGTTTGAGAAGGATAGATGTTAGCTCTTCTCTAAATATTTGATAGAATTCACCTGTGAAGCCATCTGGTCCTGGGCTTTTGTTTGTTGGAAGATTTTTAATCACAGTTTCAATTTCAGTGCTTGTGATTGGTCTGTTCATATTTTCTATTTCTTCCTGATTCAGTCTTGGCAGGTTGTGTATTTGTAAGAATTTGTCCATTTCTTCCAGGTTGTCCTTTTTATTGGCATAGAGTTGCTTGTCGTAACCTCTCATGATCCTTTTTATTTCTGCAGTGTCAGTTGTTACTTCTTTTTCGTTTCTAATTCTGTTGATTTGAGTCCTCTCCCTTTTTTTCTTGATGACTCTGGCTAATGGTTTATCAATTTTGTTTATCTTCTCAAAGAACCAGCTTTTATTTCTCATTTGATCTTTATGATTTCTTTCCTTCTGCTAACCTCGGGGATTTTTTGTTCTTCTTTCTCTAATTGCTTTAGGTGAAAGGTTGAGTTGTTTGAGATGTTTCCTGTAGGTAGGATTGTATTGCTATAAACTGCCCTCTTAGAACTGCTTTTGCTGCATCCCATATGTTTTGATTGTGTTTTCATTGTCATTTGTTTCTAGGTATTTTTGATTTCCTCTTTGATTTCTTCAGTGATCTCTTGGTTATTAAGTAGTATATTGTTTAGCCTCCATGTGTTTGTATTTTTTACAGATCTTTTCCTGTAACTGACATTTAGTCTCATAGCATTGTATTCGGAAAAGTTACTTGATACGATTTCAATTTTCTTAAATTTACCAAGGCTTGATTTGTGACCCAAGATATGATCTATCCTGGAGAATGTTCCATGTACACCTGATAAAAATGCATATTCTGTTGTTTTTGGATGGAATTTCCTATAAATATCAATTAAGTTCATCTTGTTTAATGTATCATTTAATGTTTGTTTCATTTTGGATTATCTGCCCATTGGTTAGTTTCATTTTGGATTATCTGCCCATTGGTGAAAGTGGGTTGTTAAAGTCCCCTAGTATGAATGTTCTACTGTTGATTTCTCCTTTCATGGCTGTCTGTATTGCCCTTATGTATTGATGTGCTCCTATGTTGTGTGCATAAATATTTACAATTGTTATATCTTCTTCTTGGGTTGATCCCTTCATCATTATGTAGTGTCCTTCGATGTCTCTTGTAATAGCCTTTATTCTAAAGTCTATTTTTTCTGATATGAGAATTGCTACTCCAGCTTTCTTTTGATTTCCATTTGCATGGAATACCTTTTTCCATCCCCACACTTTCAGTCTGTATGTGTCCCTAGATCTGAAGTGGGTCTCTTGTAGACAACATATATATGGGTCTTGTTTTTGTATCCATTCAGCCAGTCTGTGTCTTTTGGTGGGAGCATTTAATCCATTTACATTTAAGGTAATTATGAATATATGTGTTCCTATTACCATTTTCTTAATTATTTTGGGTTTGTTATTGTAGGTCTTTCCCTTCGCTTTTTTTTCCTGCCTAGAGAAGTTCCTTTAGCATTTGTTTTAAAGCTGGTTTGGTGGTGCTGAACTCTCTCAGCTTTTGCATGTTTGTATATGTTTTAATTTCTCCATCAAATCTGAATGAGATCCTTGCTGGGTAGAGTAATCTTGGTTGCAGGTTTTTCTCCTTCGTCACTTTAAGTATGTCCTGCCACTCCCTTCTGTCTTGCAGAGTTTCTGCTGAAAGATCTGCTGTTAACCTTATGGGGATTCCCTTGTGTGTTATTGGTTGTTTTTCCCTTACTGCTTTTAATATGTTTTCTTTGTATTTAATTTTTGATAGTTTGATTAATATGTGTCTTGGCGTGTTTCTCCTTGGATTTATCCTGTATGGGACTCTGTGCTTCCTGGAGTTGATTGATTATTTCCTTTCCCCTATTAGGGAAGTGTTCAACTATAATCTCTTCAAATATTTTCTCAGTCCCTTTCTTTTTCTCTTCTTCTTCTGGGACCCCTATAATTCAAATGGTGGTGCATTTAATGTTGTCCCAGATGTCTCTGAGACTCTCCTCAGTTCTTTTCATTCTTTTTTCTTTATTCTGCTCTGCAGTAGTTATTTCCACTATTTTATCTTCCAGGTCACTTATCCGTTCTTCTGCCTCAGTTATTCAGCTATTGATCCTTTCTATTTTTAATTTCGTTTATTGTGCTGTTCATCATTGCTTGTTTCCTCTTTATTTCTTTTAGGTCCTTGTTAAATGTTTCTTGCATTTTCTCTATTCTATTTCCAAGATTTTGGATCATCTTTACTGTCATTTTTCTGAATGCTTTTTCAGGTAGACTACCTATTTCCTCTTCATTTGTTAGGTCTGGTGGGTTTTTACCTTGCTCCTTCATCTGCTGTGTGTTTTTCTGTCTTCTCATTTTGCTTAATTTACTGTGTTTGGGGTCTCCTTTTTGCAGGCTACAGGTTCATAGTTCCCGTTTGTTTTGGTGTCTGGCCCTAGTGGCTAAGGTTGGTTCAGTGGGTTGTGTAGGATGTCTGGTGGAAGGGACTAGTCCCTGTATTCTGGTGGATGAGGCTGGATCTTGTCTTTCTGGTGGGCATGTCCACATCTGGTGGTGTGTTTTGGGGTGTCTGTGGCCTTCTTATGATTTTAGACAGCCTCTCTGCTAATGGGTGTTGTTGTGTTCCTGTCTTGCTAGTTGTTTGGCATAGGGTGTCCAGCACTGTAGCTTGCTGGTCATTGAGTGAAGCTGTGTGTTGGTGTTGAGATGGAGATCTCTGGGAGATTTTTGCCATGTGATATCATATGGAGCTGGGATGTCTCTTGTGGACCAGTGTCCTGATATTGGCTCTCCCACCTCAGAGGCACAGCACTGACTCCTGGCTGGTGCACCAAAAGCCTTTCATACACATGGCTCAGAATAAAGGAGAGAAAATAAAAAGAAAGTGGGTAAAATAAAATGTAATCAAATAAAGTAAGATAAAATAAAATAGTTATTAAAATAAATAATAAAAGATAATTATTATGAAAATAATTTTAAAAAGTAAAAATGAAAAAAAGAACGGATGGACAGAATCCTAGGACAAATGGTGAAAGCAAACCTGTACAGACAAAATCTGACACAGAAGCATACCAACATACTCACAAAAAAGAGGAAAAGGGGAAAAAATAATATATCTTGCTCCCAAAGTCCACCTCCTCAATTTGGGATGATTTGTTGTCTATTCAGGTATTCCACAGATGCAGGGTACATCAAGTTGATTGTGAAGATTTAATTCGCTGCTCCTGAGGCTGCTAGGAGAAGTTTCCCTTTCTCTTCTTTGTTCGCACAGCTCCGGGGGTTCAGCTTTGGATTTGGCCCCGCCTCTGCATGTGAGTCGCCTGAGGGCGTCTGTTCTTCGCTCAGACAGGATGGGGTTAAAGGAGCAGCTGATTCCGGGGCTCTGGCTCACTCAGGCCGGGGAAGAGAAGGGTAGGGATGTGGGGCGAGCCTGTGGCAGCAGAGGCCAGTGGGACTTTGCACCAGCCTGAGGTGCACCGTGCGTTCTCCCGGGGAAGTTTTCCCTGGATCACGGGACTCTGGCAGTGGTGGGCTGCACAGGTTCCCAGGAGGGGATGTGGGTAGTTTCTTGGTGGTGGCAGCAGCAGCCTTAGCATCTCATGCCCGTCTCTGTGGTCCACACTGATTGCTGTGTCTGGCGCCTGTCTCTCGAGCTTCTTTAAGCAGTGCTCTTAATCCCCTCTCCTTGCGCACCAGGAAACAAAGAGGGAAGAAAAGGTCTCTTGCCTCTTTGGCAGGTCCAGACTTTATCCCGGACTCCCTCCCGGCTAGCTGTGGTGCACTAACCCCTTCAAGCTGTGTTCACGCCGCCAACCCCTGTCCTCTCCCTGCAATCCAACCAAAGCCCGAGCCTCAGCTCCCAGCCCCCGCCCGTCCCTGGCGGGTGAGCAGAGAATCCTCTCGGGCCGGTGAGCACTGGTCAGCACTCATCCTCTGTGCGGGAATCTCTCTGCTTTGCCCTCCGCATGCTTGTTGCTGTGTTCTCCTCCGCGGCTCCAAAGTTCCCACCCACAGTCTCCACCTGCGAAGGGGCTTCCTAGTGTGTGGAAACCTTTCCTCCTTCACGGCTCCCTCCCACTGGTGCAGGTCCTGTCCCTATTCTTTTGTCTCTGTTTATTCTTTTTTCTTTTGCCCTACCCAGGTACGTGGGGAGTTTCTTGCCTTTTGGGAGGTCTGAGACCTCCTGCCAGCATTCAGTGGGTGTTCTGTAGGAGCTGTTCTACTTGTAGATGTATTTGTGATGTATCTGTGGAGAGGAAGGTGATCTCCACGTCTTACTCTTCCGCCATCTTCTCCTGGTCCCTCCAGTTCATGGCTTTTTAGAAAAAGTTACATGAATTTCAGAGTAAGCCATGATCTCTCCTCATGTTGACCAACAACAGCTTGATATTTAAGCTCATTCCTTGTGATGAAAGCAATACTGTTTCTGAAATACATCAATGTAGTTATTTTTTCCATTTCTTTGTTCCTGAACTTCCTCTCTTCAGCCAGTGGTGTATATTTAACCTGGTGGCTGATTGGGATCATATTAACAAGGATGCTAAATAAAGTCAATGTAGTTCTCAACATCCAGAGTAGCATTTTGAATCCTCAAGATCATAGTCATGAAAATCATGACTTGGGGAGAAAAGAGGATTATGTAAATTAATTTAGCTTTGATGGGTATATCCAGAACTATAAGTGTGAGACTCCATCACAAAAATCAACAATAATCTAGGGGTGGAGAAAACTGAAAATACACCTTAGGAACTTCTTCCTCATAAGACTGGGTGAGAATGGGACTTCCCTGGTGGTCCAGTGGTTAGGATTCCATGCTTCCACTTCAGGGAGGTGCAGGTTTGATTCCTAGTTGGGGAACTAAGATCCCACATCCCACATGGTGCACAATGCAGCCACACACAAAAAGAAGAGAGTGGGTTAGAAGCCCTCTTACTTTAGTCCTAGAGGATTGTGGGAAGAAGTGCAGTGAGTATGGTGGGGGTATCAGGAGTTAATGGCTCTGCTTTTAATGGCTCTGCTTTCTCCACCTCAGGATGAAAGCTAAGGAAACGTTCCTGGGCACAGTCTGGGAGAGACTTCATGTTTCCAGGAGAGGATCAGCAGAATGCAACTTCCAACTGGTGCAAGAGTGAGAACACAGCACCAGGGATCGGAACTAGTTAGATAGTTTAGGATAGTGAGTTCCAAGTAGAGCTTTGTTCCTATTCTGTAGCTCCGTGGGTAATGCTAAACTCAGACATTTCCTTGGGACTTTGAAAGGTCACTCAGGAGAGCTGGGAGAATCAACTGTTCATATTGCATAGCGTAGGATAAAGGGTACAATGTGTTGCAGACTCCTCAACTTGAGGTGGTGACTGCCAGAAGTACAGCCTTAAAAGGCCAGCTCTGGGACCAAAACAGACCAGCCACTCTGTTGCTGAGACTGCCAATGGTTCAGAAAACACAGCATTACACCCCTGCATATATGATGACACAGAGTACCTTACAGTCCCAGATTCTATCTTATACCATTTTGGAGAAGGGAAGGAGAGAGGGAAGCAAGCTAAAAGACTAATAATTTACCCAAACTGACAGAACAGAGGAGATTATTTAAACTGAATATATGAAATGATATTTGTCAGCAAATTTAAAGTTTAGTTTTCCCTCTGTGTCCACCCTATTCCATGTGTGTAAGGCTCAGGAGGAAGATTAAATCAGTTAGTGGGGAACAAAGATGCTGCATTTTCATCAAATATCACAGTGTAGTGTGTTAAATTTTTCAGACCCCTACATTTGTTTAATACACATATGGTTGTTCAGTGTAGAGGGTGTGTCTTACTTATTAGAAGTGGGGAAATAGTTAAGATCTCTAAGGATCCCTCAAAGTATGGGGTCAGGGTCTAGATTCTATATTGTAAAACTTCTCCAACACCTCAACCAAGTGGTGCATCTAAAGAATAGCCTAGAAATTTTAGAGTTCTATCATTGATATATACCTAAATTCTATATTTGATCCACTATTGCTATTGTATAAATTAAGGCCTAGGGAAAGCTGAGGACAGTGATTTGAACTAATTGACAGGTGATCTTAGTTCTGAGTTCCTGTATGGCCACTGACTAGCTGTATTGAACGAGTAGCTTAATTTATCTGAGGATATTTGCTCTTTTATATAATGACTCCAAAAATGATGTTGGTGTGTCTGGATTAGATGATATCTGAGATCCCTTTTAACACTCTATCATTCTCTGACTAGGCTTTGCTCTTTGAAAAGCATTTGAAACCCTTCAGAGCTATCCCTTATATTTTCCCTTAAGGGGTACATTATGACAGTTTAAACAATTCAGAGAGCAAGAGAAGAGTCAACAACAGGAAAACAATGTAATGAAGAGTTAAGAGTGTGGACTGTGGTGTCTGGCCACCTCGGTTCAGATCATAGTTCCATCGCTTAAAGCTCTGTGACCTTATTCAATTTCCTTAAGCCTCAGTATCTTCATATGTAAATTGAAGGTAATAAAACCCCATGTTCTCCTCATTCTCCTCTTCCTATCCCTTGAGATATCAATGAAATCTTTCACTCAAGAATGCAACCGGTATTTATCGAACACCTACTATGTGGCAAACATTCCTCCAGATGCTCAACTTTCCTATTGGAAACCTGGGGGAGAAAATTTTGGAAAAGAAAAATACTGGCAGGGTCATGCCCAAGTTTTGAAGACAGATGGTAACCTGCAATGAGGAGGAAAGACTTCCTTTTCCTCTTGATGATGATGACAATGATGATGATGATTTTAGCTATTCATTCTTTATATCTAAAGGTATAGCTTTGGGCTCTTTTTGTTGTTATTTTCAGGTGCTCATTCTAAACATTAAGTGGGCGTATAAGGCTATGTCAGGGCATCTGATCTCTACCTTATAGTGACATTCATGTAGAAGACTCATTAGGATGGGTTTAATCTGGGAAATCTGCAATTCCCTGCACTCCAACTGCATAACCATCTTTTCTTCTGCAAATAAAGTGAACATACCCATGTATGAAATGACACTTCCATTAAGATAGAAATAATATTTTATCTTACATAATATATTTATGAAATACATCCTTACAACCAAATCAGAATCTCTGAAAGTGGTGCTCAGCAAACCATATTCTTAAGAAGCACTTAACAGCTTACCTCAGTTGATTTTTATGGATGCTTGGGTTTGTAAAGGGTTTGTCTTTCATAGAAATACTTACCAATTAGCTTCAGTCAATATTCCACCAAGAAACAAGCATAAAAACATAGGTCAGAAGAGGATAAAAATTCTAATTAAGTTTTAATAATGCTGAATCCTCTAATTGTAGTAGGAAAAGATAATAAACAGTAAATTTGGGTCAAGGCTAAAACTTAACATTTTGTTTCTGTTAATGATCAGTGGATTACTGATTGTTCCTTTCTTTCTTGTTTCAAACTGTTCTGGGACTCTAATTTATGTACAGCTAAATAAATCTTGACTTGCATGGCAGATGTTTTATTGTTATAATCATTATAAGTGATCACTTTTAATAGCTCTCTCATTATATTTATTTTACAATGGATAGCTGGCTTCACTGTTTCTTGGGTTGAAGTAACATTACTTTCATTGGAAACGTGTTCTAAAAAATGGTTATTCTGGTTAGTCTTCCTTAAGAAGAAAACTATTAAAAATATATTTAAGGGGCAAAGGAACAGGGATATGTTTCTTAGGAGATGAATAAGATATGGTCTTTACCATCTGGAAATTTAATAAAATCAAAGAATCTAGTCTTCATCAAATATCATTCAATTTCCTGACATTTGATGATCACCAATTCTGACTTCTTTCACAATACTATCTGCTAATCAAAACATCAGTGAGAGCATTTATGAGGCAATTTATATTCTGATGAATGAATTTGGTATGTCAAATTCCCATATGTCTTACTTCTGTTGAATGAAGACCAGAGCAGGACAAATTCCGAAAGAGAGAATGAACTGTACATTGCTTCCTAAGCAGTAATAAAGATATTGCTTCATCTTTTATAGTATAAATCTGAAGTAGCAGGAAATATTTTATCACCATTTGTAAAAAAAGGGATCAATTACCTTTGCAAAATCACTGTGGATGTTTTATATTAATATTTGGGAAGTTGCCTAACTATAATTTTTCTTTACTCATCTGCTTTACATAATGACATTATTAAACCATGCTTTTAGTAATTAGTGTAGTTTGAACTGATGTTAAGATTCTTTTCAGAGCTAAGAATGAACACTTTTCCTTATAGAAAAGAACACACACAGTTTGGTAATGAAAAATTGTTTCCTTACTTTAAGTACTTCTCCTCTTTAGAGCATCTAGCTGCCTAGATTTTGAAGCCTTTGCTGTATGTACTTGTTTATATAGTAGTTATTGGTCATCATGGATGCAGCCCTGACCATCACAAGGAACAATGAAGTATGAAAACTTGGTAGGAAGATAGCTCCTATCACACATAGTTTCTTCTCTGGAGTCCTTCCTTATGCTTTTGGACAGGCTTCCCTTTGTCTTTTGGTGGGTTGCAGGGGCAAAGAAAATAAAACATTCAGAGCAAGTAGTAGTAGTTGGACAAATCCTATAAGGAAAGTGTTAAAAAAAAGTGTCTGGAAATTTAAAAAAAAAAAATAGGAGAGAGGAAGACAGTTCTCACAGTCTTTTATTAGAATCTTTCCAATTTGGGAACCTGATTCCTTTGTGTTTGGAAACATTCAAAACAAAATGTTCCCAAGCCACATCTAGTTAAGGGTACTATCAACAGACTAATGAAAGTGAATTTGCAGCTATGCCCAAACATATGTCTATGTCTAGATAAGTATCTTTAGGTGTCTGTTACTATTAACATATATTAAAATAAACTGACATATGTAGTAAATAATGCATGCTAAGTTCTGAATTACTTTCATTTAGCTATTTATATTTATAGTCTTGAGTTAAGACTCCCTCTGATGTCAGTAGAGGTGTTCATGCTAATAAAACTAGTCAGTGTTTGCTCTCAGTATCTTCATGCTCAGCGTGGACAGAACAAAGAGCATCCAGAGGATAATACCTGGACAAGACTGTTCCTGTTCAGTTATAGACAGGATGGATTCTAAACATCCTAATTTCTAGTGACATCCTCGATTATATTGCCAATTCAATTCAAATAAGCATGTTGCCCAAGTACTTAACAAGTTTTCTAACTTTGAGGAATTTCCGGTAACACTTTAAATGAAATGCCTTCAAAACTATCTTCTCTAAATCATGCTCCTCACCTCTGCCGAAGCTCCTGATACTTGTGCAGGATGGTATCATTTTTCTGTTATCGTTTCTAGATCCTTTGTTCCTTGACCTTTGTGTAATAGTCTGTACAATAGTAATAGATAGTGACTGTGTTTCTATATTTACAGATGTGTATTTATATTTCTACTGGTTCTGTCTATCCCTTCCCCATCTACCAACCAGATAAACCATAAAGATGCTGATGGGCAGAAATAAAGTTTTCTGCTTTGATTTCCAATGCCATGGAGAACCCTAACCATGGTAAGAATTCAGTCAAAGGCAATGTTA
Source organism: Phocoena sinus (assembly GCF_008692025.1). NCBI lineage: Eukaryota > Metazoa > Chordata > Mammalia > Artiodactyla > Phocoenidae > Phocoena > Phocoena sinus. Next base: position 37,152,347 of record NC_045770.1, on the reverse strand, counting down.
ATCAGGTATTGAGGCCTTGTCTTTGACATAATATACTATACAAGCTGGAAATTGTAAAATTTATTGTTATTGTCATTTCAGTAAATAGCTTGTTACTAGAGATGCTGAAAGGCATCATGGCATGTTTACCATTTCATAAGGGATTAAAATCCTGAGAAAGATTTTGGCAGTGAGATGGCAGAGAATATGAATTGGCTTTATCAAATATAATATTTGTTGAACAAATATCTCTGGTGAATTAATTGAATAAAATGAGTAGTTGCTAACTCTGGTTGTTTTTATTGAATTCACTGGCAGACTAATCAATTTCATTAAAGTGTCCACATTTCCTGTATTTGAATATACCATATGCCATACCATAGGCAACATGGTAACATTGAGATGTCCTCTTGATTATATGGAGAAAACAATTGTAATGGAAAATACAATAGCTTTATTTAGCACCAATTCCTTCAAGTACCTCACATCTCATTTACTACTTTTTATGTTGCAAACACAGAGAGTGGTTTTATAATGTTATGTTGATCTATATTAGATTACAGATTCTTAAATTGGGACTTTTTATCCATGAGTGGGTTTCAGGGAATTTGTGAACCCTATCAAACTGTGTTAACAAATTTGGATATATGTGCCTCTTTCTGTGAAGAGAGTTTACTGCTCTAAGTAGACATATAAGAAGCCCAAACTCTTAAAAGATCAGTGCACTGAAATATTAATATAGATGACATCAAAACAATTAGTGGATTAAGTATTAGAAAATATTAGGTTTAAATATCTAAAATTCTGTGATTCTAAGAAAATAAGTAAGCATTTTGCTCATTGGTCTAACAAAAACATATATATTCTTTACCTTTTACATAGTTTGGCCTCAGCAAAAATTCATAGACAACTGTTTCAAAGTTTTGAAATGGGTATCACTGGAGTGTATAGATGCCTAATGCTGTAAACCAATGATTCGTTTTATCCGCAACCCCACTCCCACCCCCGCTGACCCCCAGCATTGACAACAAAATGCTCTCTCTCTTAGCGAGAAAAGAAAGCTGTAGGGTCCAGGTTGAAAGTGCCAGATTAGGATTTAACTGCATAGCCACCGTCAGTGGGAGTCAGTAGCTAAATTGCTTGCACTCTGCATTGAAAACATACCCCTGAGAGTTAATACATTTCCATACTGGCAGAGTTTTTTCTGAGCTCCTATGTCTATAGAAAGCTATCATTTAATCTCAAGTTCCTTCAAGAAAAGTCTGCACTCCTGAGGCCTGGCTCCATATGCCTGCAGTTTCTTTGATGACTGATATCACCTGGTTCTTAGAAACTCTCCAGGGCTTGCCAAATAAGTATGAGCTTCATTGTTTATTTTTTTTGCTGAATGCTGTGAAGGCTTTTCTCTTGGTGTTTACTGAAGATCCTTTGCAGTCAGGAATGTTGAAAGGTAACCAGGCTGTTTCACCTCTTGCCTCCCAGCTCCCATGGGAAGAGAATTTATATTTACTGCAAATGAAATAGTGGGGGAAAAACATAAGTGCTCCCTGCAGGAGTCTGTGCCTGTAAACAAGGTATCCAGAATACTATGATGTGTGCACAACACAAGGGACTTGTCTCAAAGAGGAGTTAAAGCAGGTTGGACTGCAAGAAACTAATTCTCCCTGTTTACCTATTTGTCTGTGTTTATTCAGTTTCCTGAGTTGCATCCAAATGTCTCTGGGCAAAAGAGACACATGTGCCATTTCTTTCCTTCTTTTTTTCCTTTTTGCTTAGTTAACATATTTTCCTTTAAATGAGTTTTAGTATGAAGTGTGTGTGTGTGTTTAGTTTTTTTTTTTTTAACATCTTTATTGGAGGATAATTGCTTTACAATGCTGTGCTAGTTTCTGCTTTATAACAAAGTGAATCAGTTATACATATACATATGTTCCCATATCTCTTCCCTCTTGTGTCTCCCTCCCTCCCACCCTCCCTATCCCACCCCTCTAGGTGGTCACAAAGCACCGAGCTGATCTCCCTGTGCTATGCAGCTGCTTCCCACTAGCTATCTATTTCACATTTGGTAGTGTATATATGTCCATGCCACTCTCTCACTTTGTCACAGATTACCCTTCCCCCTCCCCATATCCTCAAGTCCATTCTCTAGTAGGTTTGTGTCTTTATTCCTGTCTTACCCCTTGGTTCTTCATGACATCTTTTTTCTTAAATTCCATATATATATATACATATATATATATATGTGTGTGTGTGCGTGTGTGTGTGTGTGTGTGTGTGTGTGTGTTAGCATATGGTATTTGTCTTTCTCTTTTTGACTTACTTCACTCTGTATGACAGACTCTAGGTCCATCTACCTCATTACAAATAGCTCAATTTCGTTTCCTTTTATGGCTGAGTAATGTTCCATTGTATACATGTGCCACATCTTCTTTATCCATTCATCCAATGATGGACACTTATGTTGTTTCCATCTCCTGGCTATTGTAAATAGAGCTGCAATGAACATTTTGGTACATGACTCTTTTTGAATTTTGGTTTTCTCAGGGTATATGCCCAGTAGTGGGATTGCTGGGTCATATGGTAGTTCTACTTGTAGATTTTTAAGGAACCTCCATACTGTTCTCCATAGTGGCTGTATCAATTTACATTCCCACCAGCAGTGCAAGAGTGTTCCCTTTTCTCCACACCCTCTCCAGCGTTTATTGTTTGTAGATTTTTTGATGATGGCCATTCTGACTGGTGTGAGATATCTCATTGTAGTTTTGATTTGCATTTCTCTAATGATTAATGGTGTTGAGCATTCTTTCATGTTTTTGTTGGCAGACTGTATATCTTCTTTAGATAAATGTCTATTTAGGTCTTCTGCCCACTTTTGGATTGGGTTTTTTTTTTTTGTTATTGTTGTTATTGAGCTGCATGAGCTTCTTGTAAATTTTGGAGATTAATTCTTTGTCAGTTGTTTCATTTGCAAATAGTTTCTGCCATCCTGAGGGTTGTCTTTTGGTCTTGTTTATGGTTTCCTTTGCTGTGCAAAAGCTTTGAAGTTTCATTAGGTCCCATTTGTTTATTTTTGTTTTTATTTCCATTTCTCTGGGAGGTGGGTCAGAAAGGATCTTCCTGTGATTTATATCATAGAGTGCTCTGCCTATGTTTTCCTCTAAGAGTTTGATAGTTTCTGGCCTTACATTTAGGTCTTTAATCCATTTTGAGTTTATTTTTGTGTATGGTGTTAGGGAATGATCTAATCTCATACTTTTCCATGTACCTGTCCAGTTTTCCCAGCACCACTTATTGAAGAGTCTGTCCTTTCTCCACTGTACATTCCTGCCTCCTTTATCAAAGATATGGTGACCATATGTGCGTGGGTTTATCTCTGGGCTTTCTCTCCTGTTCCATTGATCTATATTTTTGTTTTTGTGCCAGTACCATACTGTCTTCATTACTGTAGCTTTGTAGTGTAGTCTGAAGTCAGGGAGCCTTATTCCTCTAGCTCCATTTTTCATTCTCAAGATTGCTTTGGCTATTCGGGGACTTTTGTGTTTCCATACAAATTGTGAAATTTTTTGTTCTAGTTCTGTGAAAAATGCCAGTGGTGTGTGTTTAGTTTTTAAACACTCTTTGGGCATTATTTTCTTTTTGCAACCAACCTTTGTTTTCTTCAAAGTTATGCTTTTGAACACCTGGATCTAATTTCATTTTATTAATTAAAAATTGTTCTAATTTATCTTGGTAATTAGATAATCATTTTTAAAATAGACATTTCTCTGTCTTTGTCTGGATTTTGGCTTGTTTCTTCAGCGGTTCTGGTTTTACATGCTTGGCAGCTCTGCTCTGGTAAAGAGGTGAGCAGTCAGGTATGTTGAGTATAGACTTTGAAACCTGGAAGGAGGTTGAAAACTGACCCTTAGCTTCACTGATGGGAAAACTCTGGCCTTGAGAGATAAGTGACTTGCTAGAGGTTTTGCAGTTGAATAAGTGAGAGGGGAGAGAATGGAATTCTGAGAATGTTCATTAACACAACACAGTCAAATGTAATGAGTACAGAATAACAGTGTGCTCTGTTGTCATTACCAGGACATCATGTGTAACTATACTCCCATCCTACCTTGATTTCAGTTTAGGATAGAGAAGCATCAAGCTGATCTGGTCAATGGAAATGTGGAAAATGTATGGCAGCCTAATGCCCTTCACTATTATAGGGCCAGGCTGTATAGTATGTTAAGCCAAAATCAAAGAAGCAAACTTTGCAAAATCTTTGATCTGTTGGACTAACCCCTTTAACCAATCATGTTTTCTCCAATCCATTGTCCTATAATAAGTGCCGTCATTTTTTAAGAAAGACAGAAATGTATATTGATTTTCTTCTGGATTCTTGTGTTCTCCTTCTGGGCCTTTGGCATCTTATGATCTAATTGTCTTATTTGTTATTGAGAACAAATTCTAGACAGAATGCTAGGTTGTATGAAAGTATCACATTATTTATCATTACCTTTTGCTAAGTCCATATCCAAATCCCCATCCTGCCTGGCTGGGGGGAAAATTAACTGTAGTCATTTGGTTTCCTCTCCTCCTCCTAGGATTGTGCCAAGGTTTCCAGGTGTCAATCTCTTTAAGCACCTTTAATTAGTTAACTATTTCCTGCTGATTTTGCCCCCATTATATCTAATTCTGTTGCTACTCCCTTAGTTTGGATGTGTCTACAACTTCTACCTGTAAAAAAATTCCAAAATTTGGAGGTAAGGCAAAAAAAAAAAGAATGACTATGTGACCATCACACCATGCTGGAACTTCATATAAAAAGAGTTTTCTGATCCTCTAGATGGAATTATATGTATTTGCTCTAGTATTTACTATTGAATTGGACCTTTACAACTTTATAAAAATAGATCGTATCAAATAAATCTGATAAGATGAAAATGTTTTATTGTGAAGAGATATTTCTGTTCCATAAAGAAGGTAATTCTAAATATTATTTATTATTGTCCTGTAAGACAGCATTAACTAGTTTTATAATTTAGGGATTTTATTCTGGAATTCTCTATGTCTTTTTTCATTGACTATATATGCATGTTACTTTACCATCCTTTGAACCAGCTTTGCTATTCTGATGATACAATCATTATGAGTTGATGCATGCTCCTTATTTATTTGTGTGAGAACTATGTTTCTTAACATGTAAAAAATTATATTTTGGGCTTCCCTGGTGGCACAGTGGTTGAGAGTCCGCCTGCCGATGCAGGAGACACGGGTTCGTTCCCCGGTCCGGGAAGATCCCACATGCCACGGAGTGAGCCATGGCCGCTGAGCCTGCGTGCCCGGAGCCTGTGCTCCACAGTGGGAGAGGCCACAGCAGTGAGAGGCCCACGTACTGCAAAAAAAAAAAAAAAAAAAAAAAAAAAAATTATATTTTGATACACCTTACCTCTGTGGCATGAAACATTTGATGATATTGAGACTCTTCCCCTTAAACCTGGCTCCAGTGTACTCCCTCTGGCTTCTGTGCCTTGATCAGTGTGCTGTTAAAACGTGGTCATTGTTACTCTTGCATCACCACCTACAACCCTTTCCAGGCTGAAGTAGTCTCTTGTATTCTCTCTCCTCACCCCCAAACACTTTTCCTCTCCCCTCTTTACACACACACACACTTAGTTTTATCTTGTCAAAAGATTAAGGATGTTTTTAAACACAGTAAGACCTTTGCCTTTGGATTCCTTATGCTTTTCTATCACACCGTATGTCTGAGGCAAAGACAAGGTACGAAATAGGGCGGGACATGAGAGTGAAGAAATAACATTTCTTATTTCAGTAAGTTTTTCTGCCACAACACTGTAGTTTACAATAATCTGTAAAGAAAGTGCTACATTCCAAAACCAATCCTCTGATTCCTTCTATTGCTCAAAGTTTTTATGTGCTTTAATTTTTATTTTGCTTATTTTTCAGAATGGTTTTATGACAGAAGCTCTGGGCAGATTTCAGATCTTTCTTATAGACTATTGCTTATTTCGATGGTATTATATTACACGTTGTTGAAATTTCAAGTGATGTGTTAATGTATACACGTAGTCACCTCATTAACAAAGCAGGTTTTCATTTCCAAAAGTTTGGTGGTCATTTCCTATCTTTCTTGAAGAGAGTTATTTAAAAATAATAATATGTCTTAGTGAGCATGAGTAAGCAATTCATTACTTATAAGAAGCTTGAGTAACTAGTTTATCACTTATAAGAAGATCTTTGTCTTTGGTATCTGTAGACTGTAATATTGGTATAGTGAGACAGCATGCTGAAGTAATAATCTGCCCTTCATTTCCACACCTCTTTGCAAAGCACCCTTGGCTTCAGAAGGCAGAGACAATACACTGCCTCGAAAAAAATTAGTTGCAGCAATGAGAAAGAAAGAAGTTTTTTTTTTTTTTTTTTTTTTTACTTCTGAAATATCCTTATCTTGAATCATTTATCAAAGAAAATAGTTTTGAAAGCAAAGCTTTTGATATCCTATTCAAATTTCCAGGCTCTATTTTACAGTTTATTCACAACATTTATCACTATAATTTACTTATTTGTTATGTTAATTGTAGATTTAGAATAACAGGGACATTTATTTGTTTTGTTCATTGATACATCCCAAATATGTTGAATAGTGCCTGGTATACAGATGGCAATTTATATGTATCTGTTTAATGAATGGAAACATAAAGTCACTGAAGTAAGTAAGGCATAGAGTTGATGCTATAAAAAGAGACACAGAAGAGAATGTTAGAAGATTTAGATTATTTCACTCTTTGGGAATTTTATTTCTGGGCTTAGACAGGAGGGCATAGGTGGGAGATGGAAAATTGCGCATAAGGAGAGGGGACCCAGAACCATCTAGAAATCAGGAAATGAGTTTGGAGAGACCACACAACACAATATATTTCTAGGTTTAAGAAAACTCACTGTGTTGACTTAGTAACTGGAAGCTATGCTTAACCATTGGAATAAGCTCCTGAGGTGGTCTGAATATCTTGTCTTTGCTCTCTGGAGAAGACTTTCCATTAAGAGAAAACTGCATGTTGCTCATGAACCACCCATCAGAAGGGATGTGTGTCCATGCCTCAAAACTTCACTGAGCTCCATCTGAATAATGTCTAACAGACATCTCACTATTCAGTGGTTCTCAATATCATAAGGCCGCTAAACCATAAAGTTAGGATTTGGCATTCAGAGGGATGTTGTTGGTTTATAAGGGAAAGTTGAGCCTAGATACAAATTAAATCCATTGTAATATTGGTGATAACCATTTTCTCAGTTTGTAAATATATTGGAAAGCTTTCTGTAAGAAAATATAGACCCTTGCTTTTATGTTAAATATTAAGTATCAACACTGAAGGACTGTGTGATTTAAGAAAGTATTAGATATTTGGCTGAATTAAAATGTATAAGGTATGTGGTAGTTTTAAAACTTGTACCAAGTCCTTTGACACTCCTCCCATAAAAGGGCACATGCCTTGAGAGTCCTGAGCCAATATTAAGAATGTCTGGCTATACTGAAGCCACCATGTTAGAGATCACGTGGAGATACTACAAAGATATAGAGAGATGTTCAAGGAGCCTCAAGTGTTCCAGCCCCAGCTGTTTGAGATTTCCAGACATCATGCCAGACAAAGGAATGAAGAAACCTTTCAGATGACCCCAGCCTCAGCCACTATCTGACTATAACATCATGAGATACCCCCAAAGCAGAACCACCCAGCTGAGCTGCTCATTAATCCCCGAACCACAGAAACAATGAGAGATACTCAGAAACTGACTACATTTGATAGTCAGTAGAGTTAGCCATTAAAGTAGCCATTATGGGTTGGAATAATCTGTTATGTAGCCGTAGTAAGTAGAAGTTTCCTGACAGAAGGCAGAGGGTGGACAAGAATTTCATTCATTCATTTATTCAAAATATGTTGTACCAACTATGTGCCATTTACTGTGTTATTCACTGTTGATACTAATATTGATGGGATACAATTTATGAAAGAAACTTCTTGAGAAAATAGTAGTCTGGTCAGTAATGTATATCCATATATAATGAATGAATGCAATTACAGGAATGAGAACACATATTGTGAATTAGTGTTTGAGACTCATTTAGGTTAAATAATCTGATTCTTTAAACACTTCTTTCTGAATAATTTTGGACATGTTTTTCTGTAGTAAAACAATGAAAAGAAGAAAAGATATTCCCAACATCAGTTATATTATTTCTAATACATATAACATTATATTATACATTTAATATATATTAAACACACTTGTTTATATACATTAACCACAAAGAAATATTTAATACATAGAAATGAATAGTGTAAAATAATAAAATTTGATATTATATAAATAATCCGGAATACTTTTGGTCCCAATTTACTTTTATATTACTAGTATAAAATATTACAAATATTCTTCAGAAGTTATTTAGTATCTGAATATAAAGGCAGCTGGTCTTTGTGTGAAAGGATAGCAGATTTTATTCTAAAAATCTTTTAAAATTAAGATAAAATACTATTATCAACAGCTACTGATTTCTAATTTGATGAAATTGGAAAAGAGATATATTCTAATAATATAGTGTCTGCAATCAGAAATCCATTGCACCAATTAAGGTCCATTTAGGGAAATAGAACCAGTACAAAGGATGTGTGATAAGAGATTTATTATGCAATTGCAGGAGGAGCTGAGGAAGTAAAGTTCTATTGGAGGAGCTAGAAGATCAGAGAGAAGTTACTAATCGACCTCCTAAAGCACTGAAATGAACGGACTGGTATAGGAACTTTCAGCATATCTGACAAGTAAGGGCATAAGTCTATGGATAGCTACTGCTCCTGCAGTTAACAGCTCTGTGGTACACAGACAAGCCTCTGGTGGTGGCTAAGGCTGTTGTTGGTCAGCTTGTCCAGTAGGTGGGAAGAAAAAACTGGACACAAATTGGAGAAAAGGGAGGCCAGCTGGATCCAGCTGGACACCTCTGTGTCTGTCCATTACTATATTAGACCCTAAAGTCCTTTGGGAGTGATGGCCATTTCTACATTTTTGCCACTAAAATCTGATGCAGCTTCCTCTAACTTCAAACCTCTAACCTCTTTCTGTATAGGGAAGGGAGTTCTGGAACACAGTCTCAGCTTTATAAAGTTGACAGTAGAATGATAGAGCATTCCCACAACTGCTTATTATTTTACTTTGTGGAATTTATCTACATCTGCAAAACATTTCAATAGTTTGTTATACTTTTAATCTAAAGAATATTTGTGTATGTATAACTGTCAGGAATATGGATGTTTCTGATAACATATTTGACTTTTTCCTATTCATCATTTACTTTCTCACTAAAACATAATTTGGTATTTTAAAGACAGGGTCCTTTTAAGAAATGGTGTTTTTGCTGGTCAGTGATATAGGTTGAATGTTATGTTCCCTCCCACTGCAAAAAAAAAAAAATCGTGTTGAAATTTAACCCTCAAAGTGAAGGTATTAAAAGGTAGGGCTTTGGGGAGGTGATTAGGTCAAAACCTTCTTGAATGGGATTAGTGATTTTGTAAAAGAGGTGTTTCCACAATGCAAGGGCACAATGAGAAAATGGTTGTCTATGAACCAGAAAGTGGGCCCTTCCCAGACAATGAATCTGCTGGTGCCTTGATCGTCTACTTCCCAGGCTCCAGAACTGTGAGAAATAAATTTCCAGTTTATGGTATTCTGTTACAGCAGTCCAACAGAAAGAGAGTGGTTAAAGTGAGGGTATCAGAGAAATATTTCAGTAACTGCTGGGTAAGTCACACATGCAGGACTTGCAATCACTTCATGCCCAGTCTTCTGACTTTGTGTGGATGTTTGGAGTCTCATATTCTCTCTCTCTTTTTCCAGAACCAGAACAAGGAAGAAGGAAAGAACATTGTATTAGGAGATTTCATGATGGCCTATATAGGTTTCTGTACAAATTATGAATTAAACACTCAGACCTCTTAATTACTTCAATTTAATTCAGTTAAGTTCAATTTATTTCAACACTACAAATATTCTCTCAGCATTTACTCCGTGCCAGGTACTGTCCTAAATACTGTGAATAGAGAATGTTAAGTAAATCAGGAGGCCACTAGACAAAGGTGGTTCTAATGTTGTGGAAGCCTACATAAACAAATCAAAATCTAAGCCTGTAAAAGTTCAAGGTTATGAAATTGAAACCTGAGGACAACCAGTCACAAGCAGCCAACTAGGCTTTAAGCTACAGCCTGTCAATAGCTTCCTTACTTTGCTTTCATCTTCCCTATAAATATCTCTCCCCAGCTCCATTCAGCTGAACACTCCTAAGCCCTTTGCTTTGGCACTGCCTGATTTTTAGATTTTTGTTCAAATAAACTTTTAAAATTTTTAATATGACTCAGATTTTCTTTTAACAAGATGAAAAGAATAGCAAAGTATTTTGCCTTCATGGAGCTTTCAGTCTAACAGAGAAGATAGCGATTAATTCTGTGTAGAGTAAGGTATAATAATCATTCTTTCTAGAAAATGTTTCAGTAGGTTCTTACTTTACCTAGTTATTCTGCTAATTTGTGAAAAGTTCTAAATTCACAAGTTTCTAGCTATTAATGGAGAGTTTATATTGTCCATCATTTTGTGTAAATACCTAAATATGTCACTCAACCTTTTATAATAACCAGTGATGGCAGCCATAAGAATGTTTGTAGGTACACAGAAGAGATATCCTTTTAGAATGTCCACATAAGTAAATCTTTATATGTTTCTTCTCCCATGAAAGCTTTTCATCAAATACCTGTGTTTAAAATAACTAAAAATATCTTTTCATTAGTAATGTTTCCGTATGGTGTGCTTTCTCTTACACTCCATGCGGACGTGTAGGATGCAACCGAATGTACTGGATAATTACGCCTCAATAACAACAGCTCTATCAATTATGCCTAAATCAAATATACATTTAATATATATTAAACACTTCATTTAATGTATCTGTGAGTGTATTTTGAAGATCATAAATTTTCCATTCCAGAGGGACTGTATGAAACTTCATTTATTATGTAATGATTGGTAACTTCTGCTATCAGAAGTTTGAGGCCACAAACAACTTTTGCATGTACTAATGTGTAGAATATGAGTTTTCAATTAAACAAATGTTAAAACATGTGTTAAAAAAGCTGTTTTCTGCTCTATTTACAATAGCCCAGAGATGGAAACAACCTAAGTGCCCATCACTGGATGAATGGATAAAGAAGATGTGGCACATATATACAATGGAATATTACTCAGCCATAAAAAGAAATGAAATTGAGCTATTTGTAATGAGGTCGATAGACCTAGAGTCTGTCATACAGAGTGAAGTAAGTCAGAAAGAGAAAGACAAATACTGTATGCTAACACATATATATGGAATTTAAGAAAAAAAAATAATATCATGAAGAACCTAGGGGTAAGACAGGAATAAAGACACACACCTACTGGAGAACGGACTTGAGGATATGGGGAGGGGGAAGGCTGAGCTGTGACAAAGCAAGAGAGAGGCATGGACATATATACACTACCAAACATAAGGTAAATAGCTAGTGGGAAGCAGCCGCATAGCACAGGGAGATCAGCTTGGTGCTTTGTGACCGCCTGGAGGGGTGGGGTAGGGAGGGTGGGAGGGAGGGAGATGCAAGAGGGAAGAGATATGGGAACATATGTATATGTATAACTGATTCACTCTGTTATAAAGTAGAAACTAACACACCATTGTAAAGCAGTTATACCCCAATAAAGATGTTAATTAAAAAAAAAAAAAAGCTGTTTTCTGAGCATAGTCTGTTTTTTTCTCTGGGCAATAAAGAAACTCATCTCCACTCCAATGTGCTGCTGTGGTAGATTTCTAAATGGTGAAAAATATAAGTCATAGTTGCATATGTTTATAGGCATCTTTGCCTATGGAACTATCATCTGGAATATGAGCTTTATCACATATGTGTCCATTATCTGAAATATATTGGTCTTTCAGTTAACTACACAGTATCAGATACGATCTGGTCAAAATCCATTGTATGTTTTTGAATTGAAAGAATTTAATACAGAGAATTGGTTACTTGGATAATGGAAGACCTGAGAAGCCAAGCAGAAGACTGTGAGGCAACCTCGAGATCATCAGCAGCTAAAAACAACTTCCACTTCCAGGGCCCTCCAGAGCTCAAGAAAAGAAGGGAGATAGTATTTTCAGAGCCCAGAAATCAGTGCTACGAGTAGGGTCTGTCTATCTGGAGCTGGAACCAAGGAGGAGACATGGTCTAGTAGAGTTGAAGTCATGGAAGACACAGGGCCAAAATTTTAAATGCAACCCCAGGTGGAGGTAGTGTGAAGCAGAGTTGGTGGTAGTGATGTCTGGAATAACTTGGCCTCTCCTCCTTCCTCTGCAATCTAATATCTTACCACTACTCCCCATTGACTCAACCTATCTGGAAGTCAGGTAACATAGGAGCCTGGGGAAAAAGAGCCATAGGCCAACCTGTCCTCTATTCCCACCTTAACAAGAGACAAAGGAGAGTAGGGCAAGGGAAGTGGATGGATTTATGGGCAAATGTCCAAAGTCCTCTCAGATACCTGGCTAGGACAATCAGTGCTTGAGACTATAGTGTAAAGCAGTGGTTCACAAACAGGGATACCTAAATCAGAATTGCTAGGGACATTATTAAGTACAGCTTCTCAGGCTTCAATTTAGACCATTGAAATCCTTGCTTTTAATAAACACTCCTGGATTCTGGTATGCAGCTAGGTTTTGGGAAACACTAGAGCAAAAGTCACACAAAGGCCTTTAATTCTGAATTCACATTGTATCAGATTATCACAAAGTTAAATAGTAGATGGTTTTCCTTTAATTCTCCAAAATAAGGCATCAAATAATTATAATTTAGTATATGATACCTTCTCCCTGTCCTCTCCAACATTTATTTTTCTTTTTTTTTCTGAGGATCATTACATAAGGTTTCTGAGAAAATTACTGTGTATCACCTAGTAAGTTTCTCTTGATTAACTGTTCTGTTTCCTCTCTGTAGTTGTCAAGAACAATTATATTATTCTTTTTTCTCTTCTTGCTTTGGCTGTGAAGAAGCTCAGTAGGAATTCTTAGTCCAGTATTTTTCACGTACCTATTTTCTCTTTCATGTATTCCTCTACCTTTGTCTTCTTGTTTTTTCACCCAGGTGGTAAGCATAGATTTGTTTTATTCTTCCAGTATCTTTTCTTTGTGGGAGTGTCCTCTTTCCACCACAAATGGTTCTGCTTGAACCGGTCAACTATAGTATCCTGATCCCTTTTGTCACAGGGGAGGACATGTGACTAAGGCTGAGCTGATTAGTCCTGCCCCCTTTAGGACAAGGCTTGAAAGCAAACTCAACCTGCTGACCCAACTTACACCAAAATACACAACCACAGTGGGAACAACAACAGAAATTTCAAAAGCAAGAGACATGGCAGACTAAGACAATTTCCTTAGCCCAATACCAAATCTTCAATTCTGAGTAGTGACCTTGATGATACCAATTTAGGTAAAGTATATACTTGTAGGTCAATCAACTGTGTACTTATCTACCATGTGTATCTTGTTTGCCTGATGACTCTCAATGCAGATATATTCAAATATAAAGCTTGTATGGATGGTTCTAGTCACTGGATCCCCAAATATACAGAGAAGGAATCTTTTTTCCCATTCTTGATTAAAACTTCATCCATCCCAATAATATCCACAATTAATCTACTTATTAAAATTTATATTTCTCTTGGGTGAATAGTCAGTAAGTTGTTTGATATAATCATTACTTCAATCACTCTTCGGATTTCAAACTCTCTTCTTTCTGAACTTCCTTCCCTTCATGTCTCCATGTTGAGTGTGTATACTCAAGGCTGTCACTCTCATTCTTGTTTGTAGGTCAGACAGCAGGGAGGAAAGTAGTGCTGCTCATCGGATGGGCAGTGGGTAAGGGAAGAGATTCTCCTACTCAGTCTGTTTGGGTCTGATGGGTGTGGTCTTGACATGGGCCTTTGTGCATGTTTCTTTTTGACAGCTTTACCTTGACCCTGTCCATTACAGAAAGATCAAAGGATAACTGTGACTATTTGGACCCTGCCAGCAATACACACTTTAACCTCTTCTCTGAGTTGTTCTTCCTCTGCTTGGCTCAGTAGCCCTCTGGGCAGCACTGTGGTTCTGTGCTACCTCCCTATATGCTATATCTGAATAATATATTGTCAGCCTTCAGAAGTCACCAGAGGGGAAGCAAACATCAGTTTCTATACTCAAGTTCACCCGTCCACAAGGAGACATCTATCTGATACTGTTTTCCCATTCTCCAGGGAAATAAAATGAAGGCAAGGAAGGATTAGGAGCTATACTCTTAGCTTCCTATATGCTTTCTTTTCAAAGCTTTTTCTTACCCTCTTGCCTTTTATATCTCACAATATTAAAAATATAAATATGTTTTAGCCTATAGAGAACCCAGAAGGATATTTTATAGGAATAAGCAGGCTTCCTCAAACTCTGCCCTCGGGAATATAATCACTTTGTTCTAAACAGTTTCTGTCCTTGCACTACAAGTTGCACAAACTGTGGAATCCCTGCACTACAGAGTGTGTATCTCTGAGAAGAGTGGGGGAGAGGAGGGTTGAGCAAAAATGGTTCTATCCATTTTACACACATTTTTTGTTACATATGATTTGTAAATTGCCTCAGTTCTTTTGCAAGTAAGGAGTATATTAATTGACAAGTATAAATAATAACAATCATTAATTCATGCCCTGCAAAATTTTATTTGCATTTACCTTTTCTTAGGTATATTGTAAACTTGAGTCAACTTTTTTAATATTTAAAAGTAAATAAAAATGGGCTTCCCTGGTGGTGCAGTGGTTGAGAGTTCGCCTGCCAATGCAGGGGACACGGGTTCGTGCCCCAGTCCGGGAAGATCCCACATGCTGCGGAGCTGCTAGGCCCGTGAGCCATGGCCACTGAGCCTGTGCGTCCGGAGCCTGTGCTCCGCAACGGGAGAGGCCACAACAGTGAGAGGCCCGTGTACCGCAAAAAAAAAAAAGAGTTTGCATTGGTTCTATCTTTTTTACTTTATAAGTACATGTAAAGTAACTTTGGCCTTATTATGTGTTCCTTGTTCTTGTGAATGGACATGGGGACATAAAGACCACTTATAATGTTACTTTATGAGAAAGTATATTCTTTTTTTTCTATACATATATTTTGGATGTCAGTAGTATATGAGAAGAGGACTGACTCATAATATTTTGTTCTAGATTATATTTTAATTGTACATTATTTTGCTTTTCTTTTTCCTAAATATTTTTCTTGGCACTTTTTCCCTTTTATATGCATCCTTCTTTTGCAGGACATTTTCTAGTCTCAAAAGTTCATTTTAATTTTACTCCCAGCCTAGATCCTTCTCAGGAAAATTACTCTAGTTATTTATTTATTCACTGTGTACCCTGTTTATACTTTAAAGCTGGACCTATTTTTATAATATGAGTTTATTCTCTGGGACATAAAAAGTTTAGAGTTAAAATCTGGCATATTAATCTCAATGTAAATTTTCTTTTATTTGTTACAAAAGCACTAGTAAAAATGATTAGTATTAGTAGAAAAAGGCAGCCTTTGTGAGTTCTGATGTGGAAGGTATTTGTGAAATCTATCCAAGTGTATGAAATTTCTTGGCTTATAACTGATATTATAAATCACTGGGTCATGTGGTTAATCTTCTGAGCTCTTCAATAAAAACGATCCAACTTTGCAGTCTCCCACAGCTTTCAGTTTCAGTCATATGTGAGTCTTGCCTATAAACTCAGCGTCAATAAACAGGTTAGAGATAAATAGAAGAGAAATTTTTGATTAAAAATAATATGAAATGCTGAAGAAAGTTTAGCTACTTCAGGAAGAAATAAAGTTCTGAGCATCTGGGATGATTTAGAAGACTTATAGATTGGTGCACTGGAGCTGGGCCAATGATGTTCACTTGAAATTCTACATCGACCAGTTGCTGATTGAGCTTTGTAACTCAGTCTCCACTTCTAACAAGCACATCAGTAGGATATATATTGACTTTCTGATGCATTGGTTTTATTAAAGAGCGAGCTGTTTTCAGTTTTGTAAGTGGAGCGCTTCTATAACAGTTGCTACACTTCAATTCTAAACATTACTTATAAAAGTCATTTAGAAGTGCTTTTTCACAACTATTATGTTTTCACTTAATTCTTTTTGTGCTATAAATTTTTAAATGTGTGTGTATTGAAGACACACTCTAGTGAAAACGGTTCTTGTATAGAAATTAAGAGCTCAGTGCCTCAGTTTTCTTTCTGCTATAAATTAGTTATTAATTAGTGAGTTTGTACAAATCACTTACTCTCTGTGAACCTGAGTTCATCATATTTGAGGACAATTAAGAGAACAGATCAAGAGGACAGACTAAATGCATCCATTTTCTCCCTTCTCATCCAAATCATATAGAAACAACACAGAAAATAATCTTCCTGTACATATACATCTAGGATGAATATATTTTTATTTGCCTGTCTTTCTATCCTTCTAGAGTAAACCTATAATGGGACAAGAAATAAGACAGGGTACCATAAGCAACCCAGAATATTTTAAGATGTTTTAGAAGATGTTAGCCAGAAAGATTAGATTAATTGTGCAACCAGAGCACAGAATACAGATCTAGGCAGGAGCCATTCTTCTGGGTGAACTCTTGAAAATCATTCCACCTTGAAGACATAAGCTGTTTACTGGAAAACACCTAAGGGAAAATCTTTTTAAAAATTGAAAAGAAGCAACGATGAACAATGCAATAAATGAAATTAAAATCACTCTAGATAGGATCAATAGCAGAATAACTGAGGCAGAAGAACGGATAAGTGACCTGGAAGATAAAGTAGTGGAAATAACTACTGTAGAGCAGAATAAAGAAAAAAGAATGAAAAGAACTGAGGACAGTCTCAGAGACCTCTGGGACAACATGAAACGCACCAACATTCGAATTATAGGGGTTCCAGAAGAAGAAGAGAAAAAGAAAGGGACTGAGAAAATATTTGAAGAGATTATAGTTGAAAACTTCCCTAATATGGGAAAGGAAATAGTTAATCAAGTCCAGGAAGCACAGAGGGTCCCATACAGGATAAATACAAGGAGAAACACGCCAAGACACGTATTAATCAAACTGTCAAAAATTAAATACAAAGAAAGCATATTAAAAGCAGCAAGGGAAAAACAACAAATAACATACAAGGGAATCCCCATAAGGTTAACAGCTGATCTCTCAGCAGAAACCCTACAAGCCAGAAGGGAGTGGCAGGACATACTGAAAGTGCTGAAGGAGAATAGCCTGCAACCAAGACTACTCTACCCAGCAAGGATCTCATTCAGATTTGATGGAGAAATTAAAACCTTTACAGACAAGCAAAAGCTGAGAGAGTTCAGCACCACCAAACCAGCTTTACAACAAATGCTAAAGGAACTTCTCTAGACACGAAACACAAGAGAAGGAAATGATCTATAGTAGCGAACCCAAAACAATATATAAAATGGAAATAGGAACATACATATCGATAATTACCTTAAATGTAAATGGACTAAATGCTCCCACCAAAAGACACAGATTGGCTGAATGGATACAAAAACAAGACCCTTATATATGCTGTCTACAAGAGACCCACTTCAGAACTAGAGACACATACAGACTGAAAGTAAGGGGATGGAAAAAGATATTCCATGCAAATGGAAACCAAAAGAAAGCTGGAGTAGCAATTCTCATATCAGACAAAATAGACTTTAAAATAAGGACTATTAAAAGGGACAAAGAAGGACACTACATAATGATCAAGGGATCGATCCAAGAAGAAGATATAACAATTGTAAATATTTATGCACCCAACATAGGAGCACCTCAATACATAAGGCAAATACTAACAACCATAAAAGGGGAGATCGACAGTAACACATTCATAGTAGGGGACTTTAACACCCCACTTTCACCCATGGACAGATCATCCAAAATGAAAATAAATAAGGAAACACAAGCTTTAAATGATACATTAAACAAGATGGACTTAATTGATATTTATAGGACACTCCATCCAAAAACAACAGAATACACATTTTTCTCAAGTGCTCATGGAACATTCTCCAGGATAGATCATATCTTGGGTCACAAATCAAGCCTTGGTAAATTTAAGAAAACTGAAATTGTATCAAGTATCTTTTCCGACCACAACGCCATGAGACTAGATATCAATTACAGGAAAAGATCTGTAAAAAATACAAACACATGGAGGCTAAACAATACACTACTTAATAATGAAGTGATCACTGAAGAAATCAAAGAGGAAATAAAAAAATACCTAGAAACAAATGACAATGGAGACACAACGACCCAAAACCTATGGGATGCAGCAAAAGCAGTTCTAAGGGGGAAGTTTATAGCAATACAAGCCCACCTTAAGAAGCAGGAAACATCTCGAATAAACAACCTAACCTTGCACCTCAAGCAATTAGAGAAAGAAGAACAAAAAAACCCCAAAGCTAGCAGAAGGAAAGAAATCATAAAAATCAGATCAGAAATAAATGAAAAAGAAATGAAGGAAACAATAGCAAAGATCAATAAAACTAAAAGCTGGTTCTTTGAGAAGATAAACAAAATAGATAAACCACTAGCCAGACTCATCAAGAAAAAAAGGGAGAAGACTCAAATCAATAGAATTAGAAATGAAAAAGGAGAAGTAACAACTGACACTGCAGAAATAAAAAAAATCATGAGAGATTACTACAAGCAACTCTATGCCAATAAAATGGACAATCTGGAAGAAATGGACAAATTCTTAGAAATGCACAACCTGCCAAGACTGAATCAGGAAGAAATAGAAAATATGAACAGACCAATCACAAGCACTGAAATTGAAACTGTGATTAAAAACCTTCCAACAAACAAAAGCCCAGGACCAGATGGCTTCACAGGTGAATTCTATCAAACGTTTAGAGAAGAGCTAACACCTATCCTTCTCAAACTCTTCCAAAATATAGCAGAGGGAGGAACACTCCCAAATTCCTTCTACGAAGCCACCATCACCTTGATACCAAAACCAGACAAGGATGTCACAAAGAAAGAAAACTACAGGCCAATATCACTGATGAACATAGATGCAAAAATCCTCAACAAAATACTAGCAAACAGAATCCAACAGCACATTAAAAGGATCATACACCATGATCAAGTGGGGTTTATTCCAGGAATGCAAGGATTCTTCAATATACGCAAATCTATCAATGTGATAAACCATATTAACAAATTGAAGGAGAAAAACCATATGATCATCTCAATAGATGCAGAGAAAGCTTTCGACAAAATTCAACACCCATTTATGATAAAAACCCTCCAGAAAGTAGGCATAGAGGGAACTGTCCTAAACATAATAAAAGCCATATATGACAAGCCCACAGCAAACATCATCCTCAATGGTGAAAAACTGAAAGCATTTCCACTAAGATCAGGAACAAGACAAGGTTGCCCACTCTCACCACTCTTATTCAACATAGTTTTGGAAGTTTTAGCCACAGCAATCAGAGAAGAAAAGGAAATAAAAGGAATCCAAATTGGAAAAGAAGAAGTAAAGCTGTCACTGTTTGCAGATGACATGATACTATACATAGAGAATCCTAAAGATGCTACCAGAAAACTACTAGAGCTAATCAATGAATTTGGTAAAGTAGCAGGATACAAAATTAATGCACAGAAATCTCTGGCATTCCTATATACTAATGATGAAAAATCTGAAAGTGAAATCAAGAAAACACTCCCATTTACCATTGCAACAAAAAGAATAAAATATCTAGGAATAAACCTACCTAAGGATACGAAAGACCTGTATGCAGAAAATTATAAGACACTGATGAAAGAAATTAAAGATGATACAAATAGATGGAGAGATATACCATGTTCTTGGATGGGAAGAATCAACATTGTGAAAATGACTCTACTACCCAAAGCAATCTACAGATTCAATGCAATCCCTATCAAACTACCACTGGCATTTTTCACAGAACTAGAACAAAAAATTTCACAATTTGTATGGAAACACAAAAGACCCCGAATAGCCAAAGCAATCTTGAGAACGAAAAAAGGAGCTGGAGGAATAAGGCTCCCTGACTTCAGACTATATTACAAAGCAACAGTAATCAAGACAGTATGGTACTGGCACAAAAACAGAAAGATAGATCAGTGGAACAGGATAGAAAGCCCAGAGATAAACCCACGCACATATGGACACCTTATCTTTGATAAAGGAGGCAGGAATGTACAGTGGAGAAAGGACAGCCTCTTCAATAAATGGTGCTGGGAAAACTGGACAGGTACATGTAAAAGTATGAGATTAGATCACTCCCTAACACCATACACAAAAATAAGCTCAAAATGGATTAAAGACCTAAATGTAAGGCCAGAAACTATCAAACTCTTAGAAGAAAACATAGGAAGAACACTCTATGACATAAATCACAGCAAGATCCTTTCTGACCCACCTCCTAGAGTAATGGAAATAAAAACAAAAATAAACAAATGGGACCTAATGAAACTTCAAAGCTTTTGCACAGCAAAGGAAACCATAACCAAGACCAAAAGACAACCCTCAGAATGGGAGAAAACATTTGCAAATGAAGCAACTGACAAAGGATTAATCTCCAAAATTTACAAGCAGCTCATGCAGCTCAATAACAAAAAAACAAACAACCCCATCCAAAAATGGGCAGAAGACCTAAATAGACATTTCTCCAAAGAAGATATACAGAATGCCAACAAACACATGAAAGAATGCTCAACATCATTAATCATTAGAGAAATGCAAATCAAAACTACAATGAGATATCATCTCACACCAGTCAGAATGGCCATCATCAAAAAATCTAGAAACAATAAATGCTGGAGAGGGTGTGGAGAAAAGGGGACACTCTTGCACTGCTGGTGGGAATGTGAATTGGTTCAGCCACTGTGGAGAACAGTATGGAGGTTCCTTAAAAAACTACAAATAGAATTACCATATGACCCAGCAATCCCACTACTTGGCATATACCCTGAGAAAACCAAAATTCAAAAAGAGTCATGTACCAAAATGTTCATTGCAGCTCTATTTACAATAGCCAGGACATGGAAACAACCTAAGCGCCCATCATCGGATGAATGGATAAAGAAGATGTGGCACATATACACAATGGAATATTACTCAGCCTTAAAAAGAAATGAAATTGAGCTATTTGTAATGAGATGGATAGACCTAGAGTCTGTCATACAGAGTGAAGTAAGTCAGAAAGAAAAAGACAAATACCGTATGCTAACACATATATATGGAATTTAAGGGAAAAAAATGTCATGAAGAACCTAGGGGTAAGATAGGAATAAAGACGCAGACCTACTGGAGAACGGACTTGAGGGTATGGGGAGGGGGAGGGGTGAGTTTTGACAGGGCGAGAGAGAGTCATGGACATATACACACTAACAAACGTAGTAAGGTAGATAGCTGGGGGGAAGCAGCCGCAAGGCACAGGGATATTAGCTCGGTGCTTTGTGACAGCCTGGAAGGGTGGGATGGGGAGAGTGGGAGGGAGGGAGACGCAAGAGGGAAGACATATGGGAACATATGTATATGTATACCTGATTCACTTTGTTATAAAGCAGAAACTAACACACCATTGTAAAGCAATTATACCCCAATAAAGATGTTTAAAAAAAAAAAAAAAATTGAAAAGAATGATGGAATATATGTACTAGATTAATGCTAATAAATAATAAGGTATGAGAAGTAATGTTGAGATCAGAAAAAATAAAATATTAAAACTAAATCATTAAATACATTTAAGGAGATATTATATAGTAATAAAAGTTTCAGTTTTCAATATATAAGAGTTATAGACTCTGCCCCAGCCTACAGTGGAGATTCCATAGTGTTAAAATGAGGCTGGGAAAGGAGGGTACAGGTCACGGTTCAACTACCACAGATTCTTATAATTCTTCATAAATTTTAGTATATTTTTTGAAGCTTTTTACTTGTTATCTGTCTTTTGTGCCACTTCCAGAAATTTCGAATAATTGAAGTTTACAATAATTTTCATTATTTTCACTGGAGACTAGATTGCTGGAGTTTCCCACACTCTTATATAAGAAGCAGAACTTTGTCAGAGCCTTTGAATTCAGAGACAACTCAACGTATGGATAGAGGAGAAGTTTTAAGTGTAGTGAATAGGACAAAGAGCCACAGAGATAAAGACAGATAGTTGACAAGGTCAACCAGCCTCAGGTCAGAGTTATAGTGTGAAAGTTTTCTTGGAACTTGAATATGAGTTTGCTTTATAATAACCTAGTTGAAGAAGTAATGGCCTGGCAAAACTCTCCCCTACTCCCAAATGAAATATGTTTGGAGCCTGCAGACATCAGCTAATACTAGATTTTTCCCTCAAGTCATGCACATTTTTTAGTGCTATTTGTGAAAAACGTGAAAACAAGGCCTTAAAGATTATCCGTAGGATTTGGGGCTAGAACCAGACTCTTCAACTCCAACTCTTGATCTTTCTGGGCTAGGGTGAAAAACAAGGTTATCCCACGATGGGCCCAAATAGATTGGACTTTAAGGAGCTCTGACAATAACTGGTTAATTATTCTGAGGCAACAGTGGACAAGGGCTATGATCCAAGTCACTTGAAGCTGGAAAATCAGGCCTGTCTGGAGGAGTGCACATAGTCATGGACCCCAATCACACCCAAGCTCCTTGGCTGGCCAGCAGGAAGTTGAGGGCAATGTAGTTATCTGACATTATATGAGCCACAGAATTGAGCTGGTCCTTTTTGCCTACAAAGCAGAGGTATTATCATTAATGACCTCAGCGAGGGTCAGGATGGGTTGTGCAAAACTTTTCTTAACTGAATGCCCCTCATGTTGGGGTAACCACATGAGCATACCTGTGAGCAGAGAGTTCAGAATGCCACTTGTCAATTCCCTCTAGTAATTGGGCTCTGCCTGGTTTTGGAGCTCCCACCTGTGTCAGCATAATGTGACATATTCAATTGGAGGGGATGTTCTTATTAATGCCCATATGTATGTCACATTTGTAGGAGGAAGAAAGGTGATGGGTTGGTTTTTGTGGATGAAATAATATCCCAAGAGGGTGCACACACAGTGTTGAGAGGGTAGAGTCATTGAATACTACAAGGATCAACCAGCTAAGAGTCTCTCCTGGTGGGCAGAATTCTTGAGCAGAATTGAAGAGTTTGTGTAGGACTAGGGCAAGTGTAGGGGAAGACTGGAGGAGAAGACTGCCACTACCCATACCTAAGTAGCACTGATGGCAAAGCCTATGATCCCTTTCCCAGGTGTTCCCAGTGTACCTCTGATAGCACTTAGCTTCTGCAGTGTCAGAGTCCAGTTGCAGCAAAGCATCAGTTCAGATGAATAAGGTTTGGGTACAGGAGGTGTCAGAAGGTCTGTGGTTAGAGAAATGCCTGTTCCTGGTATTCACTGGCACAGTTATCAAATGTTTATTTGTGGAATCAGGCAGTGAGTGACATATCCAATGGCTTGTCACATTCAGGACAGGGGTGACTGCCTGGAGCAGATTTATCAACAAATTCAGCAAGGCAGGAGTCACACAGTGTATTCTGTAGGAGAGAGAAGAGAAGTTACATCCCCTTCCCCTCCCTCTCCTTTACCTAGTCTCTTAGGTTTGAAGGAGCTCACATTCTATAGGTCAAGGAGACCTTCCCCATTGACTGCAGTGTGGCAATCTGTCCCGTACCTTGGGCAAGGATAGCATTCTTAATCCATTTTCTGGGGTGATTTACCCAAATCTTCTGGCTTGGATCCTCCAACAGTTCAATAAATGTTTCTATTCTATGTATTGATATAGATCCCATGGGGCTACATGAAGCAAAGCAGCAGGGCCACCTTAGGGAAAATATTAAACTAGAGTCTTCAAATTGATGATCATAATTTTCAAAGTCCTTGTTGGCAAAAATCCATCCTCTGCACCTGTGTAGTAGATGGAGAAGGAGGTTACTGACTCTCACTCCTCACTGTTTAATAGCCCTTCTAATCACCCATTGATTTGAGTCTTCAGGAAGAGTTAGAAAGGGACGGAGTGTCCTTGCAAGGTTCCTTATAGAGAACAAACTGTCAATAATTGTAAAAAAAAGATTGTACAATTGAAGGAAGAGGGCAGGCATCCTGGTAAAATGTATGGGGCAAATGAGAGGTACCCTTTTAGGGAATTTCTGCATTGAGATCCCAGACTGATCACTTGAGATTTGAGTTCAGACTAGAATTATCTTTACTCCTCCCATCGAAAGACACTTAAACCTGTCTTTTGATTGTCCATTAAAACGCTCAATCACCTCTGCAGCTTGGGAGTGATATAGAACCTGAAAAATCCATTGTATGCCCATGTTGGCCCCTGATGTGGAACATGAGCCACAATTTGGGGTCATTACTAGACACAATGTGCTCAGGAAACCTGAACAAGATACAAATATGGTCTTGTGTGACCTGGGCAGTGTGGTCTAAGTCAGTGGAATTCACAAGGATGGCTAGGTCAAACCCAGAGAAGGTGTCAACTGTAATCAAGATCTAGTGGGTATTTGAGTCAAGTTACTGAGTATTTGAGTCAAGCCCCAACCAGTGTCATCCTGCCTGGTGTCAGTCGCATCAATAGAATGAGACCAAGTTCAGTCCAGAAGCAAAGTTTTATCCTTTGATCAAAGAACGGAGAGGTGTGAGCTCACGTTCTAAAGTACACACTCTCCCAAACAGGCTGATGGTGGGGCTGGTTTGTAGGATTCTCATCTGTGGAGGGAGGGGTGGAGTTCTTGCAGGTCAGGCGTAGTTATGTTGCTCAATGCTCCAGATCGAAGTGCTGGGCACAGCATCTCTGCACATGGTCCATCATCACCATCTTTATTGAAGTGCTGTGGGTAGCTCTTCTCCACACGACTTTCCAACTTTCAGTCTGCGCTGGGAACTCTAATCCAATGTGTTAAGGGCAAGGCCTCTGCCCATGGCTGCCTACAGGCAAGTGAAACCACAAAAGAAGAGGTTAGACCTCATCTTATAACATAGATTCCATCTTATTTTTCCTGGGGACCCCAGTGGGCTTTTCTGGTGATAGAAACCTCTGGATGGGATCAGAGACCTGACATAATCTATTTGTCAAGAACTCCCTGGACCATTAGATTGAAAGATTTGCCCCTGGTCAGTACTTTTGGCTTTGGCCATGGCCTGGCAGGTAGGACAGCTTTTTCATGCTGTTTTTCTTCAAATAGTAGTGGCAGTCTAAGCACATAGGCTAGTCTAAAATGGTGCTTGAATTTCCATAGGCTGATTTCTCATGGATCCAGGAGGTAATGGGATGCATGTCTGCTTGTCCTGAGTTAGAGGGCTATTCAGTCTTTGTATTTAGGTGACAGATGTGGTCTGCTCATTCGTTATGTTCTCCTCAGTCAGTACAAGAGCCTTTCTGGTAAGCATCTACACAGGTAACAGAAACTTATTAGGAGCAGAGCTAGTTTCGATACAGATGTCTCATCCTCACAGGGAAGATTGTTTATATGGAAGTCTGAGGCTTGCCAGTGGCCTGACCAAATAGCCAGGCTATTAGCCACAGCCCCATGAGTCAGTGAAAATATAGCACAGCTCATTTATTGGGGTGGCCTGAGGCTACCACATTGCATGAGGCTCTGCCCATTGTGCCAAGCATCCTTTACTGTCCCTCTCAGGTTGGATGGCAGCTGTGTTACCAATCCTCAATGGGTCAGGGATCCCTCAATGGGTCTTTTGTCCAGCATCACAAGTGCTAATCAAACAAACCAGGTTTAATGTAATTGAGCAGAAACTATTCATTGATCAAGGAATGGTGAAGGGAGAACTTGTACTCCAAAATCACCTTCTCCTTAAAAAGAGGAGAATAAGGGAATTTTAAGGAGTAGGAGGCAGACATGTCATCGGGGCTCTAGGAAAGGGACAGAGATTTCCAGGGGCAGCTACGGGTAGCCTGGGCATGCTCAGTCTTCCACTTACTTTGTACACTGCACAAATTGTGCCCGACAGAGTACAAGTCCCTCCCTTGGTGGAGATCTTAACATGGTAATGAAGCAAAGGTAACTTTTGGACACCTCCAGGTCTCATCTATGCAGGTGTGTTCCTGTGGTCAAGTCAGACACAGTTCAGGGCTGTTGATCACTGTATATCTCTTAAAGCACAGCTGCAAAACATCTCTGTCAAATAACACGTGCTTTTGAAACAAACACAGAGAAAAATCAAGGAAAGTATCCTTTAGTTCTCAGGGGCTGGTATGAGTGAGAACTGTACCCTATTCCATCCTGGTAGAAGTTAGCCAGAAGAGTCATCAGTAAACCAGATGTATGTGTGGTTCAGGAAGTTTCTATATTTGAGTTTCCACTGTCCAGGTAAGGCAGCAGCTTCTTGAGCAATATATGTGGGGGGCAGAGAAATACTCATGAAATACTCATGAAATTCAGAATACTTGTTTTGTGTCCTAACATGTGATCTATCCTGGAGAATATTCCATGTGCCCTTGAAAATAATGTGTCTTCTGCTGCTTTTGGATGGAATGTTTTTTATATATCTCTTAAGTTCATCTGGTCTAATGTGTCATTTAAGGTCAATGTTTCCTTATTGATTTTCTGTCTGTTGTCTGTATTTTGATATGAGTGGGGTGTTAACGTCCCCTACTATTATTGTGTTTCTGTCAATCTATTTCTTTATGTTTGTTAATATTTGCTTTATATATTTAGGTGCTCCTATGTTGGGTGCTTACATATTTTAAACTGTTACATATTCTTCTTGGATTGATCTCTTTATCATTATGTAATATTTTTCTTTGTCTCTTGTTACAGTCTTTGTTTTAAAACCTATTTGGTCTGATATAAATATTGCTGCCCTGGATTTTTTTCATTTCCATTTGCATGGAGTTTGTTTTTACATCCTCTTACTTTCAGTCTGTGTCTTTAGATCTGAAGTAGTTTCTCATAGGCAGCATATATATGGGTCTTCTTTTTGTATACATTCAGCCACTCTATGTCTTTTGACTGGAGCATTTAGTCCATTTAGATTTATAGTAATTATTGACAAGTATGCACTTATTGCCATTCTGTGTCTTGTTTTGGGGTATTTTTGTAGTTCCTTTTTATTCCTTTATTATTTTGCTCTTTTTCCTTGTGATTTAATAGTTATCTTTAGTGTTATGTTTGGATTCCTTTCTCTTTTTTGTGTGTGTATCTATTATAGATTTAATATATGTATTACAGATATATATATATTTTAAAATTGACGATCTCTTAAGTTAGAACACATTGACTACCCTGCATTTTACTCACCCCACCACATTTAATGTTTTTGATGTCATATTTTACATCTTTTTGTTTTGTGTATCTCTCAACTACTTATTCCACAATAAGTAGAATATAGATGATTTTACTACTTTTGATTTTATCTTTCCTACTAGCTTTTTAGGTGGTTCATTTACTACTTTTACTCTATATTTACCTTTACCAATAAAAGGTTTCTTATGGTAATTTTCATATTTCTAGTTTTGGTCTTTTCATTTCTGATAGAGAACTACCTTTAGCATTCCTTGTAAAGTCAGTTTCAAGGTACTGAACTCTTTTAATTTTTTCATGTCTGTAAAGTTCTTCATCTTTCCTTCAAATCTAAATGATAGACTTGTGGGGTGTATTATTCTTGGTTGTAGGGTTTTTTCCTTTCATCACTTTAAATATATCATGCCACTCCCTTCTGGATTGCAGAATTTCTGCTGAAAAGTGAGTTGATAGCCTTATGGGACCTCCCTTGTACAAAAGTAGTTGCTTTTCCTTTGCTATATTTAATATTCTCTATCGTTAAATTTTGCCTGTGCCTCTTTGGATTCTTCTTGTTTGGGACTTTCTGTGCTTCTTGGACCTGGGTGTTTGTTTCTTTTCTCAGGTTAGGAAAGTTTTCAGCTATTATCACTTTGAATAAGTTCTCTACTCCCTTCTCCCTTCTTCTGGGATTCCCTATAATGAAAATATTAGTACACTTGATGTTGTCCTAGAGGTCTCTTAAATTGTCCTTATTTTAAATATATATATATTTTCAGTTCCATTTATTTTTACCACTCTGTCTTCCAACTGATCCATTCCTTTGTATCATGTAATCTATTGTTTTTTCCTTCTAGTGTATTTTTTTTTAAATTTCAGTTACATATTCTTCAGCTCTGTTTCTTCTTTATGTTTTCTAACTCTTGGTTATACTTCTTACTGTATTCTTCCATTCTTCTTCTGAGTTTATTGAGCATCTTTATGATTATTACCTTGAATTCTTTATTGGGTGGATTGCTTGTCTCTACTTAGTTCTTCTTCTGAGATTTTATCTTGTCCCTTTATATAGAACATATTCCTCTATTGCCTCATTTTTCCTAATTATCTGCTTTACTTCTATGTATTAGATAAATCAGTTATGTTTCCCCATCTTGAACAAGTGGTCTCATACAGGAGACATGCTATGGGGTCCAGCAGTACATTCCTCTCTGGTCACCAGAGCTATGTGCTCTAGAGGTGCCCTCTGTGGGGGCTGCATGGGTCCTTCTGTTGTGGCAGGACTGACTACTGTAAGCATGCTGGCAGGCATGAATGTACTCTTGCCTGGCTTGTTGCCAAGCCCTGCCTAATGTGGAGACTGCTGATCACTGCTGGGAGTGGCTGGGTCATTGTACTACTGTCTGCATGGCCCAGGGAGTTCCAGTTTTGGTGTTTGTCTGCTAGTGGGCTGGGCCAGTTCACAAGGCAGATGGCTTCAGGGGCCAAGTGTTCTGGGGCTGGTGTTGGCCTGCTGGTGTGTGGGGCTGAGACCTGAAGGAACCCAGGTCAGGTGCTGGTCCACTTGTAGGCAGGCAGGATCCTGACACAGCTCCTTGTGGGACTGTGGGGGTTTGGGATTTAGTGTCAGCCTGCTGGTTTATGGGACTGGTTTCTGATGTGGTCTGCTGTGGGCCTGGGGTGTCCTGGAACTATCAGCCTGCTGGGTGATGAGCCCAAGGTGTCCTGAATCTGGTGTCCACTTGTGGTGGGTGGGGTTGGGGCCCAGGTGGTCCCAGGACGGATGCCTGTCCACAGGTAGTGAGCCTGGTCCCAGGGCTAGTGCTGGCCAGTAAGTGTGAGGAGCTGGGCCCTGGGATCTTTAGGTGAAGGGCTCAGAGGTCCTGGAGCTGGTGCTAGCCTGCTGGTGGGTGGGTCTTGGTCCCAATGCCTGGCTGCAGGGCCCCATGGGGTCCTGAGGCTAGTGCCAGTCCACTGGTGGGTGGTGCTGGGTTCCAGTGTCCCTGGCCACAGGGTCATGGGGGTCCATGACTGGTATCAGCACACTGGTAGGTGGAGCCAGGTCCTAGGGCAGCTGAGAGGCTCGGGAGGGCTTATGGCAACTGGTCTACTCTTGTGTGGGGCTGTGTCTTTGCCATCTGTGTCTATGTCTTCTTTGCCTGGGGCTAATGAGCTAGAGGTAGGACTCCAAAACAGCACTTTCTAGCACCAGTATCCTCATGGTAAAGTGAGCTCCCAAGAATGGATGCTTCCAGTGTCTGTGTCACAAGGATGAGTCTCAGTTGTTTCCTGCCTCTCTGAAAGGTTCTCCAAGATCAGCAAGTGGTCTGACCCAGGATCTTTTTAAATTATTACTTTTGCCCTGGATCTCAGAGTGTGTGAGATTTTGTTTGTGTCCTTTAAGTGTGGAGTCTGTGTTTCCTACAAGCCACTAACTCTCCTGAAAGCAAGTCCCACTGTCTTTCAAAGCCAAAAGTTCTGGGGCTTATATTCCTGGTGCAGGAACCCTGGGCTGGGAAGCTGGATGTGAGGCTTGGGCCTTTTTCTTCTTGGGGAGACTCTCTGCAATTGTAATTATCCTCCTGTTTGTGGGTTGCCCACCTGGAGGTGTGGATCTTGTCTATAATATGTCTCTGTCCCTCCTACCCATCTTGTAGTGCTTCCTTCTTTATATTTTTAATTGTTGAAGCTCTTTACTGCTAGCCTTCAGGTTGTTTTCATTAATAGTTGCTCTATAAATTGTAATTTTGGTGTCCCCATGTGTGGTACTGCACTGGTCTTCCTATTCTCTCATCTTTGGCCCTCTTCTGTCTAGACTCCTGTAAAATCCATTGTAAAATGAACAATTAAAGACATAGAAAGTGGATAGTGAAATTCCATTTGTGTAACCCCTCTAATTTTGTAGGTAAACTTTTACTTATATAACATGACATGATAAAGTTTAAGAATATCAATGATGAAAATAAAATTGTCTATGTTTTCAGAGATTTTTTAAAAAGTCACCTATGAGCAACCAGGAATCTATCATTAGATTTTTCATTAGCAACACTGTGTAGGAAAACCATGGAATAATATCTTCAAATATTAAGAGAAAATATAATCATCACAGAATTTTATATACAGTTTTTAATGACTTAAAGAAAGTTTTTGAGATGTAATATTACATTAGATGTGCAATATTATATATAATATATACAGCATGAAGAAAACTGTGGATAGTTATACATATACTCCTAGAAGTTGTACAGATTTAGCAGTAGCTATGTTGAGTGATGGGACTACAAGCAATTATGTCTTCTTTTCAGAATTTTTTCCCTTTTATTTTCCAAATTTTCTACAAAGGTGTATATATGGAAAAAAACATCTCTATAGGTCTGTGTCTATTCATGGTCATCAGACTACTTACTTTAGAATCACATAGGATAAACAGATTGCTCTAGGCCCTCTCCCAGGCTCATTGAATTAGGAATGGGGTTTGGATCCTACACTTTGAAAAGCACCCGTTAGTGTGTTTTATGTACATAAAAGTTCAAGAACCACTGACTTAGGTGGAACACAAAGGATTCTAATTACAATGCATTGCCTTGGCAAGTCAGAGATTAGCATTTCATTGAGTTTTCTTGCATTTGATGATTGGACACTATGCAAAATTTAAGACAAGAGCCTGAAGAAGACCAATATTGTCTCTCAACTCATTCCAGGGACACCAAAGTTAAATCTGCTTTCTTAAATTATTACAGCATTCTTAATTCTTATCGTGTATGTTTCCCCCAGATGTAGAAACAGAAACTTCACTTTGTCCACATTTCACAGAAGGTATTTTTTTGAAGCTATTTTTTTTGCTAATTGTCTATTTTTTTAAAAGAGAATTTTCTTACCCATATTTTGTGGACCCTTATGTCACATTTGCTTAGGCTATGTGTTTACATGTAAATAAAAACCAACAATGATTTATAAGGCCTATGCCTTGGGCTAGAAGAGAAAAATAGATGGTGCATGAAAAGCTGAAACTACAGGTGTGTGAACTTTTGGTTCCCAAGTTACTCTGGTCCATTGCCGCTGCTGTGTTCCTTTGTTGAGCTGTGACCACCTGGGGCAGAGGACAGAAGTTAAAATTAGCTCCATTTAAAAAAATGTTTATTTCAGGAAAATGTTTGATGTAATTTACTAGTAACAGAAGTTACATTTATGAGCTATTAATTTTCCATTGTGAGTGGGTTGTAATACAGATTCAGGAATCCAACTTTTCTGTCACTTAAAACTTTAAAACCTAATGGGCTGAAACATTTAATGCTGCTGTTTTGCCTAGACGGAGTGGAAAAAAATCACTTAGGATCTTGTGAAGAAAATTTATTTTGTTTAATTAAAGGCACATTAATTAAAATGCTGTTTTACTCATTAATGGTGCTTTAAAATGCATTTATTCATTTTTCTCCTTTAAGGACAAATAAATCAATTATAAGTCAGATGTTTCTTTAATGTAAGGTGTGACTAGGAATATGTATGATTCTTAATCTGAAAGAATGTTGGTCAAAATAAATTTGCATTCAAATCATTAGCATAAATGACATTGAGTGTCATTTATCCAGGACTGATCATAGGCTGAATTGTGAAATAGGCAAATTAACTTTGTGATCTCATTCTTGTCTCCTTTCTGTTGCATCCCTCTCCCTTTTAGTAATCTCATTCCATGTCATCCCCTTGACCTCCATCTGCATTCACCAAGAGCAGTTTTCAGAGTTAAGACTCAAGTTAGCTGTTGAGTTGAGTGATTTTCTGAGTCCTAGAAATGAACAAAGCTTTGGAACAAATGTCATAGTGGCCAATGTAGGGGTGTTGAAGGGTGATTAATGAAGGCCTCCTCTTCATGACCTCACTTGCAATCAAATTAACTACTTTGAAATTTGTTTTACAGTTGAGTTTCTCTGTGAGATTTTTTTTTTTTTTTTGATGGGAATGTTTTCCTGCTGGTAACACAATTACAACAAGACAAAAACAAAAATGAATACAAAAAATTCACAAAGTCTGAGAAGTACTGTGATAGTGACAGGAATATGGGTCATGACTGGATTCTAGACTCCAGCAACCATTACTTAAACAAATTAATCTTTCTAAACTGAATTCTTCTTATCTGAAAGCTTTGAAATAATTTTTAAAAATATTCTTACAGGACTGTTGTAAAGATTAAAGGAGAGACTTTAGTCAAATTATTACTAAGTGCCTGGCACATAGTAGGGATATAAAAAGAATGTTAGGGGATTCCCTGGTGGCGCAGTGGTTGAGAGTCCGCCTGCCGATGCAGGGTACACGGGTTTGTGCCCCTGTGCCCCGGTCCAGGAGGATCCCACATGTCGCGGAGCGGCTGGTCCCGTGAGCCATGGCTGCTGAGCCTGCGCGTCCGGAGCCTGTGCTCCGCAACGGGAGAGGCCACAGCGGTGAGAGGCCCGCGTACCGCAAAAAAAAGAAAATAAAATTAGTTTGGCCCTTTCTAAATTCCAGTCTTACCACACTGTATTTCCTCAATGTCTGTTCCTTGTCCTTTGCTATGTTGTGGTCGCATATAATCATTCATTTGGGTGTGAATAGAAAGGCTAAAGCAATGATGATAATCAGTATGGAACTCAAGTCAGGGTTTGCTCTGAGGTAGGTAGGACATCATGGGCTCCTCAAAGCATGCCATCCACAGCTAAGGGCAAAATATCACTCGTAAAATGTAATCAATATTACAATATTATTGTCCTTGTAATTGTTTATCTATGAGAGGGACTTGCCTATTAAGATGATGCCTTCAAACTAGGAGCCACAAAGGAATACTGAATAAAAACCTTTTTCAGTGAAATCTTCTGTCCACAGCAGGCCATACTTATTTTTGGGTCTGGAGGATTAGGAAACCTTGATCTTCCTTTTTCTAGAATGAAACAGAACCTATATAGATCCAAAACCAGACATGACAATATCTAAGCATCTTCCCCTTGTTCTTCTTTCTTCATTTTCCAAAGCAGTCCAACCCACTGAATGATGAATGAGAGAAAATAGGACAGGGACCCCATATCATACTCCCAGTGACTGCATCATTGAGTTAATTTGACCAGTGAGATGCACTGGAACTCCTTTAAAATGTGGATTTCCCTAAATGGATTATTCAACCCCTCTGGCTTCTCTTGTTTTCACACAGCTGTACACTTATTAGCTCTGAATAATTTTCATTCTACAGAGTAATAAAAATGCCCTATTTTTTATAGCACTGTATAGTTTTCAAATTCCTTATTTCATGTGATCTTGGCAAAAACCTTGCAAGATTGTATTGTATTCTGATTCTTTACCAAAGAGGAAAGGGAAGTTCTAAAAGGGCAAATAACCTAAAATAATTCTTTATTTGATCCAAATGCTAGAAAATATAGAATTTCTCCATTCCAAGTACCCTAACAGTTAAATTGTGCTTCTTGATGGGTAAGGATTGTATTTTAAACCTCTTTCATGCCATATAACACTGGCATATGCTCCTTTGGTTTCCACTTGTCAGTTCACCTTGGTGCTGATGTATCTTTATTGTCTTTGGTGCTTATTTTTGATAAAGGTGTAAAAACAAGTGTCATTTTTTCTTTTTCTTTGATACTTGCCTGAAAAATTCTTCAATTCACCTGAATAGCAATTTTATTTTCTTTTTTAAAGCTCTACCATCATTTTTAATAACAACGTGCTTTTCATGGCTACCTAATTAACACAAATTTAGTAAGTGTTAAAGATTTACTGCTCCTCATGGATCTGAGCAAAGTAAACTTTCCTCTACTTAATTATACTGCATCATTTATCTTGAGGACATTTGGGTGGCTAGAAAAGAAAATCGATCATTTATGTCTTTCTACAGTTTGAAAATATCATATTCTGGCCATTGTTTTTGAGATAATTACTCTACTTTTTATTTTACTCATGCTACTAGTTTGTAAATTTGTGAGAATTTTTATATTTGGGTATGAAATAACACATTCCCTCAAGATTTATGGACATTACATGCTATGGAAAAATTACGTAGAGAAGCTAAGGTTCAACAATTTTAAATAGTAGTTTAAGTATTTGAGATTATTTGCAATTAATTGCTGGAAAGTACTATTACTTGTATTTTCCTTTGAGAATGTCTTATCATCACAATCATCCAAAAGGCCTCTTCTGCAATTTTTTTTTTTTTTTTCGGTACGCAGGCCTCTCACTGTTGTGGCCTCTCCCATTGTGGAGCAACAGGCTCCAGACGCGCAGGCTCAGCGGCCATGGCTCACAGGCCCAGCCGCTCCGCGGCATGTGGGATCTTCCCGGACCGGGGCACGAACCCGTGTCCCCTGCATCAGCAGGCGGACTCTCAACCACTGCACCACCAGAGAAGCCCCTGCAATTATTTTTATGTGGGGTAGAATTTAGAATGTATTTGAAAGGTTTAATTGGTAAACATAAAAATAAAGTATATATATGACTATGTAAAAAGGATGCTACCCTAATGGCCTTAACATTGTTATTTTTCTATCATCTATCTATCTATCTATCTATCTATCATCTATCATTTCCCAGTATCAGAAATTGTTTGTATGTACATGTCCATATTGCTCAATGAGCTCCCTGGATTACTAACAAGAAGTTTTGTGAGGAACTTCCTTGGTGGTGCAGTGGTTTAGAATCTGCCTGCCAATGCAGGGGACATGGGTTCGATCCCTGGTCCAGGAAGAGCCACGTGCTACAGAGCAACTAAGCCCCTGTGCCACAACTACTGAGACTGCACCCTAGAGCCTGCGAGCCACAACTTCTGAAGCCTGCATGCCTACAGCCCATGCTCTGCGACAAGAGAAGCCACCACAATGAGAAGCCCGCGCACCACATGGAAGAGTAGCCCCTGCTCGCCACAACTAGAGAAAGCCTCCGCACAGCAATGAAGACCCAATGTAGTCAAAAATAAAATAAAATTTTAAAAAAAGGAAGCATTTATAAAAAAACAAAAACAAAAAAGAAGCTTTAGGGATATATCTGTTCCTCATCTGAGGGGTAAGATTTGGGCCCAAGTTTAAATCTCAGCTCTATCACTTTCTTTCAATATCTATACAATGAAAAAGTTAAATTGTCTTATTTTCATCCTCCTCATCTGTGAAATGGGAAGTGATAATACCTCACAGGTTATTTTTAAGGATTAAACGAGATAATATATGCATTGTTTAGTACAAGGCCTGCCACATATAGATGCTCAATATATTTCTTTTTTCTTTTTCACAAATCCTCTCTATTTTTCAGTTGACAACCATCATTGAAAAGAGAAGAGCTAAATCACTGGCTAATCTAGTAGTCCAAAACACACCCTTGAATTCCTAGTACCTATGCATTTATAAAATGAGCTAGTCAGCCAGAGAGTCTTTCAAATAATTGGTTTGGTTAGATATCAAGATTTTTTTTCACTGAATCCATCAGTTTTTCAGAGTTAGGTAAAGCAATTGGTGGTTTTTGTAGTGGAGATAGAGTTATGACTTCCATCTGAAGCTATTTATAAGTGAATACAGAGATCCAGGAAGCACAGATTGTGGTAAATCAGAGAGGATTCAGAAAATTGTTATTTTCCATATATGAATGTAACAAGTGTAAAGACTAGAAGCACCTGTCTTGTTATTCCCTTTATACATAGATGCCAACAAAATAAGAAATTCGCAAAAGAGAATGATCACACCTTGAAATAAGGAGAGAAAATGGGAGAGAGAACAGTCTGAATTTTCAGTGTTAGTCAACTATGGTTATGTATATTTTACCAAATTGCATTTTATCTTCCTTATTCTTTTAAAAAATATGTATTTTCTAAAAACATCAGGTTCCCTCTTATGCCAAGGTTAGAGATTTTCCCCTGCCAACAATTCTGATTGAAAAAGCTCCATGTGGTACGTTCATTAAGGCAGATGAGAAAAATCAGAATGCTGTAGTCTGCTATGTTTTTGTATTTTGATTCTGTGAAATATTTCAACTAAGTAGCAATGTGATTTTTATAGTTGATAACAAGCTGATATGTTTGTTCAATTCTATTTATATTTTCTTTAGGTGAGCAAGTCTAAGGAACTCCTAGGCAATGGGGTCCAAGAAACACCTTCATTACATTTTGTTATTGCTATATAGAGCCTGGTGATATAGATATTTTTTTAAAGAAAAAGTGTTGCTTCTGATATTGAAGTGGTGTTTTAGCATTTACAACTAACTAGCTAACTAGCTAACTATGTAAAACTTCTTCCTTTTTTTTTGTTTTTGGCTGCACCACATGGCTTGCGGGATCTTAGTTCCTCCACCAGGGATCAAACCCCTGCCCCCTGCAGTGGAAGCATGGAGTCCTAACTACTTGACTGCCAGGGAATTCCCTTATTTATTTATTTTTCTTTTTAATAAAACATATTTCTGATTGTGTTCCACTGTTTATACCTTCTCATTCGCCCACCCCATGTCTGCATTCGATCCTCCTCTTGTGTATATCTATTATCTCTTGGGATTTTTGCTTATAGCATTTGCTGTACCATATTATAATATGATTTACCTATCTTCCCTTACTATTATAATATTATCTCTTTAATAGAAGTAATATGTATGTCATTCATCTTTTTTTTTTTGGCCCCCAAATCAAACACAGTAACTGGTGCATAGATGATGCTGCTAAAACATATTTATTGATTCAATGAATGGTTTGCAACTCAGCAAAAACTCTCCCCTAAGAGAGGAAATACAATGTACTGACTACTTTACTCTTATACATGTCTGCCAGCTCTTAGCTTAAAATTTCCATTTTCATCAATCATTACCTCCTAGTTAATTATATTGAGATGGAAAGATAACTAGAAAAAAGCCTTATATTACTTACAATCAATATTTACATATTTTCTTTGACTTCTTAATTAATATTTTAGGTTTCTGTTTGTGGACATGGGCCTAAACTGGCTGTATAACTTTAGATGATAGATAGATGATTGATAGATAGATAGAGGATAGATAGATAGTTAGATATTATCATTAAAGAAAATATGATGTCAGAAACTTGGCTACAATTTTGTGTCAGGGATTACCTTTTCTTAACACGCCAAGATGAGATTCTTTTCAACCTGTATTTCATGTAGGTTAATAGTTAAATTAATGGTTCATTCACTATGAGATAACACAGAGGATCTAATTGTCAAATCACACACACATAAATCTGAGCTCTTACTCATTCAAGGACACAAGCTATCAGTGGCATGGGCAAAGCGGGGAGAGGACTTGGATATCCCATGTGGCCCTCTTGGTCTTCTCGTGTATCAGACGTACTTTCTGGCCCACAGTAATAGAAAAGTTCTCCAGGTGAGGTATGCATGTCACCTTACCCAGTGTGAGCATCTAAGTTATGAAACATCTCTATTTTATATCCAACTGATTACAGGGCTTTCATGACACTTTCCAGGAGTGTGCCTCCTTATTTCATAGACTCTAAGTTTCTTTACCATAAGAAATCTTAAATCAGGATCGTCCTTCTAAGAGCACTTCACAGAGAAGCATTCTTCTATTAGCAATTACTATTTGTCTATTTTCCTAAGGTGAGTTATTATCTTATATGCAAAGGAATTCAACTGAAACACTTGCCTCCCCCTGCCCACCCAGGAATGTTCCTCCATTATTGGTAAAGACGCAAATCCCAGGCCAGTTTCTGTAACCCTTTCCTCCTCTGCCTGCCTTCTGACTTCAGTCAATATCTCTGACTTCAATCAATATCTCCTTGCAACATATTTCTCAGTTACTTTTTCCATTATCTGTCCTACAACATTTTCTGCAAAATTAAATATAGAAGATTAGGCATACTAATACCCTGAAGGCCACCAGACTTTGAAACACCCAGTGAGGTTAGAGATTGCTTCTATAAAGCATATTAATTGTGTACATATCCCTTCAGTTACTCTTTTTGCTCCACCATTTACAGTTATGTGAAACTGTTAGTATATATTGACAGAGTGGCTTGATTTAGTGTTTAATTTTTCTAAGGGCAAATTCATTTCCTTTTCTGGCCAGTGTGCAGAGGTATGGGGAACTTCAACACAGTTTCCCTAAATATTAACTTACACTGAGAATCATTATCCACATAAGTCTTCTTTTCATTTAATTATGTGATCTTACAATTCGATGATCTAACAAACCATATAGTTGAAGCAGAGATAAAAGGATATTTGAAACACTAAACAGTTAAAATTTGAAGTATCATTCTTCATTTCGTTACCAACAGAAACAACCTTTCCAATGTACTACATATTCCCAGAGACTGAGATTATGACCAGTAAATTTCGGATCCCATCAGGTTTGTGAGTAAAACCATACCCCAGATAGCATAGTACAGGGTTTTATATACATCAGCATCTAGATGTCATGGGTGTAATGCCACCCATCTTCACTAGGGACTATGTGAACTATGCAAAGTTTATTGTGCAGATAACATGCATAGTAACACGGCGACAACTAGAAATTACGTTTTTTTTGTATTCATTATTCTTTCTGAGTTGATCAACTTATAAAAATATTTGATTTAAAGTTATGCTATTCAAACCACTTTATATCTAACACATTCTCCTTATATCGAAGATAATTAACTAATTGTACAAATTTATCAACTTATTTGTCAATGTTCAACCTCTTAAGTTAGACAATCACAAACTATATAGCCAGCTCCACCTCTACCTGTTTTAGTTCTTTTCCTCTGATTGTTATATGTATTATCATTTCCTCATTCCTTAAAAGGTGTTTTCTGTGCTTACCACTAATATTGTAATGTCATCTTTGCCTTGTTTCATTGACTATAATAAAAAAAATCATGTTTAGCCTTGTGGCATTTTTGCTGCTTTTTTATGATATTAAGTTTATGTAACACATATATATCTTTGCATATAGTGTTATAGTATGGAGAGTATTTTGTTTTCTGATCACCTAATTTAAAGTTACACCATAAGTATTAAATTGTTACTACATAGTATCTATTACTATACATTTTTTATATACTATTAAATTTTTTAGAAAATAAGCATTGTAATTTACACAATGATTTCTCTATTAACTGACATGTAGTTTGCTCTAGAATTTTTTCCTATTAAAAAGGAATATGTAACTAGCAATTACTCTCCTAAATGTGCCCCAAAAAGACATGTACAAGATTGTTTCATAGCAGTTTCATTGATAATATCTCAAAATTAGAAATAATCTAAAGGTTTATCAGAGAGTGGATGAATAAATTGTAGTATATTAATGCAATGGAATGCCACAGAGAAAAATAAAACTCAATACATGTAACAGACCTTGCAGACTTTTAAAAATAAATTTATTTATTTTTGGCTGTGTTGGGTCTTTGTTGCTGTGCGTGGGCTTTCTCTAGTTGCAACGAGTGGGGGCTACTCTTCGTTGTGGTGTGTGGGTTCTCATTGTGGTGGCTTCTCTTGTTGCAGAGCACAGGTTCGTCAATAGTTGTGGCATGCAGGCTTAGTACTTGTGGCTCATGGACTTAGTTGCTGCTCAGCATGTGGGATTTTCCCAGACCAGGGATCTAACCTGAGTCCTCTGCATTGGCAGGCTGATTCTAAACCACTGTGCCACGAGGGAAGTCCCACTTGCAGGTTTTATAGATGTAATATAGAGTGAAAGGAGCTTGCACAAAAATTATATATTATTCAACTTACATGAAGTTTGGGAACGTACAAAACTAATCTATGTCGTTAGAAATGATAGTAGTGGTTACCTGTGGTTGGTGGTATTGACATTGAAGACAAAGGAGCCTGCTGGGGTGCTGGGAATGTCCTGTATCTTGACCTAAGTCGAGATTACATGGTTATATATGTAAGAGTTCACTGAACTATATACATTTAACATGTACATCCTTTGTGGTGTATATATTATACCTCGTATAAAAATTAAAATAATATTATGCTGCAATAAACACTTTCATCCATAACATTTTTTACCTCCTCTTTCTGATTAATTGCTTAATCCATGTCAAAAGAAATACATTTTTTGTGTGTGTTTTTAAGTATTTTTTTAAGTATTTGTTGTTTTTAGACAAATTTGTCAGATCCTCTGAGGTATGTTTATTTGAGTTGTTTCAATACAGATCTTCTCACTGCTTTACAATTTCTCTGAAAAAGAAAAGTTATGCTGGGCTTCACTTCACTTCAGTGGCGCCACAACTGCTGAAGCCCACATGCCTAGAGCCTGTGCTCCACAAGAGAAGCCACCACAATGAGAAGTCTGCACACCACAAGAACAGTAGCCCCACTTGCCACAACTAGCGAAAAGCCCTCGCGCAGCAACAAAGACCCAACACAACCAAAAATAAATAAATAAATAAATAAATTTTTAAAAAAAGTCTCTGAGAACAGGGCCTATGCTGTTAGTGGCAGCCTACCTTGTTTTTGGGGGTTATGGTTTTAACATTTATTGTCTAATTATAGCTGTCCAAGATATGGACTTCTGGCTGCCTGCTTTCACCTGTATTTACCCTGCCATGTTTACAAAATGTTTCTGAGTATATTCTCCTTACTTCCATAAAGGTAAGCAGAGAGAGTCAAATATTTCTAATTACCCACAAAGCTCATAGAATAGTAAAATCACTCTCGGTATCAAGCATAGTGTTTCAGATGTTCCCAGTGACTCTTCACTGAAGGTTCTTAAGTCTATACAATTTCTCCGTTTTTTAAAAAAAACAATAATACCTCTGTCAGTCTTTTAAAATCCACATTTTTGTTTTAAACCTGCAACTATGAGTTTCTTGAATTATTTCCATGTCATTATCCATCATTTGTACTAATCCCACTAATTTAATTAGCATGTTACAAAGCAGCATTGATACATGTCTTGATTATCTTTTGTTATCTTTTGAATTTTTCTCTCTACATTACCAAGACCTTATTTTAAAGTTTTGTAAACTGAGGTGGCGGTGAAATTTTGGAAAAATAGTGGCTGGAGTCATATCTGAGTTCTAGCACTGGGTCTACAATGAAGTTCAGAATCAGATGATTGATAGATACATTTTCTTCACCACAATGAGAAATTTATAAAGAATTAGATCAGGTAGATTTAATTTTTTTCCAATGTAAGTCAGCAAGTAAATATTCTCCAAACTGAGATTAGTAGTAAAGATTATTATAAATAGAATGATGAAACATACTGACTATAGCTGCATTGTAGGTTTCAGCAAAGATCATATGAAATGTTACTGATAACAAATCTTCATATGAGGCCCTTCATTTCATGGCCTTAATCTTGACATCCAGATAGGAGTTACAGGGCCATCAATCTCTTTCTTCAGCTACTGGTGCTACTTCCAATGCTAATGTTGGTTCCATTTATAAAAAGCCTTCCTCCTGTTTTATCTCTGACAACTTGAACATATCCAGTGAAAAGAAAGGCGCCAGGAGACAAAAAAGAAGTTATAGTTTAGAAGAATGAGAAAGATTCTTACTTTGTGTTAGAAGCAGGTCATCTAAATATAGTAATTCATCTTTCTAAGATTAAAAAAATACTGAATTCAAGCTGTCATGAGCACTTACTCTTTTCAATGAAGACATTTTTGGCAAAAATATATTTTTGGTCTTTTTTCTCCATCTTGAAAGCTAATGGGATTACTGTCCATATGCATTGTTTCTAAATAAAATGTCCAGTGCTGCCTGGAATTCATGCACAGGAAGTACAGCTGATGTGGGAAAAGCACTGCAAGATGACATAATTCACCATTCTAATTGCATCTCCAAGGGAGTGTAGAAGCACTAATATTACATATTGCACACCCCTCTCTGCTAGGTGCCTGCATAATCATAGCATTGAAATTGACATATTGTCACAGACAATCACATTGGAAACTTTCTGAAGCTATAAATAGTGGCTAGGGCACCTATAATATTTTCCAGATGCAGAGACAAGGCAATTAATCTTGATGTAATCTGCACAGGGTAGAACCCAAGGCACATTCAGATTGAGTGCTTGTGGCTGGGCTATTACATGACACCCAGAGTTCCTGAAACTCAACAAACCTCTTTGTGTTAGATGAAATCTTACAAGAATATCTGGGGCAGCTCCACTGCCTTAGAGATAAATAGCCCTAGTGAGATGATAATATAGACTTCTTTCACAGATTTCCTGAGAGAATTATCCATGTATTCAACAAATATTTGTTATTAAGAAATAACACTGGCCACATTCCCTACATGCAAGACACAGATCCAAGAACTTTACATATATAATTTTAATTAATACTTATCTCTATTAGAGAAACTAATTTTTACCCCTATTTTATGGATGAGAAAACCAGGCCACAGAAAGTTAAGGGTAGGTGTTAATATACTCTGAAAGGTAGGGCATTTTAATGGTTGAAAGCATGGTTTTTGTGGCCCCATTTTCTAAAATCCCAACTCTTCTATTTATTAATTCTATGACATAGGCAACATATTTAAATTCTCTCTGCATCAGTGATTTCATTGGTAAAATGTGGATAGTAACTATAGATACTTCAAGAGCTATGAGCATTACATGAATGGAGGTAGCCAATCAGGGTGGT
The DNA here is from genome assembly GCF_008692025.1 of Phocoena sinus. Taxonomy (NCBI): domain Eukaryota; kingdom Metazoa; phylum Chordata; class Mammalia; order Artiodactyla; family Phocoenidae; genus Phocoena; species Phocoena sinus. The sequence continues at coordinate 37,109,421 of NC_045770.1, read as the reverse complement.
GTCTGATAGTCTCAATAAGTGTCAATGCTACACTATTCTCTTTCCTATGTTAAGAATGTTTTATATTCAAGCACTGTACTGAAATGAGAATCTTTTATGTCTCTCTCCCTTATTAGGCTGTGTGCTTCTCAATTATAAGGACATAGTTTAACTGATGCTAAGTACCTAGCAAGATAGGTGTTACACATAACTTCACTGAATGAATGCATGAATAAGGCAAAATGTCTCTTTCTTAAGGGTATCATGATATGGTGGAGGAACCAGAACATCGCAGTCACTAGAATACAAAAGCAGCGTGTACAACAAGATGATAGTAGAGCTACTCATGCATTTTCCTGGTTCTTGTGACATTTTTGGAGATAATTGTTTTACAGTATTTATACTAGATGATAATGCTTCTCCTTACTGATTTTTTTTCTCTACTAAACTGAGAATTCCTAAACTGTTCAGGGGCAGAGAAACTCCAGTCCACTCACCATCTTTTAAACTGCAGTGTCTGGCTTCGTGATTGTGCGTATGTTGTGAGCGTGTGTGTGAACATGTTTGTGTGTGTGCCTGCGTGTGTGTAAGTGAGGTGCAAAGGTAACCTCAACACTGCTATGGCAGATGTTGTGAGGTTAAACTGAGCCAGAGGTAAGAGATCTGATTGAAAGTCCCTGGTGTACTGCTTACTTTCTTCTTGGCCTTGTGCAAAGCACTTGGCATGAGCTGCTATGGATGACAAATAGAGCCCCTTGAATCCCTTTCTCCATAGCTCCTTAGTAACTGTGGCTCTTAGTGGGGGTTATTATAAACAATTGTGTAACTATTACATGGATTTTCCCATGTAAAATTTAGGACAAATCATAAACTGAATTCTTAGATATATAGTGATATATCTTGAACTGGAGGGAATCTAGTATGTATTACCAGTAAGTCTCCGGGCTCCAGGAAGCTGCATTTCTGCAAAAAAGGAAAAAGGACATAGCTGAGTAAATGTTGGAATTCTTCTGCTAGGTAATCTGATTTTCAGATTCCCCTGGTGTACATAAACAATGCAAGGCCAAGGCTTTGCACATCTCCTTTCAAAACAAACTATTGCAAAGCTCACATTCAAAAGGAACTGCTCCTCACCACCTTCCCTGACCCTGCTTCTTTGCAGACTTGGGGATACAGTAGCCATGTATTGCTAAGATAAGAAGAGGTCAAGAAGACATTCAGAATTGAATTAGCACAATATGACATAGAGGATATTGCTACACAGGTTATGTTTTCCATCACTTACTCCTTTTTAGCGTGCAATCTGTGTTTTGAAAGTGCTTTGCTACTGCAGTTGGTGGAAACCTTCAATCTGAGATCATTGAGTTAAAAGAGTTGTCATTTGACAATTGTCAAACAAACTGTTCAGAGGAACTCAAAGCCTTTTTAGTTATTTTATCAAAGGTAAAACTCATTTTCAGAAAACCTTAGGTAAGAATCTATTTTTAAACACAGTGTCATGTAATCAGCAGATATCTGTTGGAGCTTAAACGTGTTTTAAATGGTTTTGTTTTCTAAGACTTTTGAATGATAGAACAGCCTTTTCTCAGGCAGTCAGAATCCCTGGCAATGGAAGAAGGCAGAGAGGTCACCAAAGGGCATATCAAAGTATACTCTGAGGATCCAAAAAAGTGCTTTGAGGAAGGAAGGGTGTCGGACATGTTTCCTCTTATTCAAGAATTGTGTTACTCAATACAGAAAAGATTCTAGTGAGAACCATTTTCATTTAGGCTAAAAGAGCCTAAATAGTGTTGGGTTGAGTGGTCCATGGGCAGGCATAAAGCAAAGGAATGGAGCTTTTAAAAAAAAAAATAGTAGCTATAGTTCCCATCTTTGTGGGGTTTAAAGACAAAGGGTGAAGGCCAGACAAATACCTGGAAAAGAGAAACAATTGAATAGAAAACCTCAAATATTTGATTTATTCATTAGGCAACTTTAGCTTGTCCAGGACTCCCATAGAGGAATTGAGCTACATAGCTTACTATTAGAAATATGTCTGCTATGATACTTCTTATGTGACACTCTTGCTTTTTATAGGTTAATTTACTTTAGGTCTGGATACATGTCTGTAAAGGTAGGGCCCATGTCCTATTTTTTTCATCTCCCTGTGCCTAACACTGTTTCTATCATATAAAAACTGTTTGAATAGAAGTCTGTCCATAGAATGAGCCAAACACTTATATGCAAGGGTGCTGCTTTTTCCTGTTGTATCCTTTATGGTGCTCTGTTTTCCATGCTTCACTATGAGAAATTTCTGCAGGACAGATGGATCCTTCTAAAACCTGGTTCTATTTTGCATGAAGTCCAAATTGTAGGGCATAAGACCTCTGCCCCATTCTTTATGTTTTCTATCTCTTGCATGCTCATAATTCTTGGTTTGAATTGCAAAGCACTTAGCACATTGCCTCATAGACAGGAGAAAGCTTGTTAAATTGAATTACATTGATAGTGATCACAAGGTTTGGAAAGTAGGATGCTTTAGAAAAGATTAAAAGAACAGAGATTGTTTATCTTAAACAAAAGATCAAATGCTATTCTAAGAGTTTACAAATCAATACAGATTTTATATCCCCAGTGGAGGAAATGGGAAGTGGTAGTAGAGTGGGTGGTTACTGACTTTTCCCAAATGTCTACTTATGGTTTTGGATAGAATGGGCAAGGACATACATCCCTTCTGTGCACTCTGATTATATAAGTCAGGTATTTTTGTATAATCATACCTCATTGGCTCCACTAAGGCTCTGAATAATTCAATCCTAACTTCTACCTATATTTATAATTGGGAAGCTATTGTTTTGTAAATAGGATCACTTGTTGCATATAATTGCTCTGCTTTTTAAGCCAGATCATCCTTGTAAGCTTAACTTGTTTACTATCTCTCACTGAAATATTTACAATCTTTTATCAATCTTATCTTATTCGACAAGTATTTATGGGTCATGACATCAGCAATATATCAGAGATCTGAAAATGAATATAATGTAGGCTCTGCCCTTTAAAGGCTGACAATCTGATAATGGAATATCAGAGTAAAAGAAAATTATATAATGGTATAATATGTGATGATAAGGAAATGGATCTATTAAGTTATGTGGGAGCACATGAATGGGAAGGGAATGATTTGTGTAGATCAGCACTGTCCAAAAGAATTATAATGCAAAGACACATGTAATTAAAAATTTTCTAACAGTCCAAAAGAAGCAGACAAAAATAGTTTTAATAATACATTTTATTTAACCCAATATAAAAATCATTAATGTGATACTTTACATTTTTTGTTGTTGTTCTGTTTTTTAACTAAATGCATCCTTGAAATCTAGGATGCATTTTATACTTCCAGTGCACCTCAATTTGGATTAGCCACATTTCAAGTGCTTGATAACAACAAGTGGCTAGTAGCTATCATATTGGACAACACAAGTCCAGGAATTTAAAGAGGGAATTTTGGATAATTTGATAACGAGTTGGATTTTGGAGGTTTAAGAAGAATTCCCAGATCTAAGAGATGGGGTATTGAGTCCATGGGGGCACTATATGCAAAAGCACAGAAGCATCCAGATGTTAGCAGAAGTTCCATATGTGTAGTCATGACAGAGAATTAACCCAGAAATAAAGGTTGAAGCAAAGCCTTCCAATTATCCTTGAAGATCTAATAACACTAGATTTCATAGCTAAGAACTCATAATATTATTGGATCTAATAGCTAATAATGCTTTGTTGCTTTACTCAAGTATGTATAGGAGTGCTTATTACATGTCAGGTAATGTTCTAAACATTTCTTACATATTAGCTTGTTTAATCCTGCAATAACTGTGTAAGGTAGACGTCATTATTACCTACCTCATACTATAGATTAGGAAATTGAAGCATAAGGATGTCAGATAATTTGTCCAATGGCACACAACTAATAAGTGGAACAAACAGAATTTGACTCCATAATCTGTGCTCTTAACTACTATGCTATATTAACTCTACAAATCAGTCTGCTCTATACTATATAGACTCAGGGCTGAATTTAATGTTCTATATAGATCAGTAGACACTAAATATTTAAGAGCTATCAAAGTTGTAAAATGAGTTAATGAAGCAAATTTGTTTTCCTAAAAATAAAAACGGATTGAAGACTGAATAAAATTTAAAGTTGGAAAAGTAAAATGGCAAACAGTTGATAATATTCTAGGAATGCAGTACATAGTCCCTACAATAGTCACTAATGTTATTGCAAATAATATGAATAAATTTGAAAACTTCATTTCACCCAAGTAGTTTCTATCAATTTCCTGAAATGTAAAAGAGAAAAATATATTTATGTTGAATTTAAGAAATACATCTAAAATAGTCACAGTTTGGAAGTACAATAAAAGAATGAAAAGGTTATGCCATGCCAGGACTAATCAAAAGAAAGCTGGTGTTGCTGTATCAATATCAGACTTTAAGGCAAAAAGCATTACTAGAGATAAAGAGGAATACATCAGAATGATCCATAACTAAATCCACCATAATATTTCAAATTTTTTTTAAATTTATCTAATTACATACCCTCAAATATATATAAAGTAAAAATTGACAGAATTAAAAGAATAGAAAAATCTATAATCATTGTGGTGAATTTAACCACCTTTCTCAGGAACTGACTGAAAAATGCAGACGTGAAAGCTGTAAGAATACAGGAAATTTGCCCATCACATTTAACAAACGACATAATTGACTTATACGGAAATTTGTACCCCACAGTTGCAGACCACCCGTTACTTTGAGTACACACAGAAGTTTTGCAAAAATTGATTACATCCTGGGTTAGAAAGCAAGCCTCATTAAAATGCAAATGATGTAAATTTAAGGGTACATTTTCCTAAATATTTTGGGCTTAAGCTAGAAGTCAATAAGAAAATGATTTTTAAGATCCCCATATGTTTAGAAATGAGTAAACACACATATATACATATATATCAAAGAGGAAATAAAAATCAAATTTAGAAAACTATTTTGAATTTAATATACTGAAAATTCAACATATCAAAACTTGTGGAATGTAACTAAAATGTGTATAAGGTGGAGTTTATATGTATAGTTTAGAAAAACAAAGTTTAAAAATCTGTAAACTAAACATCCATCTCAAGAAACTAGAACAATAGCAGCAAATTAAACATAAATAAATGGTAGAAAGAGTGAAAAATGAAAGGAAACATAATAAAACTCATAGAAATACTAAGTAATAATTATTTGAAAAAGATCAATAAAATTGACAAACGATGGTTAAGACAAAAACTCTCCTCCTTTAAAACTTCGTAAATGATAGAAGAGTGCTTTGGTCTGTCTCTCTCTGTTTTATGTTCTCTCTGTCTCTGTAATGGATGAGATTAATTTTCAAAGTTGAACCCTCTTTGCATCCTAAACATGCAAAAAAAAAAAGGCGGCCTTGAATTGAGCCATGAAAATTAACACTTTATTTTTATTTTCTGTCATTAAGAAAATTGGGGCTTCCCTGGTGGCGCAGTGTTTGAGAGTCCACCTGCCGATGCAGGGGACGCAGGTTCGTGCCTTGGTCCGGGAAGATCCCACATGTCACGGAGCGGCTGGGCCCGTGAGCCATGGCCGCTGAGCCTGCGCGTCCAGAGCCTGTGCTCTGCAACGGGAGAGGCCACAGCAGTGAGAGGCCCGAGTACCGCAAAAAAAATAAAAAATGTGCACACATTTGCTGTATCACACATTTCTAGGACAATGTTGTTTCTCCATTTCCCACCCCCCTGACTCTTCCAGTGGGTAGTTGTAGCCTCCCTGTGACCTTCAGTGTTAACATAGTGACCGTAGAGAAAAGAATAACTCAGAGAATCTTAAGAAACTTTATAGGCTTCATGATATTCTCTAGTATAAGAATTTGTGATGTAGTATCTCAAACACAGCCTAAAAAATAGATAAAACCCTTTATCAAGTAGCAACAATTTCATGTTTTTGTTTGTTTGTTTGTTTTTCAGTTCAGCTCTCTCTATATACCATAATCAGCAACGGGAGTGTTTCTAGGAGAGTTTGAAGTTCAAGCCTGCCAATGGGATCAGCACTCCTCATTTGAAGTTGCTTTTCCTTAGCCATCCCAGGGAATGTTATAGTTTTGAAAGCCCTTGACAAGATTGTATATTCTTGTCTCAACTATTAACAACTGAAAACACTTCTGTTGGTTCTCTATACTCTAACAGCCTCATCAGGTTATGCTTAGGTCCAGACATAGCCTCTGCCTTGGCATAGATAACACAGATACACAATTAAATTAATCCAACATGACAGATATGGAAATGCCAAAAGAAGTTCTCAGCTATAAGAACAATGCTTAAATAGTCGACACTGGATGTTCTCTAATCACAAAAAGAGACTAAAATAGTTTAAGATAAAAGGAAAGTCATAAGATAGCACACAACACAGATAAGAAACTGCAGTCTGTTACAGCTTAAAAGCACTTCTGAGGGGAAGATAAGGAAGAGAAACAAAGGCCAAGTCAGGCATAAAGTGTCCACCAAAGGGTATTTTAATTATTTTTGGAGTATTATGAGAATGCTAATTCTTACATTTTTACAGAAGAGCAAAGAATTGTCAAGATACCCCTGACAAATTTAATAAGTTTAGGAACCTGCTTGCCAAATATCTAGGCTTATTTTAAAAGTGAACTAAGACAATGAGGTATTAGCACAAGGATGGGTATTTGACACAGTGGATCAGAATAGAGATACCAGAAGCCTACATCAAACCTATATGACAAGATATCTAGGAGAAAGATATTTCTTTGATAAATGTCATTGGGACAATTGATTATATTGAATCATACCAAATATATATTAATTCCAGGCAGATGAAAGACTTAAATATAAATATCAAGGTTATGCAAATTTTAGAAAATAAGAGAAGAATTTCTTTATGATATTATAAGAGAGAATTTTCAGTAACATTCAAACAGCACAAACTATAAATGAAAGTTTTGTGATACATTTATATTACTAAAAATAATAACATCTGTTCATCAAATGCTATATTAAGTAGTGGTAGGACAAACCAACATTTGAAGAACAGTTTTCCAATTCATATAACTAACAGATGGTAGTTTTTAATACATATATTTGTTCATATAATATTTATTATACACACATGTAGATGTCTCTCTATATATGTACTTTTTTCCTACAAATTATAAGTAAAGGCCAACAACCTCAATGAAAATAAACAAAAATTATGAATAAGCTTTCCACTGTCAAATGTCCAGTAAACAAATATAAACATTTTTAGCCTAACTAGTAATTGGGGAAATCACAAGGAAACTCCATTTTACACATAACAGTATGGAAAATATAAAGTCTGACTATAATAATGTTGGCAAAAACATTTGGCAGTGAGTTTCTCCTTCCAAACCACTTCAGAAAACAATTTGCTATCAAGTAATAAAGTTGAAAGTAAGCTTAGCATAGGATGTCATAAGTCCATTCATAAGCACATGATTAATAGAAATTTTTGCCCATATGCACCAAGAAATGGGAAAGAAAGTTCATGATAGCCTTGATTGGGAAGGAAAAATATACCATAAAGGGAAAAGTATCCACTGACAGGAGATTGGATAAAAAAATTGTGGTACAATCACACAATGAAACAGATAAATATTTTGCTCTATGCACTAGAAAAGCTGTACTTCAGAAACATAATAGATAAAATAAAGTTAGTTACAAAAGAATACGGAGAATAGGGTAAAATTTATAATGTGTAAATGGGCAAAACAATATATTGATCATACATACACAAGTACACCAGTATGATTGTTAAAGTAATCAAATGAATGAGAAACAAAATTTAAGGTAGCAGTTTCTTCTGTGAAGAGTGAAGAGATCCAATTGGCAAATGGCACACAGTGGTTTTCAAAACTGTTAAATTTTGGTTTCTTATACATTCTAGTGCACTGTTAATTTTGTTATTATTCTTTGTGCTTTACATATATGTTTTACTTATTCTTTTTATATATGACATTCATTAAAAAATTTTTAAAAATATCAAGGAGAAAGGAAGCACAGGTAGGTCAGTTTGAGAGCAGATTTACAACATTCAACAGAGACCATTCTTATCTAATAAATAAAACAAAGAAGAAAAGTAGTACAAGGTCATCATTAGGCAACATGGCTTCTTTATGGTAATTAGGAGATTGCCCTCCACCCTCTGGGGGATATGGTACTAAAACTGGATGCAAAACTTTTGACTGAATTCTCACCAACTTTTGCATCCTTAACACAGCAACTTCATGCAGCTTCAGAGTACAAAATTAATTGTGATTTCTAGAGTAGAAATTCCAAAAAACATAGCTTTATTTTCTATATTTCTTGAGAAGAACATAGGCAATGGTACAAGAAAGTACTATATCCCCTGTGGACTACTGTGTAGCAAGAAGAGCTTGGGAAACACAGAAGCCTAGCAGATCCTCGACAACATCAGCCTGAACCAAAGGTGAACTTAGTCAACACTTCACTGAGTCGGAACTGAAGTTTGATTTGTGCTCCACACACATGACTTATGTTGTTCTGTAGAACTTTATAGCTATGTACATATTATTCTTATCCCATAATATTATTTAGTCATTTTGCTAATCATTTCTGTGTTTACAAATAATTATTTAAAATAATCTTTTTTATTTTAGAACAATTTTGGGTTATAGAAAATATGGTTTTAGAATACAGAAAAATAGAAAAGTTAGTACAAAGAGTTCCCGTATACCCTACATGTAGTTTCATTATTATTAACATCTGATATTGGGATGTACAAAATAAAGGTCGTCCCAGTGACCCAGCCCAGATCACAAATCTAAACCTAAGTCAGCCTGCACTTATTGGAAACACATGTTAAGGAGACCTAACAAATACCAATCACAATTCTTCAACTGAGTTTTAGCTTCCTGACTTTTTCCTAGAAAATAAGACCTGCTAGTCTTATAAAGAAATCCTTGACCCCCTAGTCAATCATTCCCTGTTTCCATATTGCCTTTGCTAATGTTCTATAAAACTCATCCTTGCCCAATATCCCTAGAGAATAGTGTTCCACTGATTCTGAGGCACTGTACTCCCCCAATCCATGGGTTGTTTCCCCTTGAATAATGGACATTAAACTCATTACTAAATTGTTTGTTTTGTAGTTTGACACATCTTACATTAGTATGATACATTTGTTGCAATTAATGAACAATTTTAATAAATTATTAAGTAAAGTCCATGATTTATTCAGATATCCTTAGTTTATACCTACTGTCTTTTTTTCTATTTGTGGATCCCATCCAGGGCACCATATTACATTTAGCAGCCATTTCTCCATAGGTAATTTTGGCTGTGACAAATTTCTCAGATTCCCTGATTTTGATGACTGAGAGGTTTGAGGAGTACTGTTTAAGTATTTTGTACAACATTCCTTATCTGGGACTTGTCTGGGTCTTAGAAAGGTGTTATGTGTTTTGGGGGAGAAGGTCATAAAGATAAACAGCCATTTTCATGGCAATCAGATTGAGTATATACTATTAATATGACGGACATGGCTTATCACTGTTGATGTTAACCTGGATCACCTGGCTGATATTGTAATTTCCAGGTTTCTCCACTAAAGTAACTCTTTTCCCCCCTTCCATACTGCACTCTTTGGAAGGATTTCACAATGTGTAGCTCACGTGATGAAGTGGAGAATCATGTTTTAGCTCCTTGAGAGTGTAATTATTACTATTATAAATACATAATTATTTGGAATTCTCTGAATGGAAGATTTGTCTATTATCTCCTTTATTATTATTATTATTTAAAATTTTGATTGGAGTATAGTTGCTTTACGTGTGTGTTACTTTCTTCTGTACAGCAAAGTGAATCAGTTATACATACACATATATCCCCTCTTTTTTAGATTTCCTTCCCATTATGCAACCCAATGTTCACTGCAGCATTGTTTACAATAGCCAGTACATGGAAGTAACCTAAATGCCCATCAACAGAGTAATGGATAAATAAGATATGGTACATATATACAATGGAATATTACTCAGCCCTAAAAAAGAATGAAATAGTGCCATTTGCAGAGATGTGGATGGACCTAGAGACTGTCATACAGAGTGAAGTAAGTCATAAAGAGAAAAACAAATGGTGTATAATATCACTTATATGTGGAATCTAGAAAAATGGTACAGATGAACTTATTTATAAAGCATAAATAGAGACACGGATGTAGAGAACAAACTTACATATACCAAGGAGGGAAGGGGGAGGGTGGGATGAACTGGGAGATTAGGATAGACATATATAACTACTATGTATAAAATAGATAACTAATGAGAACCTACTGTATAGCACAGGGAACTCTGCTTAATGCTCTGTGGTAATTCCATTTACCATCACAACAAAAAGAATAAAATACCTAGGAATAAACCTATAGAAGGAAACAAAAGACCTGTACTCAGAAAACTATAGGATACTGATGAAAGAAATCAAAGATGATGCAAACAGATGGAGAGACATACCATGTTCTTGGATTAGAAGTATCAATATTGTGAAAATGACTATACTACCCAAAGCAATCTACAGATTCAATGCAATCCCTATCAAACTACCATTGTCATTTTTCACAGAATTAGAACAAAAAGTTTTACTATGTGTATGGAAACACAAAAGATCCTGAATAGCCAAAGCAATCTTGAGAAAGAAAAACAGAGCTGGAGAAATCAGGCTCCTTGACATCAGACTATACTACAAAGCTACAGTAATCAAGACAGTATGGTACTGCACAAAAACAGAACTATAGATAAGTGGAACAGGATAGAAAGACCAGAGATAAACCGAAACACCTGTGGTCACTTAATCTATGACAAAGGAGGCAAGAATATACAATGGAGAAATGACAGTTTCTTCAGTAAGTGGTGCTGGGAAAACTGGACAACTACATATAAAAGAATAAAATTAGAACACTCCCTAACACTATACACAAAAGTAAACTCAAAATGGATTAAAAACCTAAATGTAAGGCTGGACACTATAAAACTCTTAGAGGAAAACATAAGCAGAACACTCTTGGACATAAATCACAGCAAGATCTTTTTTGACTCAGTTCCTAGAGTAATGAAAATAAAAACAAAAATTAAAAATATGGAATCTAATTAAACTTAAAATTTTTTGCACAGCAAAAGAAACCATAAACAAAACAAAAAGACATCTCTCAGAATGGGATTAAAATATTTGCACATGAAGTAACTGACAAGCGATTAATCTCCAAAATATACAAACAGCTCATGCAGCTCAATATCAAAAAACAAACAACCCAATCCAAAAATGGACTGAAGACCTAAATAGACATTTCTCCAAAGAAGAAATGCAGATGGCCAAGAGACACATGAAAAGATGCTCAACATCACTAATTATTAGAGAAATGCAAATCAAAACTACAATGTGGTATCACCTCACACCAGTCAGAATGGCCATCATCAAAAAATCTACAAACAGTAAATTCTGGAGAGTACGTGGAGAAAAGGGAAACCTCCTACACTGTTGCTGTGAATGTAAATTGGTACAGCCACTATGGAGAACAGTACGGTGGTTCCTCAAAAAACTAAAAATAGAACAATATGACCCAGCAATCCCACTCTTCAGCATATACCAGGAGAAAACCATAACTCCCTTTATTATTTATTACATCATTTATGTATATAATACATTGACCTATAGACATTTATTTTATACTTTGATTTATAATCCAATACTACTTTATTTATTTTGTTGTTCAGATTGTTCCAGCCATGGTATTAAAAGCTCTTTCCAGTGTCTCTTGTGTCTTGTGTCTTTTTGTGTCCAGTGTCTCTTGTGTCTTGTGTCTTTTTGATATACCTCATCCTGTATATTTCCTGCCCCAGTCCTAGAATTATCCATTTACCTAAGGAGCCCTGGTATATGTACATATTTATAAAGATTTCCACATGAAATATGTATTAAGATGAACATGGGGTCATCCTGATGGCTCCAACTCTAGCCCAGTACCACACGGATCATTTGAGTCTTTTGTTCTTGCTTATCTATAACCTTTACAAACAGAGAAATCTAGTTCCCACCATCTACTAACATTTTCTTAATTATTCAATTTCGGTATAAATATATAGCAGTATCAGAATTGTTACCATATCACATGGGAAATAAGTTTATCAACTGGAATACAGTGCTGTTGTTTTTCTCCTTTTGCCTTTAGTCTTCACTTTAGACTCCACTATTTTCCTTTACTTAGATCAACACCTTATTCATCATCCTTTTGGTGAGATTGTTTCATATATTTGTAACAGTTAGATTGTTTCTGTCATTGTCTGCTTTTCATCCTGACAGTCTGTGTCTTCCAAAATTAATTTCTAAATTTGTGTACATTGATTCACTCTTTGTGGTGCAAAGTTTTATGGCTTTTGAAATTGTCTAGTATCATATATTCACAATTACAGTATAATACAGAATATTTTATCTGCCCTAAAAATTTCCCTGTGCTTCACCTATTGAACTTGTCCCCTTGCCCATCTCCGTTGTCTTAGCTTTCTCTTAATGTACAATTGCACACTTGTTTTTAGCCTTTCCACGCTGGCTTCTTGAACTTAGCAATATGCATCTAAGCTTTATTTATCTCTTTTTGTGGCTTTTCTCTTTAGCTTGTTTATTTCTTTTCATCTCTGAATAATATCCCATTGTATGGATATACTTATTTGCTCATTCTCCTATTAAAGGGCATCTTAGTTGCTTGAGTTTTGGATGATTATGAATAAACATACTATAAACATGCAGGCTTTTGTGTAGGTGTTCTTTATGAAAACGAGGCTGCTCTCCTGTATTTGTAGTTTACTGAGAATTTTTATCATGAATGAGTGCTGAGAATTTTTATCATGAATGAGTGCTGGATTATCTCAAATGCCTTTTCTGCATCAGTTGATATAACCATATGACTTTTCTTTTTAACTTGTTAATTTGGTGGGTTATAAGTGTTTGAATTGCAAATGTTGAATCAGCTTTGTATCACTGAAGTAATTATTGTTTACTTGTTTTCAGTGTCATGAATTTATCTTCTAATTTTTTATTATTTTTTTTTTCTTCTGTGACTCTCTAGACTTGCTTATCCAGAATTCAGGGTATTGTTTTGCCTTGAAATCTCAGTTCTATGATGGGCTGGGAGAAAGTTATTGATTTTCAGGTTTTTTTTGGCTTTTTCCTATGCAAGATTAGACTAATGACTTCCAAGCTTTTAACATGTCAGAGCTAAAAACAGTTGTTTTACGAAGTATTATGGATAGATATATGATCTGGGTATACTAGATTGAGGTTTGGTGTTCAAATTATTATGCCCACTCATCATTCCTTTATTTTTAATAAACATTTTCTGAACTCAAGCCTGTGGTGTCTACTAAGTCAGCTGCAAACATGGCCCTGCCACTGTTGAACTTATGATTCCAGTGGGAAAGATATGCAGTTAAAACACACTGTTTTGATTATTGTTTGAATATTGTGCACTATGAGACCACATAAAAAAGCAACTTGTATTTTCCAGAGTGTCTCTTTCTAGAATAAGTGACGATTTACTTACTGATTAATTGGGGCTTGGCAGATGATAAGGAGGTTTTCTGGCAAAGAGGATAGGAAAGAGTATTCCAGGGTGAGGATATCAGTGTGTTAGAAAGCCTGAAGCAGAGAGTGGATATGATGCTGTTATGGCTGTATGACACAGAAAAACCTGGAGAGGAGGGGAAAATAAATAGGCAGCACCAATATTAAACGTGGCAATAAGGATTCTGTCTGTCTTGGTGTGCTACCACCTTTCATATGCATCACCAGTTAAGGTTTTAGCATCAGAAACATGACTTGGTGGCCATACTTGACTAATTTCTTGGTTTTGACTTTAGAAAATAATTTTCTATCTCAAGTGTATAAAAATTTCTCATCTTTAAAAATATCATAGTCCTACATAGCCAATGGTTTTTTAAGGCTGTTTTCTGGGTCAAATGAAATAACGATTGGGATAGTACTTTTTAAAATGTGAAGAGTATGTACACACTATTGGACTACATTGTTGAATATTTTTAAGATTTATGCCAGTTATTTATTATTTCCTTCACAAGTATTATAAGATGGCAAGATAGGGGACTAAGGGGGGAAGAAGATGGCAATTGCCAGTAACTCCTCCCTTCAAGAGATTAGTCCATGCAGCTATAATTTTATATACGTCCTTACTATTGTGATCTGGGCCAGTCCTCAAGAGGTAATTCTACACAAGTGTTCCCCAAAGCTAATTTGCTTTGTACTGAAATTAGATAACAATATGCCTGAAACTTTGGCAGAATTTAGTCATATGTGGGTTTAGTGAGAAAGGAGAGCCAAGAAGATGTGTTCAGGGACTGAATGTGAATTAGAAGAGACAAGAGAGAGATTGATAAATGATCATGTCATTTACTAAAATTTGGGACACAGGACAAGGAGAATTCAGTTTGGGGCATCTTGAGTTTGAGATTCCTTTAGAAACCAAATGGAAATGCCATGTAAATATTTTTCTTATCTAAGTCTAAAGTTCAGGGGAGAGGTCAGAGCAGGAGGTTTATAAACGATAAGTTATCAAACCATAGGCAATATTTAAAGCGAGAAGGACTGGATGAGGACATCTGGAGAGAAAATACAGATAGAAAATTGACTAGGTCCAAGGACCAAACTCTGGAGAATGCCAATACTTAGTGACCAGGACAAGGTGAAGTTTTCTACAAAGGACACTAAAAAGGAATGGCCATAAAGAAGAGAAAGTAACAATAAGAACAACAAGTATGGAGGCTCTTGAAGGCAAATGAAGTAAGCATTATAAGAAAGAAAGGATTATCAATGGTTAAATACAAAAATGTAAGGTGATCTTGCAGAGAGCACATTCAGTGAGATAATAGGGTCAAAACTTGACTGGAGGGGCTTCCCTGGTGGCGCACTGGTTGAGAGTCCGCCTGCCGATGCAGGGGACACGGGTTCGTGCCCCGGTCCGGGAAGATCCCACATGACGCGGAGTGGCTGGGCCCGTGAGCCATGGCCGCTGAGCCTGCGTGTCCGGAGACTGTGCCCCGCAACGGGAGAGGCCGCAACAGTGAGAGGCCCGCGTACCACAAAAAAAAAAAAAAAAAAAAAAAAAAAAAAACTTGACTGGAGTGAGTATAAAGAGAAAATGATAGGAGAAGAAGTAGAGCTATGAAGTGTAAACGTTAAGAGTGGTGATAATGAGCAAGACAGTAAGATACATTCTAAAAACATATAATTACAGAATAATATGTATATACATTAATGTATCCAAATATACAATGCACTCAATATGTTTATATATAAAAAGCTTACACATACAGGTTTTATATATACAATTATATAGAGATGACATAAAATCTTATATAGGCAACACATTACACAATTAGAAGTATATATGACATCTGTATTAGAAAATAACTTTAATACAACCATCAAGTTAAACATCCAAAGAAATTTAAGCATTCCAGTTTTACTTCAAAATAAAATAAGAATGAAAACTATATTTATTGAAAATGACCTCATATTATCCTGAAAAATCTAGACCTACCTAACAATCTCTTAGAAAGTTTTAATATAAAGTAGCATTAAATGACTGGTCTTTACTGATCAGAAAGCATGTGTATTAATTTTTCATCCTTTTTCCCCACTCTGAGGTACAGGAGATGAGGAATTATTAACTGAACTCATGTCCTGCCTTGTGTTTTTAGGTTGTTGCTATAGGAACACAATCAAGTTACTCCAACCACAGGAAAAGCTAGACTTCTTTTCTAGAATATTAAATTATCAAAAAAAAACCAATAAGTAAAAATTGAACTTATATACCACTGGATGCACGGTGAGATATTTTTCAAACTTAAAATAAACAACTCAGAAAACAGCTCTGCAAATTTTTCTACATCTTTTAACTTTTTCCTTTGACATACGGGTTTTTAATTTGTTAAAATTAGAAATTTTGGATAAAAGTACTTTAAGAAATTACATTGGAAATTTCTTTCTATTCTGGCTTTAGTCCTCAAAAATAAAACACCCTCTACATTTTTTGATACTTTTAAAAAATTTCCACCAGCTTTCAGCTTAACAAAGCAAGTGAACATACTTCTATTGATTAGGAAGCCACTGATTTACAAAATATTGAGACTTGTTCTCCATTTGTAATTAAAAATATACCATACATCCCTTATTGTATACTGATGATGATTTCTAACTTACTACTAATCTTACCTGACCCATAATTAACAGTATTTATTCTTCTTTACATCATGTATAGATTATTTTTCCTCACAGCTGGGGTCTTGTATGATTTCCCCAGAGATGTTTCAATGGTTTCTAGAAAGTAAGCCGTTTCTTTCATGAAAAACAAGGGCTGACAAGTGCAGTAACTCAGGTCAATATGCTGTATATTCAGTGAAAGATCTATAGCAATACATGTGAAATGAATTGAAGTGATAGATCAACTATTATAGCTGATTATTCCCTGGAATTTGGTATCTGAAATTTTATCATTCATGTCTAGTTTCAAGGACTTAAAATATAGCTCTTCTATTCTATTTTGGGGGCCCAGTGATGTGGTACTTTACAATCTTCAAATCACTTCCATGTACCTTGAATCATTTGTAATATATGTGTTAGAAAGAAAGATATATAAGTTAATTTAGGCTCTTAAACCTAGTTCATAACCCTGGGATTATGAACCAGAACTCAGGAATCTATTGGTAATTATTCTTATATATCATATGGAAATAAAATTTGATATGTTTCTAATACTGATAAAGGATATATACATATGCTGAATATTTTTAGTTTCAGCAGAATGAATACTTCAGATATAGGAGAAAAGTTTACCCTCATCGTGAACAGATCCCTTGATTTTTTTAGTCTAGTTATATTATTACTTTGCCACTTAAGTTCATTCTTTGATAAAGTTAACTCTCTTAAGAGAATAATTAAAGAAAAATCTGTCTTAGAATAATGTGTAAATTAATACTTGCTTTTGTGGAGTTGGAAAAAATAAAGCAGTTTCCAGAAATTTCTGCTAGATTATAAATTCATGATAGGTGATATATGTATTTGTTGATGTTGAATTTAATGAGTGCCAGATACTGAATCAGGCTCTGAAAATATAAAAATGACTAATACCAATTCCTGTACTTAAAGAGTTGAGCATCTGTCTAGTGGGGAAAACAAAGACATATATTACTAGTCCTCTAGCATTCAGAATACTTTTAAACAGGTCTGTGAGAAAAAGTGCTAAGGAGGCCAAGAGAAGGGAGAAACTATAACTAAGTAGAGATATTTGGAAATTTTCCAGACAGGGGGATATTTGGACTGGAGCTCTCCCTGTCCCCTTCCCTTTATAGTTTCTCCAGAAAATCAGTTATTTCATACCTAGAATATAAAATGCCAAAATTCACGTTACAATGTCCCTTCATTTTGGCACTCTGAAAGGATGTTCACTATATGAGATCATCGCCAAAAGGAAAATGACTACAGAATAGCTTCCTTGAAAAATTTATGTTTACTTTGGAGTCACGTTTTTAAGGCTTCTTATCTTGATGGATTTTTCTTTTCCACTCTAAGAATTTCTATTATTTAGGAAACTATTTTAGGTACAAAATTGCACTTACTCATGGTTGCAGATTCACTAAACTCTTAAAGCTTACTTTTCTAATTTACTTTTTATTATTAGCTGAGCCAGTTACAGTGCAGGCATTTTTAGAACCACCTGGAATAGAGTGTGTCTGATGAAACATTACTCTTTTGAATGAGCAGCTGCTGATTAGAACAATTTATTTTCTTTGAAAAATTCCCAAATTCTCAGTAGTAGTATAGCATGAATGATGAGATTCTAGGTTTACATGCGTTCTGCCCTAGTCACAAGTGAATAGAAAGAACAGAACCCACTTTCATTATCCATGTGAAATTAGTAAGAATGGAAATGTACCTGAATAGGATTTAAAAGCAACCAAAAATAAATGGACAAAATCCCAACCAAGTAACAATGGTGATGAATTTTGAGTACTCACTATCTCTCATAAAAAAACAATGGGAAGCTGGCTATATTTTAAATGACCTACAGTGGTCCCTCTAAGGGCCCACAGTGTCTTGACCCAACTGCAGGGAAGGAGGTTCATGATGTCAAGAGAGTTCAATTGTTCCTTTTGAATGTTTTGGCTTCCAGTACCCAAATAGAAAGTAGTGAAAAAAAATACAAGAGCTAAAACCCGATTATTAATTTCAAACTGTGAAATTCCTATAAGTTTCTTTTCACTGATTTTATAATGGTTCACAATTTTCCTGTGTGGGACTAGTAATTCTGCTTTGCTCACCTAGTTTAAACAGTACCATTTGACATTTTGGGGTTATCTAATAATGGAGTCAACCAGGCAATCAGCTTTAGTATTATGCATTTCATGAGTGAAAGGGAAAAAAATCTTAAAAGAAAGGCTGGCTTGGTTTAATTTAATTGGGTATTAGCATTTTTCAAAAACAAAGCAGTATTAGTGATGGGAAGTAGGTTAAAACATTGCTGGTTTGCTAATAAGCAAAAGTAGGTTTGTTGTTTTTTTTCCCCCAAAATGAGAATGCTGTTGAATGAGACTTACACATGCAAAGTAGCAAAATTCTTTGTCTTTATGAGTCTCTAGCTTTCTGGATAATAGATTCATTAGGGGATGAGAGAAGCATAAAAAGATTATGGATATCAAAATGACAATAGTAAAAGAGTAAATAGCAGAAGGATTAAAACGGGGGCAGAAAGGAGATGTATTCTTATTCTCTTTTGGGAGGGGGGAAAGAAAAGAGAGGACGTGAGTCTCAGCATGGTTTAAATGGGTAATAAGGCATGTTCAAAAGTGCTGTGCAGTGGCATTTAATGAAATTCTAAACTCTACCCTCCTCTCATTAAGCTGATTCATGGAGTCAGTAACAGGAGAATAACTGGCAAGTGCCGCTTGCTGTGAAAATGACCACGCGTCTCACATCCGTCAGTTTAACCTCTGGGAAAAAGGGCCGAGAAAAATGCTGACTCTTTCAGGTCCTCCTTTTCTCCTTTCATGCTGTTACTGCTCTGAGCTTCTCTGTGAGCTTAGCACCTGCTTACCACCCTCATTACCTGCGTATGTACTAATAAATGTAGATATTTCTCCTGAAAGAGCCAACATTCTCCTATTATTTTCTTTATTTTTCCTTTCCATGGACTCCAAACTGAACCTAAGTTCACAAGGAAAGAGGTGACACCAGGTTTCCTCCGGTGAGGTTGGTGGAGGGGTGGTAAATTAGTGGCCAAAGAAAATTTGTCAACTGAGATTATTTTATCTATAATTATTGCTTGAATAATACCTGAAATAAAAGATTTAATGAAGCTAATATTTTGCCTTTGAAATTAGGAGTTTTTTTTTTAACTACCACCTTTTATTAGTTAGCTTAGCTATTTTCATCTAACAATAGCTAGAAATGACACCATCCTCAGGAAATTACAAATTTATATTGTCAAGATCTTTTCAATGAAATTACCATGAATTCTAATCTCCTCCCTGTGTTTCCTGACCTAAAAAGAGATTAAGTACCCCTTGAGTTAACTGATTTATTTCCTATCTTCAGGGCCACACGGAGGAGCTCTCTGAAGAAGAAAATGTAATGACCAGAGGTTCCTGTCTAAAAGAATACGGGGATTTATTAGATTGAACATAAAGGATTTTCATATCCGGTGAGCTGTTCTTGTTTCCTATGTGGCATTCTCCCCAGGAATAAAGTTCTGCATAACTTTTCTTGATATCTTTACAACAGTTTTTGGGAATATGCTTCTGATATAATCTATAAATGACAGAATTCCTTGGGCATCTCTTTTTATGGTTCTTTTGAAATAAGTGATTCAAAAGTATGTTAATGGGAGCAATATAACAGCATAAAAATTGTAGAGATATATATTTGTCTGAAGTTGCTCTCTTGGAATGGTCAAAGCAGTGAGGAAGGGTATACAGCAAATGTAGTCCCCTTACTGGCAGGAATACTCATATTCACATATATTTCCCACATCAGTACATTTAAGGGGATAGGCTAAAGTTCAGGAGGATATCTCAGGTTGGATATCAGAGTGGTTATCCTAACTCAAACAAAACCTTCATTAGATATTAATGGCTGTGTTACCTCATATCTTAGCAGTTTAATTGGTAACATTTATATCTCACATAAATGTTTCTGTCTGTCAGGAATTTGGGAGTCGATTAATCTGGTGTTTTGGGCTCAGGGTTTCTTATAAAATTGTAGTTAAGATGACAGTTAGGGCTGCTGCCATCTGAAAGGATGAGTAGAGCTGGAGGATACACTTCCAAACTGGCTCACTCACACACCTGGCAAGGTGTTATTTTCAGGAAGCCATAGTTTTTTTTTGTTTTTTTGGTTTTTTTTGCCATAAGGGAATCTATAAAATGTTACTTGAGTGTCCTGCAGGCACATCTTCCTCCAGAGCAGGTGATCTGAGAACTAGGTAGATGCCATGATATCTAAGTCTTATTTTTGAAGTTGAGTCTAGTCAAACTGCTTTCTTTATTTCATAATTGGGAGTTGCTTTCTGGTAGGTGTAAGAGAAAATATGTGCCATGGTGAACAAACAGAAAGAAAAGTCAACTTTCTGCAAACAATTCAGATGAAGTCTAAATATTAAACACATACTTCCTTTCCTATGTTACCATGTAAACTTATCTTCATATTATCTGCTCAAGGGAAAATTAGTGGCACTGATAATCCAAAATCAATTAAAAATACATTCTATATTAGGAGGAGGGAGGGAGTAATTGCCATTTTAATTATGTCTGGTTAAATTGCAATTAGTTTGTGTTCCCTGAGAACACACCTGTTAAAACAGATGGTCCAAATGAGGCAGTCAGGTTGTGGGAAGATAGAATGAATTTTTTAAGTTCCTTTAGAAAAACTACAAGGATTTTAATTCCTATAGAGTAGTCAAGATTAAATCCTCTCTGATTGTGATTAACTTGTAGGTAAAATTTTAATATATTATATGTGTTTTTACATCTTTATGCTTTCTCCATAATGTTGATAATTTAGTATCAGCATAGGTTAATTTTGAGTCAAAATGCTGGAACATTATAAAAAAGAAGAAACTGATAAATTGGATTAGACAAGGGAGATAAAGCAAAAGGCAAGGTTTTAGTAAAGGTTTTGGAAATAAAGCCTCTGGAGAGATAAAGGAGCTGAGGGAAAGTTAAAATGCCCTTTAGAACTACACTCCTTTGTCTATTAGAAAAGAGGGAGCTGAGTCTTGTAACAAGGGATCTGCTAATATGTGCTTTGTTTCAATATAGACTTCCAGGGGAGAAGTTAGAATCTCTCAGTTATAAACCCAAAAAAGCATTTCGGTAGTGAGGTGGATGGACCTGGAGTCTGTCATACAGAGTGAAGTAAGTCAGAAAGAGAAAAACAAATACTGTATGCTAACACACACACATATATATATATATATGGAATCTAAAAAAACAAAAAACAAAATGGTTCTGATGAACTAGGGGCTGGAATAAAGATGCAGATGTAGAGAATGGATTTGAGGACACGGGGAGGGGAGAGGGTAAGCTGGGATGAAGTGAGAGAGTAATATTGACATATATACACTACTAAATGTAAAATAGATAGCTAGTGGGAAACAACTGCATAGTACAGGGAGATCAGCTCGTGCTTTGTGAGGGGTGGATAGGGAGGGTGGGAGGGAGACACAAGATGGAGGGGATATGGGGATATATGTATACATATAGCTGATTCACTTTGTTATACAGCAGAAACTAACACAACATTGTAAAGCAATTATACTCCAGTAAAGATGTTAAAAAACATTTTGCATTTGAATAGGGGCTCATTCATTTATTTCATTCATTTAACCAATATTTATGGGGCATCTACTGTATGTCAGGTGGTTGTTATTATTTTTGAACTTTCACAATCATAATAAGTACAACAGAATAAAATCCGTTGACAAAATCATTTTGCTATTTCTAAAAATGAAGGTAGATGACAAAAATTAGTTATACATTGCCAATCAGTACTAATTAAGATATGTATAATATAAATGTTCAGGAGCCAATTACACTTTGGAGGTGGGCACTTTTGAGAAAGTGATTACAAAGATATCTTTTCTTCTTCTGGAACTTTATCAAGTTTTTGTTTTGTTTTTTTAATATAGGCAAGTATCTTCCTGGAATCTAAGGTAAAAATACTAGATATACTCTATGTGAGCCCAAGCTAAGTAAATCCTCCTTCACTGGCAGTGCAGCTACAGAGATTTCAGGATATCTTGAAAAGTAAGAAATAAGTGTTCACAAACTAGGTGAAGGTGTGGAGAGTGGTGCTGAAACACCTATTAATCTTTCTAGGAATGAAATATCTTCCTTTTCTTTAATGATCTCCTAAATGAAAAAGAAATCTCTAATTTTATAACTAAATGTTCCCCTTTTCATCCATTGTAAGTACTCCCTGTGGTAGAGTGAACTTAAGATTCATAAACAGACTATACTTCCTCTGGTTCTCTCTGTGGATTCTCACAGTATGATAAAAATAAGTTGTCGATTTTACAAATTTTATTAGTCTATTTGCTACATTTATTGGGTAAGTGTAATCAGGAGAGTACTGTGAACATTGGATTTCTTTTGAAACAATTTAAATGAAGAAATCATTTTAATGATTTAAAGCACACTTTAAAAAAATAGATTTGTACATTTAGGTAAAATGCTTAAAAACCAATTGCAATACATCTGATCAATATTTGTCTTACAGTCTATAGAAAAGGAAAAATTGAACATTTATCTGGAGGAAGAGAATTGGACTCATGGAAATCTTAGAAAGGATTTCATACATGGTTTATACTATTTGTAAGAATTTGCAAATTATGGTGGAAAACTCGGCAAGAGAAGTAAAAAAAAAAGTAGATAATTTTAAATTAAAAACCAATTTAATATATTCCTACTAATTTCTAATTTCCAAAAAGTGAATTCACTATTTATTTGGGGGAAAAATGAATAACAGCTATAGAAAAAGTCATCCTTTCTTTCCTCCAGGGTGAATCATATATGATGCTAAATGAATATATTCTGTGTTGAAAATTATTAGAATATCTTTCTCAAAATTTCTCAGCATGAAGAACAAAAATTTTATGAACTGACAGATGTGAGGTAAATTTTAGGCCTTTTAAAATTGTTGATAATGTTTCAGATGTGGTACAGTTTGAAATAAAATATACCAAAATACCATAGATCAAATATATGGAGAACTGAGCTTATGGATATGGTCATTCTTGTGTTTTTATGTCATGAAAACAATATAAATGAAGTAGACCAGAAATGAGCATTCATTCTGGTCGTCATATTTTGCTAAAACCTGCTAGATTTTTTAAAAAGTAATTTGAAATGTATATCTGTCTTTGTTCTGAAAATTTTTCACACTTGTTTTATCTCTTGGATGTGAGACAACATATGGGAAATTCTGAGTTTAGAAACCTCTAGTATTCTTCCTCTCCACTTTGTTTATGCACTCACATGTTCCATTTAAAAACAGGAGAAAGTTTTATATCATAAGCCCTTTTATCTCAAAACAGATAAGAAAAGAAATCTGTCTGAGATTGCATCTTATCAGATGGCCAATTACTTATTCTTCCAGGCTGTGCACCAGAATCTTCTTTTCAGATATCAGTTGTACCCATTCTGTACAAATGTATCATTTCATTCCCTGTAAAGCCACATCATGATGAGTCTGGCTAATGGTTTACCAATTTTGTTTATCTTCTCAAAGAACCAGCTTTTAGTTTTATTGATCTTTGCTTTCGTTTCCTTCATTTCTTTTTCATTTATTTCTGATCTGATCTTTATGATTTCTTTCCTTCTGCTAACTTTGGGTTATTTTTGTTCTTCTTTCCCTAATTGCTTTAGGTGCAAGGTTTGGTTATTTATTTGAGAGGTTTCCTGTTTCTTAAGGTACAACTGTATTGCTATAAATTTCCCTCTTAGAACTGCTTTTGCTGCAACCCATAGGTTTTGGATTGTCGTGTTTTCATTGTCATTTGTTTCTAGGGTTTTTTGTTTGTTTGTTTGTTTTGTTTTTTTGTAGTACATGGGCCTCTCGCTGTTGTGGCCTCTCCCACTGTGGAGCACAGGCTCTGGACATGCAGGCTCAGCAACCATGGCTCACAGGTCCAGCTGCTCTGTGGCATGTGGGATATTCCTGGACTGGGGCATGAACCCATGTCCCCTGAATCGGCAGGTGGATTCTCAACCACTGCACCACCAGGGAAGCCCTCTAGTTATTTTTTGATTCCCTCTTTGACTTCTTCACTGATCTCTTGGTATTATGTAGTGTATTTTTTACCCTCTATTTATTTGTATTTTTTACAGATCTTTTCCTATAATTGATATCAAGGAACAGGATAGAGAGCCCAGAGGTAAACACATGCACAAATGGTCACCTTATCTTTGAAAAGGAGGCAAGAATATACAGTGGAGAAAAGACACCCTCTTCAATAATTGGTGCTGGGAAAACTGGACAGGTACAAGTAAAAGTATGAAATTAGAACACTCCCTAATACCATATACAAAAATAAACTCAAAATGGATTAAAGACCTAAATGTAAGGCCAGACACTCTCAAACTCTTAGAGGAAAACATAGGAAGAACACTCTATGACATACATCACAGCAAGATCCTTTTTGACCCACCTCCTAGAGAAATGGAAATAAAAACAAAAATAAACAAATGGGACCTAATGAAACTTCAAAGTTTTTGCACAGCAAAGGAAACCATAAACAAGACCAAAAGACAACATTCAGAATGGGAGAAAATATTTGCAAATGAAGCAACTGACAAAGGATTAATCTCCAAAATTTATAAGCAGCTCATGCAGCACAGTAACGAAAAACAAACAACCCAATCCAAAAATGGGCAGAAGACCTAAATAGACATTTCTCCAAAGAAGATTCACAGATTGCCAACAAACACATGAAAGAATGCTCAACATTATTAATCATTAGAGAAATGCAAATCAAACCTACAATGAGATATCATCTCACACCAGTCAGAATGGCCATCATCAAAAAATCAAGAAACAATAAATGCTGGAGAGGGTGTGGAGAAAAGGGAACACTCTTGCACTGTTGGTGGGAATGTAGATAGATACAGCCACTATGGAGAACAGTATGGAAGTTCCTTAAAAATCTAAAAATAGAATTAGCATATGACCCAGCAATCCCACTACTGGGCATATACCCTGAGAAAACCATAATTCAAAAAGAATCATGTACCAAAATGTTCATTGCAGCTCTATTTACAATAGCCAGGAGATGGTAGCAACCTAAGTGTCCATCATCGGATGAATGGATAAAGAAGATGTGGCACATGTATACAATGGAATATTACTCAGCCATAAAAAGAAATGAAATTGAGTTATTTGTAGTGAGGTGGATGGACCTAGAGTCTGTCATACAGAGTGAAGTAAGTCAGAAAGAGAAAAACAAATACCGTATGCTAACACATATATATGAAATCTAAGAAAAAAAGAAAAAATAAGTTCATGAAGAACCTAGGGGTAAGACAGGGATAAAGATATAGACTTACTAGAGAATGGACTTAAGGATATGGGGAGGGGGAAGGGTAAGCTGTGACAAAGTGAGAGAGTGGCATGGACATATATACACTACAAAATGTAAAGTAGATAGCTAGTGGGAAGCAGCCACATGGCACAGGGAGATCAGCACAGTGGTTTGTGACCACCTAGAGGGGCAGGATAGGGAGGGTGGGAAGGAGGGAGACACAAGAGGGAAGAGATATGGGAACATATGTATATGTATAACTGATTCACTTTCTTTTAAAGCAGAAACTAACACACCATTTTAAAGCAATTATATTCCAATAAAGATGTAAAAAAAAAAAAATCCAATAACAATTACTCCATGCAACAAAAACAACAACAAAAAAGCCACATCACTGTGCTCCAGCCTCACTGGCTCCTTTGTGTTCCTGAAAATTACCTGAATATTCCTTCCTCTGGGTCTTTGTACTTACTTCCACTAACAACTCTGTCACCAAAAATCATCTTGGCTAATTCCTCCACATTCGTCAGGTATTTTTACCAATGTCACAGTGTCTGTGAGGACTTCTTGACTTTTCTAATTAAAATTTTCCCTCTCCCAGTGCTCCTTATCCTTTTCCTTGCTTTAGTTTACTCCATTTCACTTCTTCTCATCTATCATAATGTATATTGTATTAATTCATTTATGATCTCTCTTTCTTCACTATAATGTAAGTTTTGTGAAGGAAAATAATTTTTATCTTTTTTGCTCATTGCGTTTTGCCCAAGACTTAGAATAAGGTTAATAGTGGAGTAAGCGCCCCAAAATATTTGCTAAATATTGTTGAATGAAAAAAATATGAAAACATTTCAATCATTTATTTAATTCTGAAGTTTTTAAAGACAACAAATATAATAATTTTGTTTGACTGAACCACATTATGTGATCAGAAAAATTAGCACTAGATTACTGGTAAGTTAACTTACAAATAAACAATGAGTTTCTTGAGTATACAAACTGTTCTTCCTCTCTGAGCAACTGGAGAAACTCATATTTAAATGAAAAAATATATATATAGTCTAGTTTTTAATTTGCTTTTCTTAAGTAGTCTAGGTTCTGCATTGTCTTTTTATTTATTTTGATAGTCTATGTTGCTCTCACTTGACTTGTGCTATATTATTACTTTCTCATCTTAGGATATGTCATACTACTAAGCAGAGAATTCTAAATCAGTCTATCTTCCCCCATGCACTCTCTCACTGACCCAATCTGATTACTTTTTAAGAGTCTACCTTGGCGAGGCAAGGTTACACAGTGTCCTGATAAAAATAAATCCCTAGAAACTCTCCCTCCCCCGCCACGACTTCTCAGTCTTAGATCTTGAAATTCCTAGCTTGGGACTTCTCTGGTAGCGCAGTGGTTAAGAAACCACCTGCCAATGCAGGTGACACGGGTTTGATCCTTGGTTGGGGAAGATCCCACATGTGGAGTAACTAAGCCCGTGCACCACAGCTACTGAGCCTGCACTCTAGAGCCTGTGTGCTGCAACTACTGAGCCCACATGCCACAACTACTGAAGCTCACACCTAGAGCCTGTGCTCCGCAACAAGAGAAGCCACCACAATGAGAAGCCCGTGCACCACAATGAAGAGTAGCCCCCGCTTGCCACAACTAGAGAAAGCCTGTGTGCAGCAACGAAGACCCAAGGAAGCCATAAAATAAATTTTAAAAAAAGAAAGAAAGAAATTCCTAGCCTAACCCACCCATATTATGTCATGACTTGGTGCTTTCAGTTTCCTCTAATGACTCCTCTTTCAGCTCACTTTCCATAAGTGCTTCAACCTTGCTCAGGATTTATCTGTCTCCAGCTTTGGCTCCATCTAGGCTATCGATTTAACTCCTTTCCCTTTGAAAATTCCTGTTCCTCTCCCTCATTCAAAAATTGTATACAGGATTTTCAAAGTAGACCCTCCTGGGTGGGTTTAGGTCCCAGACTATTTCTTGCAGCATAGTGCTCTCATAAGCAGCCTCTTTTGCTTATATTATTCAACCCTTGTAGGTGAGAACTGTATACTCTTTTATCTGAAACTCTTCAAAGTTCATATTTAAACACAAAATATGATTTGATCTTATTTCTGTAGTTCCAGTTATGACTGTTTTAACTGAATGTAACTTAATCGCTGTCAAACTAAGCCATCTGAGCTTCTTAGTGTCTAGAAATATCAAGCTCAGCCATTGAATTACTTTTGATGTGTTTATGTACCCTCTCTTCATATCTAAAACTTTCATGGGTAACTTTCTATTCACCCTTTATGCCTCTTTTTATTATTCAACTGCCTTTGAGGCATACAAGAGTGAAAGGAGGGTTTTCTAAGCTCCTAGCTTTCTGGTGATGAGAAAGCTGGTTCTGTGTTGTCTATGATTTGTTACAGAAACCATTGAGGTTTATGATTCTTTTGCAGTCTCACATACTTTCTGCTTCTGGCTCCTCAGATTTATGATTTAACCATTTAATACTCACTATTTTAAAGATCATTTACCCAGTCATTCTGCATGTGTTTTGTACTAGCTAATCACTTTAACTCCTTCAGGAAAACTGGTTATATGCATAGGCATGTCCTTGAAGTTGAAAATTTGAGTGACTTTGAAGAAATGATACATGGGTTCTCTCTTTAAACTTTGACACTTCTAAAATTGTTAAATGTTGAGGAGAATAAACTTGCTTGCTGTAAAGAGGTGTCTGTGAATTATAGTTCTATCAACTCAACTTCAATCCAAAAAGAATTTTTACTTTAAGATTAACTGCAATTTAACTTATGACAACTCAAGTCAAAAATTTTGAGTGAATGGTTTGGAGATAGAATTGAAACATTCAAAGAAAATTGAAGTATTGAAAAGCATTTGAAGTCATAATAGATTTGCTATTATATTAGCTTAATTTTAAAGCATAAAAGCTAAAAAATACAAAGTAATAAATGAGGTTCAAATAGGACAAAGTTAGGTAGCATACAGTATAAATGGGAACAGATATGTTTATTCATGATTCTCATAAGATTTCACAAAATAATTTTTTAATAGCTATGCTTGTATCATGAAAGTGGATAACTCATTTTGAATTTTTATGCCAATGTATAAAAACGAGTCATGTATATTTTGTCTAGTAGAAAATTACTGATGGATTCTTTGTGTTCCAGTCTTAAGTATTTGAGGTCAATTATTTTCTTAGGAATATCCATTTGTCATTTCTTCTGCTTTCCAGACTTAATGAAAATGAAAAATTAAGTGAAGTATTATCTTCTAAGTGTTGTAAGATGTAATTTGGAAAAGTTTTAATTTTTTGGCAGGATAAATCAATTTATTTTTATGAAATCAGTAAAAACTATAAGTAATAGTGACCCTCAAATCTTTAAAGTCATAATCAGAGGGATGAACTAATGCTTATGGCCATCTGTCAGAAAAAAAATGTTAAAGACTCATTTACTCTTTGACGACACTCAGTTCATTAAGCATCCAGAGTAAAGGTAACTGGAATTATGCGTGGGATTCTAGGCAAATGCAAAGAGAGCTGAAGATTTTGATCTATGGTAAATATAGATTACAGATCTATACCTCATTTTCAATGGTTCTTCAGTACAACTTTCTTGTTTTGAGAGATTGAACTGAGTCCTTTGAGACAAAGGACTTTGTCCTCCTGAGACAAAGGTATAGTAGAATTAGACTTCAAATTCTACCTTCTAATCAACATAGATTGATGTTCACACTGCTAATTTAACCATTTTTTTATGGGTTGTTATACTTAGAATCAAATGACACAAATGGATTTTGCTCTAGCCATCCTCTGTCTCCTACAAAGCAAAGTTTCACTCTTTTGTAAAGCAAAGTCAAAGTTCATATTGCCAAGAGGATTGGACATCTTCTAATTTGGGTTACTTGTTTTAGTTGTGTCTATAAATAGCTCTATCATTTGCAAAAGATCTGAGGAGTCTCTAAAGTCATTGAACAATTAAATCAAATTAGTTAGCTTAATTTATTAATGTAGTAGTATAATGAAAAGAAAATGTTCTTTGCTAATCAGTAACAAAGTAACATTAGATTAGAATTCAGACTTTGCTCCTTGCTGCCTTTTTAGCTTTGGCCAAATTACTTAAACTCTCTGAGCTGCAGTTTCATCATGTATAAAGTGGGAATTATAACACTTAACAACTGTGTTAGGAGGAAAAAATGAGGTAAAATATGTGAGAAGTGTCTGTAATAATGTTAGGTACTTACTAAACAGATGTTAGTCTGTTTCTCCTTTGCTTTTTACTAGAACTAATTCTCCAACATACACACACACAAACTAGTTGTTTGACTAAACTTCCACTGGTTAAGTTAAAATGGTCAGATTTGCTCTATATGGCAACAAGCTCAGTGATTTTCCTTTGTACAGATATTAATTCATTTACTGATACCAAATGCATTTAATGGCGTTAATGTAAAAATTGTTTAATAATAGCAAATGCAACTAGTATTATATATTACATTGCTAACTTATACCCTCCCATGAACTCCTAGTTCTAAAAGAACTTATCACCTTAATTCAGAAACTACCTTTCCTAAAAGGGAGTCTTACAAAAATTCTGGGCACATTTTTCATGTCATATGTTGGCAAACCTTACTGTAAATTCCAATAAATCCAAAAGTTTCCATATGTACTCTGAATAGTAGCAAATACAAGCCACAATAAGAAGGTGTGAGCAATGCCTGCCCATAATAACTCCTTTCTATTTTGTTGTTTCTTGTTTGCATTCAGAGGAATGTTCTTAGGTTTTCAATTAAAAAAAAAAAACTTTTGGTTTTGAATATTAAGATCATAAAACCTTATCTAGTATAATAAAACAATGTGTCAAAAACTTAATCACCCATCATCAGTTATAACCATTACCAACATTTTTGTGAACAACATTTTAGCCCTTGTTGATAATAATGATGATGGGACAGAGTGGTACTTAAAAAATCTTTGTGAATACTCCTTTGCTTGAATTTTGCGTGGGTCAAGACATTGCTTAACATCTATTATGTCCTTGATGCATGTCTTAAGTGGATGAGAGAAAAGATCCTGAGATTCTGAGCATCAATAATCTCTGCTTCTATTTCTAATCATTATATTGCTCCAGCAGCCAAAAGAGGCTAGTGGTAGGGTATGTCTTCTTAGTCATAAAAGCATAAAGTTAATCAACATTTAGAATAATTAAAAATCCTTTATATCTGTGATTTTTATCTTATAAGTCATGGCTAATTTTATGTAGTTATGATTTTCCATTTTTCTTTATTAAAATGACTTGATTTATATAGCTTACTTATATATGTTGTTATTCAGGGAAGTTGCTCTTGAATTTACTTATCAATTTTATTAATTTTCTTTTACTAATACATAAATTTCATATTTCTTATTTTGCAATAACATTTTTAAGCTATGGATATTGTTCAGTTTAGCTATGGTCCAAGGGTTTAAATATGTACCATCTTCATAATTATTTTTCAGTTACTCCTGTAATTGTTATATGATTTTTCTTTGGTCTAATGGTTTCTTTAAAAATATTCTATTTTGTTGTTGTTAGTACTTTTGTTACTTAATTTCAGTCTATTGTTGTGTGGTTAATAAAATTTTGTAGTATTTAAAGATTTTTTTATACTTTTGAGATGTTTTTCAGAGACTAATATGTTTACAAATTTTAAAATATTCGTGATACTATTGAAAATAAAGAACATCCTATTTGCAGTTTGAGGCATATTAGATCTACCAATACCATTGCAATGCTGTGATTTTCATTTTTATATATTTTCTACAGTTTTTGCTTTGAACATTTAAATAATGTTATTTATTACCAAGCATTTACATTTAATGTATTACATGTCAGGTACTTTTGTAGGTGCATCCCCAAAACCTATCAAATAAACACCATTATTATCCTCATTTTACAAATGAGGAAACTGAGGTGTAGAGAGATTAGTAGTTGTATCTTTTGCCGTAATATTGTTATATTCTTTATATAACTGAACATTTATATTAGATTAAAGTTTATCTGTTATTAATACTGCAGCTATTTCCTATGTTCTCATTTAACTCATACAGTTTTATCTAGTACTTTTTGATAAACTATCTGGGTTGCTCTGTTTTCATTCACTCTGGGTTTTTAGATTTGTGTGAGTGAAGGACTTGGTTTTGTTCACTGCTGTAACCCAAGATGTATATCAGTGCTTAGTCTATAAGGTGTAAGATTTATGTAAATTTTAACATAAATATATTCTAAACGTCATTCATATGTCTGAATTCTTTCTTTAATGACATTTTATAAATTTTATCTTATTTTCCTTTCTTTGCCATTTGTTGAATTTTGACCTCTGTTTTTAATTCTTTCGTCCTCTCTACTCTTGTCCCCAGTAAATTGGAAGAGATACAATTTGGCTTTATTTATACCTGTCAATAATTTTGTGACAATAATAACATTCTTATTCCACTGATACTATTTGCATCCCTTGAGAGGTTTGAAAATCAGCATAAGTAAACATTCTTAACTCTCATTTTTTCTTTCTCTCTAGGTTATGCTTGGTATATATATATAATAATAGTGATAATACTATTTATTATGATAATATTGACGTTGAGGATGATTGTTTTTCTTTCGGCTTACCTCTGTTTTGATGGAATTGCACATATCAGTGAGAGGTCAAGTGACATGAAGAACCTTGGTTTCATCATTCTGGTCATGAATTAGTAGCTCATTTTGGTTTCCCAGGCTCTTGTTTTAAATCTCTCATCTGAGACTCATCTCCAGGCCTTTCCTCTTTCAGGTTAGAAGCTATATCAGAACAATAGAGTATCTTTGGGCTTATTTGACGTTTTCCCACAAAGTTCCAACCAAGTAAAGGATTTTGCTATGTGTCCTTGTTTCCACCCATATTTTGAGCTCACATCCTCCCAAACAGGATTTTGTTTTCTTCTTTTTGTTTGATTTTTTGAGTAGGATCAATTTGAAATTTTTCCTCTTAATTTCTTCCCATCATACCATAATCTCAATGAAAAGAGATGTATACCACTTTGCAGCATTTTCACTTAATTTAATACTATTTGCCACCATTAGTATAATTATTGTAAGTGAGATTTATCCATGGACTTGGAGCCATAGGTTTGGAAGTATTCTATAGTTTCATTATTTTTTTCCTGTATTTGGTTATTTTTCTTCATCTCAAATGGCTTCAGAGAGGGGAACTATAAAAATTAGTTACTCTGACATATGTTGTACAAGTTCCCTTACTTATTTTATATTATAATCTATTTTAGTATTTTAAAATAACATTAAGACTAAATTTTAGTTGCTCAAGTCTCCATGTATCAACCTACTATTGTGATAATTAATTTTTAAAGACCTCAAACAACAAGAAGTAGAGAAGCCTTCTAAAGTGGGAACAAATGCATAATTCATCAGGTTGCGGTTTCATTAGGCTAGCCATTAGCTTACATAATGAATGCATAAACGGCAAAGACCTAATTATGCTGCATAGTATAAATAGAGACATACACAAAGATATTTAGATGACAATCTCTGTCAATCCTCTCATTGCTGTTTGACCCACCTCCATTTCAAGTGACCCATGGATAGACCTGTAACTATTTCTTGTGAAACGTTTGTTTAGAAGGTGCAAGTTAAGACCCTCTTACTTCCTCCTTCCAACCTGAGTGCTTAATTAGATTTTTATTTACCTTTTTGTTTTATTGAATCAGCAATAGAATGATAACCAATAATGTTTTCTAAGAGTATTTACTAGACTATTGATGGTGCTTGGCCAGGTAGTAGTGGGAGAGAGACACAGAGAAGGGACAATCGGTACTACCTCTTAGCCCAATGGTGTGACAGATTTTGCAATCTGGTGTTCCTATTATTACCTGTAGTTAAAAACAATGCAGAACACAAAAACAAACAAAATACACAAACAAATAACAGTGAGTTCTATATGATCTTAGCTATGTTTGATAAGTAAAAATTACTAGTATATATATTCAGGCTAGCTTGATCTGGGGGCAATTTTTCTTTCAGAGTTATGGGTGGTCTCAGAAATGTGATTTTCATAATTTTCACTATTAAGTTCCTTGAGTTCCAAATCACACACACACACACAAAAGAAACAGTCTTTAATTTTTTTTCATTTTCTGGACTCAGAAATACTTAGAGAGATAATATATTAAATGTGGCCATTCAAATATTAATATACTTCTGAAGTCTTATTTTTAGAAATATAGAACATCTTCTTTATAGAATTTTGTGCAATAGGACATAGAGTAATTACTGGCCTTTGCCAGTGTGATTCAGAGAAAGAACCATCTTCTCAATGTCTCCGAGTAATGCTTTTAGAGATTATTCAATATTTTTTCAATGAAAACTTTTTTTGCATTTTTCTTGATTACACAAAAGTTGTACATATAATAAAATTATACATGTAAATGATGTGTGTAAGAAAATGGAAGGCATTTTATTCATTTATTTGCTAGAAAATAAATTGTCTTAGGCAGATAGATTTTGAGTGGAAAATTCCCTCATAAGCCTATTTCAATTCAGTCTCCAAAGGCTGAGCATAGACTAAGTAGTGCTGTTTCAGACGAGGATATGGAACACTCCTCCTTATTTCTTTGTATGACAAAGAAATAAGAAATGGGTGCTCCAGAAGAAATCCAGGATGAAAGATGTGAGGAGCAAACTTGGGGGGAAGAGAAAGGGTAGATGGAGGCATAAGAATAAAGTGATAAATTATTATTTTTCTGTTTATGTTTCACTAAAATCAGCAAACTATTTAAAGACCAAGGAAAGGAAATCATAGTTTTTAGGTCATTATGAAATCCAAATGAAATATAGAAGAGATGGAATTTGAGCATATGATGATCATTTTTTTCCTTGTTCCTGTCTGACTTTCTTACTTCACTAACTAGGTTTGCATTTTTAGAAACTGAAAAATGTATTCCAGGTCTTTCTTTTAAGTTTTTTTTTTTTTTTCCATTATAAGTATAATTCTTGAGCATCAGAATAAATTTTTAAAATCAGAAATTAAAAAGCAATATTGAAGTATCATTGACTTACAATGTTTCAGGTGTACAGAAAAGTGATTCAGTTTATATATATATATATATATATATATATATATATATATATATATATATTCTTTTTCAGATTCTTTTCCAATATAGGTTATTACAAGTTATTGAATATAGTTCTCTGTGCTATACAAAAAATAAGAAATTTTGAAGAGAACTTCCTCATAGTTCAACCTACCACCAATGACTACTATTTGTTATTTAGTAAAGTATTTTCTCTACACATTTTACATGATTTTTATGTTATATGTTTACGTATGTGTATTTGTGTCCTAAATTATTTATTTTATAATATTTTACTCTTATACATTTTCATAATTCTTACTTTTCATTACTCTAGCTCATACTATCAAAGGGATGTACTTTGGATTGAATAATTATTCCTTATATTTAGGCATTAGATGGTTTGCCAGTATTCTTATTTAAAATAATAGCATTTGGGGTAATTTTGGATTCATGGAAATAGTGAAATTGGATTTGATGGAACACTTGAGGGTATTACAAAAAAGATAAGATATTCTGGAACCCTAGACAATCTTATATGGAATATGTCCTGGAGCTTATGCTCATTGTTAAGAAAGAAGAAGAAGATAATGAGACACATACATAGAGGGATGTGTGTATGTTCCATGAGTATGTATGTGCTTAAGAGATGTCTTAATCTGTTTAAAGTTCTATAACAAAATACCAGAGATGGGTGGCTTATAAAGAGCAGAAGTTTATTGCTCACAGTTCTGGAGGCTGGTAGTCCTACGTAAGGGTGCCAGCATGGTCAGGTGAGGCCCTCTTCTAGGCTGTAGACTTCTCAATGCATCCTCACATGGTGGAAGGGGGTTAAAGAGCTCTGTAGGTTATTTTATGAGCACTAGTGCCACTTATGAAGCTCTATCTTCATGATCTAAGCACTTCCCAAATGCCCCACTTACTAATACCATCACCTTTGAGTGTTAAGATTTCAATATATGGATCTTGGTGGGACATTCAGACCATAGTAAGAGATAAACTACATGGGATTGAGATAAGTTATGCAAGTTGTATGGCTAGAGAAAGTTGCTTCATGTTACTGATGGCTGTAAGTCAATCAGGATCTTGCTAAAAGCAATAAAAATACATTTTTTCTGAGTGAAAAAATTGAGTATTTTATTGTCATCACAATATCATCACCTGATAACAGAACAGGTAGCTCCTGTTAGGTATCATAGGTAAAATGTCTGATGATGTTAATAGTAGAAGGTTAAAGAATGCCCACATGGAGTTTTGGAAGGTTTACTTTCATGAAGTCCAGGAAGTCAACATGAATTTTGGAAAATACTAACATTATTTGAGCTGAACCAAGATCAAAATGCAGAAAATACTTAAAGATCAGTCCTGATATCAATAACCACCATTCTTGTGCACAAATTTTTTGTTAAAAGTGAATTCTTTAAGACAGATTCTCAGAAATAGAGTAACTGAATCAAAAGGTATTAGTACTTTAAGCATTTTTTTTTCATAAAACAAAAAGTCTTTGCCAAAGTATTACCCTAACTTATAATCCTGATAGGTATATGTCAGTACTTGTTTCACTTTATCCTCACCCCTTTGGAATTTTCGTGTAAAGAAAATGATAAATTTTGGCAAAGAGGGGGATTTGATTGCTATTTTCATTTGCATTTCTTTTATTAAGAGTGATATCAAGCATTTTCAATGTTTTCCAGTAATTATTTCAATGCTTGATCATATAGTTTAGTAATATAAAATATTTATTTTAGCCTAATTCTTACATCTTGCTATATATTCAATCCTGTTCAGTATTTGCATTTACACTGAAGTTTGTTCAGGATTGCCCAACATATCATTGACCAACATATTTTGGAATTGTTTTTTAGTTATGAAGGTACTCCATACTCATTGGAAATAATTTAGAATTATAAAACATAATAAAGACAAAATGAAAAAAAAATTCTATCGAGAAAATGATAACATTTTAATGCATTTTCTTTCTTTTTCCCTCAAAAAACAAATATTATCTCTCTTTCTGCTCTGTGCCTTAATTTCCTCAAGTGCAAAACAGATAAAATTAGTATCTTCCTCATAGGGCTGGCATAAGAAATAAATAAGTTAGTGTAGTTATAGCACTAAAATCACATGCATATGTATATATAGTTTATGTCATTTAAATCATAACTAAAAAGTAGTCTTATATCTCAGTCTATAATTGAATATCTGATAGATCAAGAACTCTCATTTATTAATCTCCCTTTTCTATCAAAACATTCTTGGCATTCATAACTATTTTCAAGATGATTTTTTAAAATTAAAACTGTTTTATTGGCAAAGGAAAACTAAGTTGCCACCAGCATATTCTTATATGTTGGTAAGAGGTAAGCAGACTTACTCCTTAGGAAGATATAAAGGAAGTTTTACAAATGGAAGGAATATGATAATAGAAAAAGATCTGGAACTTTAGAATAAATGAAAACAGTAGAACAGGTTAAAACTGAGATAAATATAATAGGCTATTCTTCTCATCATAAGTTTCTTAATCATGTATGATGGTTGAAGCAAAAATTATAATATGTGCTTGAGTGGCACATATACAGAGGGCATATTCATGTGAAAATAAATAAGAGGAAATCTCATTTAAAACGGAGTCCATTGGAGGTGTCAAGATGGCAGAATAGGAGGACACAGAATTTGTCGCTCTTCACAGATTCATCAAAAACACATCTACAAATGGAACAGTCCCTACAGAGCACTTGCTGAACATTAGCAGTAGATTTCAGACACCTAAAAGAACAAAACAAAGAAGAAGAGAGGAAAAAAAAAAAAGAGGAAGCAAAAAACAGACCAGCAAACCTGGTGGGAAGCTGAAGGTGAGGAGGGATCCCCACATTAAGAAAGACTCCCTCATGGAGGAGAAATAAAGTTCTTTTTCTGGGACAGAAAAAGAACTTTGAGGGATCAAAGGAGAAAACAGCAGATGGTCTGCAGAGGGCAGAACAAAGTAAGAACTGCATGCATGATCTACATCACAACTCTACACATTCCAGACTGAATCATGAGTCACCTGCTACAATGGGGAGCTGGATGCTGGAAACAGGGGTTTGGAGTGAAGACCCAGGGAGAGGACAGCTCTTGGCCATGAAAAGACAGCCTTAAGGGACAGGAGCAAGGGGTGCCACAACCAGGAAAGTCTGTGGAGACAGCTTGAGACACCATAGCAAAGTGTCATTGTCGAGAAGTGTGCAAGGGGCCATTACAGGCCCTGCAGACATTAAAAGGATAATAAGGGAATATTATGAATATTTTGAATATTATGATAATAATAATATTATCAATAATAATAATATTCATATATTATGAATAATTTTATACTAATAAATTTCAAAATGTTGAAGACTTGGATCATTTCCTCAAAAACAACACACCACTAAAACTCAACCAAGATGAAATAGATAACTGGAATAGCCTTATAACAACAAAAAAAATTAAATTTGCAATTTAAAAGTCTCCCCCGCACAACACACACACATGTATATCCTTAGGCTCAGATATCTTCACTGGAAAATTTTACCAAACACTTAGTAAAGAAGAACTAACCTCAATTTTACACAATCTCTTTTAGAGGACAGAGGAGGAGGGAATAGCTTCCACCTCATTATATGAAGACAGTATTAGCTTGATACCCAAACTAGACAAAGACAGTAAAAAAAAAAAAAAAAAGTATAAATATTTAGAAATAGAAGGGAATTATCTTAACTTGATAAAATATCTACAAACAAAACAAAAAAGTCCAAAATGCTCTATAGCAAGCATCATGCTTAATGGTAGAAGACTCAGTGCTTTCTACTACCAGGAGCAAGGCAAGGATATCTACTCTCACTAACTCATTAGTGATATTCAACATAGTACTCTAAGTTCTAGCCATTTCAACAAGAAAAAACAAAAAAAGAACATTGACCTCAGTATCACATGTTACGTGAAAATTAACTCAAGATGGATCATGCACTTAAATATAAAATGTTAAACTATGAAAATGTTATAAGAAAAAGAAAGATGAGAAAATATTTGGGATCTAGGGCTAGAGATTATGTTGACTACCAAATGCATGATTCAAAAAGGAAAAGTTATAAATTGGTCTCTTCAAAAGTAAAAGTTTTGCCCTGAAAAGGGTAAAATGAAGAAGATGAAAAGACCAGCTACAGATTGAGAGAAAAATTTTCATACCATATCCTGACAAATGATTATATTGCAAATACATAAAACCCATCAAAACCTAACAGTTAAAAAGAAAAAAAAATCAAATTATAAAATTAGTAAAAGGCATGAACAGACATTTCACAGAGGACAATAGCACATGAAAAATAAGCAGTTGAAAAGCTATTCCACATCACTAGACCTTAGGGAAATATAAATTAAAACCACAGTGAGACATATCACTACATATCTATCAGAGTAGCTAAAATAAAAAATAGTGACCATAACAAATACTGATGAAAATGCAGAGAAACTAGATCACTCACACATTGCTGATGGGGATGTAAAATTAGCATTTTATTATAAAATGAAACATGCAATTACTATACAATCCAGTGCAATCCAATTGTACTCTCAGTCAATTTATCTCAGATAAATGAAATTTTATGCTTATACAAATACCTGCACCTGAATGTTCATAATTTCTTTATTTTTGATATTCCCAAACTAGAAGTAACTCAGAAGTCCTTCAATGGGTAAAGTTTAAACATATGATGGTCCTTTCACACAAAGGAATACAACACAACAATAAAAGGAACAAGCCATCAATACATGGAACAACTTCAGGAATGATCATCAAAACACCACAGAAGTGAAATGCCAGAGAAGCTAATATCTGTATCCCAATCAGGAAAATGGAAAAATCAGAAGACTGATTTTTTTTATAGAAAAGCTCTATAAATAAGATTTCAGGTGTCAGGATGCTAGTTGCAGGTAGCCATTAGTGCAATTTCCTGACCACTGGAAAGGGAAGTCTGGCTGCCACTGAAACCCAATGTGTTTGACATCCACAAAACTGGTGACCAGTCGTTGAAACAATGACTCAGGCTGCCATTGCTACTGTGACTTCCTCTTATGCTCACAAAGTTGGAGAGTGGGTGGTGGCATCTCTTCAATCTTGTCTGTCAGCAGAGTAGAACAAAAAGCATAAAAAAACAGTCCAACTCACTTCTGTCTTCCAAGTCTTGTTTTAGGGCAACCAACTGGCAGAAATATTTATATTAAACATTTATGACTAGACAATATATTAAATAATGTAGGGATTATGAAGAGGGAAACTATATTTCTCCTCATAGTAATTATATAACTCAATAGAAAAAAATCATATTTCAGTAAAATACAATTTGGAGGAAGAATAAAGGAAACAATCTGTTTAGGTGATCTGCATTTTGAGGTTGCTTTTAAATTTATAATTAACAATGACAGTGTGAGGCATGCTCAAGGAACAGAGAGTTTATTTTACATCTGTCACTCACTAACTATAGAACTTTAGGTAAGTTATTTTTCTGAACCTTATTTTCTGTTTATTTAAAATGGAAGTAATCATAATAATCATTTAATGGGTTGTGAAAGTATATATAAGCTATAAAGACATCACTTTAGTGTTTCCACATCCCACAATTTCAACTATAACCTAGCATCTGTATAGAAGTTGAGTGGCGGTAACACATAGGCCAAGCTCCTTATATGTAGAAAAATATATCTCATTTTGTGAATTCATACCTGTGTTCACAAGTTTAAAGTGTTTGAATCAGCCTCAACTGATTAAAAACATAATGTGATATCAAAAAATATTTGAGTTGATTATTCTATGGCTTTATTTCTCCTGAATTAAATGTTTGAGTTGCATTAATTAACTTTTTGAAGGGTAGGAATAGCAGTAATAGCAGCAGCAATAAAAAGTAACATATATTAAATACATACTATGTGGTGGGCATTTGTGTATATACTTTACACATATCATGTCATTGGGTATTCACACCTACCTTGAGAAAGAGAGATATACTGTTAGTTATATGTTACATCTGAATGCATTCTTCTGTGACTTGTTTTTTCATTCAAAATTATATTTTTGAAACTCATCCATGGAGATGCTTATAGCTATAGCACATTCATTTGAAACTGCCAAATTGTATTCCAAACTGTTTTTTGCCAGTTACATTTCCACCACTAGTGGATAAGATTCCTTTGCTCCAAATGCTTGTGATATTTGTATTGTCACACTTTTATATTTTTGCCAATTTAGAGGTTGTAAAATATCTAGTGGTGGTTTTACTTTTTAATTTTCCTAACTACGTGAAGTTGAATATTTTTTTTTTTGTTTTGCGGTACGTGGGCCTCTCACTGTTGTGGCCTCTCCTGTTGCGGAGCACAGGCTCTGGATGCGCAGGCTCAGTGGCCATAGCTCACGGGTGCAGCTGCTCCGTGGCATGTGGGATCTTCCCAGACTGGGGCACGAACCTGTGTCCCCTGCATAGGCAGACAGACTCTCAACCACTGCACCACCAGGGAAGCCCATGTTGAATATATTATAAAAGTGTTATTTGGACATTCATATTTCTTCTCCTATGAAATGTACATTATTTTTCTTAGTTAATTTTCTTTTAAATTAATATTCAAGATTTTATATAGTTTAAATGCTTAATGCTAATTATTGCTACAAAACCTTCTTGATTTTATGAACTGACTTTCAATTTTTAAGGTGTCTTTTGAAGAGACTTAAATTTCTTAGAAGAGTAGAACTTATATATTTCTGCTTTGGGGTTGTTATTTCTGTGCATTTTAAAGGTATTCTTTACTCAGTTAAGCCACATAGATGTTTCCCAACTCTTCAAAATTTTTGGTTTTCTTTTTTGCACATACATTAATTCCAGAAGAACTAAACGTGAAATTAATTTTTGTGAATGGTGTCAAGTAAGGAAACAATTTAATTATTTTCCTATATGAAAGCATTTTTTAATACTATTTACAAACAATGCTTTTCCCACAGATCTCCAATGTCACCTTTTCAGGTATCAAGTTTTCATATATGCTTGATACTGTTTTTGTACCATCTCTGTCTCTCTTTCTTTTGCTTTTCTGTGTGCTTGTTTATCCTCATTTTTCTTTGTCTCTAACTTAATTTCTATAGTTTAATGAAAAATCTTGAAGGCTTATAGCTATTCCTTATGATATTATTCTTTGAAATTTTCTTGGCCTTTAGCTTTTCTGTATAAAGTTTAAACCAACTTATTGATTTTTACAAAGAAAATTTTTAAACTGTGTTCTTTCTTTTTAAAGATTTTTTTTGAGGTGGACCATTTTAAAGTTTTTATTGAATTTGTTACAATATTGCTTCTGTTTTATGTTTTGGTTTTTTGGCTGCAAGGCATGTGAGATGTTAGCTCCCCAACCAGGGACCGAACCTGCACTCCCTGCATTAGAAGATAAAGTCTTAACCAATGGACCACCAGGGAAGTCCCTAATAATTGTTTTCTCTAATAGCATTAATTCTATA
Organism: Phocoena sinus; assembly: GCF_008692025.1. NCBI lineage: Eukaryota > Metazoa > Chordata > Mammalia > Artiodactyla > Phocoenidae > Phocoena > Phocoena sinus. Next base: position 37,067,146 of record NC_045770.1, on the reverse strand, counting down.
GGAAACTATGGCAATAAGAATTTTCTAATGCTGTGGCTTATTTTTAATGATGTCCCTCTAATTAGGTCAGCTTAACACCTTTCAATAAAGTTTAAATTTTTCATAATAAAGTTTATTTCCATCTTTTACTAGATTCATTAATAAATATCATATATAGACACACATATATGGAATGTATATATATATATATATATGTTAAATATTATTTTCTGAAATTATACTGTTTTAATTTGTGTTGTCTCTGCATGAAAATGCATTAATTTTTTTATATTGCTCTTTTACTGAGCCACCCTGCTAAACTCTTTTATTCTCTTTCATTAATTATAATAATAAGATGGTAGATTCTATTTTTCTATGTATACCTATATCTCTATTTAATATAATATATAAATATAAACTTATAATATTCACATATTTATTTGTCTTTCTGGACTAGCAAAGACTTTCTATAAAATGTTGAATGAGAGGAAGGAAATCAAGATGGTGTAGTAAGAAGATGTAGGGCTCACTTCCTGCCACAAACACATCAAAAATACATCTACGTGTGGAAAAATTTTCACTGAAAACCAAATGGAGACTGGCAGGAAGACAGCTATACAACCAAGGTTACAAGAAATATACACATGGAATTAGGTAAGAAGGGAAGAGAAGCCATCAGGTAGGGACCTGTACCCCTGGGAAGGGACTTAGAAGAGAAGGAGATTGCAAGAGTGTAGACCCTCCCTGGGGAGTGAGTGGTTTAAGCTACATATTGGGTGCCCCAATCCTTGGGTCCAACACTGGGAAGACTAACCCTTTTGGCTGGTTGGAGGGCCAGTGGGACGAACAGGAGGGCTGTGGGAATCCTGGACTCTGCTTGCAAGGAGCTCACACACACTTCCTTACTCTCAAAACAAGGCAGAGAGGGTAGATTGAAACTGCATGGTTGGCTGGCCAGTTTCCTGCAATCAGCATAGAGCACACCCCAGCCTGTAATGAGCTACCGCTCTGGCCCATTTGCTTCATGACACAGCTCCACATAAACAAGAGCTGCCATGGCCAATGAGAGAACTCGGCTCTGAGACACAAAAGTGGCTTAGACCTGAAGCTTTGCCTGAATACAGTGGGAGCACACTTTACTGGTGCTTACACAGGCAGTACATCAGAAGCAGTCCCAATAATGGACTGCAGCTGAACCATCACAGCTGGGGCCCCGACCCATGCCAAGCACCCACACCAGCCACACCTGCCTTGCAGCAAAGCTCCATACAGAACAAAGGCAGCAGAAGCCAAGAAGAGAGCTCAGCTGCAAGGGAAAATGGAAGTTCAGACTTGAACTGGCATCTAAGTGGGCAGGAACAGCCATTACTGGCACTTATACAGGCAGTACATCAGAAGCAGTCCAGGTCTCTGACCCTAGCTAGACCACCACAGCCTGTATCCCACCCATGCCAGGCACCCAAACTAGCCCCTCTTGCCTCAGCATTACTCCCTCTGGAGTGAGGGTGCCAGTGCTGAGAGGGAGAAGAACACAGACTTAAAGGGAATGGAGTTCTGCTCCAGCAACTTGTGACCTGACCCAGCCCCTGATAAGTTGTGGTGGCCACCAAGCAGAGAAGAAGCCCTGGCTCACACCTAGCTCTGGCTCTAGCCCCTCCATCTCCAGCTCCACTGTCTACCAAGGTGATAGTTGCCAGTGCACCCTGAGGAAAAACATGAATTGTGCTCACATCAGATCCAGCTCTATCACCAAAGCCACTGGTCACATGTAGACTGTAGGGATATTCCCACACAAGGACACCCCTTCAAGACCACAATAAATAACTATTTCAGAAAATTTCATAGAGACCAGGAATGTTAAGCAAAATGACAGAGGAATTTGTTTAAGTTGAAAGACAAGGAGAAAAGAATTGAAAAAAAAACCAACAACTAATGAAACAAAAATAAATAATTTATCAGCTAAAGAGTGCAAAGCATTAATAATAAGAATGCTAACTGGGAAAAGAATAGATGAACACAATGAGAATTTTAACAAGGAACTACAAAATATAGAAAAGAACAACCAGGCAGAACAGAAGAATACTATAACTGAAATGAAAAACACACTGGAAGGAATTAACAGCAGACTAGGTGATACAGAAAAAGTCATATGTGACCTGGAAGATAGAATAATGGAAATCATCCAATCAGAACAGCAAAAAGAAAAACTAATTTAAAAAATGAGAACAGTTTACAGGATCTCTGGAACAACATCATGCATACCAGCATTTGCATTATAGGGGTCCCAGAAAGAGAAGAGAGAGAGAAGGCAGTTGAAAATTATTTGATGAAATTATGACTCAAAACTTCCTAAACCTGGAGAAGGAAACAAATATCCAGGTACAGGAAGCACAGAGGGTCCAAACAAAATGAAAACAAAAAGACCCATGCCAAGATGTATCATAATTAAAATGAAAAAAAGTTACAAAGAGCAAATTCTAATGGTAGCAAGAGAAATACAATGAGCCATATACGAAGGAACCCACTCAAGGCTATCAGCTGATTTTTCTGCAGAAACATTGCAGGCCAGAAGGGAGTGGCATGATATATTCAAAGTACTGAAAGGGAAAAACCTGCAGACTAGGATACTCCATCCAGCAAGATTATCCCCTAGAACTGAAAGAGATAAAGAAATTCTCAGACAAGAAAAAAACTAAAAGAGTTTCTCAATACTAAACCCACCCTAAAAGAAATGTTAAAGGCTCTTCTCTAAGTGGAAAAGAAAGGACTATAATAAGAAGTAAGAACTGGTAGAAAAGGAATAATTCCTGCTAATAAAGGCAAATATATTGTAAGGTCTGAGGATCAACTACTTAAGTAAGCTATTATGAAGATTCAAGGCAAAAAATTGTAAAATCAACTGGAACTACAATAATCAGTAAAGGGATAAATATGACAATGTTAAATACGACATCAACAAACAAAAAACATGGGAGGGGATTAAAAATGTAAATCTTTAAGAACATGTTTTAACTTTAAGGACTACCTGTTAAAAACAAGTAGATATACTACAGTTAAAGGTCAACATATGGGAACCCTTGGTAAGCATAAATCAAAAAACTACAATACATACAAAAAAATTGAAGAGAAAGGAAGACAAGTGGACAACTAAAGAAAATCATCAAATCACAAGGAAAAAACAAAAAAGGAAATACAGAGAAGAAATATAAAACAACTGGAAAACAAATAACAAAATGGCAATAAGTACATACCTATCAATAATTGCTTTAAGTGTCAATGGACCAAATCCTCCAATCAAAAGACATAGGGTGGCTGACAGGATAAAAAAACAAGACCATTTCATATGCTGATTACAAGAGACTCACTTCAGAGCTGAAGACACACACAGACTAAAAATGAGAGGATAGAAAGATATTTCATGCAAATGGAAATGACAAGAAAGCAGAGGTAGTGATACTCATATGAGAAAAAATAGACTTTAAAACAAAGTTTGTAATGATAGAAAAAGAAAGACATTAGATAATAATAAAGAAATCTATACAAGAAGAGAATATAAAATTCAGTAACATATATACACCTAATAAGAAGCATCTAAATATATAAAGCAAATATTAACAGATATAAAGGGAGAAACTGACAATAACGCCTAATAGTAGAGGACTTTAACACCCTATTTACATGAATGTACAGATGATGCAGACAAAAAATCAATAAGGACAGAATAGACCATTTGGACTTAATAGATATCTATACGATATCCCATCCAAAACAACAGAGTACACAATCTTTTCAGGTGCATATGGAATGTTCTCCAGGATAGATCATATGCTAGGCCATAAAACAAGTCTCAACAAATTTAAGATGATAGAAATTCTATGAAGCATTTTTCTTACCACCACTGTATGAAACTAGAAATCAATTACAGGAAGAAAAAGGGAAAAAAACTAACATGTGAAACCTAAACAACATGCTACTAAAAAAAAATGTGTCAATGAAGAAATCATAAAATACCTCATGACAAATCAAAATGGAAGTACAACTTTTCAAAATCTATGGGATACAGCAAAAGCAGTTCTAAGAGAGAAGTTTATAGCAATACAGGCCTATCTGAAGAAACAAGAAAAATCTGAAACAAACTACCTAACCTGTCTAAAATAATTTTGAAAAGAACAATAAAGAAAGTCCAAAATCAGCATGAGGAAGGAAATAATAAAGATCAGAGAGAAAATAAATAAAATAGAGACCAAAACAAAAAGAAAGAAGAAAAAGAAAAGATGAATGAAACCAAGAGATACTTTTTTGAAACAATAAAAGAAATTTGATAAAGCTTTAGCTAGGCTCACCAGGAAGAAAGAGAGGCCCCAAATAAACAAAATAAAAAATAAAAGCAGAGAAATAAGAGTTGATGCAAAGATTACAGAGATACAAAAAATAATAAGAGAATACTATGAATAGTTTTATGCCAACAAATTGGAAGAAATAGAACCTTTCTAGAAATATTCAACCTTCTAAGAATGAATCAGGAAGAAATAGACAATTTGAAAAGGCCAATCACTAGTAGCGAAATCGAATATGTAATTAAAAAATCCTCCCAGCAAACAAAATTTGAGGATGAGAAGTCTTCACAGGGATATTCTACCAAATTTATAAAGAAAAGCTAATGCCTGTCTTTCTCAAACTACTCCAAAAATTTGCTGAGGATGGAACACTCAAATTCCTTCTACAAGCCTACAAGTACCCTGAGATCAAAGCCAGAGGAAGACACACACACACACACACACACACACACACACACACACACTAGATAGATAAATAGATAGATGTTATGGAAAAACCCAAATGAACTTTTTGGCTAACTCTATATCTATATGTGTGTCTAATCAATATAGATGCAAAAATCCTCAATAAAATATTAGCAAACCTAATTTAACAATATATAGCAAAGGATCGTACACCATGATCAAGTGGGATTTATTCCAGGGATGCAAGAATGCAAGGTTCAATATTTGCAAATGAATCAATGTGATGCACCACATTAGCAAAACGAAGGATAAAAATCACATGATCATCTCAATAGACACAGAAAAAGCATTTGACAAAATTCAACATCCATTCATGATAAAAACTCTCATCAAAGCTGGTACAAAGGGAACATATCTCAACATAATAAAGGCCATTTATGACAAAACCAGAGTTAACATCATACTTAACAGGGAAAAGCAGAAAGCCTTTCCTCTAAAATCAGGAACAATGATGTCCACTCTCGCCACTTCTATTTAACATAGTATTGAAAGTCCTAACCACAGCAATCAGACAAAAAATGACATCCACATTGGAAGAAAAGAAGTAAAACTGTCACTCTTTGCAGATGATGTGATACTATGTATAGAAAACCCTGTGTCCACCAAAAAACTACTAGAATAAATGCATTCAGTACAGTTGCATGATATAAGATCAATATAAAGGAATCTATTGTTTTTTTATATACTAATAATAAAGAGACTTCAGAGAGAGAAAGCAAGAAAATGATCCCATTTAAAATCACATCAAAAAGAGTAAAATACCTATGAATAAACTTAACCATGAAGGTGAAAACTTACACTCTAAAAAGTATGAAATATTGATGAGGGAATTTGAAACTAATACAAAGAAATGGAGTGATATTACAGGTTCTTGGATTGGAAGAATTAATACTGTTAAAATGTACAGTGTACCTAAAGCAATCTGCAGATTTAATGCAATTCCTGTCAAAATACCCATAACATTTTTCACAGAACTAGAACAAACAATCTTAAAATTTATATGGAACAAAACCCTCCCCAAATTGCCAAAGCAATCGAGAGAAAAAACAAAACTGGATATATCTGCTCCCTGACTTCAGACTATTTTATAATTCTACAGTAATCAAACCAATATAGTACTGACACAAAAGCAGACACATGGATCAATGAAACAGAATAGAGAGCCACAAAATAAACCCAAACACTTATGGTCAACTAATCTGTGACAAAGGACGCTAAAATATTGGTGAAAAGACAGTCTCTTTAATAAGTGGTGCTGGGAAAGCTGGACAGCTACATGTAAAGAATGAAAGTAGAACATTTTCTCACTCCATATACAAAAATAAATTCAAAATGGATTAAAGACCTGAGTGTAAGACTGGAAACCATAAAACTCCTATGAGAGAACACTTTTTGATATAAATTGTAACCATTTTATTTTGGACCTGTCTCCTAGGGCAAAAGAAACAAAAGCAAAATTAAAAAAAACAGGACCTAATTAAACTTGAAAGCTGCTTCACAGCAAAGGAAACCATTGACAAAACACAAAGACAACCTACTGAATGGGAAAAAGTATTTGAAAATTGTATGACCAATAAGGGTTAATATCCAAAATATATAATCAGCTCATACAACTCAATATTAACAAAAACAAACAACCCAAACAGAAAATGGGTTAGACATGAATAGACATTTTTACAAAAAGGATATATACATGGCCAACAAGCACATGAAAAAGTGCTCAGCATAACTAATGAGAGAAATGCAAATCAAAAGCACATTGAGGGGCTTCCCTGGTGGCGCAGTGGTTGAGAGTCCACCAGCCGATGCAGGAGACACGGGTTCGTGCCCCAGTCTGGGAAGATCTCACGTGCCATGGAGCGGCTAGACCCGTGAGCCATGGCCGCTGATCCTGTGCGTCTGGAGCCTGTGCTCCGCAATGGGAGAGGTCACAACAGTAAGAAGCCCGCGTACAGCAAAAAAATAAAAAAAAGAGCACATTGAGATATCACCTTATATCTGTTAAAATGACTATCATCAAAAAGTTTACAAACAAGAAATGCTGGCTAGGATTTAGTGAAAAGAGAATGTTAGTACACTGTTGGGATTTAGTGGCCACTATGGATAACCGTGTAGAGGATCCTCAAAAAACTGAAAGTAAAACTACCGTATGATCTAGAAATGCCACTCTTGGGTATATATCCAGAAAACAATGAAAACAGTAATTTGAAAAGATATATGCATCCCAATGTTCATAGCAGCATTATTTATAATAGCCAGTATATGAAAGAAACACATGTCTATCAACTGATAAATTGATAAAGAACATGTGATATATATATATATACACACACATACGTACATATATATACATATATATATATATACACACACACACAATGGAATACTAGTCAGTCATAACAAAGAATAAAATTCTGCCAATTTGGACCAATGTGAATAGACTTAGATAGTATTATGCTTAGTGAACAAGTCACAGAAAGACAAGTTATGTTTTCACTTATACGTGGAATCTAAAAAATAAAGCAAACAAATGTATATAACAAAACAGAAATAGACTCACAGATATAGAAACAAACAAATGACTAATAGTGAGGAGAAGGAGGGGCAAAGGGCAAGATATGGGTAAGGTATTAAGAGATAGAAAATACTATGTTAAAAATAAATAAACAACAAGGATGTATTGTACAGCACAGGGAAATATAGTCATTATTTTGTAATAATTTTAAATGGAGTATGATCTATAAAAAATATTGAATGTTGTATACCTGAAATGAATGTAATATTGTAAATCAACTATATTTCAATTTAAATAAATTAACACTGCTTTATGTTATATATATAAAAAAATAATTTCACTAAAAACCATCTGCCTTTGAAAAATTCAAAGGGAGAAAATTAGGCCTTATATTTTACATTCCAGTAATAATAGTTAATAACAGGAGAATGCACCTTTAATATAGATACATATCTATATATGAAGCTGTGGGAATATTTATTTTGGCTGTAAAATTATCTTATATATGTCTACATGTTATTTGCTTTTGAGTAAAATTGGATTGATCTTCAGACATTCTAAATTCTGAATCATACAGTCATGCAAAGGTATTGTCTATGCCTCTTTTATTTCTTTGTGTTCTTTCTTTCTGATGTTGGTACTAAGAATGCTTGTTCAAGAAGAGTGCTTGTTCAAACCAGGAAGTTGGTTTGTTTTCATCCTACGGGCCTTTTGAACTATGTGACAGAGCCAGGCTTTCCTAGCATTGGCTGATAGGCAAACTAGATAGAGTAAAAGCTGTAATGTTCAGGTCATTATAAAAACAAAATGTTGAATGATAATGAACACCTTTGTCTTTTTCCTTCTTTTAAATAAAATATGCTATTTAACCACTAAATTGGTATTTGTGGAAAGCTTTTTTTGATCCTTTATGAGAAGTACTAACCTCTCTCTGTAATATAATTTTTCATCTTGGAATTTTTCTTCTGCATATGTTATATAAATTCATTTCTCAGATCCACATAAGGATAGCCCTATGGTCACAAGTTTTCAGGAGAGATTTTATTATTATTGTTGCTGTTGATATTATTATTTTCCCTCCCAGGACCCGAAGTAGAGCTAGTTTGCCCTGTGGTTTCACTTTGCTGGCTGATAACTCTTTTTTCTATTTCACACTCCCACTGAACCTGTAGTCCATTTGAGAATCCCACCTTATATGTGGATCTCAGATTCAGTGCTACAGCTAAGTGCAGGCTCTTGGCCTAAAACCCAGCACTTCAGGCTACTGCCAGTCTCCCAAACTCTATTTTCCTGGTAGCATATTTTCTCCTCCAGGATCACCTTTGAAAAGCAGTTGGTTTAATACATTGGTTTAAGCTCATGGTGGCTAAAAATTTTGACCTACATTAATTTTCCCAATTTTCTGGAAGGCTTAATGATGTGCTTACATTTTTTTTGTAATTTATTCAGCAGTTTTATTTATTTATTTTTTTGAAATGGGGCAACTTTTCAGACTAACTTGTTAGTCTGCAAGAAACAGAAAATATCTCGTCTTTAATGACATTTTCCACTTTATCTTTTACTTTTTTTAAAAAAAAATTGAAGTATAGTTGATTTACAATATTATGTTAGAGTATTTGAGACGTGGTATCATGCTTTTATGCTATCTATTAAAATAATTTTTATTACTAATTACACATTTAAAAATCTCACATCCTTATAATATTCGTTATCTACCATGGCCTAATTTATATTTCCCACTTCAAAACTACTCATTGCCTGTATATCTTTAAGATATCTCATCTATTGTTTCCTTAAACAATAATTACATTTTTTCTGTCGTTTTTACTGTGAGAACAATTCATCTGTATTATAATTATATTTAGAGTTCCTAAATGCTAATGTGGTGTTTTGTTCATCTTATACTCTTGTTAGAATGTGCTATGTGTGAATTACAGCTAAACTCCCTTGAACAGAGATGTTCATTTCAAGTTCTTTTCCATTTATTTTTCAATATTTGTTACCCTGGCTTTCACTTTCCTCTTGCTCTTCCACATCATTACCAAAGTTATTAATTAATATTGACTATATTAACTCAGTGGAATAAGGATATAACTTTACTTTTTCCCACAACAATATTCTCACTTATTCATTCATATAATAAAACTTTTACAAGTTTTCATGTTTTTAGTCACTTTTGGTTATAACTATAGTCTTATTTTATAAGATTTTTATATAATAATCATCTCAAGGTTTTGGAAAATATATAAAATTTCACATGTGAGTAGTAAAATTCTATTTAAATTTTTTTTTAAATAATTTCATTTTTATGTCAGATTCAAAGTGATTTCTCTCCTTTTAGCTTTATTTTGACTTCAGCTCAAAAATTTATAATACGGAAATGAGGGAGTGATCTCTTCTTTAAGTCTTCCCTGACATCATCCCTGTTTTTCTTCCTGTCCTCTGGATATGACATAGGGTCAAAAAAAGTTAGATAAAAAGAGATAATATTAGAATGAGTCATACTGTTATAATCCAGACATAACTATCTATTGTCATGGCTGACCTCAAATACTGGCTTTTTCATGGGTAACATGTGAATTTCAAGTTTCCTGCCTTGGTTGGTGCTTTCTCTGGCCAATGCATTGCTGTGACTGTCTCTCCTAACCTCCTTAATTGCCCACTGGTAGACTTTTATTGCTGTGATCCTCTTACCACAGCAGACAACCTTTTTGGCCAAGTCCCTTCAAGACTGCACAGGCCAGGCTAGCTTCCTCTGAGAATTTCTTGCACCCTTGCCCTGCCAGAGAGGAGTGAGAGAGTGTACCCCATCTGACCACCAATCTTTCTTCATCATGCAGATTCTGTTTAGTTCAACCAATTTTGCCTTTGACTTTTCTATGATAGAGGTAGGCCTTAGATTCTTGATTCACATGCTCTTCTAAAGCCCTAGCGTTACACCTTAGTTTCTCCCAAGAACACTCTAATGGTGCTTTACAATTTCAGGCCACATGATTCAGTTTTTATTCATTCAGCATATATTTACTAAGTGCTTACTCTGTATCAGTTACTGTTTTCAACACTGAAAATATAGGTGGGGTTAAGAGATTTAGCAAATAAAAATACAGATTATCAGTTAAATTTGAATTTCAGATAAACACAAATAATTCATCAAGAGTATGTGATATATGAGAAATATTTATACTAAAAATTATTTGACTTCAACTGAAATTAAAGTTTGAGTGTCCTGTATTTTATCTGGCACCCTTAGAAGTAGTAGTGTATAAAATACACTGTATTTTATGTATGTTTAAAAGACATAGCCCTGTCTTTATGAAGCTATATTCTAATTGGAAAAAACAAAACAGTAAATTAAAAATATATATACTGTGTCATATAAAAATATATATATACTGTGTCATAGAGTGATAAAGGTTACAGAAAAAATGAAATTAGATAAGAGGGATAGAGAGTTCCAGGGGCCTAATGTAGCTATTTTATGTGTATTGACCATGGTGTCAGTACCAAAGAGAAATACGTGCAGAGAATGAAAGAAAGGAAAAGAGATAGATGAGCCAGTCATAAGAACAAACAAGTACAAAGGAACTGAGGTGGAAGCATTCGTGACATATACAAGGGACAACAAATAAGGAAAAGGTGAGTATGGGGTAAAAAAAGATGGGAAGAGATAGGCTCAGAGAAGTATGGGGCTTGCGAGGTGTGTGTGCTGTGCCAAAGAAGGTGCAAAATTGTTTAGATCATCTAAACCACTATAAGGACTTTGGATTTTATCCTTAGTGAGATAGGAAGGCTTTGTGGAGTTTTGAGGAGAGAAGTGGCATGATCAAGTTATCTTTCTAAATAGATTATTTTAGCTGCTATAAAAAAAATAGAGAGGGGTGATTGCAAAGACAGGATATATAATTAGGAGGCTACCTCAACAATATTGGCAAGAGTTGATGGAAGATTAGATGAGGGAGGTGGTGTTGGATAGGGGATGGGAAGAAATGAGTGGATTCTGATTGAATTTTGCAGAAAGAATTATTAGACTATTCTGATAAGTTGGATGTAGAATCTAAGAAAAAGAGAAAAGTCAAAGATGACTCATAATATTTACTTGAGAAACTGGAAGAAAGGATGGGGGACGATTGTGAGAAATTTGTGGGAGGTCACTGAAATATGCAGGTCTGTTTTGGATATGTTGAATTTGCAATGTTAAATATCCAGTTGCAGAGACTGAGTCTGCAGTTAGATTTACTTTTCAGGGAAAAGTATTGGGCCATAGATAACAATTTGAGAGTTGACAGAGTATAAATGGTATTTGGCACAAAATCAGTTGAGAGAACCGACCCTCCTTGAAGGCATCTCCAATTGCTATGGTTGCTTTCCTTGGAAATCCATCACATTTTCTAATGAGAGTGACTATTCCCAATCCACAAAAAAAAAAAAAGAGGAGACATTCTCTAACTTTTCCTCCTACACTAGTCCTCACTGTAGAATTAATGTCTCAATGACAACATTTAATATAAGTGTGGAGAATGGCTTCTATTTGGTGACTGTAAGTACGATCTTTCATTCATAGTGTACTTGGTTCTTTCTTTTTTATCCCCTTTCTTTTCAAAAACGATATTAAGTGATCTAGTGCAGCATGCAACATGTCATTTTAATAATTTTGATTAAAGTTACTTGCCATTGAGGAAAAAATGTTGATTTCAATATATTAAAGTGACAGTGTGTTTTTTTTGTTTGTTTGTTTTTGGTACGCGGGCCTCTCACTGTTGTGGCCTCTCCCGTTGTGGAGCACAGGCTCTGGACATGCAGGCTCAGCGACCATGGCTCACGGGCCCAGCCACTCCGCGGCATGTGGGATCCTCCCCGACTGGGGCACGAACCCGTGTCCCCTGCACCGGCAGGCGGACTCTCAACCACTGCGCCACCAGGGAAGCCCTGATTTTTAATTTGGCTTTAGCAATGGCTTCTTTTCAATTTGGACAGCCTCTGACTATTAGACTCTACCTCAATCATAAGTCTAATTTTATACTGTACCCTCCCTCATGCTTCATTAACAGTTTTAAAAAAAACTTCCCTAAATGCTGCCTACATCTTTTTATTACTATTTTTAGTAAGATATAGTGAAATCAGTATTTTTCTAATCTGAATTTCCTAATTAATTTACTAAGAAGCAAAAATTTGCATAGAAATCAGGTTCTAGAGTTGCAAAAGACTAACTATATGTTACAGAACAAGTCTCCTACTTTTTCTGAATCTTAATCACCTCATTTGTGAATCGAAAGAATTGGAATACATACTCTCTAAAAGTCTCTCCTGGTTTAGCATTTTATAATTCTATGACAAGAAATTTCATTCCAGGCATCCTCTACAAATTCTGGTCATCTATATTCTTCATCTCTATCTGAGGCCTAGAATATATTTCTCATTTCATATTATGGAATCACTTTTTATGTGAATTAAAACATCTTTCTTTTTTTTTCCAGTACGCAGAACTCTCACTGTTGTGGCCTCTCCCATCGCAGAGCACAGGCTCCGGACATGTAGGCTCAGTGGCAATGGCTCACGGGCCCAGCCGCTCCGTGGCATGTGGGATCTTCCTGGACCAGGGCACGAACCCGTGTCCCCTGAATCGGCAGGCGGACTCTCAACCACTGCACCACCAGGGAAGCCCTAAAACATCTTTTTTATATAAAATAAATTTCAAGGACAGTTTTGTTCACTTGCAGGACTCACACTTCTATGATTTTTTTTTTAACATTAGAAGCAAACAAATGTAGAATATTATACTAGAATAAGATAAATAAGTATATAGGTGGTGTTTCATGAGATTGTGTATAGAGACTATCATTTTAGAACAAAGTTATTAAGTGACAGCAACTTGGATATGTGTATAAAATGTAGAATGCTGAGAATATTCAATCAATATTAAAGAATGATATTAAGTTCCCAAATGATATTAGATAAAGTGTGAAATCTTCAGCACCCAAAGTAAATAATCATTCAAATCACAAATATGTCTAATGCCAATGAAATCAATAGCATCTTTATAACATCAAAAAGACTGAGTAATTTTTAAAAAGTCTGTTGCTTATGCCACTAATAGATACAAATAAAATAAGCAAAAGTTGAATACCACTCACAATCCTATTAGACTAGAGGCTCTGATGGAACACATTTTTAACCTTAAAGGTGAAGAGATGAAAAATAAGAATAAATATTTTTTTATATATTGTTATGTTCCTCTTGGGAATTACCTGATGTATGCTATTTCCTAAGAAGGAAAGGGATAAATCATTTGTGTGAGCTAAAAGTACAATGACTTTCTTCCTATTTTACATCCAGAGAAACTGACAAAACAGTAAAATGCAGAGCGCATTCTCCTGGCTTTGTTGACAGATCCACTTGCTTTTCTTCCTGATTAGCTAACAGTAGAATAAATATTCTAACTGCACTGTGATCTAAAGTAAAAACAACATTTTGCTTTCCAAACAATTTTTTCTTTTTCTTAAATATTTCAGATATCTTTGTTGACTTGGAATAAATTATTTAAGGAAACATTTTCAGAAACAGAGAACAATATTTAAATTGGAGCAATGGGAATGTTTCCTAGATTTTTACCTTAAAAACTAAAAGAAGTCAACTCCCAATAGGCCAATTTTCAACACTTTCATTGTGTGTAACTCTTTAAACTCACAGAAAGACAGAATTTCTTGTTATAGTAGTCATATCTAAAGACTGTGATTCAAATGAGAGCTTATTACTGGCATACTCCTGCTGTTCTATACTATAGTTCAATGCATAATAATATTTTGTTACTTTTATATAATTTTCTAAAAGTTTATGAGATTTTGAGCACCTTGAATGCAGGGACACTGCATAGGCGTTCCTGCAACTGTAAATGATACTAAGTAAATACTTCCTGAAACAATGGAATAGAGTTCAGAGGTTATTTCTGTATGTGATAGTTTAACATCATTATAGGGAACAAAGGTAAAGTAGAGTGAGTGTGAATATATTTCGAGAATTTTTCATCTCCTGAACATTGTTATTTTTTCTTATCCTTAGGAAACACAAAGTAATCCTGTCATATTCACATTTCAAAATGTTTGGACTCAAAATGTAGTATAAAGCAAAGGTAACAAATATTGTACCTTGGCTAGACCAATTTTTATAAGCAGTATTACTAAATTTTTCCTTTCTTAGTCCTAGAGATAACTGAACGATTATCTGTATGACTATATTCCCCACCCCATTCTATTACATACACAGACATATTACACTAACCAGTTCTTAGGAGGAAATAGGCCAACAAAAGATCAACTGCCTGCTTCTCTTTTAACAGCCTTAGGATAAAGGATTAACGATTCTCAAATTTTGAGATCTCAAGACTCTTTCCATTCTTAAAACCCCTTAAAGATTTCAAAGAGCTTTTGTTTACACCAGTTATGTCTGTTTATAGTCTCCACTAAAATGAGAAATTCTAAAAATCAGGTATATGTATTAATATATTTAAGATGAAGCTCAACTCCTTACATGTTGACCCAAATAACATACTTTTAGTAAAAATGAACTCTATTTTCCAAAACAAACAAACAGAAAGTAGTAAAAAGTTCAGCAGCATTCTATACTTTTGTAATAACCTATTACCCTTTTAGCAATTCAATCCATTGCTATATACTATTTTAATTAAAGTATACAAAGAAAATCTGGTCACCTATGTATATGTAGTTAGATAAGAAACATTTTAACAGTCTTGTCAGATAATTTTGTATATTTTTATTTGAATGTGGAATCTGAAACCAGATCAATTAATATTTTATACTCTGCTACATAAAAATCAATTGCTCTATCTTACAATTTGAATGGATATTTTGCCTATGCATGATTTTGAAACATCATGCCTTAGCTATTGGGAAAACATTAGTTTGCAGAGTTATGCAGATTTCTATTTAATGAAACATTTTGTTATATAAAATGGAAAACAAAACAAAACAAAACAAATATTTATTACTTCTACTCCCAGCCAAGATGGAGTAATAGGGTGCAGATATATTCTCCCACTCAAAACATCGGAAGTCCAAGTAAAATATATAAAACAACAAATGTAAAGATATTAGACATGAGGCAATGAAGGACAGTGGTCTTTAGAGATGAAAAAGTAATTAGTAAAACTTTTTAATTGTCTAGGTGACTACTTGGAGAGTTTCCAAGCCATGGCACCAAGAGATGAGACTAAAGCAGAAGCCAGTGGTCTCCTTCAGTTGAGAGACAAGAGACCAAGGAGGAAAAGTGGCTGGAGTGCTCAAGGCAGAGTACCAAAGTGAAATCAGCTCAAAGGGAGGGTTTCCCAGAGATATGCAGAGGGCCACTCTCATATCTTAAATTGAGAACTGATCATGTATATGGAGAAACCATTCAAAACTGGGCTAGCTCTGTTTCTACTAATGAGAGTGAAAAACCTCATAATTTACAAGACTAAGGTGGGATATTTAAAATAGTTTTTTTTCTTCAGTAGTTGAAAAAATTGGTCCTAGACTAAACACTGATTTAAACTTTTTAACAAGGTTTAAAAGCAAGATCTAAGAAATTCAAACTCTTTCCAGGTAATTTAACTATGTCTAAGAATAAACCTCAAAAATATGTATGCAATTACAAAAATGTTCAACATTTAACACAGTAAAATTCACAAAGTCTCATTTCCAATAAAAAAAAATTAGTAAGCATGAAAATAAGTGAAAGAAAATAAAGTCTATCGTCAGGGAAAAAATTCAGTCAATGACAACTGATACAATAATAATATAGATGATGAAATTAGTAGGTAAGGAAATTATAACAGCTATAACAGTTATCATTATATTATATATTCATTAAGCTAAAGTAAAAGTGAACATGTCAGCTGGAAACAAAGATGATATTTTTAAAAAGATTCATGCTAAACTCCTAATTACAAAGTTATAGAGAGCCAAGTGAATTTTAAAAGAAAAAGACTCAACTATGTTTCCTACCAGAAAAACACTTTAAATATAAACTTAAATTGGTTAAAAGTAAAAGATAAAGAGAGAGGCATGAATACATGGAACACAGAGGATTTTAAGGCAAAAAAGTGTTTTGTATGACAGTGTAATGGTGTAGACAAGACATTGTACATTTATCAAAATCCATAGAACTGTTCCACATAAAGAGTGTTGTACAGTAATGTACAACTATTGCACAGTAATGCGGCCCTAATGTTAAATATGGACTTTAGTTAATAACAAGATATTGATATTGATTCACCAGGTGTAGTGAATGTACCACACAAAGGTAAGGTGTGAATAATAGAGGAGACTGTGCATAGGAGAAGTAGTAGATAAGAGCTTTCTGTACTTTCAGCTTGTTAGAGGTCATCAAAAATATGTGACCTCTGGTTGATCATAGCTGGACCTGAATAATTGGATGATCTCCACTCCCTTTCCTGTTCTTGGAATTGTGTTCTACTTGCCTTTCCCACTCTCAGAAGCTGTTCCAAGGATACAGCCTTGAAATAGGAGGGTAGTAATGAGATATTGAGTCTTCCTGAACTGGGTACATGACTGAACCCAGTTAAACCCTCTATATAAATTCTTTAGAGTTTTTTTTTAATTGAAGTATAGTTGATTTATAATGTTGTAGCTTCATATGTACAGCAAAGAGATTCAGTTATATATATATATATATATATATATATATATATATATATATATATATTCTTTTTCAGATTATTTTCCCTTATAGATTACTACAAAATATTGAGTGTAGTTCCCTGTGTTATAAAGTAGGTCCTTGTTGGTTTTTTTTTTTGTACTTATTGATTTTAAATAACTTTCCCCAATCACCCAGGCAACACATTTTATAAATAAATAGTAAGCTGGGGAAATCAGAAAAATCAAAAGAAGAAAAATAAGAACTACACATAATTCTATGAGCCAGAAAGAAACTAGGGTTAATGGGCTGGGGTATGTACCTCTGGGTTTACTTTTCTGCTTATTTCATGTAGTAATGCAGCAAAAATGTTTTCTGATGTTCCACAACATGGTCTTACTGGTTGCAGTGTCACCCACATTGTGGATCTACTGATTCATTCCACAAATCCTTGCTGGGCACATGCTGTGTGCCAGGCCCTCCCTAAGGCCCTGGGGGTACAGCACGAATACCCAGATCGCAGACCTTGTCTCATGGGAGAAGATGGATAAGAAGCGAGTAAGTTAACTGCCACATGTCAGACAAGTGCTGTGTCACTCCCACTCCTTCAGGGGTGTCCTGGGGATGGAATCTGCAAGCTGAGGGTTGGCCTCCTCTATTTGTAGCCTCACAGTGGCCCTGCAGACTACTTTCTGAGGCTTTCTGAGGCAGAAGTAGGCTACCCAGGGCTTTCTGTAGCCCCTGAGCTTCCAGGGTCTGTGTCCTTTGCCAGCATCTGGGTCCATTGTCTATTTTATATATAGTAGTGTGTATATGTTAATACCAACCTCCTAATTTATCCCTCCCTCCCCTTTCCATTTTGGTAACCATAAGTTTGTTTCCTATGTCTGTGAGTCTATTTCTGTTTTGTAAATAAATTCATTTGAATCACTTTTTTTAGATTCCACATATAAGTGATATCACATGATATTTGTCTTTCTCTGCCTGACCCACTTCACTTAGTATGATAATCTCTAGGTCCACCCATGTTGCTGCAAATGGCATTATTTCATTTTTTTTATGGCTGAGTAATATTCCATTGTATATATGTACCACATCTTCTTTATCCATTCATCGGTCGATGGGCATTTAGGTTGCTTCCACAACCTGGCTATTGTAAATAGTGCTGCAATGAACATTGGGGTGCATGTGTCTTTGTGAATTATGGTTTTCTCTGGATATATGCCAGTAGTGGGATTGCTGGGTCATATGGTAATTCTACTTTTAGTTTTATAAGGAACCTTCATACTGTTCTCCATAGTGGCTATACCAATTTACATTCTCACCGACAGTCTAGGGGGCTCCTTTTTCTCCACATCCTCTTCAGCACTTATTGTTTGTAGACTTTTTGATGATGGTTATTTTGACTGGTGTGAGGTGATACTTCATTGTAGTTTTACTTGGAATTTCTTTAATAATTAGCAACGTTGAGCATCTTTTCATGTAACTTTAAACTTTTAAGATGCTGACCAGCAGGTGCAGAAATATGCTTGTGTTGCAGCCACACAAGACAAGTTTCATGAGTAAGTTTTTGCTTATTCAACCTGTCACCTACGAATCTGGAGTGGTCTACCTTTTTCTTTGGCTCTCTGCATACAGATGTTGGTTTTAGATTACACCTGGGAAATTTCTGGGGAGATTATAAAGCAACACAGCTCAGTTTTAAACCTAAAACTTCTAAAACAAAGTCTGTTAATTTTTTCTAAAGTAAAAAGAAGAAAAAATGCTGTATTGATTTTAATAATAAAAATGCTGGAATGTTTATATTAATATCAGACAAAATAAACTTTGTGATAAAAAGTCATTTCATATTGATGAAATCCATTCATCAAAAACACATATAATTCTAAATGTTTATATATCTAGCAACAAAATTTTAAAACACATGAAATAAAAACTGATAGAAATGCAAGGAGAAACAGAAACAGACACATAATTTCAACATCTCTTTCCCAATATTTCATAGAACAAGTTGATAGAAAATCAGTAAGGACATAGATGTGGGCAACACTGTCAGCCAACAAGAGCAGAGTACAAATTATTTTCAAGTGCACATGATAGATTTACCATGATGGACCCTGTTCTGGGCCATATAACAATACTCAAAAAAATTAAAACAATTCAAATCTTAACACATATGTTCTCTGACTACATGGAAATTAAAGTATAATTCAGTATGAGAAAGATATCTTGACAATTCCTAAATATTTGGAAATTAGTTAACATATTGTTAAATAACATATGGATCAAAGAAGAAATCAAATAGGAAAGTAGCATGCATTTTGAACTGAATGAAAATGAAAACTCTGCATACAAAAATTATGAAATGCAGCTAAAGTAGTATTTAGAGGAAAATTTATAGCAGGTACTGCTGATATTAGAAAAGATAAGTCTCAAAGTAATGTTCACACTTTCACCTTAAGAAAATAGTAAAAGAATCACAAATTAAATCCAAAGTAGTAGAAAACCAAAAACTGATTCTTTTAGAAGATGAATAAAATTGATAAATTTACCCATAGGTAAATATGATAAAATGCTTTATACCAACAAATATAGCAACTTAGGTGAAATGAACAATTTCCTTGAAAGACAAAAAGTATCAAATCTCACTGAAAGTTAAATACATAGTCTGAAGAGACTTATATCTACTATAGAAATTTTATTTGTAATTTAAGATCTTTCCCCCTCATTCCTAAAATAACAAAAACAAAAGCAAAACAAAACTAAACTAAAAACAAATCCAGATGACTTTACTAGAAAGGTATAGTATCCATTTTATACAAACTCTTCCAGAAAAGTAAGGGGGAAGAAATAACTCTGTACTCTCTCTATGAGCCCATTGTTATTCTGATAACTGAATCAGACAAAAATATTACAAGAAAATAAAACGATTGCTCAATATCCCTTTTTGCCCATAGATACAAAAATTCTTTAAAATATTTAGCAAATTTAGTTTAACGATATATAAAAATAATAATGCATCATTGTCAAGGGTTTATCCTGAAGTTGCAAGGTTGGTTTAATATATAAAATCAATCAATATAATTAATCATATTAACAAGACTAAAACATAAAAAACATCATTTAATCATCTCAATAGATGAAGAAAATGCATCTGACAAAATCCAATGTCCTTTTCTGATGAAAACTTTCAGTAAACTTATAATAGAAGAAAATATACTTAAAACTATAAAAATCTATACAAACACTTCAACTAACATCCTGCTTAATGGTGAAAAGCTATCCCTTTAGGTTAGGGAAAAGGCAAGGATGTTATTATTACTTCTTTCAATATCTGATTGTTACTGCTAGTCTATAGAAAAACCAATTATTTTTTTGGTATATTGTTTTTATATCCTGCATCCTTGATAAACTCAATTACTTATTAGTTCTAATAGTTTTTATTTTAAGATTATTTATATTTTCTACCTAGGAGATAATGTCACTGCAAATATAGAGTTTTACTTCTGTAACGAGGAATCAGACCTTATATTTTGATGTTTGATGGCTGACAGATTTTAAAACTCTCTCCTCTCTCTTCCCTTTATGTCTCACATTTGGGCAAGAAAGCTTGGTCCCATAATCTTAGGGAATTCTCCTTTGGTGCCAGTAGGAGATTTAACCAAACAAACCCCTGCCCTCATGCAGGAATACTCACCCTGGCTCTGCCCCCTAATCACAATTAAAGCCCTGAACCAATCTCCTTTCTTTTCTCTCTAGCCCTTTCAGACCCACTTGAGAGGCATTTGCTCTCCCCAGAGACCTCAATTAATGTAGGTATTAAACCTTTTCATACCCTTTTAGTGTATGTGTGGCATCACCAGTCTTAATATCCAAAACAAATTTTGGATGGGAGTCCTTTTTGCCTTTGCAAAGTGTCGATGACAACTTCTTCTTTTCTAGACTCATTGTATTTTATTTTTCTTTCTTGCTTTAGTTCACCAGATGGACTCAATTCAAATTCTAAAAATATGCAAAGGGTCTGAAGAAGATATTTGGATGATAAATAAGCATATGAGAAAATGTTCCATATAATTTGTCATTAAAGAATGCAACTTACAACAGTAAGATACCTCTACACATCTATTAGAATGGCTAATACACAAAATATTGGTGATACCAAATATGGGTGAGAATGCGAAGTGTAGTATTACCATATGATTCAGCAATCATGCTCTTAGTTACTTAACCAACTGGTCTGAAAAATAATGTCAACACAAAAACTTGAATTTGAATATTTATAGTACCTTTATTCATAATCACAAACCTGGGTGTCCTTCAACAGGTGAATGAATAAGCAAAATGTAGTACATCCATACAATGAAATATTCAGTTAGGAACACAAATGAGTTATGAAAACGCAAAGAGGCATGAATAAATCTTCAGTGCATATTGCTAAGTAAAAAAACATCCAGTCTTAAAAGGCTGGATGATTCCAATTGTATGTTGTGCTGGAAAAGGCATAACTATAGAGAGTATAAGCAGACCATTGGTTGCCAATGTTTCAGGATCATGGAGCAGCTGAATAGGTGAACTATCTGGGGTTTCTTTAGGGTAGTAAATCTATTCTAAATGATCATATAATCCATGAATACAAAAGTAGGCATTTGTTAGAAATAATAGAGCACAAATAATAATTTTAATGTATGCAAATTTTAGAAAGTCATTTAGGAGGTGGGGGCATCCCAAGGTAAAATGCAGAATATGACAAAAAATCAAAGCGTTTTTAAAATATAAGAAACTAGCTCACCAAAAGGTGTAGAGGGATAAGGTGCTAACTTAAGCAACTTTGAAAATATGTGGAGTCTGTAAAACTAATATGTGGAATCTGTAAAACTAAAGACAAAAGGAAGTGTACATAAACATTGTCCTCTACTTGATAAAGTTGTTTCCATGGAGTATAGGCTCATGATTCTGAAACCACTATACATGTGTACTGGAGTTGAACTATTAAGTAAATTGATGGCAGATGATGGAAGCTAGGTTTCTCACCAATAGAGTGAGAGGTTATACAAAAGCAAGAGGAACTAGAATGATCACTGTGATAATTGATTAGCTTTAGAGACATCAGTATTAACTCATGTTCAGCATAATATGCATACAGGTGATTGTATATAGAAATATTTAGAAATATGTGCATATACATGGGTTAGTATAATCACAATGCCTTCTTGCTCTATCAGCTAAAAGAGTCTAGAAGTAATGACACCCCAGTAGCAACAAGCATACCTAAAACCTAAATCTTGGTTTCTCATGCCTTCTCCAATAAAGAAAATAGGGCTTCTTGGAGAAATTACTGAGGAGTAGGTGTTTATGATAAGCCTGAAATATCCTGCAGTACTATAAAGTAAAAAAGTGCTTAAAAATTTCTACAACGATGAAGGTATCCCAAAGTAACACTGATATGGGAGCCAATTGAAAGAGCTCCCAATGACCAAAGCTGGAATGATGAGAGCAAGATAATAAAATAATATTGGGTTTATAAAACAAAGTATATAAAATAAAGTATAAAATAAATAACCATGGGACCATACTCATATAAATGATCAAATAAACAAATAAATGAGGGAGAATAGATAAGACTTCCAAGCAAAAGACTTCCAAGCAAAATTCTAAATAATCTATGTATATAACCCACCTCTAAGGAGGTGGAGATATAACTTCACACTCATTAAGTGTGGACTGTGCATTGCGACTTTCTTCAAAAGAGTAGATTATGGAAAGGGAAGAAAAGAAAAAGGAATAACTGTATAGTGAATAAACTTGACAAACACCACAATTAACGAAAGTCTTTTCTATTCTCTGTGAGTCAATTTCATCACCTAGAAAAGGAGAAAAATAATAGTATTTATCTTAAAAGAGTTGCTTTCAGAATGAAATGTGTTAATATGTATAAAATGCTTAAAACAAGATCTAGTCTAAAAATACTATATATTTTTCCACTATTATTAATAAGGTTACAGTTGTATATTCAAGGCTAATTTCAGAGATTCTCTTAAAGAACCTGAATGTGAGCAGAAGAAATAAAAGAAGTCATATTCCAGGGAGAATATTGTACAGGCATACTTTATTTTATTGTGCTCCACTTTATTGCCCTTTACAGATTTTGTGATTTTTACATATTAAAGGTTTGTGGCAACCCTGTGTTAAGCAAGACTGTTGGTGCCATTTTTCCAACAGCATTTGCTCACTTCGCATCTGTGTCACATTTTGGTAAATCTCAAAATGTTTAAAACTTTTTCATTATTTTTAAATTTATTATGGTGATCTGTGATCAGTGATCTTTGATGTTACTATTGTAATTGTTTTGGGGTTCTATGAACACACCCATATAAAACTGTGACCTTAATTGATAAATGTTGTGTGTATTCTGACTGCCCCATGACCGGTTGTTCCCTTGACTCTTTCCCTCTCTATGGGCTTCCCTACTCCCCACGACACAACAATAATGACATTAAGTCAGTTAACAATCTTACAACGTCTTCCATGTATTCAAGTGAAAGGACGAGTCACACATCTTTCACTTTAAATCAAAAGCTAGAAATGATTAAACTTTGTGAAGAAGACATGTCAAAAGCTGAGCTAGGATGAAAGCTAGGCCTCTTGCACCAAACAGTTAGCCAAGTTGTGAATGGAAAGGATATGTTCTTGAAGGAAATTAAAAGTGCTATTCCAGTGAACATGCAAATGAGAAAATTTTAGTGGTCTGGAGAGAAGATCAAACCATCCACAACATTCCCTTAAGCCAAAGCCTAATCCAGAACAAACCCTTAACTCTTCAATTCTATTAAGGCTGAGAGAGGTGAGGAAGCTGCAGAGGAAAAGTTCAAATCTAGCAGAGGTTGGTTCATGAGGTTTAGGGAAAAAAAAAAAAAATCTCCATAACATAAAATGAAAAGTGTAGCAGCAAGTGCTGATTTAGAGCTACAGCAAGATATCCAGATATCTAGCTAAGTTAATTAATCAATGCAGACGAAATAGCCTTGTTTTGGAAGAAGATGCCATGTAAGACATTCATAGCTAGAGGAGAAGTCAATGCCTGGCTTCAAAGCTTAAAGAACAGGTTAACTCTCTTGTTAGTAGCTACTGCAACTGGTGACTTCAAGTTGAAGCCAATGCTCATTTACATTTCAAAATCCTAGTGCCCTCAAGAATTATGTTAAATCTACTCTGCCTGTGCTCTCTAAATGGAACAACAAAACCTGGATGACAGCACATCTATTTACAGCATGGTTTACTGAATATTTTAAGCCCACTGTTGAGACCAACAACTCAGAAAAAAAGGTTCCAATGTTTCTGCTCCTAGACAATGCATCTGGCCACCCAAGAGCTCTAATGGCGATATACAATGAGATTCATGTTGTTTTCATGCCTGCTAATACAACATCCATTCTGTAGCCCATGGATCAAGGAGTCATTTCAACTTTCAAGTCTTATTATTTAAAAAATACATTTCATAAGTCTATATAGCTGCCATAGATAGTGATTTTTCTGGTGGATATGGAAAAAGTAATTGAAAACCTTCTGGAAAGAATTCACCATTCTAGATGCCATTAAGGACATTCATAATAATGGGAAGAGGTAAAAATATCAACATGAACAGGAGTTTGGAAGAAGTTGATTGCAACCCTCATGGATGACTTTTGGGAATTCAAGATTTCAGTGGAGGAAGTAACTGCAGATGTGATAGAAATAGCAAGAGAACTAGAATTAGAAGTGGAGCCTGAAGATGTAACTGAATTGCTGCAATCTCATGATAAAATTTTAACAGATGAGGTGTTGCTTTTTATGGATGAGCAAAGAAAGTGGTTTCTTGAGATGGAATCTACTCCTGGTGAAGATACTGTGAAGACTTGAAATGAGCACAAAGAACTTAGAGTATTACATAAACTTAGTTGGTAAAGCAGTGGCAGTGTTTGAAAAGACTGAGTCCAATTTTGAAAGAAGTTCTTCTGTGGAAAAACACTATCAAACAATATTGCATGCTACAAAGAAATTGTTCCTGAAAGGGAAAGTCAATCAATGCAGCAAATTTCATTGTTGTCTTATTTTAAGAAATTGCCACGGCCACCCCAACCTTCAACAACAACTACACTGATCAGTCAGCAGCCATCTGCATCAAGGCAAGAGCCTCTACCGGTAAAAAACTATAACCCACTGAAGGTTCAGAGGATGGTTAGCATTTTTTTACCAGTAAAGAATTTTTTTAAAATTAAGATATGTACATTTTTTTTTTAGACATAGGACTATTACATACTTAATAGACAGTATATTTACAGTATAGTGTAAATATAACTTTTATATGCACTGAGATACCAAAAAGTTAGTGTGACTTGTTTTATTGTGAATGTCTGTAACTGAACCCACAATGTATCTGAAGTATGCCTGGATATGAGAAATCTAATAGCATATGCAGTTTGGGGAATGTTTAAAAGTGCTCTGCCTCTCTCAGTGTCTCAAAATAATATCTAGACAAACCTAGGTTATTGCAATAGGAGTGTTATTTACATTCAATTGTCTCTGTCAGTGCCTACTGTTCTAGATGATCTATATTAATCTTTTCAATAAACCCAAGGGATATGTATATTATTACTGTTGGGAAATAGTTCTCCCTGGTTCTCTCACATCCCTGTGTGTCTGGTGACAGCTTTTATTCCAGATAATCTTTTTACGCATGTTAGTACAGAAAACAGCCTTCAAAGATAGAGATAATATTTCCTTCACAGGCAGAGGGTAGATTTGTTTGCTGTCCAGAATAATAAAGATAATTTCTACATTTGAGCAATGCTTGGTCAGGTTTGCTAGCAAACCCCTTATAAAATTGTGGGGGGAGATGTTCCCAAGCTTAGACATTCTCAGTTGGGACATAGACTTCTGTGTACATAGCATTTACCTGGACCCATTGCTACATTGACTGTAAGGTATTCAAGGGCCAAGGGAAACCTATGAGAACAAGAAGTTCATACTGCTTTCTGTGTCATGAGTAATAGAGTCTTTTGTCTCTGATTCAAAAGTCTCATGTCTTCTGCCATCACTTAGGAAAATGCAGTACTTTAACTTGTTATCTTGCAAGTAGGGTAAAATCTCAGATTCTTCATGGTACTTGACAATTATAATCATCAGATCCATTTTTTTCCAGTTGAGGAAACTGAAGATTCACTGAATCTTAAGAGACTTGTCCAAGGTCACACAGAAAGTGGAGGAGTTGGATTTCGAATCTGAACATTCTGGTTCCAGACATTGCACACATAACCATTATGCTGTACTCTTACCTGGCAATTTTCTAATATACATGAAATTGACTACATGAATTAGAAATAATGTCACAAATCTATTTGCTCTGCTAAACTGTAAAATTGTCAATGTTTGATCAATGTAAAAAAATAAACTGAAAAATGCCTGTATCTTCTCAAAGAAAGTTCCAAGTTCTGTAAGTCCCTCTCCCGCTACCCACTAAGATCTCCCAGACCCCTATATTTCTGCCAGGAATCCTAGTTAATATACCAAAAGGCAGAAATATGCCATCATTGTCAAGGGCAGTCTGATTAATTTTGCTGATTGAAGTGTCTTTCTAGCAAAAGGTTATTTTTTAATGAGCAGTCACACACACTGTAAACACTTGCTCTGTTGAACTTTAGCAGCACTGATAAGAATGCAGAATGGGCCAGGAGATTTGAATATACTTATTAAATCTGGAAGTCTCCATAAAGTATTTTCACCGATCGTGTGTTTCTTTTCCCCAGCCAAAGGAAGCTTATTCTTCCCTTTCCACTCTGAAAACTTCTCTCTTTGAGATAGAAACAAAAGTTTAGCTTTCTCTGTGTTACTTGTTAGTATTCAATAACCTGTTCTCATCAACAGGTTTCTCTATTCTTTTAACTTTCTCTGACTCTTACTAAAAACAATTCCCTATTGGCGAATCTTAGAATTAAAAAAAAATAAATAAAACCATTCATTTTACTTTTTATTCTAGTATAAAACTTGTATTTACACCACAATTTTTTATGTCCTCCATTCCATTACTTGTACATTAAAAAAAAAAAAGAGAGAGAGATCTTTGGAAAGATCACTTGAAAACACTATTTTCTGGGTATGAACTTATTTCATTACCTCCTTTAGAGCTCTCTTTCACCAGCCTTTGTCTAACTAACCCTTACTTATTCCTCAAACCCTCATATGAAGTTCATTTATCAAGGATAGCTTCCCTTCAAGTCCAGGTTAAGTGGTCCACTTACATGTACTGTGTTATCATCAACTTCCCCACACACAGTACTTGTGACTATGTTTTTCTTGTCTGTATTCCTCTCTCTATTCCTCATTAGATCATAAGCTCTACAAGGAAAGGCACTCTCTCAATAGCACTAAGCATAGTGTCTGTCACATAGCAGTCATTTAAATATTTATTGAAGGAAACATGGTGCTTTATTCATATTCTCCAACTCCTCATTGATACAATGTTCAGTGTATTATTCATCACATAGTCCTGGTTGCTGTTATGAGAACTTTCTAATGCAATCCATCTTCTCTTCAGAACTTCATACTAAAAAATCATATCTCTTTTGTATGAAGTCATAGACTCTGCTATCCAAAATACTAAGGGACATATATGCTTTTATCCAATTCTTTGCTCCTTGCCACAATTTCTAAAATAAAATGGTCAATTTTGTTCAATGTTTGTTGACTTTGAACTGACTTCAACTTGGACAGTCAGTTTCTCTTTGATGGTCATATGAGAATCAGAAGAGCACCAAAGTTCCCAGATAATTTCCCCTGCTACCTGGACATGATACCATCAGCAAAGAAATTGAGGAGTTATTATATGAATGAGCTTGTTTTCAGTTAGTTGAAAACCCTTTTCACCTCTCTCCAGTCACTTACCTATATTAATATATGTTAATAGGCATATTTATTAATATAGGCATATAACATTAATGTATATTATGAAAAAATATATAACATATGTACATATGTATATCACTTATATTACTGTTACAATTTATTAGAAGTCAGTATGAATTAATTGTGCAAGCAGTTGTGTAGTAGGTAGGGGAATAGCATGAAAGTCTCATTTCTAAAAGCTCAGCTATACCTGGAATATAATACAGTACTTTGGGATTCATTTACTAATTAATACAAAAATATTAACTGAATACCTACTATGTACTAACACTGTTCTTGCACTTGGTGATTCAATGAGGAAAAGATCAATAAAGACTTTGGCTCTCATGGATCTTACATCTTAGCAGAGAAAGTAGAAAAGAAACAAATAAATAATATAATTATAATAAATGATAAAAAATTTTAAAATCAAGAATATATGAAAGATAGAGAACCAGACTGGGTAAAAGAGTGGTACCTATTTTAGAAAAATTAAGGAAAGCCTCTCTAAGAAGTTAAATTTAAGTAGATTTATGAATATCATGGAAGAGTCAATCACATAAATACTCCTGCATCTAGAATAGCACCTTCTGTATCAATTCATTTTATTCTATGCAGCCATAGCCTCCTAAACTGCACATCCATCTGATCATACTACTTCATTGATTAAAACTTGTCAATGTCTTTCTTAGTAAAAAGTATAAACTCCTTAATATAGGTTTTATGATTCTCTATTCTTATTTTTCTCAACTCTCTAGCTAGGCTACTTCACTTTCTGTTCTCTCCCTAATACTTATATTCTAGTCATAAAATGAATTCAGAGCCTTGAAGGCACCATACTCTCTCATATTTCTCACATTTTCTCTGACTAGAATATTCAACCTCTTATCTATTTACCCATTTAGTGTTCATGAACACTCAAACTGCATCTAGAGTTTGACTGATTATGAATAAAAGTGTGATGAACCTTGTTGTACATGTGTTTTGGTGAATATAAGAACTCACTTCCCTTTGAGGTGTAATTCCTAGATTCTGGTGTCTTTTGGAGGGAAGAGTTTTAGCTTCAGCTTCAGCTTTAACTTCTTTAAAATATAGAGTATGATTTATATTTTATATATCTTCTTAACTCAATTTTGGCAAGTTGAAAAAAAGTTTTTAAAAGAAAAAATCAAATAAACCAACCAAACTGTAAAAGCAAAAATAAAGTATCATGTGTTTTTTTTTCTGGTGCTTACAGTTTGAGAGAAGTAATAAAAGTTATTTAGAACTACACATCTCCTTATAAAACAAAAGTTTTTTTATTTATTTATTCTTTCTTCTTACCCCAAACATTTTTCAGATTCTTTCC
Source organism: Phocoena sinus (assembly GCF_008692025.1). Lineage (NCBI taxonomy): Eukaryota > Metazoa > Chordata > Mammalia > Artiodactyla > Phocoenidae > Phocoena > Phocoena sinus. The sequence continues at coordinate 37,037,934 of NC_045770.1, read as the reverse complement.
TAGACCAGAACAGTTTCCCATGTCTGTAATTAAATAGGATCCTGCTGGTCAGTGTTCTAACAAGTCTTTTGATAAAAAAAATCAGCTATTTTTCTTCAAAGCAGACATAAATTCTGCTGAACAAAATAGCCACAGTGTGTTTGTCATGACTGAATTTTACTGCTATACAAGTGGCTCCACTCACCTCCTTACAGATAGCACTCCCCCACTCCCTTTTGGCAATATCCAGTCAATTAAAGGCAAAATTGGTTTATCTGTATGTGGAGAGACAAGACTGTAAAAATTTAAAAGGAAATTACTGTGTTCTATTCATCTTTGTATATCTAGGTTTTAGTATGCTGTGTGTCACAAAAGTGTTCGGTAGTGCTTGAAACAAAAATAAATTTTAGAAATTGGAAAGGGGCATAGAAGAAACAATTCTCTCATTTCACTTTCTCAGTAAGTTTAGGATGAGAAGTGGGTCTAGATGGCTAATTTAGTGATATATGCCCTTTTTTATGTTATGAAAACTTTCTGATAATAACTGTAGAAAATATCACTATCATTGGTTGTACTAAATTAACTAGGTTTAGAAAATTCCAGGTTACATGTTTTTTAGAAGACAAATTGTAGTTTGATTTGAAAACATGGTGAATATCAGGCAAATCTTAAATGTTTAAGAAACTTAAACCAAATGTTTTATTGTATATACTCACCCTTGTGCTCCATAATGATTCTTATGAAAAGAAAATTATACTTTGGCATAACTGGATTCAAACAATAATATTAGAACATTGCATGAATATTTAATACCATAGCTTTCTGGATAATAAAAGGGTGTGACAGCTTCAGTGTGCTCAATAAGTGGTCCATAGTACAGTTGGTTAAAAATAAATCTCAGTTAAGTTGACAATTTCCATATAAAATAAAAATTCATCATATATTTAAGAAAGGAACAATGAAACCTTAACTTACAAATAGGTGGAAAGATAACCATTTTCTTCTTTGAAGATCTGAAAACTTTTAAACAATTTTTGTTTTTAATGTGGAGATCAAAATTGTTTGTTTAAAGAGAAGGTTAATTTGTCAGGTGAATAAGGTGACCTCTTGCCATTAAAAGTCATTAAGGCTAAAGCTATTGTACAAGAGCTAATTTTGTACAAGCCATGAATGATTCTAGACTATTTCATTTTACTTCATGTCATCTAGACAAGTATTTAATTGGCTACAATGTAGTTCAATTGAGACAATAAAAAGTATCATTGATTATAATCTCTATAGAACAGTAATGGCAACCCTTTTTTACTGTACTGGCAGGCAAAACTGCGTGTTCTCTTTGTCTCAGGTTACTTACCACCCAAATGAGCAATTGTTAATGGAATCAGATCATTAGGTCCTCCTGTACTGATTTTCATGTCACTGCCTGAGTGCACATTTCAATGGACAGAGAATATTCCAGGATGGCTTCTTCTTGTACATGAGGAAGAAATTTGGTAAGTTTTGATAAATGGTAAGTTTTGATAAATTTTGATAAATTCATAAAATGAATTCAGAGCCTTGAAGGCACCATACTCTCTCATATTTCTCACATTTTCTCTGACTAGAATATTCAACCTCTTATCTATTTACCCATTTTAGTGTTCATGAACACTCAAACTGCATCTAGAGTTTGACTGATTATGAATAAAAGTGTGATGAACCTTGTTGTACATGTGTTATAGAATGAAGAATTACCTAACTGAAAATGCTGACCACTGTGTTGTGAAAACTAATGACTGAGAGGAAGAATGATGGTTCTTACCTGCCAAAGAAATAGGAGAAAATCTAAATTATTCAAGAAAAGGCAAATAATAATAGTAATAATAATGATAAAGCAGTAATAATAATTACACAATAGAAACTTAATGGTTATTGAGATGTTAAATGATCTATGTATAATGGCTTGATTAGCCCTTAAACAACACTCTGAGGTAAATGTAATACTTCAAAGATAAAGAAACTAAGGCCCAAAGGTAATAACACACTTAACAAATCCTGTAAATGAATAGAACAAAGCTCAATCTCCTGAAAGATCGAGAGACCATACTGTTGTTTATTAGTAATGTCCAACAATATTTTATTCTCTGTATTATGTCTTTACATGCTTTCTTTCCTTTCTGTTATTGATTATGAAGGCAATTATGTTTATTGTCAGTGTCTCTTACTTGAACTGTAAGACATTTAAAAATTAACTGAGCTAGAGTAGGATCTCAGTTTTTTTTAAAGGGAAGAGCTGAATAAATGAAAGAATGAGTGACCAGTAATTGTCAGCAAGAATATAAACATTCAATGACATTACCAGGATCTCAAATGATTCATATAGAGCCAAGGAAAATATGACATGTTTTAGTTTTTTTTTTCTTTCTCTCATTACTTCCTGGGTTGTTAAATATACTGTTAAGTGCATTTTAAATATACTTTTATGTGTTCCTGAGGTCATGAGTTAAGGAAAGTGGTATAAATTTAGTGTTTGAAGTATACTAAAGGAAGGAATCTTTTAGTGAATTCTTTTGTAGGGTGAAAAATCTTCGACTTATATTTATCTTTTCTGTAGATCAGATTTTTGTTTTTAGTGAAGTACAATCATCTTTATAAAAATACCCATATTCCCTAAGTAATTGAAGGAGCAAAGAAAAATTTGAGGATCAAAAAGAAGTAAAGTGCAAATCACACAATTAGTAACTAGTGAGTACACATACATATGCACTCCACACACCCTACTTTGTTATTACTTTTTGAACTTCAAGGTGTGGTAAGTAACAGTCTACAGGAAGACACACACACACACATACACATGAACACACACATACACACACAAGGAGATGTAGTTGGGTTAATTAATTTTTGTACCCAAGGTAGACCAATTCACTCCTGAATCCTTTTGTAAAGGAGTAAACATCATATGGTTTTTAGTGGAAAGGGAAAGGGAGAGAATGGAAGTAATAATATGGAAACATCACTCAGTTTTAGGTAGTCTTATATAAGTGGCTTTTTTTCTTCATGATACACCTGGTCATCAACAGTGCTCCAGAAAAGATGCAAACTTTCCAATATAACAAAATAAAACATAGGCAAGTTGATCCATTAAAACACACACACACACACACACACACCACAAAACAAAACAATATGTTATATACTTAAAAATTAAATACATGTACCTAATTTGAAAAAATATTCAGCACACTGTTCCCTCAAATAGCAAATTCCTGTTTATTTTAATTAATTAATTTGCCTCAGGCAAATTCCATCTCTCCTGACACATCTTTCCCCATGCTCACCATCTTATGTCCTGCCTAATATTCTGAAGAAGAAACTTTTCTTTCCAAGTCCTTGATTTTGACAATACCCTTTACTTGCCACTACCATTCATAGCCAAACAGATATCAAACTGCGACGAAGTAACAGGCACCAGTGTCCTATGGGCCATGAAAGTGGGGCTGGGTGTGGGTAAATCAAACCTGCCATTTCACAGGAATGAATGTAGCCTAGAAGGAATAGTAAGTAGAGGAAAAGTACACTGAATACCACCAGAAGCACACAAAAAAATTAACCAGTGACAGAAAGAAAACTCCTGCACAAAGAGTGTGTGTAATGAAGCAGTAACTTTCTTAGGAGGAACCAATAGAATTTAGAGGACATCTGCTAGGAGGTATTCTTTATTGATGACCGCCCACCCCCCGCCCCCTGCCTCACAGTAGTGAGACAGATGCCCCTGAGATACATAAGCCTGTGTTCCTACTCTTCAGGAGTATGTTGGATCTGGTAGTTGTGAAGGTGTGCATGTTCATTCATTTTTTTAGCAAAGGTTTATTGAATATTTAACATGAATTTAGAAAAATATGTTAAATGAGATCTCTGACCTCAAGGGAACCTGCAGGGTAACTAAAGAACTAAGACACACACACACCAAAATAAAATATTCTTTTAATGCAATTTGTCACAGAGTTTAGAATTGCTGGCGTTAGAAATGCACCTTAGAAATTCTCTATTGGTTTTTCTGCTACATTCCCAAGAGGTGGGATTTTATGAAAGTATTTTAAGAATTAATACCAGTATAAAGGGAAAGACTAAGCTCATTGAAATACCTTCTTCCTACCATTTTATAGAGAAGCTGAGTTGACATTAGTATCCTAAGAGCATTTGTTAGTAATTAGCAGAGCTGAGATCAGGAACAATTAAGTGTCAGTGTGTGGTAAAGGTAATATGTACTGCCTGATTTCATATGGGAGGGGTATTTGATCAATACATATATAGCATCAAAGTATATCCTAATCACATTTGAAAGCCATGTACTAAATCTGTTATCCACAACTGAATATACAAATATACCATGTTAAGGATTATATACTGAAAATAATTAATTTTAGAATATTTAGTAAGGGCTGGATTTACTGGTCTATTTTTCTATCCTGAGGGGCTCAAAAAATGTTCTCCCAGGGCTCAGCCTCATTTCAGTATTAGCCTAAGGAATATACAATTAGGAAGGTAAACACTATATGCAGTCATGTTATTAACTTCAAAGGTAAAAACAATGACTTTTGTGTGATCTACATTTTTTCCATAGCTTATCTCCATGAGCACAAATTATTAAGAATTAACATTCTTTCATTTTCATTGGGCTTTCAAAACTAATTTTCTCTATAAATTTAATAGACTTAAAGTGGATGAGTAGGGCAGAATGACTAAACTAAACAGAATTTTATTTCCTCAAGCCATCTTTATATTGTATTTATGTACTCAGCCACTTAAAATAATAATTGAGAAAACAATATAATATAGTGGCTTGGCACAAGGTTTCATGAATAGATTCAGAGTTTAAATTCTGCACTCACTACCCATGAGTAGTGAAACAAGTTCTTTAACTTCTCTGATCTTTAGCTGTGTCTTGTGAAATAAGGGGATTACAGTACCATTGATCTTTCAGTATTTTTATAAAAGTAAAATTGTATGTTTAAAGTATTAGCACAGTTTGAAACACTTAGTAAACACTGGAGTGTTGATAGTGATTAATATCTGAGGCACTGTGCTAAGTATTGTAGATATGAGACGAACTACACCTTCCCAGGCTTATGGAAGAAGATGCATATATTAAATAACTGCTTTTAAAATATAAACTCGGGAAAACTCAGCCCTTATGAATTACTTTTAAGTAGTGGTAGAAAATGGAGGGAAGTTTATTTTAAACTGAAACAAGAAGCATGGTATAATGGGTACATTCTTTTTTGTGTGTGTTTTCCAGTATTTATCAAGTGAGTAAATGAAAAATGTAATGTTATGGTTCATGTACTATAAGAACACAGTCAATGGTGAGGTTGAACTGTTCTGGAAATCTAGAGGTGAACAGCTCTAGAAAGTATTTTCTGATTTAGATTCTCCACAAGTGCTCCAATTCATTCTATAACTTGGATGAAAGTCAACTGAGGATTGAGGGGGGCTCTCAGTGTCCTCAGGAACTGGTACTGAGAAATATATAAGCCTATCTCTCTTAACGTGGGCTACCATAACAAAATACTATAGACTGGGTGGCTTAAACAAAAGATATTTTTCACAGTTCTGGAGGCTGGGCAGTCCAAGATCAAGGTGCCAGCAGATGTGGTTCTTGGTGAAGTTCTCTTTGGGGATTATAGATGGCCATCTTCTTACTGTATCCTCACTTGGTGGAGAGAGGAAGCTCTGGTGTCCCTTCATATTTGTATAAAGGCATTAATCTCATCATGGGGGCTCCATCTTCATGACCTAATCAAAATGTAGTTACCTCCCAAACACCATATGTCCCAGTATCAACACATTAGATATCAGGGCTTTAACATATGAATTTGAGGGGATATAAATATTCAGTCTAAAATACTATTCTTAATATAACTGGTGTTTTCTATGTAGAGGTCATAAATGAATTTTCTTCCTCCTCACAGGTTGCCTTAGCCGTTTTCAACTGCCAGGTTTGCCTGCATGAATCTTGGAAACTGAGAATCACACACATTTGAATTTCTTTTCATAGACATCAAAATATTGAGCTTAATTTACTATCAGCTCTTTAAGAACAAGAGCTGTCTTGTTTCACAGTTTGTCTACATTGTTTTCCAGAATGCTTGACAAATGAATGTAATTAATAAAATTAAATTCATTTCTTCTATTTAACAAACGTATTGAGTGTCTTTATGATACAAACTGTGAAAGGTGCTGCTAAAGGTAAAAACTGGGAAAGGATACAATTTCTGTTCTGAAGGAGCTTATAATTTAATATAGAGACTGACAGAAGTTACTAATGTTTTCAAGGTAAAGTGGGGAAGCTTCTTTAATGATGGCAAATCATCGAGAAAGACAAGAAATAATACAATAGTTAGTGTGGATCAGAAGAACCTCCCAAAGGAAATCTGAGATACAGCTTAAAAAATGAATAGGATTTTGTTAGGTAGAGACATAGGGAAGGTTGAGGGAACTGTCTGAAGAAGGATACAGAGGTATGAAAATGATTCATAAAAACCAGGTATAGAGTTTGGTTTTACTCCAGGCTCGTGGGCTTCCTCGCTGCACAGCCTGTGAGCGACAGCCCTTCCCTCACCCCTGACTGGACCTGTGGGGTGAGAAGGTGCTGCATGAAAGGAAATCTGAGGAACAGAGAACTTAACTGCCTTTTCCAAGATCACAGAACTACCGTGTAGCTGACAGGGTCTTGATGCTCTGGCCAGGTGTCTGGCCTGATCCTCTGAGGTGGGAGAGCCGAGTTGAGGTCATTGGTGCACCAGAGAACTCCCAGCCCAACGTAATATCAAATGTCAAAAGCTCTCCCAGACACCTCCATCAAAACGCAAAGACCCAGCTCCACTCAAAGACCAGCAAGCTACAGTGCTGGACACCCTATGCCAAACAACTAGCAAGACAGGAACACAACCTCACCCATTAAGAGAGGGGCTGCCTAAAATCATAATAAGTTCACAGACACACCAAAAAACACCACTGGATGCGGTCCTGCACACAGAAAGAAAAGACAGAGGCACCAGTCCCGTCCACCAGGAAGCCTACACAATCTCTGAACCAACTTTACCCACTGAGGGCAGACACCAAAAACAACAGGAACTATGAACAAACAACATGTGAAAAGGAGACCCCAAACACAATAAATTAAGCAAAATGAGAAGACAGAGAAATACACAGCAGATGAAGCAGCAAGGTAAAAAGCCACCAGGCCAAACAAATAAAGAGGAAATAGGCAGTCTACCAGAGAAGGAATTCAGAGTAATGATAATAAAGATGATACAAAATCTTGCAAATAGAATGGAGAAAATAAAAGAAATGTTCAACAGGGACCTAGAAGAACTAAAGAGCAAACAAATAATGATGAACAACACAATTAATGAAATCAAAACCTCTCTAGAATGAATCAATAGCAGAATAACTGAGGCAGAAGAATGGAGAAGTGACCTGGAAGATAAAATAATGGAAATAACTACCCCAGAGCAGAATAAAGAAAAAAGAATGAAAAGAATTGAGGACAGTCTCAGAGACCTCTGGGACATTAAACACACCAACATTCGAATTATAGGGGTATCAGAAAAAGAAGAGAAAAAGAAAGGGAATGAGAAAATATATGAGGAGATTATAGCTGAAAACTTCCCTAATATGGGAAAGGAAAGAGTCAATCGATCCAGGAAGAACAGAGTGTCCCATATAGGATAAATCCAAGGATAAACACGCCAAGACACATATTAATCAAACTATCAAAAAGTAAATAAAAAGAAAAAATATATTAAAATCAGCACGGGAGAAGCAACAAATAATACACAAGGGAATCCCCATAAGATTAACAGCTGATCTTTTAGCAGAAACTCTGCAAGCCAGAGGGAGTGGCAAGACATATTTAATGTGATGAAACAGAAAAACCTACAACAAAATTACTTTACACAGCAAGGATCTCATTCAGATTCAACGGATAAATTAAAACCTTTACAGACAAGCAAAAGCTAAGAGAATTCAGCAAAACCAAACCAACTTTACAACAAATGCTAAAGGAACTTCTCTAAGCAGGAAACACAAGAAAAGGAAAACACCTACAATAACAAACCAAAACAATTAAGAAAATGGTAATAGGAACACACATATCGATACTACCTCAAATGTAAATGGATTAAATGCTCCAACCAAAACACATAGACTGGCTGAATGGATACAAAAACAAGACCCATATAGATGCTGTCTACAAGAGACCCACTTCAGACCTAGGGACACATAGAGACTGAAAGCGAAGGGATGGAAAAGGATATTCCATGAAAATGGAAATCAAAAGAAAGCTGGAGTAAGATTTCTCAAATCAGACAAAATAGACTTTAAAATAAAGATTATTAGAAGAGACAAAGGACACTACATAATGACCAAGGGATCAATCAAAGAAGAAGATATAACAATTGTAAATATTTATGCATCCAACATAGGAGCACATCAATACATAAGGCAAATGCTAACAGCCATAAAAGGGGAAACCGACTGTAACACAATCATAGTAGGGGACTTTAACACTGCATTTTCACCAATGGACAGATCATCCAAAATGAAAATAAAAAAGGAAACACAAGCTGTAAAGGATACATTAAACAAGGTGGACTTAATTGATATTTATAGGACATTCCTTCCAAAAACAGCAGAATACACTTTCTTCTCAAGTGTTCATGGCACTTTCTCCAGGATAGATCATATCTTGGATCACAAATCAAGCCTTGGTAAATGTAAGAAAATTGAAATCTTATCAAGTATCTTCTGACCACAACACTATGAGACTAGATATCAATTACAAGAAAAAATCTGTGAAAAATACAAACATATGGAGGAAAACCATACACTACTAAATAACCAAGAGATCACTGAAGAAATCAAAGAGGAAATTAAAAAATACCTTGAAAAAAATAACAATGAAAACACGATGACCCAAAACCTTTGGGATGCAACAAATGCAGTTCTAAGAGGGAAGTTTATAGCAATACAATCCTACCTCAAGAAACAAGAAACATCTCAAATAAATAACCTATCCTTACACCTAAATCAATAAGAGAAAGAAGAACAAAAGGCCTGCAAAGTTAGCAGAATGAAAGAAATCATAAAGATCAGATCAGAAATAAATGCAAAAGAAATGAAGGAAACAACAGCAAAGATCAATAAAACTAAATCTGGTTCTTTGAGAAGATAAACAAAATTGATAAAGCACTAGCCAGACTCTTCAAGAAAAAAAGAAAGAAGACTCAAATCAGTAGAATTAGAAATGAAAAAAGGAGAAGTAACAATGGACACTGCAGAAATACAAAGGAACATGAGAAATTACTGTAAGCAACTATATGCCAATAAAATGGACAACCTGGAAGAAATGGACAAATTCTTAGAAAAGCACAACCTCCAAAAACTGAAACAGGAAGAAATAGAAAATATAAACAGACCAATTACAAGCATTGAAATTGAAAATGTGATTAAAAATCATCCAAGAAACAAAAGCCCAGGACACGATGTATTCACAGGTAAATTCTTTCAAACATTTAGAGAAGAGCTAACACCTATCCTTCTCAAACTCTTCAAAAATATAGCAGATGGAGGAACACTCCCAAACTAATTCTACAAGACCACCTTCACCCTGATACCAAATGCAGACAAACATGTTACAAAAAAAGAAAACTACCGACCAATAACACAGATGAACATACATGAAAAAATCCTCAATAAAATACTAGCAAATAGAATCCAACAGCACATTAAATGGATCATACACCATGATCAAGTGGGGTTTATCCCAGGAATGCAAGGATTCTTCAATATGCACAAATCAATCAATGTGATACACCATATTAACAAATAGAAGGATAAAAAAATATGATCATCTCAACAGATGCAGAAAAAGCTTTTGACAGAATTCAACACCCATTTATGATAAAAACTGTCCAGAAAGCAGGCATAGAGGGAACTTACCTCAACAGAATAAAAGCCATATATGACAAACCCACAGACAACATCGTTCTCAATGGTGAAAAACTGAAACAATTACCACTAAGATGACGAACGTGACAAGGTTGCTCACTCTCACCACTATTATTCAACATAGTTTTGGAAGTTTTATCCACAGCAATCAGAGAAGAAAAAGGAATCTAAATCGGAAATGAAGAAGTAAAGATGTCACTGTTTGCGGAAGACATGATACTATACATAGAGAATCCTAAAGATGCTACCAGAAAACTATTAGAACTAAACAATGAATTTGGTAAAGTAGCAGGGTATAAAAGTAATGCACAGAAATCACTTGCATTCTTATACACTAATGATGAAAAATCTGAAAGAGAAATTGAGGAAACGATCCCATTTAGCATTGCAACAAAAAGAATAAAATATCTAGGAATAAACCTACTTAAGGAGACAAAAGACCTGTATGCAGTAAACTATAAGACACTGATGAAAGAAATTAAAGATGAGACAGATTGAGAGATATACCTGTTCTTGGATTGGAAGAATCAACAAGGTGAAAATGAGTCTACTACTCAAAGCAATCTACAGATTCGATGCAATCCCTATCAAACTAACAATGGCATTTTTCCCAGCACTAGAACAAAAAATTTCACAATTTGTATGGAAACACAAAGGACCCTGAATAGCCAAAGCAATCTTGAGAAAGAAAAACAGAGCTGGAGGAATCAGGCTTCCTGACTTCATATTATACTACAAAGCTACAGTAATCAAAACAGTATAGTACTGGCACAAAAACAGAAATATAGATCAATGGAACAGGATAGAAGACCAGAGATAAACCCAAACACCTGTGGTCAATTAATCTATGACAAAGGAGGCAAGAATATACAATGGAGAAAAGACAGTTTCTTCAATAGGTGGTGCTGGGAAAACTGGACAGCTACATGTAAAAGAATGAAATTATAACACTCCCTAATACCATACACAAAACTAAACTCAAAATGGATTAAAGACCTAAATGTAAGGCCACACAGTGTAAAACACTTAGAGGACAACATAGGAAGAACACGCTATGACATAAATCACTGAAAGATCCTTTTTGACCCACTTCCTGGAGAAATGGAAATAAAAACAAAAATAAACAAATGGGACCTAATGAAACTTAAAAGCTTGTGCACAGCAAAGGAAACCATAAACAAGATGAAAAGAATGCCCTCAGAATGGCAGAAAATATTTGCAAATGAAGCAACTGACAAAGGCTTAATCTCCAAAATATACAGGCAGCTCATGCAGCTTAGTATCAAAAAACAAACAACTGGGCTTCCCTGGTGGCACAGTGGTTGAGAGTCCACCTGCTGATGCAGGGGACACGAGTTCGTGTCCTGGTCTGGGAAGATCTCATATGCCATGGAGCGGCTGGGCCCATGAGCCATGGGGACTGAGCCTGCATGTCCTGAGCCTGTGCTCCACAACAGAAGAGGCCACAACAGTAAAAGGCTCGCATACCAAAAAAAAAAAAAAAAAAAAAAAAAAATCCAATCCAAAAATGAGCAGAAGACCTAAATAGACATTTCTCCAAAGAAGATATACAGATTGCCAACAAACACATGAAAGGATGCTCAACATCATTAATCATTAGAGAAATTCAAATCAAAAGTACAATGAGGTATCCCCTTTCACCGGTCAGAAAGGCTGTCATCAAAAAATCTACAAACAATAAATGCTGGAGGGGGTGTGGAGAAAAGGGAACCCTCTTGCACTGCTGGTGGGAATGTGAATTGGTACAGCCACTAAGGAGAACAGTATGGAGGTTCCTTAAACATCTAAAAATAGAACTACCATATGACCCAGCAATCCCAGTAATGGATGTATAACCTGAGAAAACCATAATTCAAAAAGAGTCATGTACCACAATGTTCACTGCACCTCTATTTACAATAACCAGGACTTGGAAGCAACCTAAGTGTCCACTGAAAGATGAATGGATAAAGAAGATGTGGCACATATATACAACGGAATATTACTCAGCCATAAAAAAGAAACAAAACTGAGTTATTTGTAGTGAGGTGGATGGACCTAGAGACTGTCATACAGAGTGAAGTAAGTAAGAAAGAAGAAACCAAATACCATATGCCAACACATATATTTGGAATCTAAAAAAAAAACAAGTTCTGAAGAACCTAGGGGCAGGACAGGAATAAAGATGCAGATGGAGAGAATTGACTTGAGGGCATGCAGAAGGGGAAGGGAGAGCTGGGACAAAGTGAGAGAGTGGCATGGCCATCTATACAGTACCAAATGTAAAATAGCTAGCGGCAAGCAGCCACGTAGCCTAGGGAGATCAGCTCGGTGCTTTGAGTCCACCCAGAGGGGTGGGTTAGGGAGGGTGGTAGGGAGACACAAGAGGAAGGAGATATGGGGATATACGTTTATGTATAGTTGATTCATTTTGTTGTACAACAGAAACTAACACACCATTGTAAAGCAATTATCCTTCAATACATATGTAAAAAAAAAAAAAAGTAAAAACTAGGTATGGAGATGGTAAAGTTTGTAACAACATAAAACTTGGAAGAGTAGCTTATGACTAGATTTTGGAAAATCTAGAACACCATTGAAAGAGTGTGGGGATTTTCTATAGATAATGGGAGATACTGAATTTTTTAGGGAAAGAGGGTCATATGTCTTCACTCAGTTTTAGCAAGATAAGTCAGAAAGCCATATGACAGATAGATTGGAAGGTGATAGAACAGCTGAATCTCATTCAATAATCCAGAAAATTATAATTTAGGTAGGAATTTCTATAATGATAGAGAGAGTGAAAAAGAGAGGGGCAGATAAAATAGCTCTTACTGTGGTAGAATTAGTAACTTGGTTTTGGAATGACCATCATTAAAATGTCTGCAAATAATCAATATTGGAGAGGGTGTGGAGGAAAGGGAACCCTCCTACGCTGTTGATGGGAATGTAAATTGGTGCGACCTCTATGGAAAAGAATATGGAGGGTCCTTAAAAACTAAAAATAGAGTTACCATATGATTCAGCAATCCCACTCCTGGGATATGTCTGGAGAAAACTGTAATTAGAAAATATACATACACCCCAAAGTCATAACAGCACTATTTACAATAGCCAAGACATGAAAGAAAGCTAAAAGTCCATTTACAGATGAATGGATAAAGATGGTGTGGTATATTTATACAATGGAATATTACTCATCCATAAAAAAGAATGAAATAATACCATTTGCAGCAGCATGGATGGACCTAGAGACTGCCATACTAAGTGAAGTAAGTCAGACAAAGACAAATATCATATGATATCACTTCTATGTAGAATTTAAAATATGATACAAATGAACTCATTTACAAAACAGAAACAGACTTACAGACATAGAAAACCAACTTATGGTTACCAAATGGGAAAAGGGGTGGTGGAGAGATAAATTAGAAGGTTGAGATTAGCGGATACAAACTTCTGAATATAAAATAGATAAATAACAAGATTCTATTATATAACACACAGGAAACTATATTCAATACCTCATAATAACCTATAATGGAAAAGAATATGAAAAAGTATATATATATATATATATATATATATACACACACACACACACACACACACCAGAAACTAACACAACATTGTAAGTCAACTATATTTCAATTTAAAAAATTTTAAAAAGGAAATAGTACTTGGTAACTAAATTATTTTAAAAGGAAAGCTTTAAAATATATGACCTTCAAATTTTTAGTTTGGGTAACTTGAAATATCAACATTGCTATTAATCAGGATAGAAAACAAAGAATTAATAAAAACAAAATAGTTAATACTCATACAGAGTTTTCTATATAAGCCTTAAAACATACCTCTGAGGCATACATGCTCTTATTATTCCCATTTCTCAGAAGAAAAAATTAAGGATCAGGGAGGTTAAGACACTTGCCCAGAGTTAAGCAACTAGCTAGTGTCAGAGCTGAGATTCAAATTCATGTAATCTTACACCTGAGTCCTGGTTGTTAATTACTGTGCCATTCTCTTTCACGGAAAGAAAGAGGAACAAGTAGCCTGGGACAGAGAAGCAGTTGAGTTTTTAACGTGTTGCATTTACAGTATTTTCTAGGCATCAGTATGGGGATATCTAGCAAAATTTTGTGGAAATTTAATTTTCCTGTTTATGAGAATAATTACAATATTATTGGAACCATCAATAGTGTCGTCTCTGAAAACTGAAGATGTAGGTATATTAAAAATGAATAAGAACTGCAAAGATTTTTTTTTCCCCTTGATCTGAAGATGCAATGAGTATGCGATGACCATTTTTTATTGCTAGGTAACTGATTTACATTTTTATAAATCCATATACTATTTTCTCTTCGGTTTCTTTAATTTAGTTAAAATATGAGTGAAAATATCAGATTTAGTCTAGGTAGGTAAGAATTTTTAATCTGATTGAAGAAAGTCTACTGCCTCAGACATGAGTGCATATGAGTATAAAATTCCCTTTGAACTCTAGTTAACCTTTCTCCTGTATAGCAATTTCAAGCTGAACTCTCACCCATCATGTCTCCATCTCCTTCGCATATTGCTATCCGTTGCTGTGGAAAGATGGGCACTTCAAGAGAAAGCACATTAGTTAAGCATCAGTTGCAACTTAATGGGCCATGGTTTCTGAATGATATTCTACAATGACATTATAAATCTTCTTTTTAGAATGTTGGGGAATATGCTGTATCTCACTGAAAATCTCTGATGTAGACTCAGCTATCAATAATCTTTTCACAGAAGAGCCAGCTGGATAGATATATTTTGAGAAAAAAATAGTCCAGGATGAAACCAAAAGTACAATAATGTAATGGGCTCTATATTGGAGTAAACATAGTCTGTTTTGAAAGAGATATGATGGAGAGAGATGGAAAGAGGGAAAGAGAGAGAATGAGAATTAATATAAACACATGAATCGCAAATGTGTTATTTTTTCTGTCTGCTTTACTAGATGCTCACATCATTCTATCTTCAATCAAGTGAATACCAGGTGGCATTTTTATGTGGCTGAAAGAGAGGACTAAATCAGCCAAGCAGGTAATACCTAGCTGTAAGCTTAGCCAGTCTTATCCAGCGATAACAAAACTGTGCCTGCATAACTGAGTTTGAATAAGATGCATTCACCCCATTTTTCTCTCAATTATACTGTATAAGTTATCAGTGTTAGCAAGTGCACAAGGATTAGGCAGCAGAGATGATTCAAAGAGGGCCTAGGTAAGACAGTAAATTCAGGAGCACAGAAAAGAGGCACCATAATTTCTCTATCATCTGATATCTATTTAAGGTGAAACATACTCTTGAAATTTATAGGTAACATGGGCATTTAAGAGAAGAATGTCATGGAAGTGGAAATTTAGAATTTCTAGTGAGGTACAAATGATTATTAGAAAATGTTTCATAAAATAAGGAATTGCTTATAAGATACTGAGAAGAAAGATAAAAGATCTCAGAATGTCTAAAGGAGGGGAAAGTGGAGGTGCTTAATTATTTCATGCCTCTTTAGATTTATATGCATTTATTCAACATATATTGAGCATCTACTATATACCCAGCATTGAACCAGGCACTAGAGATTCAGTAGTGAACAAACCTTCAAAGAGCTTACATTCTGGTGGAGTCTTTGGGGAGAGGAGGAAAGGAGGGTGCAGAGAGACATAAAATAAATAAAATAAGTAATTAAAATATAAAGTATGTCAGATGGTTCAAAGAACTATGGAGAATAACAATGGAGTGAAAAAGTGGGTGAATGATGGAGAGAGGCCTACAATTTCAAATATGTTTTTTGAAGGAAGTTCACTGAAAAGAGGATATTTGAGCAAAGACCAAGAGTAGGTGAGAGAATAAGCCACCTGGACATCTAGGAAAAGAACATTTTAAGTACAGAGAAAAAAATATTCAAACTTTTGAGGCAGGAGTGAGTCTAGAATATTTGAGGGGCAGCAAGGACAATGTGGCTGGAATGGAGTGAATAGTAGGAAAGGTAGGAAGAAATGAGATCAGAGAACTGAGGGGACTGAACAGGTCCTGTAGGACTTTGTAGGCTGCTGTAAGGGGTTTGCAGCATGGGAAGCTATGCTTCTATATTGAAACTAAATTATGAGGGACAAAGACAGGAGAAGAGAGACATTAATATTACTACATTAATCCAGATGAGAAATAATGGTGGCATAAAACTGGGAGATAATGGTGGAGGTAGAGATCTGTGGTCAAATTCTTAATGTATTTGGAAAAATGATGTTAATGGATATGAAAGAAAACGGTTTTTGACAGAATAACCAGAATACTGCATTTACCACTTATTTAGATGGGGAAAACTATAGCAGAAGGAAATTTTGAGGGTCTGATCAGAAATATGACTTTCCTTATTTATTTATTTAGATTTTTAATTTTTTATGGAGGTAAAATTGGTATATAATGTAAGTTTCAAGTGTGTAACATTATAATTTGATATTTGTATACACATCAAAGTAAACAACATCATAAGTCTAGGTTACCATCTGTCACCATAAAATTGACCCCCTTCACGCATTTTGCCCACCCACTCCTCAACCCCTTGTAACCACAAATCTGTTCTCTGTATCTATGAGTTTGGTTTGGTTTGGTTTTGATAGGGAAGCTCTATGGTGTTTGTCTTTCTCCGTGTGACTTAACATAATACTCTCAAGGTCCATCCATGTTGCAAATGGCAAGACTTCACTCTTCTTTTTTATGTCTGCATAGTACTCCATTGTATATATATATAGCACATTTTCTTTATCCATTCATCCATTAAAGGACATTTAATTTGTTTCCATACTCTGGCTATTGAAAATAATGCTGCAATGAACATAGGGGAGTGTCTATTGTTTCAAATTAGTGATTTCATATTCGTTGAATAAATACCCAGAAGTGGAATAACTAGATTATATGGCAACTCTATTTTTAATGTTTCGAGGAATCCCCATACTGTTTTTTGTTTTGTTTTGTTTTGTTTTGTTTTGTTTGCGGTATGTGGGCCTCTCACTCTCGTGGCCTCTCCCATTGTGGAGCACAGGCTCCAGATGCGCAGGCTCAGCGACCATGGCTCACGGGCCCAGCCGCTCCGTGGCATGTGGGATCTTCCCGGACCAGGGCACGAACACGAATCCCCTGCATGGGCAGGTGGACTCTCAACCACTTCGTCACCAGGGAAGCCCCCCCATACTGTTTTCAATAGTGGCTGCACCAGTTTACATTTCCTCCAATAGTGTAAGTGGATTCCTTTTTCTCCACATCTTTGCCAACACTTGTTATTTCTCCCTTCCTTCTTTCCTCCCTCCCTCCCTTCCTTCCTTCCTGCCTTCCTTCCTTCCTTCCTCCCTCCCTCCCCCCTTTTCCTTCTTTCTTTCACTAACCAACAAAAATTTATTTTCCATCCCTCACCATACCCAAACATTTCATCTCCTTCATGCATTTCACTCTCCCACTCACCCCTTCCCCTCTGATAACCAATACTGAGTTCTTTGTATCACATTTTTGTTTTGATTTGGTTTGGTTTGTTCTTTAATTTTGTTTTTATTTCTTTGTTTATTAGTTTTCAATATTCTGCTTTTTAATATGAAGTATAGTTGATTTACAATATTATTTTAGTTCAGGTATACAGCAAAGTGATTCAGTTATGTATATATATACATATATACATATATATATATATTGAGATTGTTTTCCATTGTAGGTTATTACAAGATATTGAATATAGTTCCCTGTATCATACAGTAAATAGTTGTTGTTTATCTGTTTTACATTTATTAGTTTGTATCCATTAATCCCCTTCTCCTAATTTATCCTCCTCTTTCCCCTTTTGTAATGATAAATTTGTTTTCTATGTCTGTGAGTCTCTTTCTGTTTATAAAACAGATTCCACATATAAGTGATAGCATATGATACCTGTCATTCTCTGTCTGGCTTCCTTCCCTTAGGATGATACTGTCTAGGTCCATCCATCTTGCAAATGACAATATTTCATTCCTTTTAATGTCTGAGTAATATTATATATATATATATATGTATGTATATATATACATACATATATATATATATATATATATATATGTACCACCTCTTCTTTTTTTTTTTTTTTTTTTTGCGATACACGGGCCTCTCACTGCTGTAGCCTCTCCCGTTGTGGAGCACAGGCTCCGGACGCGCAGGCCCAGCGGCCATGGCTCACGGGCCCAGCCGCTGCCGCGGCATGTGGGATCCTCCCGGACCGGGACACGAACCCATGTCCCCTGCATCGGCAGGCGGACTCCCAACCACTGCGCCACCAGGGAAGCCCACCACCTCTTCTTAAACCAGTAGTCTGTTGATAGGTACTTTTGGTTGTTTCAATGTCTTAGCTATTGTAAATAGTTCTGCTATAAACACTGGGGTGCATGTATCTTTCTGAATTATTTTCACCTTTTCCAGATATATGCCCAGGAGTGGGATTGCTAGGATCATACAATAGCTCTATTTTTATTTATTTTTTAAGGAACTTCCATACTATTCTCCATAGTGGTTGCATCAATTTCTATTCCCACCAACAGTGTATGAGGGTTTGTTTTTCTCTACACTCTCTTCAGCATTTATTATTTGTGTCCTTTTTGATGATAGCCATTCTACCAGGTGTGAGGTGACACCTCATTGTGTGGTTTTGACTTGTATTTCTCTAATGATTAACATTGTTGAACGTCTTTTCGTGTTCCTGTTGGCCATATGTATGTCTTCTTTGGAGAAATGTCTATTTAGGTCTTCTACTCACTTTGTGATTGGGTTGTTTGTTTTTTTGATATTGAGCTGTATTAGCTGTTCATATATTTTGGATATTAACTCTTTGTCAGTTGCATCATTTGCAAATATTTTCTCCCAGTCCATAGGTTGTCTTTTCATTTTGTTTATGGTTTCCTTTGCTGTGCAAAAGTTTTAAGTTTGATTAGGTCCTATTAGTTATTTTTGCTCTTATTTATTTTGCCTTGGGAGACTGATCTAAGAAAGTATTGCCCTGATTTATGTCAGAGAATGTTTTGCCTATGTTCTCTTCCAGGAGTTCTATGGTGTCATGTCTTATATTTAGTTCTTTAAACTATTTTGAATTTATTTTTGTATATAGTGTGAGAGTATGTTCTAATTTCATTGATTTACATGTACCTGTCCCGATTTCCCAACACCACTTGCTAAAGAGGCTGTCTTTTCTCCATTGCCTATTCCTGCCTCCATTGTCATCAGTTAATTGACTGTAGGTGTGTGGGTTTATTTCTGGGCTCTCTATTCTGTTCCATTGACCTATATGTCTGGTTTTTGTGCCAATACTGTGCTATTTTGATTACTTTAGCTTGGTAGTATTGTCTAAAGTCTGACAGGGTTATGCATCCAGCTTTGTTCTTTTTCCTCAGGATTGCTTCATTAATTTTGGGTCTTTTGTAGTTCCATACAAATTTTAGGATTATTTGTTCAAGTTCTGTGAAAAATGTTGTGGGTATTTTGGTAAGTATCACATTAAATCTGTTGATTGCTTTGAGTGGTATGGCTATTTCTTCTAATCCAAGATCATGGTACATCTTTCAGTTTCTTTGAATTATCTTCACTTTCCTTTATCAATGTTTTATAGTTTTCAGTGTGTAAGAGTTTCACCTCCTTGGTTAAGATTTTTCCTAGGTAATTTTTTTTTATGTGATTTCTGATTAGTGTTTTTGTCTTCTTTGGGTAAGTACTCAGAAGTAGGATAGCTGAATCATATGGTAGTTCAAGTTTTAATTTTTTGATGAATTTCCATACTGCCTTCCATAGTGGATACCCCAATTTACATTCCCACCAACAATGTACGAGGGTTCCCTTTTCTCCACATCCTCGCCAACATTTACTGATTTTGTCTTTTTGATGCTAGCTATTCTGACAGTGTAAGCTCATTGTGGTTTTGATTTGCATTTCCCTAATAATTAGTGATGTTAAACATATTTTCTTGTGCCTGCTGGCTATCTGTATGCTTTCTTTGGAAAAGTATATTTTCAGCTCCTCTGCCATTTTTTAATGATGTTGTTTGTTTTGTTGTTGTTGAGTTGTATGCATTCTATATATATTTTGGATATTAACCCCTTGTTGGATGTATCATTTTCAAATATCTTCTCCCATTCGGTTGGTTGTGTTTTTATTGATGGTTTACTTTGTTGTGCAGAAGCTTATCAGTTTGATATAATTCCATTTGTTTATTTTTGCTTTTGTTTCCCTTGCCTGAGGAGACATATCTAAAAATATATTGCTAAGACCAATGTCAAAGAGCGTATGGCCTTGCAGGTCTTAAATTCAAGTCTTTAATCAATCTTTAGTTAATTTTTATATATGGTATTACATAGTGGTCCAGTTCATTTATTTATTTATTTTGCTGTAGTTGTCTAGTTTTCTCAACATCATTTGTTGAAGAGACTATCCTTTTTCCACTGTACATTCTTTGCTCCTTTATCCTTTAATTTTCCACATACACATGGGTTTATTTCTGGGCTCTCATTTCTGTTCCATTGATCTATCTATCTGTTTTTCTGCCAGTACCATGCTGTTTTGATTACTATGGCTTTCTGGTACAGTTTGCAGTCAGAGGGTGTGATACCTCAAACTTTGTTCTTTTTTTCTCAGGATTGCTTTAGCCATCTGGGATCCTTTGTGGTTTCATATAAATTTTAGAATAATTTGTTATATTTCTGTGAATAATGTCCTAGAAATTTTGATAGAAATTGCATTAAATCTGTAGATTACTTTAGGTAATTAAGACATTTTGTTAATGTTAATTATTCTAATCCATGAACACAAAATAGGTTTTTATTTATTTATTTGTACTGTTTTCAATTTCTTTCAACAATGCCTTGTAGTTTTCAGTGTACAAGTCTTTTACCTCCCTGGTTAAAAGTATTCCTAGGTATTTTATTCTTTTTGTCATGATTATAAATGGGATTGTTTTCTTAATTTCCCTTTCTGCTAGCTCATTGTTAACATATAAAAATGAAAGAGGTATTTGTATGTTGATTTTGTATCCTGTAATTTTACCATATTTGTTATTTCTAATAGTTTTTCTGTGGGGGCTTTAGAGTTATATATATATAAAATCATGTCATCTGCAAATAGTGACAGTTTTACTTCTTCCTTTCTAATTTGGATGCATTTTATTTGTGTTCCTTGCCTAATAGCTCTGGCTTCGACTTCCAATGCTGTATTGAATAGGAGTGGTGTGAGTAGGCATCCTTATCATGCTTCTGATCTTAGAGTGATATCTTTCAATTTTCACCATTGATTATGATGTTAGCTAGGGGTTTGTAATATATGGGCTTTATTATGTTATGTCCCTTCTGTACCTAATTTATTGAGAGTTTTTGTCATAAATTGGTATTGAATCCTCTCAAATGCTTTTTCTGTGTGTATTGTGATGATCATATGATTTTTATCCTTCATTTTTTTTAAGGTGGTGTATTATGTTGATTGATTTGAGGTTAAAACATCCTTGCATGACTGAAATAAATCCCACTTGGTGATGGTATATGATCCTTTTGATGCATTGTTAAATTCAATTTACAAATATTTTGTTGAGAATTTTTGCATCAATATTCATCAGAGATATTGGCCTTTAATTTTATTAGTGTTACCTTTGTCTGGTTTGGGTATCAGAATGATGTTGGCCTTGTAAAATGAGTTAGGATGCATTTCCTTCTCATTAATACTTTGGTATAGTTTGAGAAGAATAGGTATTAAATCATTGAATGTTTGGTAGAATTCACCTATGTAGCCATATGGACATGGACTTTCATATTTTGGGAACTTTTGATTACTGTTTTAATTGTTGTACTAGTGACTGGTCTATTCAGATTTTCTGTTTCATCCATATGTCTTTCAAGGTTGTATAATTCCAAGAATTTGTACATTTCTCCTCCTTGAATGTCCAGTAGATTTGTGTATAGCTGTTCATAATATTCTCTTATAATCCCTTGTATTTCTGTGGTATCTATCATTATTTCTCCTTTTTCATTTCTGATTTTATCAGGCCTTTCTATCTTTTTCATCAATGAATCTACTTAATGGGTTGTTGATTTTAATTATGTTTTCAAAGAACCAACTCTTAGTTTCATTGATCTTAACTACCATCTTTTAACCTCTATTTCATTTATTACTGCTTTGATCTTTATTATATTCTTCCTTCTGCTAACTTTGGGCTTCATTTTTTTCTAGCTCCTGTAAGTATAACATTATATTGTTTATTTGAGATTTTTCTTTTTTATTGAGGTAGGCCTGTGTTGCTGTAAACTTTCCTCTTAGTACCACTTTTCCTGTATCTCATAGCTTTCAGTATATTGTATTTTCATTTTCATTTGTCTTCAGGTAATACTTTATTTCTCCTTTGATTTCTTCATTGACCTAGCAGTTGTTCAGTCTCCACATATTTGTGACTTTTCCAGTTTTCTTCTTGTACTTGATTTTTAGTTGCATTCCATTGTGATTGGAGAAGATGCTTGATATGATTTCAATCTTAAATTTTCTGAGACTTGTTTTGTGTCACAACATATGGTGTATCGCTGAAAATTTTCCATGTGCACTTGAGAAGAATATGTATTCAGCTGTGTTTGGATAGAATGTTCTGTACATCTCCATCAGATCCATCCGTTCTAACGTTTCATTTTAGACTGCTACTTCCTTGTTGACTTTCTGTCTTGATGTTCTATCCATTGATGTTAGTGGGATGTTAAAGACCCCTATTATTATTGTGTTGCTGTCAACTTCTCCCTTTAAGTCTATTTTTTAAATGGCTATATTTTGCATTAAAGTAGAGTTGATTTACAATGTTATATGAGTTTCAGATGTACAATATAGTGATTCAATATTTTTATAGATTATACTCTGTTTAAAGTTATTATAAAATATTGGCTATATTCTCTGTGCTGTACTATCTTCTCTGTGCTGTATATTCTTGCAGCTTATTTGCTTTATACATAGTAGTTTGCACCTCTTAACCCCCTACCCCTATCTTGCCATGCCCATCTTTCTTCTACCCAGTGGTAATCACTGCTTGTTCTCTATACATGTGAATCTATTTCTGTTTTGTTATATTCATTAGTTAAATTATTTTTTAGTTTCTAATTTAAGTGATAACATAGAGGATTGGTCTTTCTCTGGGTAATATTTCATTGTATAAATATACTACATCTTCTTTATATGTTCATCTGTTGATGGACATTTAGGCTGCTACCATACCTTGGCTATTGTACATAATGCTGCTGTGAACACTGAGGTGTGTGTATTTTTTCGAATTAGTGGTTTTATTTTCTTCAGATAAATACACAGGAGTGGAATTGTTGGATCACATGGTAGTTCTCATTTTATTTTTTGAAAAAACTTCCATACTGTTTTCCATAGCGGCTGCACCAATTTACAGTCCCACCAAATGTGTTCACTTTTCTCCATATGTTCACCAACACTTCTTACTTGAAGAGTTTCTGATGATAGCCATTATCACAGGTGTAAAATAATATCTCATTGTAGTTTTCACCTGCCATTACCTGGTGGTTAGCATTGTTGAGCCTCTTTTCACGTTCCTTCTGGCCATCTGTATGTCTTTGCAAAAATGTCTATTCATGTTTTCTGCCTATTTCTTAATTGGGTTGTTTGATTTCTTGCCATTGAGTTGTATAAGCAATTTATGTATTTTGTATATTAAGCCTTTATCAGTCATATCATTTGCAAATATTTTCTCCAATTCAATAGGTATCTTTTCATTTCTTCAAAGTGTACTTTTCTGTGCAAATGCCTTTATTTTTGCTTTTGTTTCTTTTGCCTTATGAGACAACTCCAATAAAATATTTCTATGATTTACATCAAAGAGTATTCTGCCTATGACATAATTCCTTAAAGGAATTTAATGGTTTCAGGTCTTACATTTAGGTCTTTATTCCATTTTGAGTTTTTTTTTTTTTTTAAATATGGTGTGAGAAAATGTTCTGTCTTTTCCATGATGTATAATATTGCCTCTTTTGTCATAGCTTAACTGACCATAAGTGCATGGATTTATTTATTGGCTCTCTATTCTGTTCAATTGATCTATGTGTCTGTTTTTGTATCAGTACCATACTGTTTTGATTACTATTGCTTTGTAGTAGTCTGAAGTCAGGAGATATGATACTTCCAGTTTTGTTGTTTTTTCTCTAGATTTCTTCGATGATTCAGGACCTTTTGTGTTTCTGTATAAATTCTGGGGCTATTTGTTCAAGTTCTGTTAAAAAAGTCATGGGTATTTTGGGCTTTTGTGTTAATCTGTAGGTTGCTTTGGGTAGCATGGATCTTTTAACACTATTAATTTTTCCAATCCAAGAACATGGGATATCTTTCCATTACTTTGTATCATTTTCATATTCCTTTTTCAGTGTTTTATAGTTTTCAGAGTATATGTTTTACATCTCTTTGGTTAAGTTTATTCCTAGTTATTTTATTCCCTTTGATGTGATTTTAAAAGCGATTGTTTTTTTATTTTTTTTTTCTCTTTCTGGTATCTCATTATTAGTGTTTAAAAATCAAAAGGTTTCTGTATATTAGTTCTGTATCCTGAAAATTAGAGAATTCATTGCTTAGTTCTAAAAGTTTTTTGTGGAGACTTTAGGGCTTTCTATATATAGTATCATATTATCTGCAAATAGTGACAGTTTTATTCTTCCCTTTCAAATTTGATGGCTTTTATTTCTTTTTCTTGACTGTTGTGGCTAAGACTTCCAATATTATGTTAAATAGAGGTGGTGAGAGTGGGCATCCTTATTGGTTTTCTGGTTTTAGGGAGAAAGATTTTTTTTTTTTTTAACATCTTTATTGGGGTATAATTGCTTTACAATGGTGCATTAGTTTCTGCTTTATAACAAAGTGAATCAGTTATACATATACATATGTTCCCATATCTCTTCCCTCTTGCATCTCCCTCCCTCCCACCCTCCCTATCCCACCCCTCCAGGCGGTCACAAAGCACCGAGCCGATATCCATGTGCCATGCGGCTGCTTCCCACTAGCTATCTACCTTACGTTTGTTAGTGTGTATATGTCCATGACTCTCTCTCGCCCTGTCACAGCTCACCCGTCCCCCTCCCCATATCCTCAAGTCCGTTCTCCAGTAGGTCTGTGTCTTTATTCCTGTCTTACCCTTAGGTTCTTCATGACATTTTCTTTTCTTCTTAAATTCCATATATATGTGTTAGCATACGGTATTAGTCTTTTTCTTTCTGACTTACTTCACTCTGTATGACAGACTCTAGGTCTATCCACCTCATTACAAATAGCTCAATTTCGTATCTTTTTACGGCTGAGTAATATTCCATTGTATATGTGTGCCACATCTTCTTTATCCATTCATCCGAAGATGGGCACTTAGGTTGTTTCCATCTCCAGGCTATTGTAAATAGAGCCGCAATGAACATTTTGGTACATGACTCTTTATGAATTTTGGTTTTCTCAAGGTATATGCCCAGTAGTGGGATTGCTGGGTCATATGGTAGTTCTATTTGTAGTTTTTTAAGGAACCTCCATACTGTTCTCCATAGTGGCTGAACCAATTCACATTCCCACCAGCAGTGCAAGAGTCTTCCCTTTTCTTCACACCCTCTCCAGCATTTATTGTTTCTAGATTTTTTGATGATGGCCATTCTGACTGGTGTGAGATGATATCTCATTGTAGTTTTGATTTGCATTTCTCTAATGATTAATGATGTTGAGCATTCTTCCATGTGTTTGTGGGCAGTCTGTATATCTTCTTTGGAGAAATGTCTATTTAGGTCTTCTGCCCATTTTTGGATTGGGTTGTTTGTTTTTTTTGTTATTGAGTTGCATGATCTGCTTGTAAATTTTGGAGATTAATCCTTTGTCAGTTGCTTCATTTGCAAATATTTTCTCCCATTCTGAGGGTTGTCTTTTGGTCTTGTTTATGGTTTCCTTTGCTGTGCAAAAGCTTTCAAGTTTCATTAGGTCTCATTTGTTTACTTTTGTTTTTATTTCCATTACTCTAGGAGGTGGGTCAAAAAGGATCTTGCTGTGATTTATGTCATAGAGTGTTCTGCCTATGTTTTCCTCTAAGAGTTTGATAGTTTCTGGCCTTACATTTAGGTCTTTAATCCATTTTGAGCTTATTTTTGTGTATGGTGTTAGGGAGTGATCTAATCTCATACTTTTACATGTATCTGTCCAATTTTCCCAGCACCACTTATTGAAGACGCTGTCCTTTCTCCACTGTACATTCCTGCCACCTTTATCAAGATAAGGTGTCCATATGTGCATGAGTGTATCTCTGGGCTTTCTATCCTGTTCCATTGATCTTTCTGTTTTTGTGCCAGTACCATACTGTCTTGATTACTGTAGCTTTGTAACATAGTCTGAAGTCAGGGAGCCTGATTCCTCCAGCTCCTTTTTTCGTTCTCAAGATTGCTTTGGCTGTTCAGGGTCTTCTGTGTTTCCATACAAATTGCGAAATTTTTTGTTCTAGTTCTATGAAAAATGCCAGTGGTAGTTTGATAGGGATTGCATTGAATCTATAGATTGCTTTGGGTAGTAGAGTCATTTTCACAATGTTGATTCTTCCAATCCAAGAGCATGGTATATCTCTCCATCTATTTGTATCATCTTTAATTTCTTTCATCAGTGTCTTATAATTTTCTGCATACAGGTCTTTTGTCTCCTTAGGTAGGTTTGTTCCTAGATATTTTATTCTTTTTGTTGCAGTGGTAAATGGGTGTGTTTTCTTGATTTCAATTTCAGATTTTTCATCATTAGTATATAGGAATGCCAGAGATTTCTGTGCATTAATTTTGTACCCTGCTACTTTACCAAATTCATTGATTAGCTCTAGTAGCTTTCTGGTAGCTTCTTTAGGATTCTCTATGTATAGTATCATGTCATCTGCAAACAGTGACAGCTTTTACTTCTTCTTTTTCGATTTGGATTCTTTTATTTCCTTTTCTTCTCTGATTGCTGTGGCTAAAAATTCCAAAACTATGTTGAATAACAGTGGTGAGAGTGGGCAACCTTGTCTTGTTCCTGATCTCAGTGGAAATGCTTTCAGTTTTTCACCATTGTGGATGATGTTGGCTGTGGGCTTGTCATATATGGCCTTTATTATGTTGAGGAGAGTATCCTCTATGTCTACTTTTTGCAGGGTTTTTATCATAAATGGGTGTTGAATTTTGTCAAAAGCTTTCTCTGCATCTATTGAGATGAACATATGGTTTTTCTCCTTCAATTTGTTAATATGGTTTATCACATTGATAGATTTGCGTATATTGAAGAATCCTTGCATTCCTGGAATAAACCCCACTTGATCATGGTGTATGATCCTTTTAATGTGCTGTTAGATTCTGTTTGCTAGTATTTTGTTGAGGATTTTTGCATCTATGTTCATCAGTGATATTGGCCTGTAGTTTTCTCTCTTTGTGACATCCTTGTCTGGTTTTGGTATCAAGGTGATGGTGGCCTCGTAGAAGGAATTTGGGAGTGTTACTCCCTCTGCTATATTTTGGAAGAGTTTGAGAAGGATAGGTGTTAGCTCTTCTCTAAATGCTTGATAGAATTCGCCTGTGAAGGCATCTGGTCCTGGGCTTTTGTTTGTTGGAAGATTTTTAATAACAGTTTCAATTTCAGTGCTTGTGATTGGTCTGTTCATATTTTCTATTTCTTCCTGATTCAGCCTTGGCAGGTTGTGCATTTCTAAGAATTTTTCCATTTCTTCCAGATTGTCCAGTTTATTGGCATAGAGATGCTTGTAGTAATCTCTCATGATCTTTTGTATTTCTTCAGTGTCACTTGTTACTTCTCCTTTTTCATTTCTAATTCTATTGATTTGAGTCTTCTCCCTTTTTTTTTTGATGAGTCTGGCTAGTGGTTTATTTATTTTGTTTATCTTCTCAATGAACCAGCTTTAAGTTTTATTGATCTTTGCTATTGTTTCCTTCATTTATTTTTCATTTATTTCTGATCTGATTTTTATGATTTCTTTCTTTCTGCTACCTTTGGTGTTTTTTTTTCTTCTTTCTCTAATTGCTTGAGGTGCAAGGTTAGGTTGTTTATTCGAGATGTTTCCTGCTTCTTAAGGTGGGCTTTTATTGCTATAAACTTCCCCCTTAGAACTGCTTTTGCTGCATCCCATAGGTTTTGGGTCGTTGTGTCTCCATTGTCAGTTGTTTCTTGGTATTTTTTTATTTCCTCTTTGATTTCTTCAGAGATCACTTCATTATTAAGTAGTGTATTGTTTAGCTTCCATGTGTTTGTAATTTTTACAGATCTTTTCCTGTAATTGATATCTAGTCTCATGGCGTTGTGATCTGAAAAGATACTTGATACAATTTCAATTTTCTTAAATATACCAAGGCCTGATTTGTGACCCAAGATATGATCTATCCTGGAGAATCTTCCATGAGCACTTGAGAAAAATGTGTATTCTGTTGTTTTTGGATGGAATGTCCTATAAATATCAATTAAGTCCATCTTGTTTAATGTATCATTTAAAGCTTGTGTTTCCTTATTTATTTTCATTTTGGATGATCTGTCCATGGGTGAAAGTGGGGTGTTAAAATCCCCTACTATGAATGTGTTACTGTCGATTTCCCATTTTATGGCTGTTAGTATTTGCCTTATGTATTGAGGTGCTCCTATGTTAGGTGCATAGATATTTACAATTTTTATATCTTCTTCTTGGATCGATCCCTTGATCATTATGTACTGTCTTTTTTGTGTCTTGTAATAGTCTATATTTTAAAATCTATTTTGTCTGATATGAGAATTGCTACTCCAGCTTTCTTTTGGTTTCCATTTGCATGGAATATCTTTTTCCATCCCCTTACTTTCAGTCTGTATGTGTCTCTAGGTCTGAAGTGGGTCTCTTGTAGACAGCATATATAAGGGTCTTGTTTTTGTATCCATTCAGCCTATCTGTGTCTTTTGGTGGGAGCATTTAGTCCATTTACATTTAAGGTAATTATCGATATGTATGTTCCTATTCCCATTTTCTAAATTGTTTTGGGTTCGTTATTATAGGTATTTTCCTTCTCTTGTGTTTCTTGTCTAGAAAAGTTCCTTTAGCATTTGTTGTAAAGCTGGTTTTGTGGTGCTGAACTCTCTCAGCTTTTGCTTGTCTGTAAAGGTTTTAATTTCTCCATCAAATCTGAATGAGATCCGTACTGGGTAGAGTAGTCTTGGTTGCAGGTCTTTCTCCTTCATCACTTTCAGTATGTCCTGCCACTCCCTTCTGGCTTGTAGGGTTTCTGCTGAGAGATCAGCTGTTAACCTTATGGGGATTCCCTTGTGTGTTATTTGTTTTTTTTACCTTGCTGCTTTTAATATGCTTTCTTTGTATTTAATTTTTGACAGTTTGATTAATATGTGTCTTGGCATATTTCTCCTTGTATTTATCTTGTATTGGACTCTCTGTGCTTCCTGGACTTGATTAACGATTTCCTTTCCCATATTAGGGAAGTTTTCAACTATAATCTCTTCAAATATTTTCTCAGTCCCTTTCTTTTTCTCTTCTTCTTCTGGAACCCCTATAATTCTAATGTTGGTGCATTTAATGTTGTCCCAGAGATATCTGGGACTGTCCTCAGTTCTTTTCATTCTTTTTTCTTTATTCTTCTCTGCAGTAGTTATTTCCACTATTTTATCTTCCAGGTCACTTATCCGTTCTTCTGCCTCAGTTATTCTGCTATTGATCCCATCTAGAGTACTTTTAATTTCATTTATTGTGTTGTTCATCATTGCTTGTTTCATCTTTATTTCTTCTAGGTCCATGTTAACTGTTTCTTGCATTTTGTCTATTCTATTTCCAGGATTTTGGATCATCCTTACTATCATTATTATGGATGCTTTTTCAGGTAGACTGCCTATTTCCTCTTCATTTGTTAGGTCTGGTGCATTTTTATCTTGCTCCTTCATCTGCTGTGTGTTTTTCTATCTTCTCATTTTGCTTATCTTACTGTGTTTGGGGTCTCCTTTTTGCAGGCTGCAGGTTGGTAGTTCCCACTGTTTTTGATGTCTGTCTCCAGTGACTAAGGTTGGTTCAGTGGGTTGTGTAGGCTTCCTAGTGGAGGGGACTAGTGCCTGTGTTGTGGTGGATGAGGCTGGATATTGTCTCTCTAGTGGGTAGGTTCACATCTGGTGGTGTATTTTGGGGTGTCTGTGGCCTTATTATGATTTTAGGCAGCCTCTCTGCTAATGGGTGGGGCTGTGTTTCTGTTTTGCTAATTGTTTGGCATAGGTTGTCCAGCACTGTGGCTTGCTGGTCGTTGAGTGAAGCTGGGTGCTGGTGTTAAGATGGAGGTCTCTGGGAGATTTTCACCATTTGATATTATGTGGAGCTGGGAGGTCTCTTTTTGTCCAGTGTCCTGAAGTTGGCTCTCCTACCTCAGAGGCAGAGCCCAGACTCCTGTCTGGAGCAGCAAGAGCCTTTCATCCACACGGCTCAGAATAAAAGGGAGAAAAAGTAGAGAGAATTGGTAGAAGTATGAAGAAAGAAAGAAAGAAAGAAAGGAGGGAGGGAAGGAAGGAAGGAAGAAAGAAAAAAAGAAAGAAAGAAGCAAAGAAGGAAAGAAAGGAGGGAGGGAGGGAAGAAGGAAGGAAGGAGGGAAAGAAGGAAAAAAGACATAAAGAAAGAAGATACAGTAAAATAAAATAAAGTATAATAAAGTTATTGAATTAAAAAATATTTAGAAAAAAAAAGGGACTGATAGAACCTTAGTACAGATGTTGGAAGCAAAGCTATACAGACAAAATCTTACACAGAAGCATACACATACACCCTCACAAAAAGAGGTAAAGGGGAAAAAATCATAAATCTTGCTCTCAGAGACCACCTCCTCAATTTAGGATGATTCATTGTCTAAAGGAGGGAAGGAAGGAAAAAAGAAAGAAAGAAAGGAAGGAAGAAAGAAAGAAAGAAAGAAAGAAAGAAAGAAAGAAAGAAAGAAGGTAAAGTATAATAAAGTTATTAAAATTAATTATTAAGAAAAAAATTTAAAAAAAAGTAAAACAGGGACGGATAGAACCCTAGGACAAATGGTGGAAGCAAAACTATACAGACAAGATCTCACACAGAAGCATATACATTCACAAAAAGAGGAAAAGGGGAAAAAAATCATAGATCTTGCTCTCGAAGCCCACCTCCTCAATTTGGGATGACTCGTTTTCTATTCATGTATTCCACAGATGCAGGGTACATCAAGTTGATTGTGGAGTTTTAATCCGCTGTTTCTGAGGCTGCTGGGAGAGATTTCCCTTTCTCTTCTTTGTTCTCACAGCTCACAGGGACTCAGCTTTGGATTTGGCCCTGCCTCTGCGTGTAGGTCGCTGGAGGGCATCTGTTTTTTGCTCAGACAGGACGGGGTTAAAGGAGCCGCTGATTTGGGGGTTCTGGCGCACTCAGGCCAGGGGGGAGGGAGGGGAACTGTGTGCGGGGCGGGCCTGCGGCGGCAGAGGCCAGCGTGACGTTGCACCAGCCTGAGGCCCACCGTTCGTTCTCCTGGGGAAGCTGTCCCTGGATCCCGGGAACCTGGCAGTGGCGGGCTACACAGGCTCTGCGGAAGAGGGGTGTGGATAGTGAACTGTGCCTGCACACAGGCCCCTTGGTGGCGGCAGCAGCAGCCTTAGCGTCTCCTGCCCGTCTCTGGGGTTCGTGCTTTTAGCCGCGGCTCGCGCCCATCTCTGGAGTTCCTTTAAGCAGCGCTCCTAAACCCCTCTCCTCGCGCACCAGGAAACAAAGAGGGAAGAAAATGTCTCTTGCCTCTTCGGCAGGTGCAGACTTTTCCCCAGACTCCCTCCCGGCTAGCTGTGGTGCACTAACCCCTTCAGGCTATGTTCAAGCCGCCAACCGAAACCCGAGCCTCAGCTCACAGCCCCGCCCGCCCCGGCGGGTGAGCAGACGAGCCTCTCGGGCTGGTGAGTGCCGGTCGGCACCGATCCTCTGTGCGGGAATCTCCCCACTTTGCCCTCCACACCCCTGTTGCTGTGCACTCCTCGGTGGTTCCGAAGCTCCCCCCTCCGCCTCCCGCAGTGTCCGCCCGCGAAGGGGCTTCCTAGTGTGTGGAAACTTTTCCTCCTTCACAGCTCCCTCCCACTGGTGCAGGTGCCGTCCCTATTCTTCTGTCTCAGTTTTTTCTTTTGCCCTACCCAGGTACGTGGGGAGTTTCTTGCCTTTTGGGATTTCTGAGGTCTTCTGCCAGCCTTCAGTAGGTGTTCTGTAGGAGTTGTTCCACGTGTAGATGTATTTCTGGTGTATCTGTGGGGAGGAAGGTGATCTCTGCGTCTTACTCTTCTGCCATCTTCCCACCGTCCGGGAGAAAGATTTTTGACTGTTGACCTTTGGATATGATGTTATCTGTGGGTTACTCAAAATTGACCTTTATTATGTTGAGTTTTGTTCCCTCTACACTACCTTTGATGAGAGTTTTTATCATGAATTGATGTGGAATTTTATCAAATGCATTGTCTGGATCTACTCAGATGATCACATGATTTGTATCTTTCATTTTGTTAATATGGTGTATCACATTGATTTGTTGATATTGAAACATTCTTGCATCCCTGGAGTAAATCCCACTTGATCACAGTGTGTGATCCTTTTTGTATATTGTTGAATTTGGTTTGCTAATATTTTGTTGAGAATTTTGCATCTATAATTTATCAGATATATTGGCCTTGTCATTTTCTTTTTTTGTAGTGTCTTTTTCTGGTTCGGTTATCAGGGCCTCATAGAATGAATTTGTGAGTGTTCCCTCCTCTTCAATATTTTGTAATAGTTTGAGAAGAATAGGTATTAACTCTTGTTTATGATTGGTAGAATTCTCCTGTGAAGCCATCTTGTCCTGGACTTTTGTTTACTGGGAGATTTTGATTGCTAATTTAATTACACTACTGGTGATTGGTCTGTTCAGGTTATTTCCTCTTTAATGTTATTTTTCTAGAAATTTATCCATTATTTTCTGGTTTTCCAATTTGTTGGTATATACCTCTTTGTAGTATTCTCTTATGATTTTTTTGTATCTTAGCAATATGTTGTAATTTCTTCTCTTTCATTTCTTAATTTGTTTATTTGGGTCCTCTCTCTTTTCTTCTTTGATGAGCCTGGTTAAAAGTTTATCAATTTTGTTTATCTTTTCAAACAACTAGGCCTAGGTTTCATTGATCATTTCTTTCCTATAGTATTTCTGTCTCTATTTTATTTATTTCCTTTCTGATGTTTATTATTTCCTTCATTGTGTTGACTTTGGGATTTGCTTGTTGTACTTCTTCTACTTCCGTTAGATGGTAGTGTAAGTTGTTTATTTGAGATTTTTCTTATTTATTGAATTAAGCCTGTATTGCTCTAAACTTTACTCTTAGAAATGCTTTTATGGAACTCCTTGGATTTTGGAAATTTTTGTTTTTATTTTCACTTGTCCAGAGATATTTTCTGACTTACTGATTAATTTCTTCATTAACCCATTGATTTTTTTATTTGCGTGTTGCTCAGTCTCCACATATTTGTGTTTTCCCCCCTCTTCTTCCTGTAATTTATTTCTAGTTTCATGCTGCTGTGTTTGGCAAAATGCTTGGTATAATTTCTATCCCCTTAAATTTGTTAAGACTTTTTTGTGGCCTAGAATGTAATCTACCCTGGAGAACATTTCACGTGCACTTCAAAAGAGTGTGTATTCTGCTGTATTTGTGTGGAATGTCCTATCAATATCTATTAAGTCACACTTGTAAATTTTATCATTTAAGACCTCTCTTATTGATTTTCTATCTGGATGATCTATCCATTGACATAAGTGGGTTCTTAAAATCCCTTATTATTACTGTATTTTCTCAATTTCTCCATTTATGTTTGTGAATATTTGCTTTACATAGTTAAATGCTCCTATATTAGGTGCATATGCATTAATGAATGTTACATCCTTTTCTTGTATTGATCCCTTTATCAATATAGAAAGTCCTTGTCTTTTGTTATAGACTTTGTTTTAAAGTGTACTTTGTTTGACATGAATATTGCTGCTCCAGCTTTCCTTTCATTTCCATATGCATGGAATATTGTTTCCACATCTTTACTTTCATACTGTGTGCATCCTTAGCTCTGACGTGAGTCTCTTGTAAGTAGCATATAGATATGTCTTTTATTTCAGCCAATCAGCCACCCTATGTCTTTTGATTGTAGCATTTAGTTCATTGATGTGTAAATTGATTATTTGTAGGTATGTACTAATTGTTATTTTGTTACTTGATTTCTAGCAGGTTTTTTTTTTCTTTTTTAGTTCTTCTCTAATTTTTCTTCTTTTCATTTCTTCCTTTGTGATATGATGATTTTCTTTAGTGGTATGCTTGTGTTCCTTTCTCTTTAGTTTCTGTGTATCTATTGTAGGTTTTGATGATTTTCTTTAGTGGTATGTTTGTGTTCCTTTCTCTTTAGTTTCTGTGTATCTATTGTAGGTTTTTGATTTGTGGTTACCACAGGGTTCATATATCTTAACTTTTGCCTATATCTATTTTAAACTAATAGTCATGTATGTTCAAATACATTCTAAACAATCTCAATTTTTTAGTCCCCTCCCTAAAGTTTTGTGGTTTTGAAGTCATATTTATATCTCCATGTCTTCCCTTATCAGTTTTTTGTAGTTATAGAATATAACTACAATAACTATTACACAATATTTTGTTTTTTAATCTTCATACTAGCTTACTTAAGTGGTTGGTCCACAGCCTTTACTATATATTTGCCTTAGTAGTTGGATTTTTCCTTTCCTATAAATTCTTACTTTTTGTTGTAGTCTTTTCTTTTCCACTTAGAGAAGACCTTTTAACCCTTCTTATAGGGTTTGTTTAGTATTGATGAACTCTTTCAGTTTTTACTTATCTGAGACATTCTTTACCTCTCCTCCCATTTTGATTGACAATCTTTCTGGATAGAGTATCCTAGGTTGTAGACTTTGAGTCTACACTTTGAGTATATCATGTCACTCCCTCTGACCTGCAAAGTTTCTGCAGAAAAATCAGCTGATAACCTTGCGGGAGTACCCTTGTAAGTGACTCTTTGTTTTCCTCTTGCTGCCTTTAAAATTCTCTCTTTATCTTTAACTTTTGCCATTTTAATTATGATATGTCTTGTTATTGGTCTGTTTGGATTCATCTTACTTGGGACTCTCTGTGCTTCCTTTACCTGGCTATGTTTCTTTCCTTAGGTTTGGGAAGTTTTCAGCCATACATTCATCAAATACATTGTCAAACCCTTTCTTTCTCTTCTCCTCCTGGGACCCCTATAATGTGAATGTTGGAACCTTGATGTTATCCCAGACAGCCCATAAACTGTTCTCGTTTCTTAAATTTGTTTTCTTTTTCCTGTTCTATTGAGTGATTTCCAATATTCTAATCTTTCAGATGACTTATGCATTCTTCTGTACCACCTACTCTGCTATTAATTCCTTCTAGTGTGTTTTTCACTTCTGCTATTGTATTCATCTCTGAGTTGTTCCCTTTTATATTTTATAGTACCTTGTTAAAATTCTCACTGGGCTCATTTATTCTTTTTCCCAGTTCAGTTAGCATTCTTATTGCTAATGCTTTGAACTCTTGATCTGGTAAGTTAATCATCTCTATTTCATTAGTTGTTTTTTCAGGATATTTCCCCTTGTTCTTTTGTTTGAAACAAATTCCTCCATATTTTCATTTTGTTTAATTTTCTCTGTGTTTATGAACTTAGCTGAAACAGTTAGCTATCTCATTCTTGAAGGGCTGTCCTTTTGTGGGAGTGATCCTATGCAGTTTGTTTGTGCCCAGTGGCTTTTGTGGGAGAGCTGGATTTGAAGTGAACATGGATCACATTTTTTCCTGGGTTGTACTTGCAGCTATCAACTTTGTGGTGTGGGGGGATGGGGGGGCTGGAGATAGAGTGGCTACAGCCAGAGCCAGGTGTGAGCCAGGGTTTCTCCTATGTTCAGTGGCTGTCACCACCCTATTGGGGAGTGGGGTTGTGTCCCAGGGTGCTGGAGCAGAAGCCCTTAAGGTAAGGTCTGAGCTAGTTCCATTCCCTAAGTTTTCACCCTCCCCCCTTTCAGCATGGCACATTCCCACCGAGGGGAGCAGCACTGGAGCAAGAGGGGCCAAAGTGGGCTTGTGTTGTGGGCTGGGGCAAATGCTGGGATTGTCTTGGTACACCAATCATAGCTCCATACCTCTCCTGATCTGCTGCCTCCACGAATGCCAGTAATAGCCACCCTTGCCTTGTTCTGATGCCATGCTGTGTCTGAGCTGGCTCCGTCCACAGCAACTGCATGCTCTCTTTGGCAAAGGTAACCTTCTCCTTAATGTGGTGCTGTGATGGAGCTAGAGGGCCGGGCATGGTTGCTCAGTGCGGGCCAGGGCTTGCACTGAGGTGGTTGTGGAAAACCAGCTAGAGTCCTATGTAGTTTCAATCTGCTTCCTCCACCTTGTTCTCAGGAGTAAGCAACCATGTGCATGCTCTTCAGGAGTACAGTCTAGGTTTCTTACCACCCTCCTGTTAGTCCCACTTTTTCAAACCAGCTAAGGGGACTTATCTTCCTGGTTTGGATCTCATAACTTGGTTTCCCAGTATGTGGTTCAATCTTCTCACTCCCCAGGGAGGATCTCTGAGCCTGTGTAATCCTTCTCCTCTTCTGTGTCCCCTCCTAGTGGCACAGGTCCTGATCTAATCACTTCTCTTCCCTTCTTACCCAATTTCTGTTGCATCTTTCTTTACAGCTTTGCTTGTATAAGTCTTTTTGCCAGTCTCCAGTTTGTTTTCAGTGAGAATTGCTCCACATGTAGTTGTATTTTTGATGTGTTCATGGGGGAAGGTGAATTCATGTTCTCAACTCCTCCATCTTGATCTCTTCCCTCCCTTTAAGTCTGTTAATACCTGTTTTATATATTTAAGTACTCCTATGTTAGGCACATATATATTAACTAGTGTTATGTCTTCTTGATGAATTGCCCTGTTTATTATTATATACTGTTCATTTTTGTCTCTTGTTATTTTTTTTGGCTTGAAGTCTATTTTGTATGATATGAGTATGGCTACACCTGCTTTCTTTTGGCTGCTATTTGCTTGGAGTATCATCTTCCACCCTTTCACTTTTATTCTATTTGTGTCTTTAGAACAGAGGTGAGTCTTCTGGAAGCAACATGTGATTGGATATTGTTTTTTAATGTATCCAGCCACTCTATGTCTTTTGATTTGTGAATTCAATCCATTTACATTTAGGGTGATTATTGATAGAGGAGGACTTAGTACTGCCATTTTATCTTTTGTTTTCTGGTTGCTCCATTCTTTCTTTTTTCTTCTGTTTCTCTCCGCCATTTTGGTTTTGTTGTTTTCTATGATATTTTCTGTTTTCTCCTTTTTTTATGTTTCATGTCTCTGTTCTGTGTTTATGTTTTGCCATTACCCTGATGTTTGTATAAAATAATTCTTAGATAAAAGAGTCTTTTTTCTGCTGATAGTATCTTATTTTCATTTGCCTCTATGAGTTCTGTTCTTTTCCTCTTTCCATTTTATGTTTTTGCTATCTTAAATGATCTCTTTTTATGTTGTGAATTTGTTACCAAACTATGAACACTATAGTTATTTTTCTGCTTTTTTTTTCCCCTTTAACCTTAGTATAATAGAGTGTTTAAAAATCTATTTTGATAGTTGCAGTTTTCCAGTTCTCTCTAGTTATCACATTGCTTAAAGCTTTCTGTATTTTGGCTGTTTTGCTTCTGGTAGAAGAACTCCTTTTAACATTTCTTGTAAGGCAAGTCTAGTGTTGATGAACTCACTCAGCTTTTGTTTGTCTGGGAAAGCCTTAATTTCCTCTTCATATCTGAATGATAACTTTACTGGATAGAGTATTACTGGGTGACAGTTTTTATCTTTCAGTATTTTGAGAATTTCTTTCCACTCCCTCCTATCCTGTAGGTTTCTGCTGAAAAATCTGCTAATAGCTTAACAGGACTTCCTTTGTAGGTTACCATCTTTTTGTCCTTGACTGACTTTAAAGTTCTTTCTTTGTCATTTACTTTTGACAATTTTAATACTATGTGTCTTGGAGAAGGTCTTTTTGCATTGAGTTAATTAGGTTTTCTCTTATCTTCATGGACTTGTATATCCAGTTCTTTCCCCAAGTTTGGAAAGTTCTTAGCTATTATTTTTTTAAATAACCTCTCTGCTCCCTTCTCCCTCTCTTCTCCTTCTGGGATACCCATTACCCTAATGTTGCCCTTCCTAGGAGAGCTGGATAACTCTTGTAGTATTTCTTCATTTTTTATATCTAATTTCCCTTTCCTCTTCTACTTGTATCGTTTCTATATTATATATTCAAGCTCACTAATTATCTCTTCCATAAGGTCTTCACTATTTCCAGTGTTTTCAAATGCATTTTTTATCTTGTATGTTGTGTCCTTCACTTGCAGAATTTCAGTTTGGTTCTTTCTTTAGAGTTTCAAGCTTTCTAGTAAAGTGTTCTTTATGTTCACTAATTTTATTTCTGATCTCATTAAACTGCTTTCTGTGTTGTCTTGTATTTCACTGAGTTTCTTCACAACAGCTGTTTTGAAGTCTCCTTCGGTTAGATCACAGTATTCTGCGACTTTAAAGTTGGTTTCTGGAGAATTGTCATTTTCTTTTTGTGCTGTAACGTTACTGTGGTTTTTCATGCTGTATGATGAATCGTTTCTCTTCTGGTGCATTTGATATTAATTGAGAGGTTAAGGGTTAGATTCCTTGCTTTTGTTTTCTGGTAGGTGGCACTATCACTGAAATTTTTCATTTTTCTTACCTGAGATGCCTCTGGATATATTTGGGAGTGGCACTTTCCAGCCTCCATTGTCTTTGTAAGAGGTGTGGCTCCATGCCTTCATTCTTGCTTCTTACATCACTGCCTTGCTTTTGCCAGATACATTGTCTTCAATGTGTCCCCTGAGACACAGGCTCCCCCATGGAGGTACAGGGAGCTGGGGTCATACATGTGTCTCACTTTTCTGTTGTTGTAAATTTCACAAGCTCTGCCAGCTTGGCCGTGGGCTCTGGCGTGGTTGGGTGGCTGAAGTCTTTTGTGTTGCCTTCTCTGCTTTTACTGGGTTCTCTGAAGCTGTGTGCTTCACTGCTGTGGTCAGATGGCTGGGATTTCAGGCACCCTTTCTCGTGTTCCCTCAGTTCTGCCTCCTCTGTAGGTTCCAGTTCACCCACCTTTAGACGTGCAAATGTGTTGAATTATCTGAGACCCTGTTGTGCTGGGCAGAGGCACATTTGTTGAGTTATGAATGCTTTACTGTTTGAAGATTGAAGGGGAGAGACAAAGGTAAAATTTTCATTCTATCATGTTGCTGATGTCTTGAGGTAATTTTGATTTCCCCTTTGATTTCTTTGTTTACCCAGTGGTTGTTCACTAGCATGTTGTTTAATCTACACATATTGTTGATTTTTCCAGTTTTCTTTTTTGTGATTAATTTTTCATTTCATACCATCATAATCTGAAAAGATGCTTGATATAATTTCAATCTTCCTAAATTTATTAAAACTTGTTTTGTTGCTGCACATATGATCTATCACTTTAACTTGTACATTTCATATACATAAGTTTGGAGATAAGGATAACTCTGACCTGAATTTATACATTTGAGAAATAGCATCATTAGATGGAAACCAAAACCATAAGGTTGGATAAAATCAACAAAACAATTAGTATAGAGAAGAGAAATTGTCCAAGTAATGAGACCTGGAACATTCTGAACTTAAAAGATAAGAGAAATGAGAAGAAACAAGCAAAAGAGCCTGATGAGAAAGAGCTAGCCAGGTAGGAAAGAAAATTAGGGGCATGTAAAATTTAGGAAACTAATAGCAAGAAGTTTTTTGTTTTGTTTTGTTTTGTTTTTTTTCCTTCCACATAGGAAGGAGTGATCAATGGTGTTAAATACTACCAATAGGGTCAAATAAAATGAAAACTGAGATTTAATAATTGGAATAAGTAACTCAGAGATATTGGTGACCTTAAACAATAGAAGTTACAATGGAGTAGCAGGAGGGAAATGTCTAAATTAGATGAGTTAAAGAAAAAATAAGAGCCTATTAAATATTCAATCTGTCAAAATTATTGATGTTTGGTTGTAATTGAAATCCAGGGAATAGTTTCAAAGGGATGCCCTCTTGATTAGCTATTTGCACATAGTGGTGGTGTGCAGGAATATTTTGTG
This sequence comes from Phocoena sinus, assembly GCF_008692025.1. Lineage (NCBI taxonomy): Eukaryota > Metazoa > Chordata > Mammalia > Artiodactyla > Phocoenidae > Phocoena > Phocoena sinus. The sequence continues at coordinate 36,997,725 of NC_045770.1, read as the reverse complement.
TCCTAGATGGCCATTTGTGCTCACTTAAAAGGATCTTCTACCAGTAATCTGTTATTGGTTATCACACCTCAGGTGCCTATCTCAGTGTGAAGAAAGCTATTATTTGGAGATAAAGGACCAACATGCATGAGATGGTATAAGGCAAAGAAATGGAAAGTAAAAACAAAACAAAACAAAACAAAAATAGAGTTTCTAAAGCAGAGGTGAATTTTCAAACTTTAGCCAATGAGAGGTATAGCTCACAAGTTGTAAGGAACAGCTGAAAGAAAGAATTTTGAAAAAAAAAAATCAAACTGCTTTATTATTTTGGAGGTATGTTCACTTTTGGACTTGGAGAGTCCCATGGCTTTACATGTTCATTTTTTCTTTATATAAATCAGTAGTTAGGAATGAGACAGGCTGACAGATCATGTCTGTCTGATACCTTCTATCAAAACTTTGAACTTGGTAGTTGGCAACAAAGAAACATCACAATGTTCTTGCAGAATAAAGAACTCAACTCCTACACTAAATGTTGGGGGAACAGAATGATTACCATGTTCATGGTAATAAAATGAGACTCAATTTATAATAGATGGTGATTTATAGAAGGACAGCGAAATTGCATCTTTTCCATTATTGTATTCTTAAAGCTTAGCACAGAATCAGACAAAAAGCAGTAAAAGAAAACAAAATAGTGAATGTGATATACCTATGTGATGTACAGAGTAAAGGTAGAGTGCCATCCTGCTATGCACACAGACTGCAATATAAATGGTACACCCATGCAGTTGTGCAAATTGGCATATCTATGCTTTCTTTAATAACTGAACGACTAGTATACTCTCTAAAATTCATTAAGCTCTTATTGTGTGCTAGGCATGTACTAAGTATTTTACACATAAGATCCTCCTTAGTCCTTATAAATAAGACACTGAAGCAAATAACATTTTGATGTTTGTCCAAAATTGTGTAGCTGATAACAGAGGAGCCAATTCAGGCTCAGTGTGTAGCTGTTTTTGGTAACTAGATTCCTCTGTGGCAGTAGTCTGAGCTAAGGAACTCATAATGATCATAATACTGATGCATTCATTTGTTCTTAAAGTACTTACAGTCTAGCCGGGAGATGATTTAAACAAAGAAAAAAGCATAATCTTACAAAGGGCAGTAGTGCAGAAATAGGGAAGACAGAACTTTTGAGGTTAGGATAGTTGAATTAGTATTTTCCAAAGGGAGGTACCATGATCTTGGTTTTGGATGATACCAGAAGGATATGAAGAGAACTCCAGGTAGGAGGAACAAAATGAGTAATAACAAAGAGAGAAGTAAGAGTAGACCATCATCAGATTAGAGAACCACATAGGGCTTATGTTCCAGGATATTTTCCTTATCATTTTGGTAGCTTTTAGGCTATTTTTACATTCAGGGGGAGCAGTCAGATTCTCACCTTACCTTGTGGGCTTTGAAACTTTTTGATGATTAAACCATTTGGATCTCCTCTCAATCTTAATTGGGAGAAGGTGAGATACTTAGTTTTCAAAGGTAGTAAGTTTGCAAGAATAAAATCATAAAAGTTGCAGACTGTTTATATGTATATATATATATATGTATACATACACATATAAACATCTATCTATCTATCTATACATTTCTATATGTATGAGAGTGCTAATCAAGAAGCTCCAACTTTGTGAAAATGGCTACAGTGTATCTGTTCCGTTCAATATCAGATAAGATATGGCTGTATTTTTCATAGACCTTCTGTAAGGATGTAAAAGAGAAACGTTATGCACCCTTAGTTTCCTTTTGGGGGGCCGCCCCACCAGGTGTCTGTTTCTAGAGCCCTGGTTTTTTTTTTCCACTTGAATAATTAAACATTTCTGAAAGTCACAAAAAATTAAGCTCCTAGTCTCTCTTTAAATGGAGAACTTAAAGTAGACAATATTTAAGAAAAAATTTATTTCCTTTTTCCTCACCTCAGTTCCATTCTCTGAAGATCTTTTTATTAGAGTTTTAGATTTTTCCTTTCAGGGGTATAGTGGAAAGTTTTTAACTTGAACCCCTGAGTTTCTTTAGTGTTATAATTTCAACTAATAATAGCTAACACCTTTCTTTGAGTTTCTATAGCAGCTATTAAAATGGTGATTAATGTTATTAATAATTTAGAAGGAACCACTGTAGTTTTTTAGGTATGAAACAAATTGAAAATTTCAGCATTAATTGGACACTATTGTTAATGGCATTTTTGCCAATTCATGGTAAAGCCAACTTGTATTGCTTCATTAGGAACAGAAATGGAAAACTACACTGATGGGAATAATCTCAGTTTGCAGTAGTTTCTCAAATTTAGTAATATAACAAATGATATTTTATTCTGAGCATTAAAGCCTAAAACATCCAGACTTCTGAGTATTAGAACAGTCAGTTCAGTAGTAATGAGAAACAGGAAAAAAAGCATAGTATCTTATTTAGATTACCATTAGATGTATTGCTTTTCAAGTAATCACATTTTTTTAAACTTTTTATTTTATATTGAAGTATAGCCGATTAACAATGCTGTGATAGTTTCAGTTGCACAGCAAAGTGATTCAGCCATACATGTACATGTATACATTCTCCCTCAAACTCTCCTCCCATCCAGGTTGCCACATAACATTTAGCAGAGTTCCCTGTGCTATACAGTAAGTCCTTGTTGGTTATCCATTTTAAATATAGCAGTGTGTACATGTCAATCACAAACTCCCTAACTATCCCTTCTCCCCCACTCTTTCCCCTGGTAACTATAAGCTCATTCTCAATGTGAGTCTGCTTCTGTTTTCTAAATAAGTTCACTTGTATCATTTATTTTTAGATTCCACAAATAAGCGATATTATATGGTATTTCTCTTTCTCTGTCTGACTTATTTCACTCAGCATGACAATCTCTAGATCCAGCCATGTTGCTGTAAATGACATTATTTCATTCTTTTTAATGGTTGAGTAATATTCCATTGTATATATGTACCACATCTTCTTTATCCATTCATCTGTTGGTGGACATTTAGGTTGCTTCCATGTCTTGGGTATTGTAAACAGTGCTGCAATGAACACTGAGGTGCATGTATCCTTTCAGACCATATTTTCTCCAGATATATGCCCAGGAGTGGGATTGCAGGGTCATATGGAAGCTCTAGTTTTAGTTTTTAGGGAACCTCCATACTGTTCTCCATAGTGGCTCTACCAATTTACATTCCCACCAAATATGTAAGAGGGTTCCCTTCTCTCTACACCCTCTACAAAATTTATGGTTTGTGGATTTTTTGATGATAGCTATTTGACAAGTGTGAGGTGATGTCTCATTGTAGTTTTGATTTGCATGTCTCTAATAATTAGTGATGTTGAACATCTTGTCATATGCCTCTTGGCCATCTGTATGTCTTCTTTGGAGAAATGTTTATTTAGGTCTTCTGCCCATTTTTTTGATTGGGTTGTTTGTTTTTGGTGATATTAAGCCACATGAGCTGTTTGTATATTTTGGAGATTAATCTTTTGTCAATTGTTTCGTTTGCAAATATTTTCTCCCAATTTGTGCATTGTCTTTTTGTTTTGTTTATGGTTTCCTTCACTGTGTGAAAGCTTTTGAGTTTAATTAGGTCCCATTTGTTTATTTTTGTTTTTATTTTCATTACTCTAGGAGATGGATAGAAAAAGATATTGTGATTTATGTCAGAGAGTGTTCTGCTTATATTTTCCTCTAGGAGTTTTACAGTGTCTGATCTCACATTTAGTTGTTTAACCCATTTTGAGCTTATTTTTGTGTATGGTGTTAAAGAATGATCTAATTTCATTTTTTACATGTAGCTGTCCAGTTTTCCCAGCACCATTTGTTGACAAGATTGTCTTTCCACCATTGTATAGTCTTGCCTCCTTTGTCATACATTAATTAACCATAGGTGTGTGGGTTTATTTCTGGGCTTTCTATCCTGTTCTATTGATCTATATTTCTATTTTTGTGCCAGTACCATACTGTTTTGATGACTATAGCTTTGTAGTATAGTCTAAAGTCAGGGAGCCTGATTCCTCCAGCTCTGTTTTTCTTTCTCAGGATTTCTTTGGCTATTTGGGGTCTTCTGAGTTTCCATACAAATTTTAAGCTTTTCTGTTCTAGTTCTGTGAAAAATGCCATTGGTAATTTGATAGGGATTGCATTGAATCTGTAGATTGCCTTGTGTATTATAGTCATTTTAATGATTTTGGTTCTTCCAATCCAAGAACATGGTATATCTTTCCATCTGTTTGTGTCATCTTTGATTTCTTTCATCAGCATCTTATAGTTTGCAGAGTACAGGTGTTTTTTCTCCTTAAGTAGGCTTATTCTTGGTATTTTATTGTTTTTGAAGCATTGGTAAATGGGATAGTTTCTTGAATTTCTCTTTCTGATCTTTCATTGTTAGTGTATAGAAATGCAACAGATTTCTGTTTATTAATTTTGTAACTGTCAACTTTATCAAATTCATTAATGAGCTCTAGTAGTTTTCTGGTAGCATCTTTAGGATTTTCTATGTATAGTATCATGTCATCTGCAAACAGTGACAGTTTAAATCCTTTTTCAATTTGGATTCCTTTTATGCATTTTTCTTCTCTGACTGCCATAGCTAGGATTTCCAAAATTATGTTGAATAAAAGTGGTGAAAGTGGACAGCCTTGTTTTGTTCCTGATCTTAGAGGAAATGCTTTCACCTTTTCACCACTGAGTATGATGTTGGCTATAGGTTTGTCATATATGGCCTTTATTATGTTATGTTCCTTCTATGACCACTTTCTGGAGAGTTTTTATCATAAATGTGTGTTGAATTTTGCCAAAAGCTATTTCTGCAACTATTAAAATGATCATATGGTTTTTATACTTCAGTTTGTTTATGTGGTTTATCACACTGATTGATTTGTGGATACTGAAAAATCCTTGCATTCCTGGGATAAACCCTGCTTGATCATAGTGTATGATCCTTTTAATGTGGTTTTGGATTCAAATTGCTAGTATTTTCTTGAGGACTTTTACATCTATATTCATCAGTGGTATTGGCCTGTAATTTTCTTTTTTTGTGGTATCTTTGTCTGGTTTTGGTATCAGAGTGATGGTGGCCTCATAGAATAAGTTTGGAAGTTTTCCTCCCTCTGCAATTTTTTGGAACAGTTTCAGAAGGATAGGTGTTAGCTCTTCCCTAAATGTTTGATAGAATTTGCCTGTGAAGGCATCAGGTCCTTGACTTTTGTTTGTTGGGAGTTTTTTAATCACAATTTCAATTTCAGTGCTTGTGATTGGTCTGCTCATATTTTTTTATTTCTTCCTAGTTCAGTCTTGGGAGACCAAGTAATCATGTTTTAACCAAAGCACATGGACAGGAAAGCCATTACATACATAGATATTTTTAAAAACACAGTAAAATTTAAATGTGTCTATTTTTTAATTACAGAAAAGGAACATGCTTTAAGTCAGGTTAAGTATATTTCAAAAGTTTTAGGATTATAACTAATTTCTTTCTAATATCTTGGGGCTCATGTAATTTTTGCTTTTTGCTCCATTATTAAGAGCTGATACTAGTACTGGCAGCCTGGAATATTTCTTAACATATATGAAATAGAGGAATTAGGTTTTAAAAATTTGGGTGAAAAGTGGATCAAGAATATTGGTAGGACAGATAACAGGAAAGAAGAGAGGTGACAGGAAAGAAGATGAATTGGGCAGTTATTTTAGTGACCTTGGAGTTTCCTGTCACCACACTTGAGTGTCAGAGAAAATTTCTCTTTACTTCGGACTCCAATCATCTGCCCATTTTGTTTCTGCTGTATTTCACTCTAGGTTTGACCTCTTTCCAGAGACCTAGAGCTGAATTCCTCCCTGAATATTGAACATCTCTAAATTACAACGTACATAACATGCTTTACACAGAAATCTTCAACTTTCTCCCAAATCATTCCCTCCTTCTCTTGTCATTAATCTTTTTTTTTTTTTTTTTTTTTTCTGCAGTACGAGGGCCTCTCACTGTTGTGGCCTCTCCCATTGCAGAGCACAGGCTCCAGACGCGCAGGCTCAGCGGCCATGGCTCACGGGCCCAGCCACTCCGTGGCATGTGGGATCCTCCCCGACTGTGGCATGAATCCGTGTCCCCTGCGTTGGCAGGCAGACTCTCAACCACTGCGCCACCAGGGAAGCCCTGTCATTAATCTTATAAGTCACCTTTCTCCCAGCTGATCAGTTTTGAATATCCCTTTTTACCCAATTCAATTCATATCATGAATATTCCCTGAGTTGCTACTCAGACAATTGAGCTAGAACAGTAATCATGATATAGAGCTGCATTTAATAAGAATGATTGTTTTTTCAAAACACAAATGCCTTTTATGATGAAACGAAGAGAATTATTATTAAAATCACTTGGGACCACAGCTTAAGAATAAATTTCTAACATTGTAGAGGGCACTGAAGAACATTCAGAGAGAAGCAGCAAGTGGATATAAAAAGTTAACTCCAACTTAATTATTCCGGAGAGTAACAAAACCATGTAAAAAGGAATGGGATGGAATGTCTTTAAGCATGATGTCAATAATGAGGATCTTGTGTCTATGTGGCTCTCATAAAATGTGGAAGAGAAGGAAATGGTGAGGCTTCAAAATCTTTCCTTTTGAGAAAGATTTATTCTAACTGGTTGCATTCTTTGAAGGAATAAGACAAACTCTAGAAAGTTTCAAGGGAGTGTCTCTTTGAATTAAATTGGCACTGTATGCAAGTTGAAGGCAGTTTGTATGCAAACAAACATGAATTTGATGCAGACAAAGATGGATCTGAGCACCAGCTGTTTTTATTACCTCTCTGACCTTAGGCAATTTACTAGCCCTCTCTTATACAACCTCTCTAATCCTGATCGTTTTCATCAGTAAACTGAAAATTATAATAAAACCTACTTTAACAGATTTTTGTGAGGATTACATTGGATAATGAATTTAAAATGTTTAACATAGTGACTAGGTAATAGTAAATGCATGACTATCATATACATTTATTAAATTCAAATTTAGATAAAAGAGGATAGTAATGATTAATATAATACTTGATGAACACTTTCTTGTAATATCAATTTGAAGCAGAAATTCCGTTATAAAACAAAACATATAGGTTTTCTTATTTTTTTGTAACTTGCTTAAGGTCTCCTTCATGTGGGTGGTAAACAAAAAAACAAAAACCAGAAAACCTCAGTAATACAGAAGTTTGCTTATGTTTGTTTTTCGGCATGCATATACACTCTGGGGATGCTTGTATATATTGATATATCTGCATGAGGGATGGTATTTTGGTCCTCATTAAGTATTTTCATAGACTCTGCTAAGAAATGCCCCTACCCTGGGCTCACAATAAGCATTGTGTTTCTGTGTAAATATCTTCAAAATTATGCTCCATTTTCAGATAGTCATGAGTTAATCTATTATTTTAATTCCATACGAAGAAGTAGAGAAACTGCCGAAATACATCACTAGCGGTCTCTGGTGACTTTCTGCCTTTCCGGGATCTTGACATGAGACATTGTGATTTCAGACGCAGGCAGCAGTAAGCAGCAGAGAACAGTAGCAGGAAGCAAGATCTTAGTTTCCGGACCGGAAGTCTTAACCACCGGACCAGAGGGGCCAGCAGCTTGGGCCTGGGTCCCTAGTTCCTACCTGCCTTTTCAGGAAAGAATTCAGGCAAGGAAGCAGAAGGTAAAGAGAAAAGTAAAATGTTTATTGGAAAAGCGAAGTACATGCGGAAAGACTCACAGGCGAACTCAGAGAGTCACGCCTTTGGGAAATTTAAGTCTTTTATAAGGGGTCGGTTTTCCAGGTCTTTGTCTTCTTTTTGGCCAATTGTATTGTTTTGACCCCATGGCTAATTTGTTTCTGGACCCCCTTGGGTGCACACACCCCCCTAAGTTAAGATGTATCCCACGGCAAATGCCTCTGGGAGGAGATAGCAGGACTTACTATGGTCTGGCATCTCCTGCCTTTTTGACCCCGTGAAGGCTTTTGCGCATGCATAGTGTTTTCCTCGACCAAGGATGGGAAGTGTGTGACCTCTTGATCCTTTAATAGGGTTTAGTTCCACTCTGTCCCTGCCATAAAAATGCCCAGTGTCCAGTTATTTACCCTATTCCTGTTGCTGGTTTTTATAGCAAGGTGCAGAGCTCAAAATTTAGACAGGAGTCCAGTCATAAATATGTAGTCCTGGAGCCCATTTGTCTCTTGCTTCAGGAAGGTAAACAGGGGCTGGTAATGAATGTCCGGCCTGGAGCTAATCTTCTTCTCACCCCAGGAGGTGTGAACAGGAGGCCAGTTGTAAATGCCTAGCCTGGAGCCCATCTATCTCCTTCCTCAATAGTTCTCCACTTTTCTCTTAGTTCCTCATAAAATTACGAGCCTCAGTCATTGCAGGAGGAGGTCTCAGTGGTGTGTGGAGCTCAGACTCCTTTCTCACCCTTTCTCACTATGATGATCTCTTCATTCCCTTTGAACTCTCCTCTGTCCCCCACAAAAGAAATATTTTCTGGTATTTGACAGTGGTCCTTGTCTTTAGCTGTCCAATTTTCTATATGCCCTTACTCCTTACCCAAAATCCAGAAACTGACTCTTATTTTCTTTGTTCTGTTTCCTTGCATCAGTAAGCATGTAATTTCATGTCTAACTGAAGTGCAAGGGATACAAGAAACAAAACTGATGCATAAATAATAGAAAATATACTTTTTAAGAGTGTGATACTTTTGACAGATATTTGTTATCTATGACATGCAGAGAACCCTAGGCAAATGTTATTATTAGCCACGGTCCATATCTTGGATTTGCTTCTATGTGGTCATAATGTAGATTTTGTTACAGTTTTTAAGGGTTATGTTGGAGTTAACATGCCAGGACTAGAAGTCCACTTCGTAATCATCAGTGGGACTCTGTCTGAATCCTGTGTTCATATTTTCATCCCCTGTTAGGGATAATTACAAGATGATTCAGAGTGGAACCTTGAAAAAATAGCTAGAATTGCTCCAGGTTGGCCTTATACAAAAGGCTAAAATAATTCCATTTTGAAATATAAAGGAAGAAGTCTTTGGAAGAGTTAGTTATAGATTTACTTTTCTAAAGTATTTTGAATGAGAGACATTGTGAAGAAGCAAAAGTACAGGTTAAAATACAACAAGAGGGATACAAGTTAAATATGCTAAAAGTCTCCTGTGAAGTTTATTCCTCTGGATCCCAGGGACTGTTCATGAACAAATGAGCTCAACAAAATCACCTTGATTAACTACTCCTAGTCCTGCATAAATTGTTTGCTATCCTCTCTCTAACATTTCAATACAGTATACTCAGGTACACTCACTCACAGATTGCAAAAGCATAAAATCTTAAGATTCCTCTTCTACAGTTTGAGGGTTACAGACTCATATTTATTTGTTCTTGCCTAAGGGTCAGGTCTTAGAATGAAGAAATGCATGCTTTCTAAACTGTTACTGTACTTGACAATGTATAGATGTTGTCTGTGTCAAAAAATGTAGAAATATTTCCTGACTGGCTCATAAAAACTTTTTTCTTGAAGGTTCATTTGGAAATTTTTCATATGGAAAAAGAATTGGAAAATCATTTTAAAGATGAAAAGTTAATGAGAAAATATAAATGGATTAGCTTAAAGTCTGGAGCAGTCTCAGAGGTGCTATGGGAAAATTTAAATCTGATGTGATTTTTCCCCCTCAATCAGAAGATTTATTAGTTAAGATGTGATGAAATTGAAAAGGAGTGAGTGGCAAAGAGGTATGATATTGCACTACTCTAAACAGACACCAGTATCAATGAAGGTAACTACAGACACCAGTAGACAAAAGGCAATGCTTTAGGAGAGTAGAAAATAAACAGTGGAAATACTTCCTCCTCTTTTTGTTTGTTTCCGTACAGGAGAGTAAAAGTTTTGGAAAAAAGGAGATTTGCTGGGAACGAGAAGTTGTAGTTTACACTTACAGGTGTAAAACTGATTTTAATGTGATTTTTATTAGATCCTTGTTTGATCTCCGCTGACTGATTTGACTGTCCTATAAATGGAATAATTTAAAAATGGCTAAAGCTTAGATTATGATTAAATGTAACACCGTATTTATTCTCCATTTTGAGTCTAAAATTAGCTTGATAAAGCAAAGGAGGCAATGTAGTGTATTCAAAACATAATTGGATTTTGCAGCAAAAAGATTTCAATTTAAAATTGAGCTCTGTCAATTATTGATGGCCTGATTTTGGTTAAATCTTATCTACCTCTGTGTCTCAAATTCCTCATTTTTAAACTTAGGATATGTATCTTAAAGGATTGTTGTGAATAATAAAATGATAACATATTTAAAATATCTAGTAAATTAGTTGGGACTCAAAGGTTGTAAACTGAGGCAATGTAGAATTATGTGAAAGTAAGAAGTATCCTCCCATTTCTAGCTACTAAACTATTAAATATTTTTATGGTGGAATTTACTACTTGGTAAATGTGAAAGGTGAAATTTGATTGAAAGACATAATTTTGTCTAGAATAAGGATTATGATTTTTTAGTTTTTTAATTTCTTGGAAATTTCTTGCAAAATCAAGCATAGAAAACATATCACTGAATTTTACTATTAAATTCACAACATGCCAAAAATAAGTATGTGAAATTATCTAAACACATGACAATTTGTCTTAAAATGTAAATGCTTATGTTTAAGTATCTTGGTGTTTTTTCCTATGAGAAAACAATTTTCCATAACACTGAATAAACTCTTCAGTTGAGTATACCATGCTTAAATACACTATACATTTTTAAATTGTTCTAGGAAAAAAATACTTCAAACAGTGCTAAGTATTTGGCAGTATGTTTTAAGAGTCTTAAAAAGTATTTCTTCAGTTTATATATATATATATATATATATATATATATATATATAGAGAGAGAGAGAGAGAGAGAGAGAGAGAGAGAGAGAGATGTCCTATAGATATATATGGGAAATCCATCATAATACATTCATTTTTAGAGTAGAGGCCCTTAAAAGCCAGACAGTGAGGTTATTTGAATATGAAAATTAATGGCATTTTAATCGGTGCTATAAAAACTCATAATGTAACAAGGGATCCCACCCCTATTCTCCTCAGCAATTGTACCTGGCTTCAGTCTCTTACCACTTCTGATGCTCCAACAGCATATACATTTTTATAATTTCTGCACAAACCACACTGTTTCTTGCTCCATATACTTTCTCTATGTTTTCCTGAGGTTTGTACCTCCCTCTCCCCAACCCTCCCATTTCCTCTTTCCAATAACCCCATCCCTTCACTCTTTGCCTCAGTAACTCTTATTCTTTCCCAAAGGCTGTGCCACAGTTTCTACCTCCAGAAAAATCTGCCATATCATCTGATATTATGATCACATAATTTGTCAAATTATTTTTGAAACAAACTTGAACTCTTTTGAGAGTGGAAAGGAACACAATAATTACACTGGGAAAACAGGTGTGAACTAGGAAAGTGCTATCAAACACAGATGTGTGGTCACTCTATCTAAAATAGGTTAGGTACTTTTAGGAAGAAAATTCTTCCCGACTCTAATGTGGAGGAAATTCTAGTGAGTTATATTAGACTCTTTCTTCTCTCTACTCATTCCACCCTAGGAAAGTAAGAATTCTTCCTTGATAAAAGTTTGAAAGAATGAGGTTGGCCTGAAAAATCACCTTTTTCCTTCCTTCTCTGGGATTCAGCCTGCTAGGTGCGAGCTTGTAATCATCACTGCTCTGGACCATTCCATAAGCAGAATATCAAGGTCCTTTTCCTAGAGGTGACCACAGCTTTTATGACTGGGCAATTCTGTCTAAATTTAGGATTCATTTAGCAAGCCCACCACAACCATACCTTTTTATCAGTACAAAAAGGGATATATTTTCACTTCTATTTATTTTCTTCCTTGTTATATTTCTTAATTAGTCCAAGAGGCAAGTAGAGAAGAGCAGTGCTAAATAGACCCCAAGAGTTAACAGTTCTTTGTGTTCTTACATTACTCAAAATAGCTCTATAATTACTTCTAATTATTATCATTACATCTTACCCATATTTGATAATTTGATAATTATCTGATTATGTATTTTTTTGTACCTTCAGTATAGGAAAAATATTCTTTTTCTAATTCATGGTGATGGGCATTCTTAAGAAAATTATTTACAGGATAAACAAATGTCTGATTCTTCCACATCCACCTAGACTCTATATGTTGAAGGTTTATGTCATTACAGGACAAGAAAATTGTTTCCATGTATGGAAAATATCTGGCATAAGGTAATCTAGATGTAGGACACTTTACATATAATCTCTCATGAAATTCATGTAACAATACATAAAGTTGATGTTTTGTTCTCATTCTATGAAAGAGGAAAGTAAGTTTAGAGAGGGGAATAACTACTCTAGTATTTATTATACAGTTGATAATTAGTGGCACATGAATTCAGCTCAGGACTATCTTCCTCCATAAGTCTGAGAATTTTTTTCCCTGTGCCATCTTGCTATAAGAATGTGTCTTCTCAGGCACAGGCAAAAAAATCCCATTGGATTTTTGCATACAAATCAATATAAGGTTCCCCATTAATTTTGAAGAAAGATTTTTATTACATTGATGAAGGGGATGAGTTCTACAGGAGGCCTGGGTGTCTCATTATTTCCAGACGAGCATTATTGAATGAAGAACGTGAGAGCTAGAGATTGCACTAGAGAATTTCTGATATTTAAATACATAGTGCATTTCCAGGTTTTCTTGTTTGAAAAGTGCAATATGAAGAGATGATGCCAGATTATCTCAAGGGAGCAGCAGTGAGTCAACTTGATTAACCTTGAGGAGTCCATGGCATTGTATTCTTATCTGATAGGAAATAGTAAAAGTCTTCTATGCTTGGATGCAACTACATATCATTATATCTTTACCACACATAATTTCTTTCTTACATCATCATTGTGCAACGCTCTCATTTAGTAAATACCTAAATATGACTTTATATAACTCAATTTACTTCAACATACCTATGGGTTTCCTCATATATTCATATTACCCTGATGGGCATCGGGGTATAAGGAGATAAATAATTATAATCCTGCCTTCAGAGATTTTGTAATTTAACAAGTAATGTTAATATTAGGTCAAATGAGTGCTTTGAAGAAATCCAAGAATGGCTTTGAAAAATTAGTTGAATGGGGAATTGGGAGAGACTTCACAGAGGAAGTGGAATTTTGAACTCAAGTATGGGTAAAGACTATTATTTATTATTGGCCATAAGAAAGGCAAAGTGGCATAAAAGTGTATGCCCCACTTAGGATTTGAGAGTGGGTCAGTGTGGCTGGACAAGTATATTTCTGCAGGTATAGAGTAGGTGAAAAATCTGTAAAGATAATTTGGACTAAGTTATAGAACTTTGATGCCATACTTTTTAGCATGGCAATTTCACGGGAAGCATTCAATAGACCAATCTTTTCCCAGACTAAATGCTAATGGACTGATTCTCTAAAATTTTAGTATCTGCTGAATGAGTTGAGTAATCTCAGGTTAACAAATGTTAAATGGTCTCTTTAGTGCAGAACTTCTCACTGTCTTTAATGTTCTTATGTCTATTGGGGATCTAAGGGGAGCCTGTAATATGTGTTGTTTCCCAGTCTTATGGATTATAGTTATGGTGCATGATGTGAGAATAGTGTTCCTTGGAGCGTACTTTGAAAAATACTTATTTAAAAAGTAAAGTCAAAGGGTTCAGATTTTAATAAGGCAGCTGTGGTTCTACTTTTCATTGTGACAATCTTCACATCTTCTTTCAACCTGTACACACACACATACACACATACACTCCAAGTGAGCTACAGGCATCTCTCCAGCAAGTTTCCTTTAGGTAGGACCCTTACAGCCTCTGATCCTCGTATGGTGATTTCACCCCTTTTATTTTATTTGCTATCCAGCTTTTAGAGCTCTGCTCATCACCTTATTGTGACTTTAGGCCACCAGTTCTTGACTTAGCTCTAATTCCGTAGGCTATGGGAAAAGCTTTCACTACTTTTTCTGGATCCCAATGAATTTACTCTCAGCCTGCAGTCTAAGTTACCTCACATGACTCCCTATTTTTTTGTGGTACGCAGGCCTCTCACTGTTGTAGCCTTTCCCATTGTGGAGCACAGGCTCCGGACGTGCAGGCTCAGCGGCCATGGCTCACGGGCCCAGCCGCTCCGCGGCATGTGGGATCTTCCTGGACTGGGGCACGAACCCGTGTCCCCTGCATCGGCAGGCTGACTCTCAACCACTGCACCACCAGGGAAGCCCAGACTCCCTATTTTTAAACCAACCATGCCCCTGCACTTGTGCGGATAATGCTCTCCTTGAGATGTATGCCTCCCTGAAATGGGACTTTGATGGAACACAGCCCAGAAAGTCAGACCCTCCCTGAGACATATTCCAGGGGAAAAAAATACTGTCAAAATTCTGTTAGAAAGGGCTTGTAGGGGTCATTATGACATTGAGCAAGATCACATTGGCCCTCTGTAATATCTCTTCTAGGAAAAAGAGAAGGTTCAGATTATTTGTACTTTATTGTCTAGTATAACAATTGTAGTTTATTCTCCAGGAAAGTTATAGTAAAATTTTGGGGGAATGACAATTTTTAATCATACTCTTTTCATGACAAACGACAGGAAAACAACTCAAAAGCAAATAATAATAGCAATAATTATAATAACAACAAAGAAAGAGGAAGACGGAGGAGAATTTATGGGTTCCTATTCCTGGGAAGACTAGGAATCACCTGTTCAGGTGCTTAAATAGTGTTATTGGATCTTTTGCTCTCCAACCCCACTGCTTCTTTCTTATCCTTCCTTCCTCCCTCCCCCCCCTTCTTTCTTTCTTTCCTTCTTTCTCTCTCTCTTTCTTTCTTTTCTTTACTTTCTTTCTTTCTTTTCTTTTCTTTCTTTCTTTCTTTTCTTTCTCTCTTTCTTTCTCTCTCTCTTTCTTTCTTCTCCTCCTTCCCTCCTTCCCTCCTTTCCTTTTCTCTCTCTCTCCTTCCCTTTCTTCTTCCACCTCTCTTCAAAACATACATTCCTCTGTCTGGTCTGGCTTCTCTCTCAGACTCTCCCTACATGGTAAGCAAGCAGGCTGGTACAAGCAACTCCTATATAAATAGTCTTCCTTAGAAGCTCAGCATCCTCTGGTGGAGTTAGGATGACATCTGTCTTACCCAAATCATATACAATAGGGTTCTACCAAAAAAGGTTGTGTTACCTGAAAAAGTAGGGAAGTGATGCTGGAAAAAGTAAGCACCCAAATATCCTCTTTCCTTGCTCCCCATAATATGCACTTTTTCCTCATACAAATTATTTCAAGTGGGCTTCCTCCTCATAACATATTACAGCTACTTCACATAAAACCAAAAATGCTCTAACAATCTTCCCCACAACCCCAACTCATGTCTAGACGCTGCCTTCAGCTCCAAATCCAAGATCAATGGGTGGTGAGCATTTCAGTCAGTCCTGTCTAAACGTGGTTTCACGTAGTCTATAGTTTATGCCTAAATGATTAAACTAATTCAAAATCCTTCCATGTACTCTGGGATGGTAAACAAGCTAACTACAGTAATAACACTTACTTAGAAATAAAAAAAAATGAAATGAGACAACTTCTGTTCCAGTTATCTATTACTGATTACAAAACCACCCTAACACTTAGTGGCTTAAAACAATCACTTTATTAACTTTCATAGTTCTGTCAGTCTCACCTGTTTTCCTCTTGTGGTTGCAGTCTGATGGCAGCTGGGGATGGAATCATCTGGAGGTTACACTGTATTCTAGGAGAGCTGCTGCCTCTTCCTTTCCATGTAGGGGTGCCTCTCTATCACCTGGTCTCTTACTTATTCTTTCCATAGTCTTTTCATGTGGTCTCTACAGTGGAGTAGATGGGATTTTTGCATGGTAGCTCAGGGCTTTCTAGAAGGCTCTTCCAAGCCCTCTTAAAGCTTAGGCTCAGAACTGTTAAACCATCACTTCCACTGTATCCTCTTAGTTGAATCTAGTCAATGGGACATCTCAGATTAAATATGGATAGGACCACAAAAGAGCATGAATTCTAGGAGGAGTGGTTTACTGGGGAACAAGATAACACTGCTTTACAGCATATTCCAAATTTTGCTGGACAAAAGTAACAAGGACTAATTTCCCAACAAGTGAAGTTGGTCCCTGGTCTTCCACTTCTTGCTCTAAGTCCTGTCTCCTCGGAGAATATTCGTATTCTTTTGTCTACCATGACCGTGCCTCAGTGGGACTAGAGAAGTATTTCTATTTTTAGGAATTCTACCACATTAAAAGCCTACTTTATATTGGTACAATTATGAAGGTCTACGGATAGATGTCTTCACTGAGCAATTAAAGGCCCTATACTTTTCCTGGGGTTTACCGTAGTTGCTAACTGGCTAATTCAATTTCTGGTCATAACCTGGACTAGAAAAAAGCCAGATATATAATAGAGGAAGGGCTACTGAAACTGCATCTGCTTATACAGCATTTATCTTTTAATTGCAGGCCTCAAGGCTCTACCCAATCGCTCAGTCTAAGATGTTAAAGCATAAAAAATCAGCCCCTCTCAGGCTATATCTGAGACGATAGAGCAAATTACTTCAAGGCAATAAGTATTTGAGAGATGCCTGACAGGCCGGACCCATTTTTTTCAGGCCTCCTTGAATCCAGATTTATCCTGTTTCTTGCCCACTGGTTTTTGCATGCACTAATTTTATCATGAGAAAAATAATTTTGACTTTTTAGCTCTGCAAAATTTATGACTGTCAGATGATCAGTAGTCTTGGATTTTTGGCTATAGGCAAAAAGTATTTTCTTAAAGTTATTTTTTTTCCTACATTAAGTCAAACAGGCAACTTGTCTCTTTCTTAAAGAACTTGCTGATTTCCGCAAGGGTTTGTTGAGAGCACATAAAATTCTACCAAGTCTCTTAAAATTCTTGCTTTTCTAGATATATATTTGAGGTGGCTTATTAACCAGATGCTTTCCAATCTTGTTATAAAATTTATCAGTTAGCTTATATGATGGTGAGGTATTCATACTAATAATCTATACCAACTTGTGAAACATCTTATGTCATGATCTTATTCATTTGTCATCCGCTAAGCAAGATTACACATTAATTATTCAGGACAGATGGGCAATCAGGAAGGACAGAGTCTTTTATCTCTATAGTAAACTTCCCCTCACATGGAAACCTAAATCCCTCCTGCTGTATTTCAAGTCCATATCCTCCTATTATGACCTCAAAAAAGGTGGCATGCCCTCTTATAGGGCAGCTGTTATTCCTTCCTGCCCTATAAACACTTGATTGCCATTTTAAATCACTTTTTACATTCTTACCTTCTTTTCTAGAGAGAATGATCAATTTCTGTATGTAAGAAAAATACACATGTAAGATATCCCATGGAGACCCAGAAACTAATTTACTTTAGGTATAAAATTCTTCTATTTATTCTTCACAAGAATATTCCAGATCAGTAAATCTTGACAAGGGTCAACAATGTAGCAATCTTGGCTACATCATGCAGAGAGAACAATCCTTTATCTTTGGACATATAACATGAGTGCTTTCAGAACAACAGTTGACACACACCTAGCACCAACACATCTCTACAGAACATTATCTTCCAAGCCAGGACTTCAATAAGAAACAAATGAAATCTAAGAAGCAAATATGTTTGGGCCTTTGATTTTTTTGTGGAGGCGGGGGAAGTGAGTGCAGGTATTGAACATAGTACATGCCTCTCTAATAGCTAGGAGAGAGTGAGTTCTTTAACACTTTAGTCATTGTACTATATTTCTCTTTTTCAATGTATCATTTAGGTTTAAAATAACAATTCTGTGATCTCCCTGTAAACCTTTACTATAGAAACTTTATCTCTGGTTAATAATCTTAAGCACATACTAATGGGAATTCACGTTCAGAGAGAATGTTGGAAAATAAATGGTTCCATCCTTTCATTCACCTCCGTTCAAAGGAGTCATTCTCTTTTGTGTAAGGAACCATGTCTTATTTGAGTTTGAACCTCTTATGCTTAGCATAGTGCTAGCACACAAAACACAGAATTTTGGGTCATAATCTGTTTTTTAATATAAAAGGCATATAATATGGATAAAAATTTAAAGAAAAAATATAATTTACTTTTAAACTAATATTTTCTAGATATTAAACATCTGAATGTAATAAGAGCTGTTTGATATTATATAATGATTAATAAACCCTCTTAAAGCTCATGATGTGGAAGATACTTCTGTCTTACAGTTCCCAGCACTTTAAAATCTGAAGATCGAAAGTTAGAGGCTAGAAAAGAGTCTACTAATGTTGCTTATTAATATTGTGGTAGAAATTGTCATACCATTACAGATTTTAAAAATCTACCATCTGATTTCTTTTTTTCACTCAAAGCTCTGTACTGTGTAATGCTAAATCTCTCCTTGAGGCTACACATGAGTACTTTTGGTAATGTGTATAAGCCTGTGGGATGAGCAGAATGGGTCCATGCTAACTGTGTGTTTCCCAGGATTTCACATAATCTTATAAGAATCTTGTAAATCAATAAAGAAAACTTGTAAAATAGTAAATGTTCAAACTCTATGTGATTAAATTGGGTGAATCAAAATACCAGATGCTATTTTGGTCTTCTGCAGTGCTGAGAGTTTATTATTGCTACTGACACACACAACAGCTGCAAAGATGATTTTTATGTTTATTATATTTACTATGTTACTGGGAGGATTAGAAGCCCCTGAAGTACATCTTAAAAGGTTTTATTACTCTATAAAAGACTCTGTCACTTTAAACTCCATTAGTTGAGCTCTTTTGATTAGTAATGACATTCTCAGGAAGAGGCACTAGGATGTCAAATTTAGGAGTCTCAGTGTAGCCCTTTACAGGCCTTGCTGTATGGCAGTTCATCCTCAGGGAGAAGGGTTTATACAAAATGGTCAATGAAAAGTTATTGGATAGGAACGCAGAGTGGGGTTTGTTTTAATTCCTATTTTCTGACCAACATAACTCATATCCCTTACTTATGAGTTTCCAAGAATTTTAAATGCTAAAAAAATATGGTTTAAATCAATAGTGGACTGAGCCTTGTACTTCGTATTAGCAAACTTATCACATCCCCAAAAAGCATGGTAAGAGATGGAGGGAGGATCCAAGCACTACATATTTTCTTTATTCAAGGAGCTTAACTGCTAGATGAGGAGTAAGAGTACTCATAAAATAGTTCAATATGACAACTTAATATTTTAGTTGAACACAAAAAGTATTCCTTATATGAATTCTGTAGGGAAGATAGTAGATATCAGAAGTAGTAGTCAAGGGAGGTTAGGGAAGGTCACATGAAGATCTTGATCCATAAGATATATGGGGTCATTTTCCCCATTATTTCAAATTGGTTTTCATTATGTAGCCACTCTACAGAATAGTTGGAATGTTAGGTATAATAAAGATTCTCACTCAGGGAAAAATGTTCTTAGTTGAACACAGCTTCCTCATTGTAGCAATTCCCACTGTGCCTACCATTGTACTTCACAGATATTTGATACTGTGATAGTTTTGAATGTCAACATGGCCAGGCTATAGTCTCCATTTATTCAGTCAAACAGTAACCTAAATGGTGCTTTGAAGGTGTTTTGTAGATGTGATTGACATCCTCAATCAGTTGACTTTAAGTAAAGGAGGTAATTTTCATTAATGTGGGTGGGCCTAGTCTAATCAGTTGATAGGATTTGAGTGCAGAACTGAGGTTTCCTTGTGGAAAGAGAAATTTTGCCTGTGGTGTGTGGCTTCTGCTTCTCCCCAAGAATTTCCAACCTGTCCTGTCCTTCCTGATGGTTTGCCTTCATATTTCAGATTTGCCTAGCTAGTCTTCCCTACAATCATGTGCCAATTCCTTGCAATGAATTTATATACTTAATATTATGTATTAGTTAATACTATATATTAATATTTAATATATTTAATACATAACTTAATATTTTATATTAAATATATCTTAATATTTACTGCTAGTTCTGTTTCCCTAGTGGAACTCTGACTCATGCAGATACTCTCCTAATATTGAATGAATGTATATTTATATACATAGATAAATGAATGAATAAATAAATAATAATTGACCATATTACTCTCTGTCAGTTGTTATGACAGATGGTTATGTCGCAGATACAGGGGAAAGATAAAAAGCTTTAAAATTGACTAGTTCCTGGAAAGAGGGACAAAGAGCATTAACAAAGGCAACAATATGTAAATAAAACAGGACATGACTAAAGAATGATGTAGAAGAACGTTAGGTGACTCAAACATTTTACAAAGGAAACCTTCAGATTACTGAATTAGCCTCCCTGTTTAAAAATTCAGAATTAAACATTTTCATAATTTCCAATTCAAGAATGAGGAACTATGTGTTTAGCTGATGAGAAAGGTTAGATAGAATATAGCTCTGATTCTGTCATGCAGAGAAACACTTTGTCATTAACTTAAATCATCTACTTTATGGTTCTGTTTTGTTGGCTTGTTTTATACCAGTCAAACTAATCACAAATCTATCCAGTGCCAAAAAACTTTTCTCCCCCATTTTATTTCAATTCTACTCATACTAGATTGTATCAGAAGCCATAATATTAACTCACATGTCAGATTTTTAAAAATAAAATATTTTTTACATAGTTACACAACAAAATAGGAAAAAAAAAGAAAATTCTGCTTTTGTTTTAAATCAACCACATATCTGATAAAGCCTCTTTTAGGTAATTTTGAATTACCTTAACTTTATGGTACTGACTATGTTGGTTTTACCCCAGGTCTGTACATGCTTAAGCCTCCCCTATTCCTATGCTCTTCTGTATTTCTATAGGGAGTGGGGGAGAAAAATAGAAGACATAAATTAGAATTATCTACTTCACAAGATACAAAATAAACCATGATCTTGCTTGTTCTTTATTTTACATTACAATATATATTTAAAAATAATATTCAAAGCCCTTTTATTAAGGATATCACTACTGGGCAAAGAAATCACTCAGTTTAACAGATAGATTATTTTGTCATGGTTCAGTGTGTCTATGTGACATACAGTTAGTTTTGCTATACTCATAATTTTCTCTGAATGTGCTTAAGCACTCAGTGTATGTGTTTAAAAAAAACAAAAACAAACTTCTCTAGTAGGTATACACAGAATTCAACACATTTTGAATTTGAACAGGTTTTTGTGTGATTTAGGTCTGTAAAACTCCAGTCCGATTTATTTTTTATTTTTTAATTTAATTTATTTATTTATTTATTTTTTGCAGTACGCGGGCCTCTCACTGCTGTGGCCTCCCCCACTGTGGAGCACAGGCTCCGGACATGCAGGCCCAGTGGCCATGGTTCACGAGCCCAGCCGCTCTGTATTATGTGGGATCCTCCCGGACCGGGGCATGAACCCCCATCCCCCGCGCCACAAGGGAAGCCCTCCAGTATTGTTTTTATGAACGTTTTAAATCTTTTTTTTCTATGTCGAATATTTAATATGAGAATATTTGGAGAATTTACAGAATTTTCTGTACTTGGTATATTTTACAGTTCTGAAATAAAGATAAATAGGAAATTCAGTAACATATTTTTGCCTAAAAGACTCCTTGAATCATAGTATTAGGAAAGAAGCTAGAAAAACACATCTAATTCCACAGAAACCATTGACTTGAAGCTCAGGTTTTAGCACTGTAAGCCATCATCGATACAGTTTGATTTTGGTAGTTTAAACATAATCCCAAATGACATTTCACAGATGCTTTTTTTATGAAAAATTTGCTACCATTGTTAGGAGAGAAAGTAAGCAGAAGGGCTTTTCTAGAAGAAAAGATTCTGTGGAAAAATGGGCAGATTTTCTGAATTGAGCTAAATTGTTCCTGTATTGTAGAATCCATGTCTGATCCATGTTATTTATCCACAAACAAGAACCCCTGAAGAACAAGGCTACTTCTAAAATAGGAAATTTATAAGATATTATAGCAAGCAGCATTCTAAGATGGTCACCAATATTCCTGCCCCCTGGTATCTATGTCCTTTCTGATCCCCTCCCCTTGAATGTGGACTATGATTATGTTACGTTATGTAAGATTCCATCTTAGCAGACTTGAGTGATATTACTCTGCTGGTTTTGAGGAAGTAAGCTGCCTTGTTGTGAGAGTGCTCACATCTAAGACCTAAGATCTGAAGGCAGTTTATATAAGCTGAGAGTGGTCCCTGGCTGACAACTCTAAGAAAATGGGGACCTAAGTTCTGCCACAGGAACTGAATAATCCTGCCAATAAGTTGAATGAACTTATAAAAGAACTCTGAGTCTCATGTGAGGTTGCAACCTGGCTGTCATCTTGATTTCAGACATATGAAACCTTGAACAGAGAACCCAGCTAACCAGTACTTGACTTCTGACCCATGGAAATGGTCAGATAATATATATATATATATATATATATATATATATATATATATATATATATATATAGTTTTAAGCTGCTAAACTTGTGGGATATTTTACACAGTAGTAGAAAACTAATACAGATAGTTTCTATAAATTTGGTCCATATAATCTAGGATTTAACCCATCACTCAGAGGTGATATTTATGGATTTTGGCCAATAAACCCATCAAAAATTTCAGAAAACAAATGAGGGCCAAGTTCTATTCATGAATGATAGAAAGTGCACAAAGTAGGGCTTATGCTTACAAATAACAGTCATGGTTTGGGTGATTACCAACAATCAACCGATATTCACTTGCATTACTATTGTTACTGTTATTTTCCTTCCTTCCTGTCCTACCTTCCCTCCTCCCTTCCTGCCTTCCTGCCTTCCTTCCTTCTCTCATCCTTCCCTGCTTGCTCCCAAGCTTGCTCTTACTCTCTCTTTCCTTTTGTTCTTTCTGTCTTTCCTTCTAAAACCTTTGTTGTAATGCAAATATGCTGGGGACTATTGACTGTTGAATGATTTACATTTTAGTTCACTATCTGCCTTAAAAACCTTGACACCTCCAAACATCTGGCTATCTGAACCCTGAATGAATAAGATGTAGAGTAGGATTATTTGACAGATACGGGTATAGAGAGGGAAGATGTAGGATGAAAGGGTTTAATGGAGACTGGAGACCTAATGGGATATGAAAATAAAATGGACTGAATAGCTGGACAAGTTATTAAGACAATGAGATGGCCTTAAAAAGATAAAACAATATTTTTGCTGCTTTGTTTAGAGGTAACATTAACTTTGGAGGAAACTTTTGTCTGCTTAGTTCTTTACTATATACTCAGTGCCCAGAGAAACCTTGGCATCTATGATCATAGCTTAATGTAATACATTTATTGAAAGAATGAATGTCACATATTAAAGAAACTTGATGTTTAAGTAGCTTCTGAACTAATGATTCCAATCGTTAGGGATGGGAGTGCACAGAATTTCAGGCTAGAGAGATTGGCACATTTCTTTAATTAATTTAATACTTACCATAAAAGTTAAGATAACGGGGTATTTGACAGGAATGGGATGTGAATTTAAAGTGCATGTCTGATTTCTAGAAAGGTGTTCAACACTGCTTGTCCTCATGGGACTCCAAGTTATTGTATAATAGGAAAATATTGGGTGATTTTGGTTAGCACAACCTAAAGCAGACACTTAAAAGAAGAACATAGGTTACTAAAGATAAGCTTCTTGTTTTATAATTCAGCCAGTGGCTGGCCTTATTTATTCTACGAAAAAGGATGGCCTTAGTACTAGGTCACAGGAAAAATGCTACTATAAATGCTATATAATGGCTATCATCAAAAAATCCACAAACAATAAATGCTGGAGAGAATGTAGAGAAAAGGAACCCTCCTATGCTGTTGGAGGGATTGTAAATTGGTACAGCCACTATGGAGAACAGTATGGAGGTTCCTTAAAAAACTAAAAATAGAGCTACCATATGACCCTGCAATCCCACTCTGGGGCATATATCCAGAGAAAAACATGGTCCGAAAGGATATATGCACCCCAATGTTCATTGCAGCACTGTTTACAATAGCCAAGACACAGAAGGAACGTAAATGTCCATCAACAGATGAATGGATAAAGAAGATGTGGTACATATATACAATGGAATATTACTCAGCCATTAAAAAGAATGAAATAATGCCATTTGTAGCAACATAGATGGACCTAGAGATTGTCATACTGAGTGAGGTTAGTCAGACAGAGAAAGAAAAATATCATATGATATCCCTTATATGTGGAATCTAAAAAGAAATGATACAAAGTTGTCATCTAATCATAAATAGTGTCAAAACTGAGTTGAACTGTAGGACACCCAGCTGGTGTCTCAAGCATTGTTTGTTGGTGTGTAGGAACCCTATACTCCCACACATTGAAACTGGGAGTAGAACCCAAAAGACTTCTGTACACCTCATGTAATGGCCATGTCAGTTCCTTATTTTTACCTAAACAGAATACTACAACCTCTCTCATAATGGACTTGACAATTAATTTTCTGAATAAATTCTTTATATTTTTGCTTTGTCAATTTCTAGATAGTACTTTAAAATATATAACCTCAGTGAATGCTTATAACCACTCATGTAGAAGCTATTATTATTTTATTTTGGCATATATTATTTCTTTTGGTGAATATGCTTTTTTTTTATGCTATTTGCTTTGTAAGAGTTTAGAACCAATTGAGATATAGATACTGGAGACAGATAGTTGAAGCTAAAATATTTAACAACTAATAATGACTTTTAGGCAAAGTTCTTTAGATATGCTGATATCGACCTGGTTAACACTGCCCCCAGATTAGGCACCCCGAGATTATGCACCTAGCCTGTAATAGATAGCTTCATGCCTTTCCCTGGGACCACCTTGCACAGATACTGCAATGTTTGCTCTCTGTACCCTAGAAGAATACAGAAGGAGGTGAGGCATATGCACTCATTTATATCTTCCATGTTCAGTAAAAGTCACTGGTACTACTCTGAAGAGTCAGGGGGGAAGGAAAGGGAGGAGGAGGCGGAGACAGAATATAGTCCTTCAAAGATGTTCAAGTCCTAATCCTTAGACTCTGTGTGTTGTGCTACATGACAAAGGGGAATTAAGGTCACAGATGGAACTAAGTCGCTTATCCAATGACCTTGAGATAACATGATTATCCTAGACTACCTGGGTGGGCCCAATACAACCACAAGAGTCCTTACAAGTAAAAGAAAGAGGTGGGAAATTTAGAATGAGTGAAGCAATAGAGAAAGACTGGACTGATGGATAGAATGGGGACAAAAATGGAATGAGGACACTAACTAAGGAATGTGGACAGCCTCTCTATGTTGGAAAAAGCAAGAAAGTAAATTTTACTCTAGATCCTCCAGAAAGGAATACAGCCTGTTGTCACCTTGATTTTAGTTCTGTGAGATCTATTTCTAAGTTCTGTGCTCCAGAAATGTAAGACGACACCAGGTATTATTTTAAGCTGCTAAATTTGGGTAATTTGTTACAGCAGCAATTTGAAACTATTCAGTACCCACCATGGTACAGAGCTGTTAACAGAAACCATTGTTTTTTAAGCAGAAAGAAATTTAATGTAAGATTTGATGATTGCTAAATTGTTGGAAGGTTGAGAAGAACGGAATATGGTGACATCATTGGACTGTTGGGTTCAAAATCACACAATGTCAACTCCCACCAATGCCAATATCCCTGCCACCCCATACTGAGGAAGAAATAGTTGTGCAAAACGAAGTTAATCCTTTTTTACTTTGGAGGGTTATCTCAATATCCCCAGACCATTGTCTAACATTGAGGTGACACCCTGAGTTTTGCTGGGGTTTACTTTCCATTCTCTAACATCTATACGTATGTATGTATAGGCATTTCGCATATTTCTGCTTACCAAGTTCAGTCAACTCAATGTTATCCATGCAGTGAACAGCATAATATCCTGTCGGAGAGTGAGATGATCAAGATTTTTGCAGCCAATTTATGCAGAGAACCAGAGGTGTACTGCTGACCATAAAGTAAACTGCATCTGCTTATTAAGACAGAGGAAGAAAAAAATAATTTGCACACTGAAAACTGCTTACCAGTTGTCAGAAGAATGTTGATTAACTGGAATAAAGAGACCACAAGGGGAACAGCAACCCCAGTTGCATTTAAACATGTGATCAAGTTTAAAATAATTTGCTGTCATTCTCAAATACTGATCCATCTTCTCTTCACAACACAAATATAACTTCTGCTACTTAAATGGAGACATGATAGAAATAATCACCTTGACATCTTCCAGTCTTTTGGTGGAAATAATATCTGTGCTGCATCAGTGTTATAAGATTGAATTTGGTTTGTTATTTTAGTATAGAGGGGAAGTTCAAGGGGTTTTACCTAGGCCTTAAAAAGCAAAATAATCCTCATTCTTATGAGGGAAGCAGTGTGGGAATTTTGTTAGCTGCCAAGTTTGTCAGTTCTAATTATGTAATCAAAAATGGTAGAAATAGGGGGCTTCCCTGGTGGCACAGTTGTTGAGAGTCCACTTGCCGATGCAGGGGACACGGGTTCGTGCCCCGGTCCGGGAAGATCCCACATGCCACGGAGTGGCCAGGCCCGTGAGCCATGGTCGCTGAGCCTGCGCGTCCGGAGCCTGTGCTCCACAACGGGAGAGGCCACAACAGTGAGAGGCCCACGTACCACAAACAAAACAAACAAACAAACAAAAATGGTAGAAATAAATACAGGGCTGTTTTACAAACATGCTGTTGGAGCTGAACTCAAGCCAAACCCCATTTATCACCCAGTCCGTACACACTCTTATTCTGACTGGTAAACCTCAGTCACATAGGAGACCCCAAATATTATTGTTAGCTGGGAACCACTGTATGGTAATCCTTTGAAAGTCAAGGTTGTTTTCTTTCTGCTGTGTAAAATGTACACCCATCTTGTTAAAAGGCCACATATCCCTTTGGGAAGCCTAGACTAATATTTAATTGGTGGACCTCCAGGGTGAAATAGATAGGGGTGGATGAACAGATCACAGGTGAAAAATGTACTCCACCATTCCTATCTTCCTAAGTCATTGGATTTCTTCCATTACATCATGTAAGGCAGGGGTCCCCAACTCCCAGGCTGCAGACCAGTATTGGTCCGCACCTGTTAGAAACTGGGCCGCACAGCAGGAGGTGAGCAGCGAGTGAGTGAGTGAAGCTTCATCTGACCGTCCCCATCGCTCGCATTACTGCCTGAACCATTCCACCCTCACGACCCGGTCAGTGGAAAAATTGTCTTCCATGAAACTAGTCCCTGGTGCCAAAATGTTTGGGGACCGCTGATGTAAAGAATTTCTAATACCTCAACTTTATTTAATTCAGGTGACCGTTGAATCCAAGTTTCTCTGAAATATTCAAACTATTAGCAGTTGCTTCTAGCTTCCTGCGTACTTTTTATTTGTTAACACTCTTAACACTTAGTATGTTCTGTATACTTATCTAAGCAGATACATATATTAATTTAATCTTCACAATAATCACATGAGGTAAACACAGTTATTATCCCCATTTTAGAGATGAGCAAAATTAGGCAAAGAGCAGTTAAACATCTTGTCCAAGTTCACAAAGCTTGTAAGTGGTGGAGGTAAAATTGAATCCAAAATATAATCCTTAATGATAAATTCAGCTCCTCTAATATTGTGTTTACTCTTCCTTAACGGAAGCCATATAATCCATTCCCACACATATTCCATAGGTTTTTCAGAATGTAAATTAGCAAAATCTTGCAGCTAATCTGTAAACCACATTTCTGATGGGTAAAGCATCCCCTTTCAAGCCAGATCTTGCATTTGTCTTCCTAAGACATGTTAGGATATGACTCTGGTAACGGATTTGAAAGCTGTGAGGGGTGACTGGAGCAGGGCACGAGGATAATTGGCAAATGCTCTTGAAAGAACTTCCTAAGGTGATGTGCCTGTACCTTTGTATACTCTTTGTCATGCTGGAATTGAGTCTCTGCAAACACCTTGCTTACTGGCCAAGTGTTAGAATGTTAGAATCTGCAATAAGGGGTACTAGGAGACTACAAGTCTAGAGGTGGAAGAAACTTCTTCCAGGTTCTTCCTTGTGAGTTTCCTGTTTATTTCTGGTTCCTGTCAGGGTAACCTCATTAATGGTTCCTCATGCCATCAGTAGCAATTCCTTCCAGTAGCAGTAACTGAATCCTGTTTGCAACTTTTCCAAACACTAGCACAACCAGCTTTATCTTGCACCCACCTTCATATACCAGCTCCAGCCAACCAGTGTCTCCTCTTCAGAGGTCTGGTCCCAGATTCTCAGGCCCCCTCCTATAAGTTTCTAAGTTTTAATAATTCCAACCACTTCCTTTGTTCTCTCAGATTCAGGGACAGTAACTGTATCCTGCAGCTGCTACCTTTCCAATACCTTAGAGTTCTCATTTTATCCTTTTGGTTACCTGGCTAACAACTTTATTCCTAGTTAATAATTTTTCATATAAAATTCTCTCTCTTCAAATAATTGTTATGATTCTGTTTCCTGACTAGACTCTGACTGATACAGGTAAGATCATTTCAGTATCTTCAATAATTCATGGCTTTCTTCCCCAAAAGGTAAAAAGCAGCTGCTTTGGTAGGCAAGGGAACATTAATGGGATTTGGAGGTTTACGAGACTCATGTTTATTTGTATCCCACTTAACTGTTTCCATTAAGATTCTGAGAGCCTAATTCTTTCCTAATAAGAGCTTGACTTTCACATATCAGACCTGGCAAGGTAGAGGTTTCAAATTACTTTGTATTTCTGTAACTCCTTAGATTGATTTCTGTGTCTGATTTACTGTTGTCTCAGTCTATGACTGTTAATTACAAAAGAACCCTTTAGGGCAGCGGTGCCTAACCATTTTGGAACTAGGGACCGGTTTCATGGAAGACTTTTCCATGAGGGCTGGGGAGGGAATGGTTCAGGTGGTAATGTGAGCAATGCGGAGCGGCAGATGAAGCTTTGCTTGCTTGCCCACCAGCTGCTGTGTGCCCCGGTTCCTAACAGGCTGCGAACTGGTATCAGTCCATGGACCGGGGGTTGGGACCCCTGTTTTAGGGACTCCAGAAAGTCTAAACTTACTGGAATAGGTGAGTTTGGGAAGCAAAATATAAAAAAAGAAAGAGGTAAAGCCAAATATTTAAGGCCTTGTGCTGTAATTTTTTTCTTTATACTATCCAGTTCAATCAGAAGAAGCCAGCTCACCTCACCATCCCTAAATTCCTCATTGCAATACTAGTGATCATTTGCAGCAACCACTTGAACTCCAAATCCCACTCAGGGATAAGAAACTGCGTACTATGAATGATCACATGTCACGGGCCACCTGCAATCTGTATTCCCTGGTGATGAGGTAATCACTCCCTTTAACCCAGGTCACATAAGTAATACAAAATGTCCATCTTAAGGGTCTTTCCTTGGAACCCCTTCCAGTTCTATATATTTTATTAAAGTTTACTATGAGAAACAAAAAGCACTCTAGATATTTCCAGTACAGAGTGACAATATTGAAATTTGAATTCTACAGCTCTAAGGCTGTATTTATATCTACACATGGTTTCCTTTACTTTGGAACTCCAAGAAGAGCTTTAATGTCCTGTATTTGCTGATAGATCTTCCCTACTATTATTAGCCCAAAACATGCATTATGAATTCCAAAAACAGACAATATATCATACTAAAACTTATGGACTCTAAGTTTTCAATTTTTATGTTTACTGGGTTTTATTATGTCTTCCTGGATATTTGTTTTCATAGGGGTATAGATGTGGATGATTCAGTTCTTCCCTCTCTTACATTTGATCATAGCATTTAAAGGTATCATTTGAAGTCATCCATATTGGATGTGAATACAAGTTTTGCCACATATTGGCTGTGTGACATTAGAGAAGTTAAGTTCCTTGAGCCTTGAAACCACTCATTAAAATTGATAAACTATTGATACCTATTTACAAGTTTGATATGAGTAATAAATAAGATCTTTTACACATTTTAAAAAATAATAGCCAACTTTCTTTTAAGATTTTATTTTTTTTGATGTGGACCATTTTTAAAGTCTTTATTGAATTTGTTACAATATTGTTTCTGCTTTATGTTTTGGTTTTATAGTCATGAGGCATGTTGGATCTTAGCTCCCTGACCAGGGATCCAACCCCCACCCCCTGCATTGGAAGGCAAAGTCTCAACCACTGGACTGCCAGGGAAATCTGTTACCCATTTTTTAAAATAGACATTCTCCAAAGAAGATATACATGGCCAAAGGCACATGAAAAGATGTTCCACATCACTAATTATTAGAGAAATGCAAATCAAAACTATCGTGAAGTATCACCTCACACTGGTCAGAATGGCCATCAACAAAGAGTCTACAGATAATAAATGCTGAAGACGATATGGAAAGAAAAGAACCCTCCTGCACTGTTGGTGGGTATGTAAATTGGTACAACCTCTATAGAGAACAGTATGAAGGTTCCTTAAAAAAAAACTAAAAATAGAGCTACCATATGATCCTGCAATCCCACTTTGGGGCGTATATCTAGAGAAAACCATAATTCAAAAAGAGTCATGTACCACAATGTTCATTGCAGCTCTATTTACAATAGCCAGGACATGGAAGCAGCCTTAGTGTCCAGATGAATGGATAAAGAAGATGTGGTAAAGAAGATGTGGTATATTTACACAATGGAATATTACTCAGCCATAAAAAGAATGAAATAATGCCATTTGCCACAGCATGGATGGACCTAGAGATTATCATACTGAGTGAAGTGAGTCAGACAGAGAAAGAGAAATATCATATGATATCACTTACATGTGTAATCTAAAAAAAAAGATATAAACGAACTTATATACAAAACAGAAATAGACCCACAGACATAGAAAACAAACTTATGGTTACCAAAGGGGTGGGAGAGAGAAATTAGGAGGTTGGGATTAACAGATACACACTACTATATATAAAATAGATAACCAAAAAGGACCTACTGTATAGCACAGGGAAATATACCCAATATTTTATAATAACCTATAAGGGAAAAGAATCTGAAAAAATATATATATATATATGTATATGTATAACTGAATCACTTTGCTATATACCTAAAACTAACACCACATTGTAAATCAGCTATACTTATAAATAAATAAATAAATAAATAAATAAATAAATAAATAAATTTTAGCACAATGCCTGGCACATAATGCTAGTTATTAAGTTTAAACATGTATTAAAATTTATACATGTTTTTTCAGATACAACTGAAAACCTTTTTTACACTTTTTTATATATTGTTAAGCTTGCTGCTTTGAATGTACTACCCTTCAGAGAAAAGGTAAGGAAGATACAAAAAAGTTAGGCAAAACTCTTATCCATGCTCCTGTTTCCCAATCCTACCTCACTACAAGCTACTACTAGGAAAAGAAGCTGCCTTTCTGTGGTGTAGTCCCTGAGAGGCTGCTACTCTCCAGGAGAAGCTCCTCACTTGTCCCGGTCCTAGTCCACTGTGGCATGTGAGCGGCTATGGGGAATAGCATAGACTGATGAACTTGAGACAACACTCCAGGCTCCCCGTAGCCCACTGAAGAATGCAGAAGACCCTCCAGTTTCCGCATATTTCTGAAGAGAACTACAGATATACTGACTAAACTGATAAACTGATAAAGTGGTTATAGTGCATAGGGATTTTGTGACCAAAAGGACAAAAGTTGGGAATTTACCATCAGGCACTAGCTTAACACTAATAAAGACATGAAGCATCTCAAAAGACTTTAGTTCAAGGGCCAAAAAATGGCAGATCTTTTTGGTTAAAAACTCTGCTTGGGAAAACAGAACAAGGATCTACATGTAAGATCCTTGAGTCTTCTTTGGTCTCCCTGCCATTTGCCTACTTCATTCTCCATGAGGTCTATTAAGATTCCTATTAAGATTCAGAAGTCATAATGATAGGCGTGTGGGCAGGTAAATTAAATTTGAAAGCCTGAGACTTTACCCAAACTCTTAAATTAATTAAGTGATTATTTGAAACCAAGAGCAATTAAAGTTATTAAATGGAAAGTTTGAAGTTTTTTAAATTTAAATTTTATTTATCACTACATAGCAGTTGAACTTGTGAAGACCATTCATCAATTTTAGAAAAGAAAATAAGTTACATTTAGCTATGTTTTCTCTGCATATCTGAGTTGTAGTGTGCCTAAACATGTGAATCTGACTTGATACCATTAGACATATTATTTCACTATAAATCAAGGGATTTTCCTTATTGCCATTTGTGTGAACTAAATTGTGTATAGGAAGACGATATTCCCACAAAAGCAGCGGGCCTAGGCCCCAAAGCACGGAATGTATGTATATGCTTTAGAAAGTACGTCAAATATACGTCTTTTAATATAACTATGTATATTCAATCTAGGGAATAAAAACAAATAGAACCATTCACGCATTTACAATAGAAATTGACTGAAGCATCTTCTAGAGGCACAATACTTTGCAGAGCTTTCTTTGAAGAATCCAAGTTTTCTTAGAGAATCCAGAATTCCATTGTCTTCAGTAACTTCTTATTGTAAACCTCTACAACCTTCAACTTTACTTTATTCATGTTTGTTCTTTTTTGGGTCTTAAAATAGACTTCAGTTAAGCCAGCTGTTCATGAAACGGAGGAGGGAAAACAAAAAAAGCAAGCTCAGGAAAGCACAGTGTCTGGCTTAGATTTTGCATAGTTGCTATACTAATCAATATCACCGTAATTAAAACCACCCATGATTAATGGGTTAGCATTTTTACAGGGCTTTGTTGTCTACAAAATCATTTCACAGTCTATTTTATCTAACTGCCCAGTAGGAGCAAACCCCAAATCACCAGGCTACCTTTTGTCCTTACTTTCCATCTAAACTGTTCCTGTCTATGGAAATACCTTGCCTTGGGTTGCAGTTGTGGGTTTCCCCTCTCTGTCTGGGAGGAAAAAGAACTTTTTCTCTCAAAAGCAAAAAACTGAAGCTGGAAAATAGGGATTACCACTTTACTAACCATCCATTGAATTCATCTTCTCTTTGGACTCTGACCATATGTATCTTGTTTGCTACCCTGAGGCTATACCTATTTGCATTATTTCTATCTGTAAGACAAAGTAGTCAGTGCTATTTTTCTTTTCTTGTCTAATCAACTTAGGCTGAGACTCTAAATCTTGAGTCTAAATCTTGGCACTAAGATTAATGTAATCATGGAAAATTGACATTTTAACCATACATTAAAAATTAGCTTATATTTAGGGAGACAATTCCCTTTAGGAGGTAGTAAGACAAGCCATTATTTTTGGCTACTTAAATAGGCCAAAATGCTTAAAATAAATATTCCCTGGATATCAGGTTGTGTTTCTAATACCTCTTTATCCTGCATGAATTTCAATGAGGGTTTTTGCACTTACAGCTGATGAGGAAAAAAATATATATTGCACGAAAGCTTTTCATGGGCTTTTGAGGATTGACTATCTACAATTCATCAGAAAATACTTCATAAAGAATATAAATTTGTAATCCTAGATACAGTGCTTCTCATTGGTATCAATGGCTAGTCAAATTGGTCAATTTTAATTCCATTCTTTGTCTGCAAATGATTTGCCCATTTCTTTCCATGTTGTACATACTTCTCCCTTCAAAATTATTTGAAGTACTCTTTAAGAAGACAACAGAAATAATGTGGAAGTGGTATAGCCTTAAGCATTTTATTAACATAATTCTTGATAATTTGCTATGGAATTTGTTTTACAGTTTAAGTATAGAACTATAAAGTGTGATCTGTTCTGAATCTGAATGACCCTATAATTCATTCATCTATTCATTCAGCAAGTATATGCAGGCACTCCATATTAGAATTGCAGTGGTTAAACTCTCTCATGGCTATTGAATTCTGGCTCCAGGAAAATGTCACCAACCACCTCTTAAGGCAAAGCTGGTAAGAGAGATGACTACTTTGACAGAATGTTAGTAGCATCTCCAAATAGGGAGGGCAAATTCAGGGCAGTTACAAGGTTTTAGTCTAGTTTTAGGTGGATCTTTCAGAGCAGGGGCTTGATTAGGATTGGGTGAGGATTATAATATAATAGTTGATGATTGGTGGACAAAGCAACATAGGAGTTTGGGGTCAAGAGTGTAAACAGTCTTGGAATCCTAGAGAGTAAACAGTTTTTGATGCTACCTGTTGAAAAGTTGAACAATTTGATGTTCATTAAATTGTTTCCTGGAAAGTTTCTTACATGAACAATAGAGTTATTTGCAACTATTATCTTTCTGGGTAAGAGTTCCCTGGAAAAGACCTGTAAGGGAGGGTAGTTCAATTGTAAATGCACATCACTGTTCACTATAATCTATATGAGTGTAGATAGCAAAAAACAAAACAAGAAACAAAAAAATAAAAAAACTAAGCACATAAGTAATTTAGAGAGAATAAATAATATTAAAGATAAAGACTAAGAAAGAGCAATTTGGGGGCTTCCCTGGTGGCGCAGTGGTTGAGACTCCGCCTGCCGATGCAGGGGACACGGGTTTGTGCCCCGGTCCGGGAAGATCCCATGTGCTGTGGAGCGGCTGGGCCCGTGAGCCATGGCCATTGGGCCTGCGTGTCCGGAGCCTGTGCTCCGCAACGGGAGAGGCCACAGCAGTGAGAGGCCCACGTACCGCGCAAAAAAAAAAAAAAAAAAAAAAAAGAAAGAGCAATTTGGACTTTTAGTTTTAAATAGCATAAAGCGCATTGTAGCTACTATGTGGAATTTTGAAGAGCTTTCAATCAATTATTATTTTCAACATTTTCTCACTAAAGCTGGAAACTTAAATGTTCTAACTCCATTTAGCTTTATTCTACAGTTCAAATTCTGTCTACCTTTCAATTCTACATATTTTAAGCACCACTTTCATTGCAGCTTCTTAGCTGCTTTGTCCCATGTCTTCTCTGAATTTGAAAATATATGATGTTCCGATAGGAACAGGTGGCATAAAATGAGGGCTTTACTTCAATGCATTGGCCTTCTCTCTGAGATTCTGGATGAATAGAAATGGAAAACTATTGTCAGGATAGATTGTCTCTTACCCCACCAATCTAATCTGCATGAAACCTAAAGACATTGTCTGACTATTTATGGCTACCTCCCCAGTGCCTAGCACAGAGTCCAGATCATGGAGAATGGCCAGTAAAATTTGTTGAATGAATAAATCCATGACTCTACTGCCTAACCTCAATTAAGTCTAATTTGAGAAATTGTACCCTGAGTTTTCTGCACTTTTCTACTACTTTCATTTATGTGTTTTGTGTTACTAGAGGTGCAGCAGGTAAATTGATCTTCAGTCAATGTATTCCATTCATTGGGCAACTGTATCTAGTTCAAGGATGAACATGGAACCCAATTTGAACCCTTGATATCGCTGGGATCTTGGTTTAAGCTGTCATTTTTCTCACGCTGTGAGCTGGCAAATATTAGGCAGGTTCTGCAATGGTGATTATGTCACTTTGAAGGGAAGCACCCTTCTGAAAATGAAGGCAACTCACGGAAGAACAGTGCTAACTTATCAATACAGCCTGGATCTTCAAGCTGTTTTGTTAGATCCTAAATCAGCCATGCTTAAAGGAGTTTTCAATGATAAAAGCTAAAATATACACTTGGATGCTTATATCAGTTTTGATGGAATATTTATGAGGATAAAATGAAATAATGTGACTAAGAGTGCTTTAAACAATATATAACATGAACTAGGGGCATGATAAATATTTATTTCCTTTTTAAATTCTTTCCTAATGTCATCCTTAAGCCTGCTCCCAGAACACTGATATTCCTTCAGCATTATTTTAGACCACTGAAATTATCCCACAACATAAAATTTTGTTTCTCTAGGGAATTAAGTCACTGGGCACACCTTGAAATACATTTCCCCCAGCTCTCTTGTTTACATTAAAGAAACTGAAGATCAGAGAATTACTTGATAATAAAAAGGAAAAATAATTGCAACTGACCCAGGAATTGAATCTCAGTCTCCTGTCTTGTTGAATGAGGGTGCTTTCCACTATATCACACCAGTTCTGTTACTATATGTTTTGCATATAGTAAAATATGCAAAATATAGTTGACATATTGATACAATTTTTCTTTATTTTCCAGACTTCTTAAAATAATTCCCTCACCATAGACAAAGATTAAATTTAATTCCTTATAATACCCTTCTAATAATAACAATATACCAACAATGATTTATTAATCATCATTTTGGACTCGCACTGTGTTAGGCCATGAGAATGAGCATAGAACATTCCCAATTAAGTCACAGACTCAGTACTTATAGGAAACTTACAAAATAATAATAATAAAAACAACAACAACAAACAGGAATGCATTATGAGTTAAGTCTTTGTGTCATAGCATAATATCCAAGATAATTTTTGCCTCCTAAGATGCATTCTTTTGAGTGCCCACATTAAAGACTTTAGTGAAGATGAAATGACCATACTGGTACCAAGTAATCCCAGCTTCTTAGTCACAGCTCATTGAACCAAGAGTGTTCACCTTATCTAAGCTGAACCAGTCACATTCTCTTTCTCAGAAAATTAAACCCAAGGATACTCAGAGACTGAGCCATTTTAACAGTAAGGAACTGATTACCAAAATCATTTGTTGTTGAGGTACATATTTCAGGAGACTGTGTCTTTCTTCTTGTTATAGGCTCAAAATACTGACATATTCACTTTTCAATGAGGATTTGTCTTAGGATTTATTTGGTCATTCAAAAAGTCATAACACGCTTTGAATTAAAACTTGTGATATATGAACTGGACTAAGAAGCATTTTGCTTTATGATTCACCAAACCAAAAGCTTTGGCTTCTCCACTATTTGACTGACTAAGAAATTATTACATTTTAGTTCAATTGAGCAGTTATAAGTACTTAGCTCAAACACAAGACAATTTTGTGGAGGAGTAGGACTTCATCTTGCATGGGAAGAGGGTTCACAATCAGAGCTAATATTAATAAACTTATTGATGTGGAAGATGCTTAATAGTTGTCACACAAAATATCAATTTTAGATTATATTTTGGGTTTTTGATAGGCTGAATAAATTCATTTTTACTTGAAAAAACAGGACTGTTTGCTGCTTTTACTTTCAGAACTGTAAAGGGTGAAAATTGACCTACTTTATGTACAGGGAAATTCTTTGCATTAGATGTTGAAACGTTAGGTGGAGGGAGAATCAGGGAACTCCTTTCATCACTGAGAAGATGCCTTAACCAGGAAAATAGTTATCTACTTTGTCTAAATGCACTTCTTAGTCAAAATTTAGCAACAAAGTTGCCAGTGGTCACCAATGTTTGCCTCCACTTCCAATGGATATGAAATAGTCTCTGGTAATCTTTGTACCACAACAGAAGAGGCGAAAATGTTACAAGGGTGCCTGTCAAGTCAAAGCTTCATGTGAACCAAAGTTATGGGAGAGTCAAGATGAAATACACAGGCAGAAAAAGCACTCCACTGATCTTGGTGTCTAGAGTTTTTATTGGGGTTTCATTAGGTAGGCATAATTGATTGAATCTTTGGCCATGTGATTGAACTCAACCTCTAGCCTCCTATCCTCATGAGATGTTGGGAGGTTGAGCTGATATTAAGTGACTCAAAGCCCAAAATCTCTAATCACATGGTTCATCTTTCTGGCATAACTAGTAGCTCTCATCCTGAATCATCTCTTTAGCATAAACTCAGGTGTAATCCAAGGGCTAACCATGAATAACAAAGACACTCATATCACTAGGGAAATTCTAATGATTTATAGAGATTATCTCCCAGGAACGAGAGACAAAGACCAGACAAATTCTTAATTATATAATAACAGGACTGGGTACATTTTTCAAAGAAACTGAGAAAACATCAATTAGAGAAGAAGCAAATAGCTTCATGGGACTCTACTCTTTATTTTTTTTATATTAGATAGCCATGATGTCTAAAACTCCTTTTTCTTTGGTTGGTTTCCATTCCATGCACTCGAGTTATTCCTTTTATTTGGTAGAAATTTATAGGGAAAAAAATAACAAAACAAAAAACAAGACAAATCTGACAGTAAAATAATTTGTAGGGCTTTTAATTGATATTTAGAGGTTCCAGGAATACTCCCGAGAGAGGAAAACAGAATGAGTAAACATAATAAGATTCAGTAGATATGAAATGTGTAACCAGTTACAGGACTATTTTTTACAGTAATAACATCTCTTTTGAGTCTTGGAGAAACTAAGAAAAAAAAAAAGAAAAGACTAATCTGGCTCAATAAATTTAAGTGATTTTATGAAACTCTTTTGGATATTATGGGAACTGGGACTTTTCATATCTCTGGACTAGCTCCAAGGTGAGATAGTATGACTAAGATTTATATACAAAAGGATTTTTTTTTAAAAAAGAGCAAAAAAGCTTTCTTCTAAGGCAAACTTTCACAGTATTTTCCTAAATTTAACACTATTGTAACATAGTAACACCACGTTATTTGATCAGAATTGTAGAAATCATTATCAGGAAAAATGGGAGAATTAGGCTTGACTCCACAATTTTTGCTTTTAACTTTAAATTATTTGTCCTGGAACAGCCACTCCTTTTGAACACTCATGTCCTTGTGACATTCAGCTCAAAATCTTGACACTTGAATAATTTTACGCCCATACCCCCACTGAGCATCACTTGAATATGTAAATTATATTGATCCTCGACAGCGACAGCAATGACAAAAAGTGAAGACTCTTCAAGACAAATAACAAGCAGGTTATTCAGTTCTCTGTGTTTAAAAGGTAAGGAATAACAAAATGACATGATGATACTGTAATTCAGTAGCAAAATAGGGAAAACTATTAATCAAGACTAATTTGATATTAGATTCCTAACTAAGTAGAGGATCCAGAATATTCCTCCACTGCACTTGAAGTCACGTCATTAGAGTCTGGGAACTACGTTAAGCACACAGTCTTGAGTAGAATGATGGGCAGAAAGCATTTCAGAGAATAGTAAAAAATAGAGATCAAAATGTTGTGTGGAGCAGACTGTTAGGGATTTTGAAGGCCAATCAGATGACTCAAACTTAATATGATGCATATATTATAGTTTTCCCTCTGGAGTAACTAAAGAGAGTAATTTTAGGATAAACCTGAGTGACTATGAAGGATGGATTAACAAGGAAGACAGAGGACAGCAACATGTTAAATTGTTGTGAGAGGTGGATAGAATTGTGGAAATGTATTCCAAGAAGATACAGGAAATGATGACGTTCAGAGCATAAGAGAAAGAGATGATTTTAATAAAGGATAACTTTTTCTCTGAATAGTAATTACTATAGTTATTAGTAACAATTATTTCCACATACATCTAGTTTTCTCTGGATACTTCTGCCTGCTGAAATTCCTCTGGTTCTGTAATGCTTCTTCTCCAGGAAAAATAATTTATGCAGTAACTAAAAGGCTTTTTCAGCATGTTCAGATTATAGGGCAAGTATAGGCAGTCTGTGAAGGCAGCTAGGTCAGATGGACGTATTCCAATATATTTTTCTTCAGTCGTTTGCAATCTTGTTTTCCATTTATGCCTGTCCTTTTGTTCTCCATTTTTAATTCAAAACAAACTCAAGGGTAGGGGATTTCAGAGTTGTTCAAATTCTACTCCTTAAGATATAAGATAACCTGGATGCACCAATGGGGGAAAGGCAGACTATTTTTTTTAACTCTAAGATCCTGAGAATTTTAATGGACACTTTTTAATGTATTAACAGTGTGAATGCCCAATGTAAGAAGTTTTTGCACTGTTATTAAATGAAATACTAGTCAAAATGACTACAGGCCTGAGTCCAAGGGAGACTGAATATTGTTTGCAAATATGGTGTAATAAGAGATGAATTTCTCTCTCTAAATTTACTTTGACCTTTCATTAATTTTTGAAATTTCTATATTTCTTTCCATAACATTAGAATTCCATTATGTTCTAATTGGCTCTCTTTTTTTTTTTTTTTTTTTTTTTGCTGTACGCGGGCCTCTCACTGCTGTGGCCTCTCCCGTTGCGGAGCACAGGCTCCGGACGCGCAGGCTCAGCGGCCATGGCTCACGGGCCCAGCCGCTCCGCGGCATGTGGGATCCTCCCGGACCGTGGCACGAACCCGCGCCCCCTGCATTGGCAGGCGGACTCTCAACCACTGCGCCACCAGGGAAGCCCTAATTGGCTCTCTTTTTGAATGTTATCTGGAATTTTTAGAACCATGGACCAAAATTATGCTATAAATACACATGCAAATATAAGCATTAGACCAGTAGATAGAACATTATATTTTACTTTAGGTTGATAAAATAACACACATCTACTTATTAGGTATATGTAGTGTTTTGTCTGCTTTTATATTATAGCAGTAGTTCCATAATTTTTCTAACAATCACCTCTTCAATGTTTGTGTGTGTGTGTGCATGCGTGTGTGTGTACAAGAGTCTTTCTAGAGTGTCCTTGGAATTTAACTGTAGAATGTGGAATATTTTATCATGAAACATACCGTTGTCCCCAATTAACTTACTCAAGATTAATTAGGCTATACCAATAGTTCTCAGTAAGGTTGTATTGAACCCTGGAAACATCTTAGGAATTTTGGGAGGCAGAGGGTTTGGAAATTTCTGGCAGGGACACTTTGTCCCAGTGATTGAGAGGAAATATTAGTGGGTAAGGCAAGGAAGCTAACCATCAATGTGTAGACAGTTGCAAAATGAAGAATATTTCAATGTTTTTCACAGTTTTCAAATATTCCTCTAGATATTTTGAAAGTGAAAGCCTTGTTTATCATTATCTAATTCTTGAACCACACTCTTCTTTATTTTTCCAGCATGTTTTTTGCACAGTTTTTATGTACACTGACTTTTTAAAAATGCAACTACTGTGTCATTTGAAGAAAGATTGCCTTTTTTTGTTCAGGTTGTCCCAAGATTAAGCTACATGTTGGAAAATCCTGTCTCTTGAGGCAACATTGTGGTACTTGAATCTCCACACCAACCACCTGTATTAGCCTATTACAGTAGCTCTCATACTCATTATAATTCCATGAATAGGTTCAAATGTCTGAATGTTTTCATTTGCATTTTTCAAGTGTATTTGTACTTGAGAATTTATATATTAAAGTATGTGCCATTTTATTATATTTTTCTTCTTGTAGTGGTTGCTGCCCTAATATTTCCTTTACCTGACCTGTACCCTCACACCCTAGCTACTAACTGCTGAGATGTTCCTTCGTATAATTTCCTTTGGCTGGAATAGGAGATTCCTCAATCCCTGATATGGTATGTGTTCCCCCTAAATTTATATGTTGAAATTCTAATGCCATGTGATGGTATTAGAAGGTGGGGCATTTGGGTGGTGCTTAGGTTCTGTTGGGGAGGGGGCATTTTCCCCCTCTAGCCCTCTTGAGTTCTTGTGGCCAGACTAATAATAAAATTGACACAAGGCAAATTAACAGGAGAAAAAGAAACAAATTTTAACTCATGTGCATGGAGGTCTCATAGAAATAGGACCTCAAATGTGGCCAAAGCAGGCAGGTTTTATATTTTTTAGGTAAAGAAACAATACATTTGTGAGGAATTGACATGACAAAGAATCTTAGGTTTGGGGTGCCCAATTAGTGTAGAATCTAGACAGCTTGGGCTTGGTACTGAATTAAAGAAGTAACAGGATTTATTTATAAGGCTTCTTGGCCCCAAATTCCCTCCCTTTGGGGATAAGGGTGTCCTTCTACCTCCAGATGCAGGGAGTGTACCTTTCATGTAAGATTTATTTCCTGCTTTCAGGAAGACAGAAAGAAGGGTCAGAGTGTCTCTCTTGCCTTGGCCTTTTCTTAAGTAACTAATTCAAAACAATCAATTTGCCATTGAGCCACATTTTGGGGCAGCCTACCCTGCTCTCCAACAGTTCTGAGTCCTCATGAATGAGATTAGTGCTTTTATAAAAGAGACCTCAGGAAGCTCCCTCACATGTGAGGATGCAATGGAGAACTCTGCCTTTGGGGAAACTGACATAAGACATTATATTTTTAATCCATCTTATTTTATTATTAATTCATTACATTTATTTTAACACATGTCTACATTTTATATTAGCTATATTTCAAGAAGTAAAGGGTAATTTCAAAATACTTTTATTTTCTTAGAAGAAGGCATTAGGTCTGACAGCGTAAGAGACACTATGTGACTAATATAAATGTCAGTTTATATGCTTACATTTTTACTTTAGTGTACTATACCTTCAGAACATCTCAATCAGGACATTTTCAGACATTTAGTGAAAGATAAATATTATTACTATGTAAAATATAAAATTGCTAGCAATAATATTTTGTTACTGTCAGAGGCATTAAATATACAGTGGCAGGGCTAACCATCTTTCTCAGCAATCAGACCACAAATTAATTCAAATAATCAAAAATAAGGACTTGGCATTGTTTTGATCTCCCTCCACTAACAAGCTCAGAATCAAATTGTAGCTATAGTTGATGTGGCATTTTATAAGTAACTTACAATAACAGAAAGAGGGATATTGTTATGGTTGGTAATTGTATCCATCACAAAAACACCTGTGGACAGAAGAGAGAAAAGGAAAGAGAATTTGAAGCAGGTTATGTAAAAACAAAAACTGAGCCATTTGGGAAAAAGTGGAATCAGCTCTGACTTGCATTAGAACAGCCCTAGCATTGGACCTACCTGTGGGCCCTTGAATATTTTATTCATAATCACTTTCTTATGTTCTAACATATTATAAGGAAAAAGTGTGAGTGCAGTAGAGTGAACAAGGGTTTTAAAATCAGTTAATTACCTAAACCTGTTTGAACCTCAGTCTTACATTTAAAAGGAGATAATAATTAGCTGTTGTACAGATTTTTTTCTTTTTCCTTTGTATGTGAGAATTAAATGTGACAATTTATTTTAAATTCTACGAACATTGTTATCTAGAGAATTCACTGAGGACTAATATAGGCTAAGTGAGTACTTGGGCTTTCAGGAGGAGCCTCTACCAATAAAGGATAGAGATTGTAATAAGTTGGCAAGATTTCTGAAATCTCTGTAACTTTCTCTAAGTTTCATAGAGGCAAAAACTTTGAGAAAGAAAGTAGATTGGTATGGCTCTTTAAAGAAAATATAGTGGGAAACAAGATATTGCAAGCCAGAGTAGTATGCTTACCTTCTGGACTTCTTTGAGGTTCTCTGGAGGGAATAGCTCTAGGGAAAGAGAAGGCTTGCTCAGATATGTATCTTGGGAGGGAGTGTTGACGTGATTGATGACGTATTTGAATTCAATGGGTTAGAAGCTGACGAAGGCCATTTAAACAAAAGTGTTGACCCAGGGACAGTCAACTGATGGATGCTAGTGATTATTACAACTCTCAGTTTTCTCTCTCTAAGAACAAAATTGAGTTGTCTGTGATGTTCATGAAAATATTGTACCTTTGAGCTCATCTGAACTTACTTATGACTTATGCCCTCACGGTTAAAAAGGCTGCCTGACCTTCCTGTAAGTGTGA
Organism: Phocoena sinus; assembly: GCF_008692025.1. NCBI lineage: Eukaryota > Metazoa > Chordata > Mammalia > Artiodactyla > Phocoenidae > Phocoena > Phocoena sinus. The sequence goes on along the minus strand of NC_045770.1, from coordinate 36,954,086 downwards.
ATTCCAGAGCAACCATTTGGCCACTGCCAGAAGAGGTTGTGCCAACAGAGCATTTTGTAACTGATGGGGTGCTGCAAATTCAGTCAGGATGTGTACTCACATGGGCAGACCAGGCATTCTACAGCAGTGTGGTACATCTGTCACTTGGCTTTGGGAATGTATTGAGAACATTGATGGGCATGTGCGGATCCAGAATGAGTAGATTCTATAACTAAGGGAACATATTATAAGATAACATTTTATTGAATGTTTCATGGTAGAAAAAACACAGCTGGATAAAATCTGCTAGCTGTAAGCCTACAAAAATATTCACCAGTGACTACTCAGAAATTTCCATTGGTTCTTGTCCTGTTCCGTGACTCTTATTTTTAATCCTAAATTTTATAATCTGGGAGGAAAATTTCTTTTATATTGCCAATATCTTCACAGCTTATTAGTAATTATTTTTAACATATTATTTTTGGGTGGTTATTAATAAGTCACAATTCAGCAATTTTGCCATAATTTTAAAGCTGATAGAGTGCCACTATTCTATTACTGAAGAGTTAAAAGGTCTGTGTAGCTACACTCTGCTTTGGTCTACATAAGCATTTATAATTTTTCTAATAGTAATTAGATTTGTTGAAAGCACTATGATAAGTGTCCTTATATAGTAACTCACTTAATCCTCATAACAGCCCTACAAGGAAAGGTAGAGTACTAATTAAGAGCATAGTCTTTGTCGTCAAACTGTTTGGCTTCAAATCTTGGGGGCTCTGCATTTGCTATTCTCTTTTACTGATTCTCTTCCCCAAGAATCCATAGGCTTGCTTTGTCCTCCCTTCAGATTTCTACTCAAGCCTCACTATCAATGTAGTCTTCCCTGATCCCCCTGTGTAAAATCACACCCCAGCACCCTTTCCCCTCACCTGTTTCATTTTTATTCCTGCACTTGCCATCATTTAAAACACTTTATTTTTGTGTATTTATTTATTTGACCACTGTCTGTCTCCTTCCAACAGATAGTAAATTCCATGGGGCCAATGACTTTGTTTTGATAACTCCTCTATCTCTAGTACCTAAAATTTTTCCTCACTCACAGCAGACCAAAAACAAAAAACAATTGAAAAAAATAAATGAATAAATAAATTTTCTCCAGCATGGAAAAATTATTATGGAATTATCTATTTCTATTATTCTATTGCAATAAATACAGTGTTGTTTCAACTGAGGCTATAGACATACACGATTTGATTTAATAAGAATAAAAGCATTCTGTATAAAAAACAAAAGCTATTTTTCTAAGCGTTTGAATCAACTGACATAACATGAAAAGATGCCATCCTGATTTTAATCTCTGATTCTTCTAATGTAGAGACCTGCTAACCTCGTTTTGTTGACAGGTGATTGGGTCAGTGTTTTCATTTTTCTTCTTAGTTCTCATATATTCATATTTTAGTGCAGAAAATTTGCATATATCCATTTGTTAAATAATTAATTATTTTGATGAAAAAGCATCTCTGCCCTCTCTGTCCCTCTTGTCAGAATTGTTCTCTTCAGTGCAATTACTGAATGATGTGTTTATTTTCTTCCTTTTCAACTTTAAACCATTTTGAGCCATTTTATACAGTCCCAGAATCAGTTGTTCTCATTTGTTTACTAGTTGGAATTCATGGGCATGTACTCTCACCTTCAATAAGCCACTATTTTTCAGACTATACTGACTGACTGGAACAATAGGAGAGACACTCATGCAAGGTGTATTGTGAAGTTCATAATTCACTTAGGCATGTGAGCACATGAATAAGTGAAACAATAAAATTGTGTACAATGTATTTATGGGAACATATTAGAAGAAGGGATTAATCAATTATACTTGGGTCTAGAGGTAGAGGAAGGTATTTCAAGATGCAGATTTTCAAAATTCCAGAGGTGATGACATTTGATTTGACCTTAAAGTTTAGATAGTGGAATTTATATGTATGAGAGAGTAAAAGTGGGAAGATGTAGCAGATAAAATAACATACTATGGATTATAGATAATATTTACAAATCCTGTGATGCCTGCCACATAATAATACTGGTAATTTTATTAATATAATCATTTCCATCAACATGCTAGCAGTGCATGTGACAGAGCTGGACTTCTAACGTAGAGTGTGAGTTCAGGCTGTGCTATGAATTCATATCCTGTGGTTTTGGCCATCATGCCATATTACCTCCTCACCCTAACTATACATAATACTATTAACATCGGTTTTCTGCTGGATGATAATCTTTGACTGATGATGTATTTGTCAAGATCCTAATTGAACCTAGCCCTAATATCTCTGCATAGCAATGTTCAAAGGAGTTTGGTTAGGACTTTAAAATGACATGAGATTTTTTTTTTTGAGAATGATTGTTACTGTGACTGATATACTGAGTTGATGATACTATAAAAAGTTTATTTCCCTGATGTGAGCAATTATTCCTTGTTTTCTCATTTGGCAATGTGTTGTTCTCAGTGATAGAAACAACAGTTCACTCCCTTCTGTGAAGAAGAATAACTTCCTGTTCAGAATCTGTGTTAACAATTAATTCCTTATTTAAAGAATGATAACTTCCATATAATATTTCATTAATAAATCAGAGGTACTGATTCACTTTTCATGTTGTGTTTTCACAGCTGTGCAAATGTGAAGGGATATATCAAACTGATTCCATTCAGTCCTGCTTGAGTATAAGGTTAGATGTTCATGGATCTCATTTTTGTTGGAGAAACTGTAATCATTGATAAAGGAGAAAGTTGTTTGAGAGGGCAATTGGTTGGGGCCAAGCAAAGTTTTGGTCACAAATAGACTTTACTCTTCTTGAACAAATAAAACCCATGATTTATTGATTGCTTTCCATGGGAGGTATTCACAGGACAAAAACACGAAAAACAGCTAATAAAGGAACTCTTCCCAGGTGATATATATAGTCCTCAGTCAAGTGCCTGAACGGTCTCTGGGTGCTCTGTGACTCTTTGCAGCTCTCTGGTCATTGAGACACACATGTTCACTAAGGTCAGATATGGGCAGTCTAGCAAAGCTGCCTCTGTTCCTGTTTACATGGCCTTTTAAAATCTGGGCTCCACTGACCTCTACCTTTGTAAAGCCTCTTCTTACCTTCCTTCTCCAGACTACTGGAACTCCAAAATTCAAAAACAGCAATTCTATTAGCATATCCAGTATAGTGCTATTGAGACAAGATAAAGGAGGGAACAATAGCTCATTTTTTAATAGAAGATATACAAATCTATAATTCTCTTCCTTCTGATTATTTTTGTGTTCTTCAAACTATAAAATAACTCTGTTGGTTTTTATTAACCATATAAATACAAATACAGCTAAAGTATATTTTTTCTATATGTTATTCAAACATATTGGTTTTCTGCTTTCCAGCCTAAAAGAATGATGAGGCCAACTAAAGGTGAGGATTGGGAGAGAAATTAACATTGATCAGGGGAAAGTAATAGAACCATATTTTCTGAAAGCTTGGGATGGTGAAGAAAGAAGGAATAAAGTGAGGGAAAAATACATTTTCTTCTGTTACCCTTTCAGGTGTTCATCTACTTGCTTTTTTTTCTTTTTAATCAAAAGCTCTTTCTCAGTTGCTTTTGTACCAACTTTGTTTGTTATCAAATTATCAAGGAGTAAAATATACCTAGAAACTTTCACTAATTTCTGCTCAATATGTGCAACTGTGTGGAAGGTAGTATACTTTGGTTTGAAAATAATTGTAGATAGGTGATTTAATGTATTAAAAAAGGAACAGAAAGTTGAGAAAAAGAAACTTTTTTTGCAATGTGTTTGTTAAGATTCTACTAAAATTTAGTTCATACCAAATGAAGTAACAAATTCTGATAAACCTTAGTAGGAAAAAATAAAGAACTCTGCAATAATCAGTTGCAAATGAATTTGGGAGTTATTACACAACTGTTCCCCATGGCTTAACATTCACTATAATTCTATATTGAAAAGAGCAAGCTGAATTCTAAAAAATACAGTATAAATCAAAGAGATGATCTTATTATATATAAAGTAGTAAGACTTCACCTGGAGTACTATAAAATATAATACACATGATACCTCAAGAAAGATGTAATTGTCTATAAAGGTATAACACAAGATAGACTGACTGGGTTCTAAAGATGCCTGTGTGAGGAACAAGGGAGTATATATTTATAATGGTCAGGGAGGAATTTGAGCTGATACACAGGACATATTTCAATTTTAGTCAGCAATTAATTGAATTGAGTCCAACTAGCCATGTTTCATTCATCTTGGTATGGAAGCTAGTTTCTAAAGAGGTGAGATATTTTCTTTACTTTTTTATGTCAATGATAAAAAGAGTTTCATTTGAAATCTTCCACCAAGGCATTTTAGAAAGCTTACCTTTGATTGCATCACTATTTTCAATCCTTTTGTATATTTTTTTGGTATAATTTTTGCTGTGTATACCTACTACTCACTCTATGAATCATTCTATTATTTTTCATGTCCTTCTGTAATCTGCCCACTTTAATCAAAACCTAGTCCAAAAAAGCCTCATAAGCATAAACATTTTTTGTGGTAGGTTCAAGGACATTAATACAGAAAAATTCTAGTAATAAAATATATTGATAATGAAGTAGAACACACTGCAATAAATCTGTGTAGATTTAAGGCACAGTCATTTGTCTTGATTTTGTTAAACCAGCTCACCTGATGCAAATACAACAAAGTAATTTACAATGTTAATTCCCCTCCCTGTCCCCAGATTCTTTGTGATAATTGAAGTTAATGCTGGTCAATAATATTTTGGTGTCATAAATATTTTTAAAATAAGTAAATTTTAATATCATTTGATACCTTTGGGGAATTTTTCTGATTGCTTTCATCCTCTTATGTAAGTTAATTTCATCATGTAAACCTACAATTTTCTTCCAAAGCCGAGGTAGAGGTTAAAAAGGAAACTTTTGAATTCCAATTGACTACAGCAGTCTGAGGGTGGCAGTGACCATATATAATCTTTCTTCATGAAGTACTCAGCCCTGTGGAGAGAAGGCACTTAGTCTTGTAGATGCTTTCAGAGATGAAGTGCCATAAATAACAAAACTTTGGGAATCAATCAAGATCTCACAGGCAAAGTGTGTGTGAAAGCTCTTGGTAGAAATTCACTTTACTCTTAGTATTTGTAGGACAATAGAGCAAAATTCTTGGATGGGCATTTGAAGGGCCCACCCTTGAAAACCAAGGGAGAAGGTATTGCTTCTAGCTCATGGATGATTGTACCTCAATCTCAGTATTGACTGGAAAACAGAATTACCTCCTGTGGTAGGCAGAATAATGCCCCCCTCTCCCAAAGATGGCTACATTCTAATCCCCAGAACCTGTGAATATGTAATGTTGCATAACAAAGGGAATATAAGCTTACAGATGGAATTAAGGATGCCAATCAGCTAACCTTAAAAGAGGGATCTATCCTAGATTATTCACGTGGCCCCAATGTAATCACAAAAGTCCTTAAAATTTGAAGAGGGACTCAGAAGAGAGAGTTGGTAAAATGGCAAAATGAGAAGGACTCAGCCTGGTATTTCTGGCTTAGAAAATTGAGGAAAGCACCATGGGTCAGGGAAAACAGAGGAATATGAGAAGCTAGAAATGATAATCAAATGAATTCTCCCCAGAGCCTCTAGAAAGGAGTGCAGCCCTGCTAATACCTGGAGGTTAACCCATTAAGATCCATGTTGGATTTCTGAACTATAAAACTGTTAAGATGATAATTTGTGTTAAAGCACTAAATTTTGATAAACTCGTACAGCTGTAATAGAAAACTAATATACCCCCCCAGTTCATCTCTTTCTTCTAATCACCCCTATAAGATTAGCTTACTTAATTTATTTAAGCCCTATCTCCATGAAACTTTCCTAATTTTCACCATCAGAATTAATTATCTACTCTCTTATTATTTTATTTAAATTTCTATATTTATAATATAGTATTTTCCACAGTCAGTCCTATATTTTGTGGAGCAATTTACTCTCCAAACATCCCAGAGATAGTAATGCATGCAACAAACCATGCAGAGGGAAAGACAAAAGATGAATGAATGATCAAGAGGTACTTGGTTACACTGTGAAAAATGCTGACCCCCCCCCCAAATCTCGGTAATTTACAAATGGCAAGGTTTATTCATCAGTCATGCTAAATGTGTATCGTGGAAACATTACAGTTGTGACAGAAGAAGTATTGAGTGGTACCTATATACAATGTGATACTACCGAGCCATACAAAGGAACGAAATAATGCCATTTGCAGCAACATGGATGCAACTAGAGATTATCATACTGGGCTTCCCTGGTGGCACAGTGGTTGAGAGTCCGCCTGCCGATGCAGGGGACGCGGGTTCGTGCCCTGGTCCGGGAGGATCCCACATGCCGCGGAGCTGCTGGGCCCGTGAGCCATGGCCGCTGAGCCTGCGCGTCCGGAGCCTGTGCTCCGCAACGGGAGAGGCCACAACAGTGAGAGGCCCGCGTACCGCAAAAAAAAAAAAAAGAGATTATCATACTAAGTGAAGTAAGTCAGAAAGAGAAAGACAAATACCATATGATATCACATATATGTGGAATCTATGTGGAATCTAAAAAATGGCACAAATTAACCTATCCACAAAACAGAAACAGACTCATAGACATAGAGAACAGACTTGTGGTTGCCAAGGGGGAGGGAGGTAGGAGAGGGATGTTTGGGGTTGGTAGATGCAAACTATTACATTTAGAAAGGATAAACAACAAGGTCATCCTGTATAGCACAGGAAACTGTATTCAATACCCTGGGATAGGGCTTCCCTGGTGGCGCAGTGGTTGAGAGTCCGCCTGCCGATGCAGGGGACACGGGTTTGTGCCCCGGTCCGGGAAGATCCCACATGCCTCGGAGCGGCTGGGCCCCTGAGCCATGGCCGCTGAGCCTGCGCGTCCGGAGCCTGTGCTCCGTAATGGGAGAGGCCACAACAGTGAGAGGCCCGCGTACCACACACAAAATATAAAAAATCCTGGGATAAACCATAATGGAAAATAATATAAATAAAAGAACGTCTGTATGTGTATGAGTGAGTCACTCTGCTGTACAGCAGAGATTGGCACAACATTGTAAATCGACTATACTTCAATTTAAACAAAAAGAAAAATCCAATTAGAAAGAAAAAAGAAGTACTGAGTATGGTGAACCACTCCTCATGATGTCTTTTAAACCTGTCACCCTAAAATGACACACAGCACATTTGCAAATATTTCATTGGCTAAAAGAATCCACATTACCAAGCCTATGCACAGTAAGGTCAAGGAAATATAATCTTCCATTCAAGAGAGGTAACAAATATTTAGAACTATGACTCAATTTTCCACATAAACTAGATTGCCCTGAGAGGCTGTATAAAATGTGATTTTTCTGTGAAAACATTTTAGAAATACAATGTGTTTGTGTAGCCCAATGGGGAAAGAAAAAGTGGGCAGAAGAACAATGCGATTCAAAGGTACTTGCTGTGTGATATTGATGTATCTGTGTATGGGAAGTGGGATACCGAGCATATGAAGGCAGAGAAAGAACAGGAGAGAACTTTTAGTACTTTCTGTGTGTGGCAGTTTCAGTGAAAGAAGGAGAGGTGTTCCAAAAGGAAATTTATGAAGCTGTCCAAGGGATTGGTTGTAAAGTCACAGTGATATCACTTTAAAGAAACCAGCTGCAAGGAGCCACATTCTTTTTTGAGGTATCTGGAGTTAGAGTGTAGTTTATTTGAATGTGTTGGGGCTCAGGGAAGGCCACCCCAAAATATGTCTCAATGGCATAATGATTATTTTGAATTAAAGTTACCTAAGAAATGGTAGATGCAAGAAGAACATTTTGACTTTCCTCTCTGTCTCCCTAAAAGCAGGAAATAAATCTGCCATGTGAAAAGTGTCCTCTTTGTATTGGGTGGTACAACTTTATCACCCGAGTCAGGGAATTCCAGGCTGAGAAGCCTGTGTAAACAAAGCTTGCTACCCAAGCCCAATCTTTGCTTAAATTCCTCACTAACTAAGCACCCAAACCTGTTTCTCTGTCCTGTCAACTCCTCTCAAATTTGTTTTTTCTTTGTCTAAAAAGTATAAAAGCAGCCTGCTTTGGCTACTTCTAGGTCCTATTTCCATAAGACCTAGATGTGCACAAACTAAATTTGCTTCTTTTTCTCTTGTAAATCTGTCTTGTGTCAATTTTTTTATTAGTCCAGCCACAAGAACTCAAGAGGGGTAGAGGGAGAAATTTCCCTCTCCCTGACAAATGTGTAACCTACAGATACTGGAACAAAAATGGGTTCAATACCTTTGACTTGTATGCATTTTTGGAGGTTGGTTGTTTTCCGTTACTTAACTTTGTCATTAAATTGTGAATGCCTGGAGAGTAAGAAAACGAATCAATAACCAAGTACTATAAGTGGACAATATGAAATAAAAATGGCATAATAAGTCTTATTATAGCAGTAATTATACACCAGAAGATAAATTTTCTAAATAAAATACACTCTTACTGTGAATATTTAGATGGCCAACAACTTATATGAGACATAAGAAAAAAAGTCTCAGAAAAACTGAAAATAAAGCATGAAAAAAGAAATACCAAGAATATACAAACCAAATGTAAACCAAAAGAAAGAGTTGAAATCACAAATTCCACACTATACAAGGGCATTAGGGAAACAGCTAGTTATATGGTTTTGGTGAAGAAATGGAAACTAAAACAGGATGAGAATGAATCTCTATTTGCAGCTGAAAGGATTAACAAATTAACAAGTGTTATAATTCAATATGTTCGTCATACCTCTTTCCCAAAGTCCAGGACCCTGAGAATATGCTCTAATCTTGATTTTTGAAAATCACAAACATAATGAAGATTTACTTATCTCATTTCATATTATACTTAGTGAAAGCAATGGTTAGATTTATTTTTTTTCAATCATATAAGAGAGATGAAATGGGGAGACACAAGTTTGAACTAATTACTAAGGTTTAAGCATGAGACCTTATGCTTAAAGGATCATGAAGGATAGCATTTGAAAATTGAAATAGAAAGGAAGAGATAAATATAGGGAGAATTCAGAGACTGGGAGTTAAATCAAGAGATTACAGTGATAGTCCTGACACTTTATGAAAAATATTTGGATTAGATACAGACTATCTGTAGCATATAAAATTAAAGAAATTACGGGTCAAAGAGAAAATTTTGTGAAAATTAAAATCAGTGATAACAACAACAATGAGTCAATCCAACTGCTAACAAATGACCTTTAATAGAAGGACTATCCAGATAAATGATAGACATTCCAGGCTTCATGTATTATTGGTTTGGCAGTTTGGGGTAAGAAAAGATGGTGGTAACTAATATTCCATTTTTCCATCAAGTTCAACACAGACAGACTGATTTTGTTTTCCTTAACATATCAGGGAAATAGAGCTATTAAGAAGGTGATATTAAGAGGCATATTGTCATGATAATAATTGAAAAAGAAACAAGCACAGGCTGTACAGCTGCATTTTCTCTGATATATTCTGGATGTTAAAGTCTAGATATTTATCTGTGAGGAAGGTGACTAATCCCAGAACATTGTGATATGAAATTCAACTCATCTAAATAGTGATTTTTCAAGGTCATTCCCTATTGTTTGCATTTAGGAGAAGCATTGAAAATTATTCAAAGCCTGGCATTTGGATTTATTAGTTGCATAAAGGATGGTGTTCTGAAAATAATGTATTTTTCTTGAGGTCTAAAATCTTCTGAATAACTATTTTCTTGCAACTTAAAATAATGAAATCACCTTACAACTTTTTCTAAAAAATGTTTCATTTTTATATAAAGATTGGCTTCTATCAAAGTCACACAGACACAGAGCAGAGAGTCTTTGATGATTTTCAATTACACTGATTTTAAAATAGCTTTGTGAGAACATTGTTGAACTCTGCAAGGATGGTCTGAAGTCTATGCTAAGAGTTTGCTTTTCATCCAGGTCTCTGGTCAGGGAGGGGGTGGGTCTCATTGTGAGGCCTTGGTTTTTATAAACAGCAGTGAGTGAAATTCACAAAAAATATCCTTGGCTTACTCACAAGTGTCAATGAAATAAACAATTCATAGTGAGGTAATCAAAGGGAAAGGCAATAGAGAAATGATGGGCTAGCTGCAAACTTTGTCCATTCAGGGCCCTTTTTTTCTGAACTGCAGATTTCCACATAACAAAATTTAATAAGCGTACAAAACAGATGTGTGTAAGTGTGTGTGTGGGGTGTGCTTGTATGTGTGTGACTGAAGCAAATCGTTTAAAATAGTTGGGTTGTCTTTATAAAAAAGGAAAGTTAAGTAGTAATGTGTAATGCTAAGAAAATTATTTAGTTTTTAATATTTGCCAGTCATTTTCCACTCAGTGTCTCCCTAAATTTACTGTCTATTGTGGAAAGAGGATAACAGTAGGCTTTAGCTAATAGATTTAATATTCTTTAAGGACTTACTATACTTGTCATGTACTCAATAATGTTAAGGCTTTTAAAACATAATTTAATATTTTAACAATTTACTTGGAAAATATTTCAACCTTGCAGTAAGGATTCAACAATAGATACAGTATGGAGAACACTTTTATCCCTTTATACAGATTTACCTACTGTTAACATTTTACCCCATTTAAATATTAAAATGTGGCCTTTTACTACAAGATATTTCTGGTATTTCCTTAGAATAAGGATATTATTTTATATAACTGCAGAATAGACATTAGCTAATAATTTAATGGTGGTCTAATAGTTCTATCCAATCTGCAGTCTGTGATTCAATATTTCCGCTTGAACAAATAATTTCCTGTATAGCATTTTTTCATTACTACAGAATATAAGTGTATTGTCTTGTCTATTCAATCTTTTTTACAAATTTAGATTATGACCACAGCCTTTCTTTGTATTTCATGACACTGACATTTTAAGAGTATAGTTATCTCCTACTTGTATTTAATAGTAGGCTCCTCAATTTGTGTTTTCCTGATAATTCCTCTATATTAGATACCCACTATATATTTCTGACTGTTGTGATGTGTTCCTCTCTGAAAATCACATCTGAAAGCTCTTGATGTCCATTTGTCCCCACTGGTGATTCAACTTTTGAATACACAGACAAGGTTATATATGATTTCTCCACTGTTTAACTTAATATTTTCACCTTGCAATTGATAAGCAACTTGAAAGAAACACTTTTAAGTCATGAAAATATTCCGTAATCATCTACATTTCCCCCCAAAACTTTTCATCTGTTGATTCTTAACAAAACTTTACTATTTACTAAAATTACTAAAATTTTTGTTGCAAACGAAAATTTACCAATTCTAATACCTGCTCCATATTCACTAGCTGACAGTTGCCATTTTATTGTAAGCAACAGCCCCCCTCCCCTTTATAAATATATGTGTTTATATATGTATGTATTCTTTACCTGTTTATGATTGATGTAGATCAATGCATTTCTATTTTGTCAATTGTTTCTAATTTATTACTATACTTAATTTCCTTGGTGTTCAGATTAAACCAGATTTGACCAGTTGGTCCCCTTCAAGCTACCACCTGTGCCCTTGTGACATATCCCCATAATTTTTTGAAAACTTCTTATTTATGACGTCACAGCCCTGGAAATAAGCTTTTCCTTTTAGTTGGAAATGTTACCAGAAACCCAGATCTCTGAGTGTTAGGTGTCCTTATTTTTACTTGGATACATTTGTTTCTAGACCTCTTTACTGGTCAGAGCTAGGAAATACATGCATGTATATATTCCTATATCTTTGTATTTTTATCTATATACACATACAGTGTATATATGTACATGTGTGTATATATGTACATGCATAGAGACATACAAGCACATATTTTAGAAATCATGAATTCACACCTATACCTCCAAATATAATATATCGATATATTCCATATTTTTATTTTTCTCCTTCAACAATGAGAATTCTGACTCCCAAGGTCTGCATATTTATTAATTTTCTCAATCGTATAACAGTTTTAAAATAATTTCAGAGCTGCTTTGCTCATACAACCAAAAAGTGAAAAAAAAAAATAACATCTTTATTGGAGTATAATTGCTTTACAATGGTGTGTTAGTTTCTGCTTTATAACAAGGTGAATCAGGTATACAAATATATATATCCCCATATCTCCTCCCTCTTGAATCTCCCTCCCATTCTCAGTATCTTACCCCTCTAGGTGGTCACGAAGCACCGAGTTGATCTCCCTGTGCTATGTGGCTACTTCCCACTAGCTAACTGTATTATATTTGGTAGGGTATATATGTCCATGCCACTCTCTCACTTCATCCCAGCGTACTCTTCCTGTTCTCTGTGTCCTCAAGTCCATTCTCTACCTCTGTGTCTTTATTCCTGTCCTGCCCCTAGGTTCTTCAGAGCCATTAGTCTTTCCTTTATTTTAGATTCCACATATATGTGTTAGCATATGGTATTTGTTTTTCTCTTTCTGACTTACTTCACTCTGTATGACAGACTCTATGTCCATCCACCTCACGACAAGTCACTCAACTGCATTTCTTTTTATGGCTGAGTAACATTCCATTGTATATATGTGCCACATCTTCTCTATGCATTCATCTCTCGATGGACACTTAGGTTGCTCCCATGTCCTGGATATTGTAAATAGAGTTACAATGAACATTGTGGTACATGAATATTTTGGAATTATGGTTTTCTCAGGGTATGTGCCCAGCAGTGGGATTGCTGGGTTATATGGTAGTTCTATTTTTAGTTTTTTAAGGAACCTCAATACTGTCCTCCATAGTGGCTGTATCAATTTACATTCCATCAACAGTGAAAGAGGGATCCCTTTTCGCTACACCCTCTCCAGCATTTAATGATTGTAGATATTTTGTTGCCGGCCATCCTGACTGGTGTAAGGTGATATCTCATTGTAGTTTTGATTTGCATTTCTCTAATGATTAGTGATGTTGAGCAGCCTTTTATGTGTTTGTTGGCTATCTGTATATCTTCTTTGGAGAAATGTAAGTCTTCTGCCAATTTCTGGATTAGGTTGTTTGTTTTTTTTTTGATATTGACCTGCACGAGCTGCTTGCAAATTTTGGAGATTAATCCTTTGTCTGTTGCTTCATTTGCAAATATTTTCCCCATTCTGAGGGTTGTCTTATTGTCTTGTTTATGTATCCCTTTGCTGTGCAAAAGTTTTGAAATTTCATTAGGTCCCATTTGTTTATTTTTGTTTTTATTTCCATTTCTCTAGGTGGTGGGTTAAAAAGGGTCTTGCTGTGGGGCTTCCCTGGTGGTGCAGTGGTTGAGAGTCTGCCTGCCGATGCAGGGGATGCGTGTTCGTGCCCAGGTCCAGGAAGATCCCACATGCTGCGGAGCGTCTGGACCCGTGAGCCATGGTTGCTGAGCCTGCGCGTCCGGAGCCTGTGCTCCGCAATGGGAGAGGCCACAACGGTGAGAGGCCCACGTACCAAAAAAAAAAAAGAAAAAAAAAAAAAAGGATCTTGCTGTAATTTATGTCACACAGTGTTCTGCCTATGTTTTCCTCTAAGAGTTTGATAGTGTCTGGCCTTACACTTAGGTTTTTAATCCATTTTGAGTGTATTTTTGTGTATGTTGTTAGGGAGTGTTCTAATTTCATACGTTTACATGTAGCTGTCCAGTTTTCACAGCAGCACTTATTGAAGAGGGTGTCTTTTTTCCGTTGTATACTCTTGCCTCCTGTTTCAAAAATAAGGTGACCATATATGTGTGGGTTTATCTCTGGGCTTTCTATCCTGTTGCATTGAGCTATATTTCTGTTTTTGTGCCAGTACTATATTGTCTTGATTACTGTAGCTTTGTAGTATAGTCTGAAGTCTGGGAGACAGATTCCTCGAGCTCCATTTTTCTTTCTCAAGATTGCTTTGGCTATTCAGAGTCTTTTGTGTTTCCATAAAAATTGTGAAATTTTTAGTTCTAGTTCTGTGAAAAATGTCATTGGTCATTTGATAGGGATTGCATTGAATCTGTAGATTGCTTTGGTGAGTATACTCATTTTCACAATGTTGATTCTTCCAATCCAAGAACATGGTATATCTCTCCATCTGTTATCATCTTTAATTTCTTACATCAGTGTCTTACAGTTTTCTGCATACAGGTCTTTTGTCTCCTTAGGTAGGTTTATTCCCAGGTATTTTGTTCCTTGTGTTGCAATGTTAGATGGGAGCTTTTCTTTAATTCATCTTTCAGATTTTTCATCAGTAGTGTATAGGAATGCAAGAGATTTCTGTGCATTAATTTTGTATCCTGCAACTTTACCAACTTCATTGATTAGCTCTAGAAGTTTTCTGGTAGCATCTTTTGGATTCTCTATGTATAGTATGTTATCAGCAAACAGTGACAGCTTTACTTCTTCTTTTCTGGTTTGGATTCCTTTAATTCCTTTTTCTTCTCTGATTGCTGTGGCTAAAACTTCCAAAACTATGTTGAAAAAAAGTGGTGAGAGTGGATAATGTTGTCTTGTTCCTGATCTTGGAGGAAATGGTTTCAGTTTTTCACCATTGAGAATGATGTTGGCTGTGGATTTGTCATATATGGCCTTTATTATGTTGAGGTAAGTTCCCACTATGCCTACTTTCTGGAGGGTTTTTATCATAAATGGGTGTTGAATTTTGCCAAAAGCTTTTTGTGCATCTATTGAGATGATCATATGGTCTTTCTCCTTCAATTTGTTGTTATGGTTTATCACATTTGTTGGTTTGTGTATATTGAAGAATCCTTGCATTCCTGGAATAAACCCCACTTGATTGTGGTGTATGATCCATTTACTGTGCTGTTGGATGCTGTTTGCTAATATTTTTGTTGAGGATTTTTGCATCTATGTTCATCAGTGATATTGGCCTGCAGTTTTCTTTTTTTGTGACATCTTTGTCTGGTTTTGGTATCAGGGTGATGGTGGCCTCACGGAATGAATTTGGGAGTGATCGTCCCTCTGCTATATTTTGGAAGAGTTTGAGAAGGATAGGTGTTAGCTCTTCTCAAAATATTTGATAGAATTTGCCAGTGAATCTATCTGGTCCTGTGCTTTTGTTAGTTGGAAGATTTTTAATCATAGTTTCAATTTCAGTGTTTGTAATTGGTCTGTTTATATTTTCTATTTCTTCCCAGTTCAGTCTTGGGAGGTTGTGCTTTTCTAAGACTGTGTCCATTTCTTCCAGTTTGCCCATTTTATTGGCATAGAGTTCCTTGTGGTAATCTCTCATGATCCTTTGTATTTCTGCAGTGTCCATTATTACTTCTCCTTTTTCATTTCTAATTCTGTTGATTTGAGTCTTCTCCCTTTTTTTCTTGATGACTCTGGTTAATGGTTTATCAATTTTTTTTTATCTTCTCAAAGAACCAGCTTTTAGTTTTATTAATCTTTTCTATTGTTTCCTTCATTTCTTTTCATTTATTTCTGATTTGATCTTTATGATTTCTTTCCTTCTGCTACCTTTGCTGGTCTTTTGTTCTTCTTCCTCTAATTGTTTTAGGTGTAATGTTAGGTTGTTTATTTGAGATGTTTCTTGTTTCTTGAGGTAGGATTGTATCACTATAAACTTCCCTCTTAGAACTGCTTTTGCTGCATCCCCAAAGTTTTGAGTCATCGTGTTTTCATTGTCATTTGTTTCTAGGTATTTTTTTTATTTCCTCTTTGATTTCTTTAGTGATCTCTTGTTTATTTAGCAGTGTATTATTTAGCCTCCATGTGTTTGTAGTTTTTACAGACTTTTTAATTTATATGTAGTCTCAAAGCATTTTGGTTGGAAAATATACTTGATACGATTTCAGTTTTCTTGAATTTACCAAGGCTTGACCTGTGAGCTAAGATATGATCTATACTGGAGAATTTTCCATGGGCACTTGAGAAGAAAATGTACTCTGATGTTTTTGGATGGACTACCCTATAAATATCAACTAGGTCCATCTTTTTTAATGTATCATTTAAAGCTTGTGTTTTCTTATTTATTTTCATTTTGGATGATCTGTCCATTGGTGAAAGTGGGGTGTTAAAGTCCCCTACTATGATTGTGTTACTGTCGATTTCCCCTTTTATGGCTGTTAGTATTTGCCTTATGTATTAAGGTGCTCCTATGTTGGGTGCATAAATATTTACAATTGTTATATCTTTCTTGGCTTGATCCCTTGGTCATTATGTAGTGTTCTTCTTTGTCTCTTGTAATAGTCTTTATTTTAAAGTCTCTTTTGTCTGATATGAGAATTGCTACTCCAGCTTTCTTCTGATTTCCATTTTCATGGAATATCTTTTTTCATCCTCTCACTTTCAGTCTGTATGTGTCCCTAGGTCTGAAGTGGGTCCCTTGTAGACAGCATACATGAGGGTCTTGTTTCAGTATCCATTCAGCCAGTCTGTTTCTTTTGGTGGGAGCATTTAATCCATTTACATTTAAGGTAATTATAGATATGTATGTTCCTATTCCCATTTTCTTAATTATTTTGGGTTTGTTATTGTGGATCTTTTCTTCTCTTGTGTTTCTTTCCTAGAGAAGTTCCTTTAGCAGTTGTTGTAAAGCTGGTTTGCTGGTGCTGAACCCTCTCAGCTTTTGCTTGTCTGTAAAGGTTTTAATTTCTCCATCAAATCTGAATGAGATCCTTGCTGGGTAGAGTAATCTTGGTTGTAGGTTTTTCCCATTCATCACTTTCAATATATCCTGCCACTCCCTTCTGGCTTACAGAGTTTCTGTTGAAAGATCAGCTGTTAACCTTGTGGGGATTCCCTTGTATGTTATTTGTTGTTTTTCCCTTGCTGCTTTTAATATTTTTCCTTTATATTTCATTTTTGATAGTTTGATTAATATGTGTCTTGATGTGTTTCTCCTTGGATTTATCCTCTATGGGACTCTCTGCACTTCCTGGACTTGATTGAATATATCCTTTCCCATATTAGGGAAATTTTCAATTATAATCTCTTCAAATATTTTCTCAGTTCCTTTCTTTTCCTCTTCTTCTTCTGGGACCCTTATAATTTGAATGTTGGTGCATTTAATGTTATCCCAGAAGTCTCTGAAACTGTCTTCAATCTTTTCATTATTTCTTCTTTATTCTCCTTTGCAGTAGTTATTTCCACTATTTTATCTTCCAGGTCACTTCTCCATTCTTCTGCCTCGGTTATTCTGCTACTGATTCCTTCTAGAGAATTTTTAATTTCATTTATTGTGTTGTTCATCATTATTTGTTTGCTCTTTAGTTCTTCTAGTTCCTGGTTAAACGTTTCTTATATTTTCTTCATTCTAAGATTTTGTATCATCTTTACTATAATTTCTCTGTATTGTTTTCATGTAGATTGCCTATTTCCTCTTCATTTGTTTGGTCTGGTGGGTTTTTACCTTGCTCCTTCATCTGCTCTGCATTTCTCTGTCTTCTCATTTTGCTTAAATTTCTGTGTTTGACATCTCCTTTTCGCAGGCTGCAGGTTCATAGTTCCCATTGTTCTTGGTGTCCACCCCCAGTGGATAAAGTTGGTTCAGTGAGTTTTGTAGGGTTCCCTGTGGAGGGGACTTGTTCCTGTGTTCTGGTGGATGAGGCTGTATCTTGTCTTTCTGGTGGGTAGGACCGTGTCTCTTGGTTGTTCTTTGGTGTCTGTGACCTTATTATGATTTTAGGCAGCCTGACTGATAATGAGTGGGTTTGTATTCCAGTCCTGCTTGTTGTTTGTCGTAGGGTGTCCAGCACTGTAGCTTGCTGGTCGTTTAGTGGAGCTGGGTCTTCACGTTGAGATGAAGATCTCTGGGAGAATTTTTGCCATTTGATATTACATGCAGCCGGGAGGTCTCCGGTGGACCAATGTCCTGAAGTCAGCTCTCCCACCTCAGAGACACAGTCCTGACACCCGGCTAGAGCACAAAGACCCTGTCAGCCACACGGCTCAGAAGAAAAGAGAGAATGAAAAAAGAAAGTAAGGAAGAAAGAAAAATAAATAAAATTATGTTATTAAAATAAAAAATGAAAAAAATAATCAAAAAGGAATAGACAAAAAAAAGCAAGCAAGAAAGAAGAGAGCAACCAAACCAAAAAACAAATCCAGCAATGAGAACAAGTGCTACAAACTATACTAAAAAAAAAAGAAAGAAAAAAAGAAAACAACCTGACAGACGGAACCCTAAATAAATGGTAAAAGCAAAGTTATACAGACAAACTCACACAAAGGAGCATACACATACACACTCACAAAAAGAGAAAAAAGTATATATATATATATATATATATATATATATATATATCAATAAAAAGGAAGTGAACAACTAAATCAATAAACAAATCTACCAATGTTAATAACCTCTAAATATGAAACTAAGAAAAACATAAATCCTTAAACAAATTAGATGCAGAAAGCAACCACAAAGTCTACAATTGCCCCCAAAGTCCACTGCCTCAATTTTCGTGGTGAGGGGGAAGGGTAAGCTGGGATGAAGTGAGAGAGTAGCATGGGCATATATATCCTACCAAATGTAAAATAGATAGCTAGTGGGAAGCAACCGCAAAGCACAGGGAGATCAGCTCAGTGCTTTGTGTCCACCTATAGGGGTGGGATAGGGAGGATGGGAGGGAGACTCAAGATGGAGGAGAAATGGGGATATATGTATATGGATAGCTGATTCACTTTGTTATAAACAGACACTAACACACCATTGTAAAGCAATTATACTACAATAAAGATGTTATAAAATAAATAACTTAATTAATTAACCAGTATCAAGAACTCTAATGGTGTTCATAAAAAAAAAAGAAAGAAAATTCAATTTTGGCATGATTTGTTTTCTATTCAGTTATTTCAGAGATGCAGGGTACATCAAATTGATTGTGTAGATTTAATCCACTACTCCTTAGGCTGCTGGGAGAAATTTCCTTTTCTCTTTTTTCTTCGCATAGCTCCTGCGGTTCAGCTTTGGATTTGGCCCCGCCTCTGTGTGTAGGTCATCTGAGGGCAACTGTTCTTTGCTCAGACAAGATGGGGTTAAAGCAGCAGCTGATTAGGGGGCTCTGACTCACTGAGGCCCAGGGGAGGTAGGGGTATGGAATGTGGGGTGAGTCTATGATGGCAGAGGCCAGCGTGATGTTGCAACAGCCTGAGGCATGACAGGTGTTCTCCCAGGGATCTTGTCCCTGGATCACGGGACCCTGGCAGTGGCAGGCTGCACAGCCTCCTGAGAGGTGAGATGTGGATAATGACCTGTGCTTGCACACAGGCTTCTTGGTGGCTGCAGCTGCCTTAGCATTTCATGACCATCTCTGGTGACCACACTGATAGTCGTGGCTCATGCCTGTCTCTGGAACTCGTTTAGGCAGTGTTCTGAATCCCCTCTCCTCATGCACCCTGAAACAGTGGTCTCTTGCCTCTTAGGCAATTCAAGACCTTTTCCCGGACTCCTTCCCAGGTAGCTGTGGCACATTAGCTCCCTTCAGGCTGTGTTCACAGAGACAACCCCAGTCCTCTCCCTGAGATCTGTCCTCCAAAGCTGGAGCCTCAGTTCCCAGCCACCACCTTCCCTGGTGGGTGAGCAATCAAGCCTCTCAGGCTGGTGAGTGCTGGTTGGCACCAATCCTCTGTGCAGGAATCTCTCCACTTTGCCCTCTGCAATTGGAATTAATTAAGTTCTAGTCTTTTAGCAAGTTTGATTATAATACAATATTGTCTATACTCGCTACTCATGCATTAGATCACTAGGACTTATTTATCATTGCAAGTTTGTACCCTTAAATATATTCCTATCCCCTCAACCCCCATCCTCTGATAACCACCATTTTATTCTCTGTTTTTAAGAATTTGGCTTTTTTATATTCCAGATGTGAGTGTTATACAATATTTTTTTCTCTGTCTTGATTCTCTCACTTAGCTTAATTCCCCAAGGTCTATACATGTGCTCACAATGGCAGGATGCACTTCTTTCTCATGGCTGAATAATATTCCAGTGTGTGTGTTTGTGTGTGTGTGTGTGTATGTGTGTGTGTGTGTGTGTAGTGGTATATATATCTTACGTCTTTATCCATTCATTCGTTGTTGGGACTTGGATTGTTTCTATGTAGCTTGAATATTGTAAGTCATGTTGCAATAAACAAGAGTGCATATATCTCTTCAATATCCTGTTTCATTTCCTTTGGTTATATACTAGAAGTGGAACTGCTGAATAATATGGTAGCTCTATTTTTAATATTTTTGGGAACCTCCCTATTGTTTTCCATTGTTTTACATTCTGACTAACAGTGTAAGAGTGTTCCCTTTTCACCACATCCTCTCCAACATTTGTTACCTCTTGGCTCCTTGATGATAACCATTCTGACAAGTGTGACATGATATTTCATTGTGGTTTTGATTTGCATTTCCCTCATGTTTAGTGATTTTTGAACAAATTTCATGTACCTGTTGGCCATTTGGATGTCTTTTTGGAAAATATCTATTTAGTTCCTCTGCTTATTATGGGTTTATTTTTAAGTTGTTTTCTGGTTTTTGTTTTATAATTGTTATATGAAGTCTTTCTATATTTTGCATATTAACCCCTTATTTGATATAGAGTTTACAAAACTTTTTCCCATTCTGTACGTTGCCTTTTCATTTTGTTAATTGTTTCCTTTGCTGTTCAGAAACATTTAAGTTTGATGCAGGGCCACTTGTTAATTTTTGCTTTTTTTGTTTGTGCTTTTGATGTCATATCCAAAAAATCATTGCTAAGTCAAATATCCAAGGAGATTCTTCTCTATGTATTTTCCTAGGATTTTATTGTGTCATGTTTTATATTTAAATATTTGATCCATTTGGAGTTAATTTTTGTGAATAGTGTAAGTTAGGAATCCAAATTCATTTTTCTGCGTGTGTTTATCCAGGTTTCCCAACATCTTTTGTTGAAGAGACTATCCTTTCCCTATTTTGGGTGTTTTGGCTCTCTTGTTGAACATTATTTGACCCTACACATGGGTGTTTACTTCTGCAATTTCTATTCTGTTCCATTGATCTATGTGTCTATTTTTATGCAGGTAGCATATTGTTTTGATTATGATAGCACTGCAGTATATTTTGAAATCAGGAAATTTGATACCTATGGCTTTGTTCTTTTTTGGAATTGTTTGGCTATTCAGGGTATTTTGTGGGTTCATACAATTTTTAGGATTGTTTATTCTATTTCTGTGAAGAATGTCATTGGAATTTTGATAGAAATTCCATTGAATCTATAGATGACTTTGGGTAGTACGGACATGTTAACAATATTAATTCTTCTAATCAGTGAACACAAGATATCTTTCCACTTGTTTTTTTCTTCATTTTTTTCAAAGGTCTTATAGTTTTCATTGTACAGATCTTTTACTCCCTTGATTAAATTTATTCCTAGGTATTTTATTGTTTTACTACTATTGAGAATAGGATCTTTTTTTTTTTTTTCTGAATTCATTGATTAGTTCCAACAGTTTCTTGATAGAATCTTTTGGAATTTTCTATATACAAAATCATTTTGTATGCAAATCAGGACAATTTTACTTCTTCCTTTCTGATTTGGATGCCTTCATTTCTTAGTCTTGCCTAATTGCTCTAGCTAAGGCTTACAGTACTAAATTGAATGAGTAGAGAGAATGGGTATCCTTGTCTTGTTCCTGATCTTAGAGGAAAACTTTCAATTTTTCACCATTGAGTATGTTAGCTGAGAGTTTGTCATATATGGACTTCTTAATGTGAGGTATGTTCTTTCTATAACCAATCTGTTGAGGTTTTCTATCATGAAAGTATGTTGTATTTTGTCCAATGCTTTTTCTGTGTCTCCTTTGGTGGCATGTGACTTTTATATTCTGTTCTATTAATATAATATTTTACATTTCTTGATTTTCAAATATGAATCATCCTTGCATTCCAGGGATAAATCCCACTAGGTCATGGTGTATAATTCTGTTAGTATGTTCTTGAATTTGGTTTGCTAATATTTTGTTGAGAATTTTTACATCTATATTCATCAGGGATAGTCCATAGTTAGTCCATAATATCCTTTTTTTATAGTGGCCCTTTTATGGCTTTCATATAAGGGTAATGCTGGCTTATAGAATGAGTTTGGAAATGTTTACCCCTCTTCAATTTTTTGGAAGTGTTTGAGAGGGAATGGCATTAAGTCTTCTTTAAATGTTTGGTAGAATTTTCCAGTGAGCCATCTGGTCCTGGGGTTTTCTGTGTTGGGAGGTTTTTGATTACTGATTTAATCCCCTTATGCATTATTGGTCTCTTTTGGTTTTCTATTTTTTTTCCTGATTTAGTCTTTTAAGTATTGTTTCTAGGTATTCATCCATTAATTTTAGCTTATCTAATTTGTCAGTATATAATTGTTCATAGTAGCCTCTTGTGATCTTATGTATTTCTGTATCATCAGTGGGAATGTCTCCTCTTTTATTTCTATTTATTTTTATCTTCTCTGTTTTCTTAGGTTAACTGAGGCTAAACTAATAACATAATATATATTTTTTTATCTTTTCAAAAAATCAGCTTTTTTTTTTGATCCTTTCAATAGTTTTTCTAGTTT
Organism: Phocoena sinus; assembly: GCF_008692025.1. Taxonomy (NCBI): domain Eukaryota; kingdom Metazoa; phylum Chordata; class Mammalia; order Artiodactyla; family Phocoenidae; genus Phocoena; species Phocoena sinus. Next base: position 36,931,509 of record NC_045770.1, on the reverse strand, counting down.
CTATTTCATTTATTTCTGCTCTGATCAATATTATTTCCTTCTTCCACTGACTCTGAGCTTATTTTTTTCTTCTTCTAGTCTCTTGAGATATAAATTTAGGTTGTTTATTTGATATTACTTTGCATCTGTAGATTGCTTTGGGTAGTATGGACATTTTAACAAGATTTATAATTTTAATCCATGAGCATGGAACATCTTTCCATTAATTTGTGTCTTCTTCAATGTCTTTATCAATGTCTTAGAGTTTTCAACATACAGGTTTTTCACCTCCTTGGTTAAATAAGTGTATTCCTAAATATTATTCATTTTAATGCAATTGTAAATTACATTATTTTTTTAAAAATTTCTCCTGATAGTTTTTTATTAGTGTATAGAAACACAACAGAGTTTTGTATATTGATTTGGTATCCTGAAACATTGATTCATTCTGCAGTTTGTGTGTGTGTGTGTGTGTGTGTGTGTGTGTGTGTGTGTGTGTAATCTTTAGGGGTTTCTGTATATAGGATCATAGCACCTGCAAATAGTGACATTTTAATTCATTCCCTTCCAATTTGGTTGCCTTTTATTTATCTTCCTTGGCTGAATGCTGTGGCTAGGACTCCAATACTATGTTGAATAAAAGTGGCAGGAGTGGGTATCTTTGTCTTGGTTCTGATTTTAGAGCAAATCTTTCAGCATTTCACTGTTGAGTATGATGTTAGCTGTAGGCTTGTCATACAGGGTCTTTATTATGTTGAAGTACATTTTCTCTATACACACATTGTTGAGATATTTTTTATCACAAATTGATGTTGAATTTTGCCAAATGCTTTTTCTTCATCTTGTCAGAGGCTCATATAATTTTTAGCCTGATTTTATTAAAGTAGTAGATCATATTGATTGATTTACTGTTGTAGAACCATCCTTATACCCTGGAATAAATCCCAGTGATCATGGAGTATGTTACTTTTACTATATTGTTAAATTCAGTTTGCTAATATTTTCTTTAAGATTTTTGCATGTATGTTCATCAGGGATAATGGCCTATAATTTTAATTTCTTGAAGTATTCTTGTCTGCTTTTGGTATCAGGGTAATGCTGACCTCATAAAATGAGTTTTGAAGTTTTCATCTTTTCAATTTTTTGGAAGAGTGTGAGAAGAATTATTACTTATCTTTTAATAGTTTGTAGAATTCATCAGTGAGGCCATCTGGTCTTGGCCTTATTTTTGTTGGGTTACATTTGTCTAGTTATTCACTCTCCTACCTAATCATGGGTGTATTCAGATTTCTAATTCTTCATGACTGAGTCTTGGAAGGTTGTATCATTCTAGGAATTTATCGATTTCTTCTAGGTCAGTGGTCCTCAACATTTGTGACACCAGGGACTGGTTTCATGGAAGGCAATTTTTCCACGGATGGGGTGGGTGATCATTCATGTGGTGATGCGAGCAATACAGAGCAATGGGAAGAGACAGATGAAGCTTTGCTTGCTCACCTACCACTCACCTCCTGCTGTATGGCCTGGTTCCTAACAGACCATGGACTGGTACTTGGGGACTGCTGTTCTAGGTTGTCCAATTTATTGGTGTAAAATTGTTCGTAGCATCTTTTTATGAGCCTTTGTATTTCTGTGATACCAGTTTTAATGTCTCCTCATTTATTTCAGATTTTATTTATTTGAGCCCTTTCTCTTTTATTCTTAGTGAATACAGGTAAGAGTTTTAAAATCTTATTTATCTTTTCAAAGAAACAGGTTTTAGCTTCATTGATCTTTTCTATTTCTTTTTAAGCCTGTATTTTACTTATTTCTGCTCTGATCTTTGCTATTTTCTTCCTTTTACTCATTTTGACCTTTATTTGTTCTCGCTTTTCTAGCTCTTTGAGGTGTAAAGTTAGGTTGTTTGAGATTTTTCTTGTTTCTTGTGGTAGCCATGAGTTGCTTTGAAGGAGCTGTTTAGCTATTTTCAGGTCTTTTTTAGAGGGAGTTTTCCCATATGTAGTTGTAGATTTGGTGTGTTCATTAGAGGAGATGAGTGCAGGATCTTCCTATGTCAACATTTTGGACCACCTTTCTGAGGTTTATATTCTCATCGGGAGAATCTGGCATTCCACGTGATGGCCCATTCAATTACAGAAAGAGAGTTAATTCTTAGTTTCTAATTTGCAACCACAAAATATGTTTCTATCCCACCGTATTGTTAGCACTGAGCATAGAAGCAAGTTGTAGGCACCATGAGAGAGGATAGATGAGCAGGCATGAGGGTCCTTAGAAAACACTGGGTTGAAGGGCAGGCAAGAACCCACTTTTATATTTTGATCACACAACTTATTTTTTTCAATGATGTATATTCATTAATAAATCACAGTAGTTATAGTTATTTTTAACATTCTTCCTTTAACTTTTTTTTTGTGTGTGTGTGTGGTACGCGGGCCTCTCACTGCTGTGGCCTCTCCCGTTGCAGAGCACAGGCTCTGGAGGTGCAGGCTCAGTGGCCATGGCTCATGAGCCCAGCCACTCCATGGCGTGTGGGATCTTCCCAGACCAAGGCATGAACCCGTGTCCCCTGCATCGGCAGGCAGACTCCCAACCACTGCGCCACCAAGGAAGCCCTTCCTTTAACTTTTAATATAGTTAAATGGTTCTAATATAGAGTTACAGTTTTCTAATTCTGATTGTCTATTTTTCAATTTACCAGTTTATTGAGTGCTTTCATATGTTTTCATATCACTGATTATCATCTTTCCCTTCCAGCCTGAACTCCCTTCAGCACCTCTTGCAATGCAATATAGTGGTAGTGAACACCCTGTTTTTGTTTGTCTGGGAAAGCCTTTATTTACGTTTCATATCTGAAGGGTAATCTTGCTGGATAAAGTATTCTTGGTTAGTAGTTTTTATCTTTCAACGTTTTGAATATGGCATTCTATTCTCTCCTGGCCTGTAGAGTTTCTGCAGAGAAATTTGCCAATAGCCTAAAGTGGGTTCTTTCGTAGGTTACTTCCTATTTTTTCCCTGGCTGCCTTTAAGGTTCTTTATCATTGATTTTTTTGTAATTTCATTATAATTTGTCTTGGAGAAGGTATTTTTGTATTGAGATAATAGGGTATTCTATTAGCTTCCTGGACTTGTGTATTCCAATTTTCTCCCCAAGTTTGGTAATTTCTAGCTATTGTTTCCTTAAATAAACACTAGGCCTCCTTATTCCTTTCTTCTTCTGTTACACCAATTATTATATTATGTATGATAGCATTTAATAGCTCTCATTGGGTTTCTTCACTCTTGAAAAATCTTTGTTCTCTCTCCTCCTCTAACTGAATTATTTCTATATCCCCATCTCCAAGTCATTAATTCTTTCTTCCATCTGATCTGCCCTGTCACTGATGTTTTCTATCACATTCTGCACCTGAGTCATTGAATTCTTCAGCTCTAGCATTTCTGTTCAGTTCTTTTTTATAATTTTAATCTCTTTGGTAAAGAACTGATTCTGTTCATTAATTTTATTCCTGAATTCATTAAAATGCCTGTTCTTATAGCTCATTGGATTTCTTAATAAGAGCTATTTTGAATTCTTTATCAGTTAGATCTCAATATTCCATGCCTTTGAATTTGACTGCTGAAGAATTATCATTTCCTTTTTGTGATACCATATTTCCTTGACCCTTTTCATGTGTTTGTAGGTATGTACTTCTGCTTTGGCATTTGAAGTAGTAGATACCCCCTTAACTAAGTTCTATGTCCTCTTTCAATTCAATAGGCTAACTACTAAAAATCTTTGGTCTTCTAGAAAGTGATAATCTAACTCAAGTTTACCCTTTTTGTCTGCTATAGGTGGATCTCACAAATGCACTCAGAAGCATGCACAAGGAACTGGCAGTAGAGTAGGGGAAAGTGCAGGCTCAGCACTTGGGACTTTGTGGGTGGGTGATCCTAGACAGTGGGGATCCTCGAGTGTGGGGTACTCTCAGAGGTTTGCAGGTGGACTTCCTGTTGAATTCCTGAAACAGACAGCAGGAAATGCATGCCTTTAATGCCCTTTGATATTCTTATGTGCTTCCTTCCTTCTCTTCCTTCCCACTAGTTGCAGAGGTCCCTCCTCAGAAATCCAGCTGCTGCTGGAGAGAAATGGGTTTCTCCCACCACAACCCACACAACTAGAGTTAGCTGGGCTGTCACTCACCACTTTCCCTTTCCACCCCCTTGGGAGAAGTGAACACTTTCTAACTCCTCCGCTTGAGGCATTGCCAAAACCAAGCCAAATTCCCAGACCCTTGCATTACCACCCTACAGAAGGAGGCCATTCTGGCCTTCTTTCCTCTTCATCCAAACTCATCTCTATCCTACTCTGATGGTGTGCTGGAATCTCCCCTCAGGCAAGCTGGACCTCCACAAATTCTCTTTTGCATGTGTGTATCCACCCAGTTTGTAGTCTGTGAGTTCTTTTTATCCCTGGTCTTGGTGAATGGGTGTTGGACAATTTTGATGTGGATCCACAGCCCTTATTGATGTCTGTTTGTTTGTTTTCAGGTGCACAGGCAGGCTAGAAACCTCTTGGATCACTTGGTGTAATGAGCAGAAGGACTTTTGTTTGGTTATTGATATCTAACCAGTTGTTAAAGGAGAGTGAATAGAGGAAGAACTTGTGCTGTCACAATTCTGATGTCCCTCCTTTCAAAGTACTAACTTTTGAAGTTGATAATGATGCTCTTTCAGCAGAATTGTGTCTTCCAATAGTCAAGTGATCAGTGATTTTACTGCAGTCTCCATAGTAGATAGTTAATTGCACCAAACATGATTGAAATGTACATTTTTATTGTCAACTTCTTGAAGAACTGAAAATATGATAGCTAATTTTTCATTATGAAAGATTTTTTTAGTTCATTCCTGTCATAAGAGTTTCCTGCAAAAGAGTAGGGTGTTAAAATACTAAAACATAGTTAAATATTTAAAGTATAATACAATATATGGCAAGAACTTTTGTAGAAAGATTATTCAAATTGTTCTTTTACACAGTCTAAGGTAGGGCTCCTCATCCTCTATTTCCTGCTCATATTTCACTTAAAGCCAGGTGATAATTTACTACAATTTTCACTGAGACAGCCGTCTGATGGCTTTGCAAAATTGCACAGTATATGGCACCACTGATTAGTACATGAAGTGACTGGCAGGTTCATTAGCACTGAATACTTTTCTCCTAATGCAAAAGACTAGATGTAATCAGCTGTTCTAGCTGCTTCTACTTGAGAATATTTTGTTTTATTCACTAATACTCTCCATTTGTTCTTGAATTATGTTATATGTAGCTGGGGGTATTAAAGGTATATTTGTTGCTTTAAATAGGTGTTAAACAGGAACTTTTCTTAACTATACTTTTCTCTCACAAATTCCAGAACAAAACCATAACAGAGACTGAAAGTAAAGAGTGGAGGTCTATCAAACAAATCCCAATTGATTTCAGTGTCAATGTTGTTACCAATAGTTCACTTAGTGAAAAATTCCAGGACATTTATTAAATGACATTGGAGGTTGGGACAATAGGAAATTAATTGGAACTGATTTTGGAAAACTGGGATGTGGGGTCACTCAGAATGTGAACATCCATATTAATATTCCTCCTTTAGGATTTCCAGAGACTGTAAAGACTGTATTAAATAAATCCACAAGCAAATTTATTTAGATAAATAAATTTATTTAGATAAATAAATAAATTCATTTTATTTATTTATTCATTCATCTATTCACTTGTTTATTCAAAATGTACAAGTCACTGTAATGTGATTTTCTGGATATTAATTTGATATTATTCTTGTGGTGGTTTTAAAATATATCCACAAATTATTTGATACAGCTCTTTTCAAATTGTGGAATCTAATTCTCCTCCACTTGAGCTTGGGCTATACGTAACTCATTTCTAACAACAACAACAAAATGTGGCAGAAATGATGGTGTGTGGCTTTTGAGACTTCATCACAAAAGGTATTGTAGTCTCTCTCTCTCTCAAATCATTCATTCTGAAGGAAGCTGCTTGCCATGTGTAAGAACACTCAAGCTGTTTGACATGTAGCAGAGGAGGAACTATAGGCTCCTGTCATCAGCCACATGAGTGAGCCAACTCGGTAGCAGATCTTGGAGCCCCAGCCAAGCTTTCAAATTACTGCGGCTCTGGTCAAATTGTGACTGCAGCCCTTATGAAAGACTCTGAAACAAACCATCCAGCTAAGCTAAACCAGTGTTTGTTTTAAGCTATTATATTTTAGAGTAATTTTGTTACACAGCAATAAATAACTAATAGAGCTCTCAGGAACTTAAAGCTGGCAGGAGCAATCAGATATAAACATAAATGACTAAAATGTAAGAAAAATGTAAACAAAGGACTACAACCATAAAGAGAAAAATGCATTCTCAGTGGGAGATCAGTGAAGGCTTTATAAAAGAATTATACATACTGAAAGTTGAAGTTTAGGATGTTGAGGGGTAGAGAGGTCAAGAAAAATAATTGTAGGTGATTCGAAGAATTTTATGCATATAAAATAGTAATTATTATAAGTAAAGCAATTGATAAGAAATGGATTCTTGGAATTAAAGTATCTGATCTTGAGTTTCTAAGTGTTTGCCTGATATGCGTTCATCAGATCAGCACAGTTTAGCAGGCTATGGCAGTATTAGTGTTTATTAATTTTCTGGGGTCCCCTAAAATTTGGATTTAAGCTTTAGTCCATCTGAAAAATTTATATCAAAAGTTAGACTTCCCAGAAAAGAATCAGCATTATTTAGCTGCTAATCTGGAAATGTTAATGTATAGACATCTAAGGGAAAAAAAATGTCCAAATAAACAAAGCACACATGACCAGAGATGGCAGCAAATAGAAAATAAATATTTATGGAGAACTTGTTATGTACCAGACAGTGTACTAGGTACTGGTACCAGAAGATAAAAATATGATTTCAACATTCTTGAGAATCAGGTGTATAATCAAAAAATAACACTGAATAAAATATGTATATATATGTATTTTGAGAAGTATGGATGCAAAGAGAGTAATCAGTCTAAATTAAAACTATCAAATTAATCATAACCTAGTACAGAAATAAAAATATTCAAGAGCAATGATATCTTTGAGGAGGTCTTTAAAATATTATGGTGGACCTGTCAACTGGTGATAATATTGATTTTGGGAGAATAATACATTGAGACCTAGTAAGTCACCATATATTTTATTCATATTACAGGGGCTATTGAATTTGATTAGCTGTTATAAGATTTATAATTGGAATAAAATTTTACCGATTTTTAAAAGTAAGCCATTTCTATGTTATTGCTTAATTTTCTGTTTTAGACCTCTGAAATAAAGTATTTTGGCAGGCAGTTGTATTCAATGTAATTAAATAGGTAAAAATTATGGGATAAAGTTAAGGCAAGAAGACACTAATTTCACTCCTCAAATTGTGTATAAAATAATAATCTAGAAAAAAAAACAGCAAGTGGTATGTTTATTTCTGGATAGGATGAAGTAGCTTTGGATATCTCAATGCTCCTGCTGAGAACTGTTGTTAATACTATGATAGAATGAAAAATCACGTGATGGAAGGCATCAGAGATCAGGGGAATCACTCAGGCACTAGATGATCTAGGATTTCTGAGAAGGCAGCCTCAGAGTAGTGAGCTGATAACATACAACAGCTTTTTATAAGCCCAAATATGTCAGTAGTAGCACTAAATATACATATATCGACAAAATAATAGCTGTAAGAGACTGGTTTTCAGTCTGATTTCAAAAAGAAAACCCAGTTACATAATTTTTATAAGACACATTTCTTAAATATAGGGACATAGAATGTTTGAAAGTAAAAGGATGAAGATATAACATCAAAACACCAATTGAAATTAGTTAATTCATATTTACTTTATTTACATACTGTATATAATTATACTTATACTGGTTATTAAATTTATATATTAATTTAAGTTTATGTAAAATAAAATTTTAGTTCTTCAGTTGAACAAGCCACATTTCAAATTCTCAATAGCCATATGTGACAAGTGGCTACTGTATTTGAATGCTCAGCTATAATATGTTTCTATAATAGCTCAAAATATTTAATAATCTTGACCTGAGCAACACTGAAATTAAGAAAAAAAATTAATTTATTTTTATTTCATTTATTTATTTATTTATTTATTGCATTACACTGGCCTCTCACTGTTGTGGCCTCTCCCGTTGCGGAGCACAGGCTCTGGACGCGCAGGCTCAGTGACCATGGCTCACGGGCCTAGCCGCTCTGCGGCATGTGGGATCTTCCCGGACCGGTGCATGAACCCGTGTCCCCTGCATCGGCAGGCAGACTCTCAACCACTGCGCCACCAGGGAAGCCCTCCTTAATTTATTTTTAAGTAAACTATGAACCATTTACCAAAATTGACAATATGCTAAATCATAAAATAATCCTTAATGAAATTCAGTTTCTTCCCTGACTGAACTGGAATTAAGATATAGAACATAGAGATCCCTAGAAAATTTCTAACTCCTTTAAAATTAAACAATACACTTTGAATTAACTCCAGATAGGAAACAAAATCAAAATAAAAGGAGAAAAAGTTTTAACTGATGGCTAATGAAGATTGGATATTCCAAAATGAGGGAAATGAAGTGACAGCAGTACTTAGAGAAACTGTGGTGTTTTAAATATATAAAATACAAAAGGAGAGACTGAAAATTACCTATGTAAAATTCCATATCCTAAAGGTAGAAAAACGACAGCAAATTGAAAAACTAGATAATTGTAAAGCAGAAAATAAGAACATTAGAAAAAGAAAGTAAAGAAACTGATAATGAATATAGGAAGAGCCTAAAAAGCCCCAAATTGGTTCTTTAAAAGGATTAACAGGAGGCAGGCTCTCTGAGGTCACCTCACCCTGCTGCACTGCCGTGCTGCCTGCTCCCGGCTCTCCACTAGCCTGGGCAGGTCAGAGTCCACCAGACCCAGACCAGCATCCCGCACCCTGACTGTCCCAGCCAGCCTGGATGTAGATGTTAAGGAAGGAGACACAGAGACTCAGATGGCTACACATCTGACATCAAGAAGGTTGTGCAGGGGACCTTCAAGATGGAGGAGGATTAAGACATGAGGATCATCTTGCTCCCCAAAAATATATCAAAAATACATCTACATGTGGAACAATTCCTACAGAAAACCTACTGAAAACTGGCAAAAGCCACATACTTCCCAAAAGCTTTGCATTTACTATTTGACCTAGGGTTACATCTGTCCAGTTTTTTTTTTTTTTTTTTTTTTTTTTTGTATAGGTTTTAGCACTTGTTATCATTGGTGGATTTGATTTTTGGTTTGGTTGCTCCCTTCTTTCTTTCTTTTTTTTTTAATTAGTTTTTTATTTCTTTTATTTATTATTTTATTTATTAATATTTTTAAATTAGTTTTAAAAATATCTTTACTGGAGTATAATTGCTTTACAATGGTGTGTTAGTTTCTGCTTTATAACAAAGTGAATCAGCTATACATATACATATATCCCCATATCTCTGCCCTCTTGCATCTCGCTCCCACACACGCTCTCTATCCCACCCCTCTAAGTGGTCACACAGCGCCGAGCTGATCTCCCTGTGCTATGCAGCTGCTTCTCACTAGCTATCAGTTTTAATGTTTGGTAGTGTATATATGTCCATGCCACTCTATCATTTTGTCCCAGCTAAACCTTCCCCTGCCCCGTGTCCTCAAGTCCATATTCTAGCAGGTCTGCGTCTTTATTCCCATCCTGCCCCTAGGTTTTTCACGACCTTCTGTTTTTTTTTGAGATTCCATATATATGTGTTAGCATGCGGTATTTGTTTTTCTCTTCCTGACTTACTTCATTCTGTATGACAGACTCTAGGTCCATCCACCTCACTACAAATAACTCAATTTTGTTTCTTTTTATGGATGAGTAATATTCCATTGTATATATGTGCCACATCTTCTTTATCCATTCATCCGATGATGGACACTAAGGTTTTCCATGGCCTTGCTATTGCAAATAGAGCTACAATGAACATTTTGGTACATGATTCTTTTTGAATTATGGTTTTCTCAGGGTATATACCCAGTAGTGGGCAAACTGCTTTTGCTGCATCCCATAGGTTTTGGGTCATCGTGTCTCCATTGTCATTTGTTTCTAGGTATTTTTTGATTTCCTCTTTGATTTCTTCAGTGAGCTCTTGGTTATTAAGTAGTGCACTGTTTAGCATCCATGTGTTTGTATTTTTTTACAGATTTTTTCCTGTAATTGATGTCTAGTCTCATAGCGTTGTGGTCAGAAAAGATACGTGATACAATTTCAGTTTTCGTAAATTTACCAAAGCTTGAATTGTGACCCAGGATATGATCTATCCTGAAAAATGTGCCATGAGAACTTGAGAAGAAAGTGTATTCTGTTGTTTTGGGTGGAATGTCTTAAAAATATCAATTAAGGCAATCTTTTTTAATGTATCATTTAAAGCTGGTGTTGCCTTATTAATTTTCATTTTGCATGATCTGTCCATTGATGAAAGTGGGGTGTTAAAGTCCCCTACTATGATTGTGTTACTGTCAATTTCCCCTTTCATGGCTGTTAGTATGTGCCTTATGTACTGAGGTGCTCCTATGTTGGGTGCATAAATATTTACAATCGTTATATCTTCTTCTTAGATTGATCCCTTGATCATTATGTGGTATCCTACTCTGTGTCTTGTTAGAGTCTTTATTTTAAAGTCTATTTTGTCTGATATGAGAATTGCTACTCCAGCTTTCTTTTGATTTCCATTTTCATGGAATATCTTTTTCCATCCCCTCACTTTCAAGTCTATATGTTTCCCTAGGCCTAGAGTGGGTCTCTTGTAGACAGCATATATACAAGTCTTGTTTCTGTATCCATTCAGCCAGTTGATGTCTTTTGGTTGGAGCATTATTCCATTTACATTTAAGGTAATTATTGATATGTATGTTCCTATTACCATTTCCTCAATTGTTTTTAGTTTGTTATTGTATGTCTTTTCCTTCTGTTGTGTTTCCTGCCTAGAGAAGTTCCTTTAGCATTTTTTGTAAAGCTGGTTTGGTGGTGCTGAATTCCCTTGGCTTTTGCTTCTCTGTAAAGGTTTTAATTTGTCCATTGAATCTGAATGAGATTCTTGCTGGATAGATTAATCTTGGTTGTAGGTTTTCCCCTTTCATCACTTTAAATATGTCTTGCCACTCCCTTCTGGCTTGCCGAGTTTCTGCTGAAAGATCATCTATTAAGCTTATGGGGTTTCCCTTGTATTTTATTTGTTGTTTTTTCCTTGCTGCTTTTAATATTTTTTCTTGTGTTTCGTTTTTGATAGTTTATTTAATATGTGTCTTGGTGCATTTCTCCTTGGATTTATCCTGTAAGAGACTCTCTGCGCTTCCTGGACTTGATTAACTATTTCCTTTCCCATATTAGGGACATTTTCAACTATAATCTCTTCAAATATTTTTTCAGTCCTTTTCTTTCTCTCTTCTTCTTCTGGGAACCCTATAATTTGAATATTAGTGTGTTTCATATTGTTCCAGAGGTCTCTGAGACTCTCCTCAATTCTTTTCATTCTTTTTTCTTCTGCTCTGCAGTAATTATTTCCACGATTTTATCTTCCAGGTCATTTATCCATTCTTCTGCCTCAGTTATTCTGCTATTTCTTCCTTCTAGAGAATTTTAAATTTCATTTATTGTGTTGTTCATCATTGTTTGTATCCTCTTTAGTTCTTTAAGGTCCTTGTTAAAAGTTTATTTTATTTTCTCCATTCTATTTCCAAGATTTTGGATCATCTTTACTATCATTATTCTGAATTCTTTTCATGTAGACTGCCTATTTCCTCTTCATTTGTTTTGTCTGGTGGGTTTTTACCTTGCTCCTTCATCTGCTGTGTGTTCCTCTGTCTTCTCATTTTGCTTAATTTACTGTGTTTGGTGTCTCCTTTTCACAGACTGCTGGTTCATAGTTCCTGTTGTTTTTGGTATCTGCCCCCAGTGACTAAGTTTGGTTCAGTGGGTTGTGTTAAGCTTCCTGGTGGAGTTGACTGGTGCCTGTGTTCTGGTGGATGAGGCTGAATCTTTCTTTCTTGTGGGCAGGACCATGTCTGGTGATGTGTTTTGGTGTGTCTGTGGCCTTATTATGATTTTAGGCAGCCTCTCTGCTAATGGGTGGGGCTGTGCTCCTCTCTTGCTTGTTGTTTGGCATAGGATGTCCAGAACTCTAGCTTGCTGGACATTGAGTGGAGCTGGGTCTTGGCACTTAGATGGAGATCTCTGGGAGATTTTCACCATTTGATATTATACGAAGCAGGGAGGTCTCTTGTGGACCAATGTCCTAAACTCGGCCCTCCCACCTCAGAGACACAGGCCTGATTCCCAGCCAGAGCACCAAAACCCTGTCATCCATGTGGCTCAGAATAAAAGTGAGAAAAAAAGAAAGAAAGAAAAAAATATAAATTTATTAAAATAAAAAATAATTTAAAAAATATTTAAATGTATTACAAAAAAAAAAGAAAGAAAGAAAGGAAAAAGAGAGCAAACAAACCAAAAATGAAATCCACCAATGATAACAGGTGCTAAAAATTACACTAAAAAAAAAAAAAAGAACACTTGGACAAATGATAAAAGCAAACTATAAAGACAAAATCACACACAGAATCATACACATATACACTCACAAAAAGAGAAAAAGGAACAATATGTACATATATTTGCTCCCAAAGTCCACTGCCTAAATTTAGGATGATTCTTTGTCTATTCAGGTATTCCACAGATGCAGGGTACATCAAGTTGATTGTGGAGATTTAATTTGCTGCTCCTGAGGTTGCTGGGAGAAATTTCCCTTTCTCTTCTTTGTTCACACAGCTCCTGTTGTTCAGCTTTGTATTTGGCCCAGCCTCTGCGTATAGGTCGCCTGAGGGCATCTGCTCTTTGCTCAGACAGGATAGGGTTAAACTAGCAGCCGATTAGGGGCTCTGTCTCACTGAGGCTGGGGGCCAGGAGGGGTACAGAATACGGGTAGAGCCTGCGGCGACAGAGGCTGGTGTGATGTTGCAACAGTCTGAGTCACGCCGTGTGTTCTCCTGGGGAAGTTGTCCCTGGATCACGAGACCCTGGCTGTGGCAGGCTGCACAGGTTCCTGGGAGTGTAGGTGTAGATAGTGACCTGTGCTTCCACACAGGCTTCTTGATGGCTGCAGCAGCAGCCTTAGTTTTTCATGCCCATCTCTTGTGTCAGCGCTGATAGCTGTGGCTTCCTCCCATCTCTGGAACTCTTTAGGCAGTGCTCTTAATCCCCTCTCCTCATGCACTACAAAACAATGGTCTCTTGCCTCTTCAGCAGTTCCAGACTTTTTCCCTGACTCCCTCCTGTCCACCTGTCATGCACTAAGCCCCTTCAAGCTGTGTTCACACACCCAGCACCAGTCCTTTCACTGGGATCCGACCACCAAAGCCAGAGCCTCAGCTCCCAGGTCCCACCCGCCCTGGTGGGTGAGCAGGGAAGCCTCTTGGGCTGGTGAGTGCTGGCCAGCACTGATCATCTGTGCGAGAATCTCTCTGCTTTGCCCTCCACACCCTTGTATCTCTGCTATCCTCTGTGGCTCTGAAGCTTTCCCACACCATCACACACTGTCTGCACCCATGAAGCAGCTTCCTAGTGTGTGGAAACCTTTCCTCCTTCACAGCTCCCTCCCACTAGTGCAGGTCCCTCCCCTATTCTTTTCTCTCTGATTTTTCTCTGCTCTACGCAGGTACATGAGGAGTTTCATGCCTTTTGGGAGGTCTGATTTCTTCTGCCAGTGTTCAGGAGGGGTTCTGTAGGGTTGTATCCACATGTAGATGTATTTCTGATGTAATAGTGGGGACGGTGATCTCCATGTCTTACTCTTCTGCCATCTTGAAGCTCCTCTTTTTTAATTTTTAAAAACATTTCTTTATTTTAATAACTTTAATTATTTTATTTTATTTTTTTCTTACCTCTTTAGTTCTTTTTCTGAGCTGTGTTGCTGACAGGATCTTGGAGCTCTGGTCAGGTGTCAGGCCTGAGCCTCTGAGGTGGGAGAGCCAAATTCACAAAGTTGGATCACCAGAGACATCACAGCTCTGCCTAATATCAAATGGTGAAAGATCTCCCAGAGATCTCCATCTCAATGCTAAGAAACAGGTCCACTAAACACCAGCAAGATAGAGTTCTGGACACACTATGCCAAACAACTAACAAGACAAGAACACAACCCCACCCATTAGCAGAGAGGTTTCCTAAAATCATACTAAGTTCATAGACACCTGAAAACACAAAACCAGACACAGACCTGCCCAACAGAAAGACAAGATCCAGCCTCATCGACCAGGACACATGTAAAAGTCCCCTCCATGAAGACATCTACACAACACAGAAACCAACCTTACACACTGGGGGCAGACACCAAAGACAAAAAGAAGTACGAACCTGCAGCCTGGGAAAAGGAGACCCAAAACACAGTAAGTTGAGCAAAATGAGAAGACAGAGAAATACACAACAGATAAGGAGCAAAGTGAAAACTCACCAGACCAAAGAAATGAACAGGAAATAGGCAGTCCACCTGGAAAAGAATTCAGAGTAATGATAGTAAAGATGATCCAAAATCTTGGAAATGAAAGGGAGAAAATACAAGAAATGTTTAACAAGGACCTAGAAGAACTAAAGTGCAATGAAACAATGTTGAACAGCACAATAAATGAAATTTTAAAATTTCTAGAAGGAATCAATAGCAGAATAACTGAGATAGAAGAATGGATAAATGACCTAGAAGATAAAATAGTGGAAATAAGTACCTCAGAGTTAAATAAGGAAAAAAAAGAATGAAAAGAATTGAGGACAGTATCAGACACTTCTGGGACAACATTTAATTACCAACATTCAAATTATAAGGGTCCCAGAAGAAGAAGAGAAAAAAAGGGACTGAGAAAATATTTGAAGAGATTATAGTTGAAAACTTCTCTAATATGGGAAAGGAAATAGTTAGTCGAGTCCAGGAAGCACAGAGATCTCCATACAGGATAAATCCAAGGAGAAACTTGCCAAGACACATAGTAATCAAATTATCAAAAATTAAATACAAAGAAAAAGGATAAAAATCAGCAAGGGAAAAACAACAAATAACATACAAGGGAATGCCCATAAGGTTAACAGATGATCTTTCAGCAGAAACTCTGCAAGCCAGAAGGTTGTGGCAGGCCACATTTAGAGTGATGAAAGGGAAAAACCTACAACCAAGATTACTCTATCCAGCAAGGAACTCATTCAGATTTGATGGAGAAAATAAAACATTTACAGAAAAGCAAAAGCTAAGAGAAGTCAGCGCCACTAAACTAGCTTTACAACAAATGCTAAAGAAACTTCTCTAGGCAGGAAACACAAGGGAAGGAAAGGAACTGCCAAAACAAACCCGAAACAATTAAGAAAAGGGTAATAGGAACATACATATTGATAATTACCTTAAATGTAAATGGATTAATTGGTCCAACCAAAAGATATAGACTGGCTGAATGGACACAGAAGCAAGACCCATATATATGCTGTCTACAAGAGACTCACTTCAGACCTAGGGACACATACAAACTGAAAGTGAGGGGATGGAAAAAGATATTTCGTGAAAATGGAAATCCAAAGAAAGCTGGAATAGCAATTCTCATATCAGAGAAAGTAGACTTTAAAATAAAGACTATTACAAGAGACACAGTAGGATACTACATAATGATCAAGAGGTAAATCCAAGAAGAAGATATAACATTGTAAATATTTATGCACCCAACATAGGAGCACCTCAATACATAAGTCAAACGATAATAACCATAAAATAGGAAATCAACAGTAACACAATAATAGTCAGGGATTTTAACACTCCACTTTCACCAATGGACAGATCATCCAAAAAGAAAATAAATAAGGAAACACAACTTTAAATGATGCATTAAACAAGGTGGACTTAAATGATATTTGTAAGACATTCCATCAAAAAACAACAGAATACACGTTCTTCTCAAGTGCTCATGGAACATTCTCCAAGATAGGTGGTATCTTGGGTCACATTCAAGCCTTGGTAAATTTAAGAAAATTGAAAATGTATGAAGTATCTTTTCTTACCACAACACTATGAGACTTGATATCAATTATAGGAAAAAGCTGTAAAAAATACAAATGCATAGAGGATAAACAATACAATACTATATAATCAAGAGATCACTGAAGAAATCAAAGAGGAAATCAAAAAATACCTAGAAACAAATGACGATGAAAACACAATGACCCAGAACCTATGGGATGCAGCAAAAGAATTTCTAAGAGGGAATTTTATAGCAATACAATCCTACCTCAGGAAACAAGAAACATTTCAAATCATAACCTTATCTTACACCTAAAGCAATTAGAGAAAGAAAACAGAAGACCCACAAGGTTAGCAGAAGGAAAGAAATCATAAAGGTCAGATCAGAAATAAATGAAAAAGAAATGAAAGAAACAATAGCAAAGATCAATAAAACTAAAGACTGGTTCTTTGAGACGATAAACAAAATTGATAAACCATTAGCCAGACTCATCAAGAAAAAAAGGTAAAAGTTTCAAAACAATAGAATTAGAAATGAAAAAAGGAGAAGTAACAACTGCCACTGCAGAAATACAAAGGATCATGAGAGATTACTACAAACATGTATATGCCAATAAAGTGGACAACTTGGAAGAAATGGACAAATTCTGAGAAAAGCAAAACTTCTGAGTCTGAACCAGGGAAAAACTGAAAATATAAACAGACCAATCACAAGCACTGAGACTGTGATTAAAACTCTTCCAACAAACAAAAGCCCAAGACCACATGGCTTCTCATGTGAATTCTATCAAACATTTAGAGAAGAGCTAACACCTATCCTTCTCAAACTCTTCCAAAATATAGCAGAGGGCCAATGATGCCCAAACTCATTCTACTAGTGAGGTCACCATCACCCTGACACCAAAACCAGACAAGGATGTCACTAAGAAAGGAAACTACAGGCCAATATCACTGATGAACATAGATGCAAAAATCCTCAACAAAATACTAACAAACAGAATCCAACAGCACATTACATGGATCATACACCATGATCAAGTGGGGTTTATCCCAGGAATGCAAAGATTCTTCAATATAAGCAAATCAATCAACGTGATACACCATATTAACAAATTGAGGGAGAAAAAACATATTATTATCTCAGATGCAGAAAAAGCTTCTGGCAAAATTCAACACCAATTTTTGATAAAAATCCTCCATTAAGTAGGCATAGAGGGAACTTACCTCAACATAATAAATGACATATGACAAGCACAGAGCCCACATCATTCTCTATGGTGAAAAACTGAAACCATTTCCAGTAAGATCCAGAAAAAGACAAGGTTGCCACTCTCACCACTATTATTCAACATAGTTCTGAAAGTTTTAGCCATAGCAATCAGAGAAGAAAAAAAAGATTAAAGGAATCCAAATTGGAAAACAAGAAGTAAAACTGTCACTGTTTGCAGATTACATGATACTATACATAGAGAATCCTAAAGATGCCACCAGAAAACTACTAGAGCAAATCAATAAATTTGGTAAAGTATCAGGATACAGAATTAATGAACAGAAATCTCTTGCATTCCTATACACTAACAATGAAAAATCTGAAGGAGAAATTGAGGATACTATCCCATTTACCATAGCAACAAAAAGATTAAAATACTTAGGAATAAACCTACCTAAGGATGCAAAAGACCCCTACTCAGAAAACAATAAAACACTGATGAAAGAAATCAAAGATGATGTAAACAACAAGTGGAGAAATATACCACATTCTTGAATTGGAAGAATCAACATTGTGAAAATGACTATACTACCCAAAGCAATCTACAGATTTAATGCAATCCCTATCAAAATACAAATGGCATTTTTCCATGTTCCAAATAGAACAAAACATTTTACATTTTGTTTGGAAACACAAAAGACCCTGAGTAGCCAACACAATCTTGAGAAAGAAAAATGGAGCTGGAAGAATCATGCCCCTGGACTTCAGACTATACTGCAAAGCTACAGTAATCGAGACAGTATGGTACTGGCACAAAAACAGAAATATAGCTCAGTGGAGCAGGATAGAAAGTCGAGAGATAAACCCATGCACATATGGTAGCTTTATTTTTGATAAAGAAGTCAATAATATGCAATGGAATAAAGACAACCTCTTCAGTAAGTAGTTCTGGGAAAACTGGACAGCTAAATGTAAAAGAATGAAATTATAACCATCCCTAACACCTCACACACACACACACACAAAACTCTAAATGGATTAAAGACCTAAATGTAAGATCAGACACTATAAAACTCTTAGAGGTAAACATAGGTAGAACACTCTATTACATAAATCACAGCAAGATCCTTTTTGACCCACCTCCTAGAGAAATGGAAATAAAAACATAAACAAATGAGACCTAATGAAACTTAAAAGCTTTTGCACAGCAAAAGAAACCATAAACAAGACCAAAAGACATCCCTCAGAATGGGAGAAAATATTTGCAAATGAAGCAACAGACAAGGGATTAATCTCCAAAATATACAAGCAGCTCATGCAACTCAATACCAAAAACACAAACAACCGGGGCTTCCCTGGTGGCACAGTGGTTGAGAGTCCGCCTGCCGATGCAGGGGACATGGGTTTGTGCCCCGGTCTGGGAAGATTCCATCTGCCAGGGAGCAGCTGGGCCCGTGAGCCATGGCCACTGAGCCTGTGCATCTGGAGCCTGTGCTGTGCAATGGGAAGAGGCCACAACTGTGAGAGTCTTGCATACTGCAAACAAAAACAAAAAAACAAAAACAAAACAAAACAAAACAAAACAAAAAACCAAATCCAAAAGTGAGCAGAAGACCTAAAGAGACATTTCTTCAAAGAAGATATACAGATTGCCAACAAACAGATGAAACAATGCTCAACATCACTAATCATTAGAGAAACGCAAATCAAAGCTACTATGAGGTATCACTTCATACAGGTCAGAATGGTCATTATCAAAAAATCTAAAAACATTAAATACTGGTTAGGGTGTGGAGAAAAGGGAACACTCTTGCACTGCTGGTAGGAATGTAAATTGATACAGCCACTATGGAGAACAGTATGGAGGTTCCTTAAAAAACTAAAAATACAACTTCCATATGACCCAGCAATCCCACTATTGGGTATATACCCTGAGAAAACCATAATTCAAAAAGAGTCATGTTCCAAAATATTCATTGCAGCTCTATTTACAATAACCAGGACATGGAAGCACCCTAAGTGTCCATTGAGAGATGAATGGATACAGAAGATGTGGCACATATATATAATGAAATATTACTCAGCCATAAAAACAAAGAAAATTGAGTTATTTGTAGTGAGGTGGATGGACCTAGAGACTGTCATCCAGAGTGAAGTAAGTCAGAAAGAGAAAAACCAATACTATATGCTAACACATATATATGGTATCAAAACAAAAAAAAAAAAGGAAAATGGTTCTGAAGAACCTATGTGGTACAGGGCAGGAATAAAGATGCAGACATAGAAAACGGTCTTGAGTACATGGGGAGAGGGAAGGGTAAGCTGGGATGAAGTCAAAGAGTGGCATGGACATATATACACTACCAAATGTAAAATAGATAGCTAGTGGGAAGCAGCCACATAGCACAGGGAGATCAGCTTTGTTCTTTGTGTCTACCTAGAGGTGTGGGGTAGGGAGGGTGGGAGGGAGACAGAAGAGGGAAGAGATATGGATATATATATATGTGTGTGTGTGTGTGTGTGTGTGTGTGTGTGTGTGTGTGTACCTGATACACTTTGTTATAAAGCAGAAACTAACACACCATTGTAAAGCAATTATACTCCAATAAAGATGTTAAATAAATAAATTAATTAAATGCTTAAAAAAACAATAAAAGCATTAATAAATTAAATAATATTTAGCAAAACTGATGGAGGAAAAAAATAGTGCAACATAAAAATGAACACTATCAGGAATCAAAAGTAAAACCTTCAACAGAAAAGACTTTAACTAAGTAATAAGAGACTGTTATGAATAACTTTAAGCCAATGGTTTTGATTAGGTTTAATTTTTGTTCAAATGGAAAAACTCATTGAAACAATTTACTAACACTGACACAAGGAAAGAGAAAATCTGAATATTTATTAATTTCCTGAGTTTATTTTTAGAACATGTCCACTAAGAAAACCTAGATCCTAGGCAGGTTAAATAATAAACTCTTCCAAAGACTTAAGGAACATAATAGTTGTCAAGAATAAAGAAAACTAAATACACTTTCACCTTGTTTTATGAGAGTTATCATAAGATTCAGACCAAAGCATGGTACGGTTTTTAAGAGAAATCAAAATTGTATACCAGTGTTTCTCATTAACATTTGTGTTATTCAACAAAACAATAGCAAATAAAATTCTTTAATATATAAAAATGATAACAGAATTTCATGGCTTTAGTCAGGAAAGTGATCATCATTTAACATAGGAAAATATATACTGTGATTCACCACATTAATCTAAAAAGAATTATTATATATGATCATCTAGATGTACACTGAGCACACGTTAAAAAGATTCAAGTCATTCATGCAAAAAATTAGCAAACTATGAATAGAAAAGAATTTCCTTAATCTGATGTAGAGTATATACAAAAACTCCAAATAAATCATACTTAATGGTGAATGATTGAATGTATTTGCCTTAATGTGAAGAAGATACCTGCCATAATTACTTCTCTTCAAAATTGTACTGGAGTTCCTAACATGTGTGGTAAGTGGCTACCAAGGGCTTCACACTCTCTTGCCTGCCCACACTGGGTCTCATGAATTCATCAACTATTTCAGCTGAATTATTTTTCAGTGTTTGGTTTAGCCTGCCTCCAGTGAACGAATCCTGCAGTCACCAGTCTTTCTCCAGATTTGGAGTTGGTTAGTTATCCTGATACCTCAGATATGATGGTTTCACAAAAAGTTGTGAACTTGCATTTTGTTTACCTTTTCCTTGCTCTAAGTTTGGGAGTGATGGTATTTTCAGCTCTCTAGATCCCCACACTGAAATGAGGCTTACAAAGCATTTATTAGGACATGCTATTCAATATGCCAGTAAGTGTATAAGAAGATGCTCTACATCATCAATGTCTTTTGAGCATTAACATGTATATGAATCAACTGGGGTCTTTTAAAAACATGTATTCTGATTTAATACATCAGGATGAGACCTGAGATTCTAAATTCCTAACAAGCTCCCAGATGATGTAGATGCTGCTGCCTGCTGGGCCACACTTTGGTTAGCTATGCTCTACAACACTATTCATCAAGGAAATGCAAATTAAAACTACAAATTGATTGTATTCCAAACCCACTAGAATGGATAAAAAATGACAGTAGCATATATTGACAAGGATGTGTAGCAACAGGAACTCTCATATACCATTGGTAGGAGAAAATCATCACTTTGTTGCATATTTTTTTCAATATCCACTAAAGCTAAACATGTACATATTTAATAATCCAGCAATTTCAGTCTTAGGTGTATACCCAAAAAAGCTGAAGTATGTATGCTTACCAAAGTATATACTGTATACAAGAATGTTAATAACAACACCATTGAATTAGCCCTAAACTGGCACAACACAAATGTTCTTCCAAAGCAGAAAGCAATATAAATTGTGATATACTCACACAATGAGCTATTCTACAGTAATGGGGTTGAACTTAAATACAACTATCCAGAACAGTAGACGAAACAAGCTAGAAGATTATATGCATATGATTCCACGTCTATCAAGTTAAAAAATGGTGAAACTAATCCATGGTGTTAGAAATCAGGATAATGATCATCCTGAAAAGAGGAGGTTGTGCCCTGCTTCCAAGGGGGTACAAGTTGGACTTTTGGGTTACTAGTAATTTTATGTTTCTGATCTGGGAGTTGGCTACATTCTTCTTGTTTGTTTGATGGCCTTTGCTTTGTGAAAATTCATCCAGCTGAACACATTTGAGTTGTATCTTTCTTGGAAATTATTTTAAGTATATTTACTTAAAATTTTACTTAAAGATTTCCCAATTAATGATAGCTATGAAAACTCTTGTAAATCACTCTAAAGAAAAGGGAATGGAGCCTTAAAGAGGAATACCCTTGAGTGCATAAATCAGGGTGAGGATATGTGATTTTCAGTTTTTCTCTCTCCTCTGGAAATATAGTTTTTCAAGATAGGTATGTTTTTTTGATTTATTGCTACATGCTCTTCTGAATTCTTAAATTCTCATCTTTATTAGGGATTTTAATGGTATTAGGTTCAATTTCTATAGCATTTCACATATTTCAAGTATGTTCTTATATATCATTTATATATTTAAACTTTACAACAAATCTGTAGGGGAAAGGTCATTTATATCAGTTTTACTGGTTTGAAATTCTCCTTCCTCTTGCAGATTGAAGTTATTTTTCTACAGGAGAGAAACAGGAAAACAGTCGAAGCAGAGTTGCATACCCTTCTTCTAGCAATTGCTGTTCTTTTCCCACAGATCTGCACTGTGAGGGAAACTTGCTGTAGACCCTCACTTGTCTTCCCCTTGAGAGTGAATATTAGGACCATATTCTAATTGCTCTCTAACTATTGGATCTTATAGCCTCTGAGAATAGCTCAGAAAAGACTAGAAAATTAGCAAAGTAATCATTGCCATGATTTAAGAATAATATTTATGAACTTTTAAATATACATAAAGAGCTAATGAAATGTTAAGGCAGTGTGGCTCTATATTCCCATCTATTCTAGAAAGAAAAACATTCTGTCTATCCCTCCAAACATCCACAGAGACCTTCTTTTCAAAGACACAACATAATCTTTGGGTCACAATAACCATTGAACAAAAGGTTTCTTCTATCTAGAACGTCCTTGATACTCTCTTTTCCTTAGCTAGGTCTCACCCATTCTTCAATTTGCTGCTTAAATACTATCCTAGTCTGTCTTCTGTGTAAACTCTGAGTAGGGTACTTTCCTATTTACCTTCATGCAGTATTTCTGGATCCAGCAGAGTGTCTGAGGTATAGTAAGTATCCAATGAACTTTTTGAATGAATGAAAGGACCCTGAATAGCCAAAACAATCTTGAGAAGGAAAAACAGAGCTGGAGGAATACGTTTTTCAGTCAGGATCTGAATCCCTGAAGTCAGACTATACTACAAAGCTACAGTAATCAAAACTGGAACAAAAAAAGAAATATAGATCAATGGAACAGGGTAGAAAGCCCAGAAATAAACCAACACACCTATGGTCAATTAATCTATGACAAAGGAGGCAAGAATATACAATGAAGAAAAGATACTCTCTTCAATAAGTGGTGCTGGGAAAACTGGACAGTTACATGTAAAAGAATGAAAGTAAAACATTCACTAACACTGCATACAAAAATGAACTCAAAAAGGATTAAAGACCTAAATGTAAGACTGGAT
Source organism: Phocoena sinus (assembly GCF_008692025.1). Taxonomy (NCBI): domain Eukaryota; kingdom Metazoa; phylum Chordata; class Mammalia; order Artiodactyla; family Phocoenidae; genus Phocoena; species Phocoena sinus. Next base: position 36,908,014 of record NC_045770.1, on the reverse strand, counting down.
ACTATAAAACTATTAGAGGAAAACATAGGCGGAACACTCTTTGACATATATCACAGCCATATTTGTTTGGATCATCTCCTAGAGTAATGGAAATAAAAACAAAAATAAACATTTGGGACCTAACTAAACTTAAAGCTTTTGCACAGAAAGGAAACCATAAACAAATCAAGAAGACAACCTACAGAACTGGAGAAAATATTTGCAAACAATGTAATAGACAAAGTTTAATTTTCAAAATATACAAACAGCTCATACGGCTCAATATCAGAATAAAACAAACAACCCAATCAAAAAATGGGAAGAAGATCTAAATAGACATTTGCCCAAAGAAGACATACAGATGGCCAACAGGCACATGGAAAAATGTTCAACATGGCTAACTGTTAGAGAAATGTAAATCCAAACTGCAATGAGGCATCACCTCAGTCTAGTCAGAATGTCCACCATCAAAAAGTCTACAAATAATAAATCCTGGAGAGCATGTGGAGAAAAAAGAACCCTCCTACACTGTTGGTGGGAATGTAAATTGGTAGAGCCACTATGGAGAACAGTATGGAGGTTCCTTAAAAAACTAAAAATAGACTTACCATATGATCCTGCAACCCTGGGCATATATCTGGAGAAAACTATAATTTGAAAAGATACTGATACATGCACTACAGTGTTGACTGCAGCACTATTTACAATAGCCAAGACATGGAAGCAACCTAAATGTCCATCAACAAATGAATGGATCAAGAAGATGTGGTATATATATATATATATATATATATATATATATATATATATATATATATATAATGGAATATTACTCAGCCATAAAAACAGAATGAAATAATGCCATTTGCAGTAACATGGATGGACCTGGAGATTATCATACTGAGTGAAGTAAGTCAGAGAAAGACAAATATCATATGTTATTGCTTATATGTGGAATCTAAAAAAATAAGATACAAATGAACTTATTTACAAAACAGAAATAGAACTACAGACATAGAAAACAAATTTATAGTTACCAAAGAGGAAAGATGGGGAGAGAGGTAAATTAGATAGTTGGGATTAACATATACACACTACTATATATAAAATAGAAAACCAACAAGGACCTACTCTATAGCACAGGGAATTATACTCAGAAATTTGTAATAACCTATATGGTAAAATAATCTAAAAAAGAATATATATCTATATATATATATACATATATATCTGAATCACTGTACTATATACCTGAAACTAATATGAAGTAAGTCAACTATACTTCAATTAAAAAAGTAATGACTCATCTTTTCTGAATTTCCAAATTTCTAGAATATTATTTGGCTGCAATTAGAGTAGTCAGAAAATAAAACATCATTAAAAAGTCAAACTTGTCAAGAACTTGAAGAAATGCTAAATTATTAGCTAATAAAGGCATTTTTTGGATAAAAAAAATTTCTTCAGTGATGCAAGATAAACTTCTAACTTGATATATGCTATATGGGTCTTGGAAAATAGCATGTATATCCTGAGCAATTAAAAAATCATGGCATAAAAATCAAGTCAGAGAAAGGATTCTTTCAGCTTACTTATCTGAAAATGTTGGAGTCAAAGGAAAGGGTTGAAGTGGATTGTGTGGGTTCAGCTTTGTAGGTGTTATATACTACCTGAGAATTTTGTAAGGGGTTATTTTCCCCTTATAAAGGAAAGAAAATTATTAAAACAAAAATGGGGAGCTGTCCATTGGGGAGACAATTACTAGCTTCCACTAACAAGTAATTAGCATGCTTATATGTTTTGTTTATTTGGGAATATAATTTTATTAATAAAATATAAGCTATAATGGTGGTTACCCGGTGAGTTGTAAAGGTATACACCTTGCTGAATAGTAATTTGGAGTCCATTAACTTCTAAAACTGTCAGGCAGAAGCTTCATGATGAGTTTGCAGGAGTATACTCAAAATGGAAGCATCAGCACATTAATGAAAGAGTTTGGGAAGAGTTGGCTTCAACTCTGTTGAAGGTCATCGAGAAAGGGTGGAAAGCTCAGCAGAGTCATCCCCAAACCACTTCAGTTCACTAAGGGAAGTGATCAGTGTCAATAAATCTTGCAGAGCCAGGAGAAAACAGTCACACATAGCTATTAGAAGAAATGATCTTAATTCCAAGACTGCATCTTGCTGCATAGTTTCCAAGGGAGAAGTGTCACTGCCTTTAGGAGAAGGATAGCTTGCATGGTTTCTTTCAATTACTAGCAAGATTTTATTTTAGAAGTTACTGAAGTTACTTTTAGAATATGAATACATGAATATTAAATTTCTCAAGTTTTTAAAGTTATTTTTGAATTCATACAGCAAAGGCACATTATTTTATCTTCTCTATTTAGTCTCATTCCTGCTGCTGAGATTTCAAAGTGATATTCTCTAGTAGGGAGAAGGATTTTTATGACCTTTACAAACTTGGACCAGCTAAATCACAGGTGATAATAATAATACCTATTTTTTGTTGAGCACTTTGTGTCAGGCATTCTTCAAAGTGCTATATATATATTGCATTATTTAATCTTCTAAACAACACTATATGTGTCATTTCCCAGTCAGATGTAAAAATTGGAATAAATTCTTGCCAATGGAATGTGAGAGGAAAGGATATGACAAAGCTGTGAAGAAATCAGTGTGCATTCTCCTCTATCACTCTCCCCTTTTGCCAGCTGGTGTGTCAAAGATAGGGCCCTGGGGGATGGGCACAGCTATGTGCTGGAAGGAACAAGCTTCCCCAATCATCACAATGAGAACCGTGGTTCATAATTTTGCTCCCTGCCTTGGACTACTACGTGAGTGAAAAAATGGACCTTTATTGAGTTAGAACTCTTGTATGTGTAGGCCTGTTTGTTTGGCATTTTAGACTACTTTCATACTAAAAGCCACTATTATTATTCCTGTGGTGGAGGAAACTGAGGCATAGAGTTTTTAAAGTAAATATTTCAGTTGCTGGTTAGCCAATGAGCTTTGAATCCATGCAGCATAAAACTGAAGGCTGTTTTTAAACTACTTTCCTATGATTACTACCACAGTTCTGAGGGGTGTCTGGCTAAGTGTTTAGCAGATAATAGTGCAACGGTTGCTGATCTAGAGTGGCTGGAAACAGCAGTCAGCCAGTGAGCACATTGTGTAGAAAGAAGCTATTCTTGTTGATTTAGGGAAACAGTTGATGGATGAGAAGTTGGAAGTCATGAGCAATAAAACTGCTCACCAAGGGAAGGACTTCAATCTAAGCCTGTTAAGTAAAACTTCTTTTCTTTTTCTCTCAACTTTCCTCCTTGCCCAATGTATTAAAGCAGTTAGTCACTAAAGGGGGTGGAGGAAATTGGAGACGTTTGTAGAAAGGAAACTTTCAATGCTCCTCAATTTCTGAAGCCACACACTGCTCTACCAGGGTTGGGGGAAAGAAGAAGAACTTTAAGTTTGAGATAAAAGTATTTTTTATTTTATTTTATGATAAAAAATAGGACAGAATTTAGAACTCAGTCCACTCCATTAACCAAATCTGAGAGCAGAGCTTTGAAATAGAAATATCATTAAAGAGAATATAATATGATACAGATTAAAACACAGTTAGAGAAAACAGCATCCATGACAACCAAACAGATATTAGGATGACAACCATCTCTGTTCGTGTCCTGGCAACCCTGAAGTCCCTGGTAAACCAGGAGAGCTATTCACTCTAATTCCAGTGGGTTGACATTCCTTAAAAAACTATTTATAGCTGTTTTTCGCTTTCCAATTCAATGTCACTAATCTCCATTTTGCCTCCTTCTTGACTTATTTTTTCATTCATGTTTACCTGCTCAGCCCTTATCATTAGCCAAACAGAAGCATCGCAGGTTCACCAAACATGCTGTTATTCCATGACATTATGCCATTTTATATATATATATATATATATTACTATAATTGCTTTACAATGGTGTGTTCGTTTCTGCTGTATAACAAACTGAATCAGCTATATGTATACATGCCCTCCCTCTTGCATTTCCATCCCACCTGCCCTATCACACCCCTCTAGGGGGACACAAAGCACCAAGCTGATCTCCCTGTGCTATGCAGCTGCTTCCCTCTAGCTATCTATTTTACATTTGGTAACGTATATATATATCAATGTCACTCTCTCACTTGATCCCACCTTCCCCTTCCTATTCCCCATGTCCTCAAGTCCATTCTACATCTGCATCTTTATTCCTGTCCTGCCCCTAGGTTCTACAGAACCATTTTTCTTTTTTTAGATTCCATATATATGTGTTAGCATATGGTATTTGTTTTTCTCTTTCTGACTTACTTCACTCTGTATGACAGTCTCTAAGTCCATCCACCTCACTAAAAACAACTCAATTTCATTTCTTTTTATGGCTGAGTAATATTCCATTGTATATATGTGCCACATCTTCTTTATCTGTTCATCTGTTGATGGACACTTAGGTTACTTCCATATCCTGGCTATTGTAAATAGTGCTGCAATGAATATTGTGGTACATGACTCTTTTTGAATTATGATTTTCTCAGGGTATGTGCCCAGTACTGGGATTGCTGGGTGGTATGGTAGTTCTAATTTTAGTTTTTTAAGGAACCTCCATACTGTTCTCCATAGTGGCTGTATCAATTTACATTGCCACAAACAGTGCAAGAGGGTTCCCTTTTCTCCACACCCTCTCCAGGATTTATTGTTTATTTATTTTAGATGAGGGACATTCTGACCAGTGTGAGGTGATACTTCATTGTAATTTTGATTTGCATTTCTCTAATGATTAGTGATGTTGAGCATTCTTTCATGTGTTTGTTAGCAATCTGTATATCTTCTTAGAAAAATGTCTGTTTAGGTCTTCTGCCATTTTTGGGTTTGGTTGTTTGTTTTTTTCATATTCATCTGCATGAGCTGCTTATAAATTTTGGAGATTAATCCTTTGTCAGTTTCTTCATTTGCAAATATTATCTCCCATTCTGAAGGCTCTCTTTTCAACTGATTTATGTTTTCCTTTGCTGTGCAAGAGCTTTTAAGTTTCGTTAGGTCCCATTCGTTCATTTTTGTTTTTATTTCCAGTTCTGTAGGAGGCAGGTTAAAAAGGATTTTGCTGCAATTTATACCACAGAGTGTTCTGCCTATGTTTTCCTGTAACAGTATTATCGTGTCTGGCCTTCCATTTAGGCCTTTAATCCAATTTGAGTTTATTTTTGTGTATGGTGTTAGGGAGTGCTCTAATTTCATTCTTTTACATGTAGCTGTCTAGTTTTCCCAGCAACACTTATTGAAGAGGCTGTATTTTCTCCATTGTGTACTCTTGCTTCCTTTATCAAACATAAGGTGACCATATGTGTGTGGGTTTATCTCTGCTTTCTATCCTGTTCCATGGATTTATATTTCTATTTTTGTGCCAGTACCATACTGTTTTCATTACTGTAGCTTTGTGGTATAGTCTGAAGTCAGCAAGCCTGATTCCTACAGGTCCGTTTTTCTTTCTCAAGATTGCATTGGCTATTCAGGTTCTTTTGTGTTTCCATACAAATTGTGAAATTTTTTGTTCTAGTTCTGTGAAAAGTGCCAGTGGTAGTTTGATAGGGATTGCATTGAATCTGTAGATTGCTTTGGGTAGTAGAGTCATTTTCACAATGTTGATTCTTCCAATACAAGAACATGGCATATCTCTCCATCTGTTTGTATCAGCTTTAATTTCTTTCATCAGTGTCTTATAGTTTTCTGCATAAGTCGTTTGTCTCCTTAGATAGGTTTATTCCTAGGTATTGTATTATTTTGTTGCAATGGAAAATGGGAGTGTTTCCTTGATTTCTCCTTCAGATTTTTTCATCATTAGGGTATAGGAAGGCAAGAGATTTCTGTGCATTAATTTTGTATCCTCTTACTTTACCAAATTCATTGATTAGTTCTAGTAGTTTTCTGTTAGCATATTTAGGAATCTCTATGTATAGTGTCATGTCATCTGCAAACAGTGACAGTTTTAGTTCTTCTTTTCCAATATGGATTCCTTTTATTTCTTTTTCTTCTCTGATTGCTGTGGGTAAAACTTCCAAAACTATGTTGAATAACAGTGGCAAGAATGGGCAGCCATGTCTTTCTCTCTTTCTCCTGATCTTTGTGGAAATGGTTTCATTTTTTAACCATGAAGAACCATGTTGGCTGAGGGTTTGTTATATATGGCCTTTATTACATTAAGGTAAGATTCCTTTTTGCCTAATTTCTGGAGGGTTTTTATCATAAATAAGTGTTGAATTTTGTTGAAAGCTTCTCTGCATCTATTGAGATGATCATTTGTTTTTTATCCTTCAGTTTTTTATTATGTTTTATCACATTGATTTATTTGCACATATTGAAGATTGCTTGCATTCCTGGCATCAAAAACCACTTGATCATGGTGTATGCTCCCTTTAATGTCCTGTTGGATTCTGTTTGCTAATATTTTGCTGAGGATTTTTCATCTATGTTTATCAGTGATGTTGCCCTGTAATTCCCTTTTTTTGTGATATCTTGGCTGGTTTTGGTATCAGGGTGATGGTGGTCTTGTAGAATGAGTTTGGGAGTGTTCCTCCCTCCACTGTATTTTGGAAGAGTTTGAGAAGGATAGGTGTTAACTCTTCTATTAATGTTTGATAGAATTTGCCTGTGAAGCCATCTGGTCCTGGGCTTTTGTTTGTTTGAAGATTTTTAATCACAGTCTCAATTTCAGTGCTAGTGTTTGGTCTGTTTATATTTTCTATTTCTTCCTGGTTCAGTCTCAGAAGTTTCTGCTTTTGTAAGAATGTGTCCATTTCTTCCAGGTTGTCCATTTAAATGGCAAATAGTTGCTTGTAATAATCTCTTATGATCCTTTGTATTTCTACAGTGACAATTTTTACTACTCCTTTTTCATTTCTAATTCTATTGTTTTGAGTCTTCTCCCTTTTTTTCTGGATGAATCGGGCTAATGGTTTATCAATTTTGTTTAACTTCTCAAAGACCCAGCTTTTAGTTTTATTGATCTTTGCTATTGTTTCCTTCATTTCTTTTTCATTTTTTTCTGATCTGACCTTTATGAGTTCTTTCCTTCTGCTAACTTTGGGGTTTGTTGCTCTTCTTTCTCTAATTGCTTTACTGTAACATTAGGGTGTTTATTTGAGATGTTTCTTATTCCTTGAGGTAGGATTGTATTGCTATAAACTTCTCTCCTAGAAACGCTTTGCTGCATTCCATAGGTTCTGGGTCATTGTGTTTTCATTGTCATTTTTTTCTAGGTATTTTTTGATTTCCTCTTTGATTTCTTCAGTGATCTTGTGGTTATTTATTTGTGTATTTTTTAGCCTCTATATGTTTGTATTTTTTACAGATTTTTTCCTGTAAGTGATATCTTGTCTCATAGTGTTGTGGTCAGAAAAGATACTTAATATGATTTCAATTTTCTTAAATTTACCAAGGCTTGCTTTGTGACCCAAGATATGACCTATCCTGGTGAATGTTCCATGATCACTTGAGAAGAAAGTGTATTCTGTTGTTTTTGGATGGAATGTCCTGTAAATATCAATTAATCCACCTTGTTTAATGTATCATTTAAAGCTGGGGTTGTCTTATTTATTTTCATTTTGGATGATCTGTCCATTAGTGAAGGTGCGGTGTTCAAGTCCCCAACTATTATTGTGTTAATGTCGATTTCCCATTTTATGGCTGTAAGCATTTACCTGATGTTGTGAAGTGCTGCTATGTTGGATGTATAAATATTTGCAATTATTATATCTTCTTCTTGGATTGATCCCTTGATCATTCTGTAGTGTTCTTCTTTGTCTCTTGTAATAGTCTTTATTTTTTTTCTTATTTATTTTTATTAATTTATTTTTTTGTGGTATGTGGACCTCTCACTGTTGTGGCCTCTCCCATTGTGGAGCACAGGTTCAGGACGGGCAGGCTCAGCAGCCATGGCTCACAGACCTAGCCACTCCACGGCATGTGTGATCTTTCCAGGCTGCGGCAAAAACCCATGTCCCCTGCATCAGCAAGTGGACTCTCAACCACTGCGCCACCAGGGAAGCCCAACAGTCTTTATTTTAAAGTCTATTTTGTCTGATATGAGAATTGCTACACCAGCTTTCTTTTGTTTTCCATTTTCTTGGAATATCTTTTTCCATACCCTCACTTTTAGTCTGTTAGTGCCCCTAGGTCTGAAGTGGGTCTCTTGTAGACAGCATATATACGTGTCTTGTTTTGTATCCATTCAGGCAGTCTGTCTTTTCATTGAAACTTTTAATCCATTTACATTTAAGGTAGTTATCTATATGTATGGTCTTATACCATTTTCTTAATTGTTTTCAGTTTGTTTTGGTAGGTTTTTTCCTTCCCTTGTGTTTACTGCTTAGAGAAGTTCCTTTAGCATTTGTTGTAAAGCTGGTTTGATGGTGCTGAATTCTCCTAGCTTTTGCTTGTCTCTAAAGGTTTTAATTTCTCCATTGAATCTGAGTGAGATCCTTGCTGTGTAGAGTAATCTTGGTTGTAAGTTTTTCCCTTTCATCACTTTAAATATGTCCTGCCACTCCCTTCTGACTTGCAGTGTTTCTGCTGAAATATCAGCTGTTAAACTTATGGGGATCTCCTTGTATGTTATTTGTTGCTTTTCCCTTGTTGTTTTTAATATTTTTCGTTTTTATTTAATTTTTGAAAATTTGATTAATATGTGTCTTGGCGTGTTTCTCATTGGTTTTATCTTGTATGGGACTCTGTGCTTCCTGGACTTGGGTGACTCTTTCCTTTCCCCTATTAGGGAAGTTTTCAACTATAATCTCTTCAAATATTTTCTCAGTCCCTTTGTTTTTCTCTTCTTGTTCTGACACCCTTATAATTCGAATGTTGGTGTGTTTAATGTTGTCCCAGAGGTTTCTGAGACTGTCCTCAATTCTTTTCATTCTTTTTTCTTTATTCTGCTCTGCATTAGTTATTTCCACCATTTTATCTTCCAGGTCACGTATCCGTTTTTCTACCTCAGTTATTCAGCTATTGGTTCCTTCTAGAGAATTTTAATTTCATTTATTGTGTTTTTCATCATTGTTTGTTTGCTTTTTAGTTCTTGTAGGTCCTTGTTAAACGTTTCTTGTATTTTCTCCATTCTATTTTCAAGATTTTGTATCACCTATAGTATCATTGCACTGAATTCTCTTTTCAGTGAGATTGCCTATTTCCTTTTCATTTGTTTGTTCTTGTGGGTTTTTACCTTGCTCCTTCATCTGCTATGTGTTTCTCTGTGTTCTCATTTTGCTTAATTTACTGTGTTTGGTATCTCCTTTTCACAGGCTGCAGGTTCTTTGTTCCTGTTGTTTTGTTTTCTTCCTCCAGTGGGTAAGTTTTGTTCAATGGGTTTTGTAGGCTTCCTGATGGAGATGACTGGTGCCTGTGTTCTGGTGGATGAGACTGTATCTTGTCTTTTTGGAGGGCCAGACTGCATCTGGTAGTGTGTTTTCAGGTGTCTGTGAACTTAGTATGATTTTAGGCAACCTCTCTGCTAATGGGTGGGTTTGTGTTCCTGTCTTGCTATTTGTTTGGCATAGGGTGTCCAGCACTGTAGCTCGCTGGTTGTTGGGTGGAGTTGGGTCTTCCCATTTAGATGGGGATGTCTGTGAGAGCTTTTGCTGTTTGATATTACATGGGGCCAGGAGGTCTCTTGTGGACTAATGTCCTGAACTAGGCTATCCCACCTAAGAGGCTGAGGTGTGACCCCTGGATTGAGCACCAGAACCCAGTCAGCCACTTGGCTCAGAAGAAAAGGGAGAGAAAAATAGAAAGGAAGAAAGAAAAAAACTAAATATAATAAAATAAATGTATTAAAATAAAAAAATTATTGAAAATAAAAAAGATTAAAAGAACTAATAAAATAAATGAAAGAAATAATAGAGCAACAAAACCAAAAAATAAAGCCACCAATGATAACAAGTGCTAAAAATTATTTAAAAAAAAAAAAGGACAGAAAGAACCTTAGAACATATAGTAAAAGTAAAGCTCTCAGACAAAATTACACAAAGAACCATACACATACACACTCACAAAAAGATAAAAAGGAAAAAAAATATATATAAAAGAAAAAGGAAGGGAGCAACCAAATCAATACGCAAATCACCAAAGATAATAAGCTCTAAATACTAGACTAAAACAAACATAAAACCAGAAGCAAATTAGATGCAAAAAGCAAACTCCAAATCCACAATTACTCCCAAAGGCCACCCCCTCAATTTTGGGATGATTCACTGTGTATTTAGGTATTCTACAGATGCCGGGTACATCAAGGTGTTTGTGGAGATTCAATCCACTGCTTCTGAGGCTGCTGGGAGAGATTTCTCTTTCCCTTCATTGTTCACAGAGCACCTGGGGTTCAGTTTTGGATTTGGCCTTTTCTCTTTGTGTAGGTCACCTGAGGGCATCTGTTCCCCACTCAGACAGGACAGGGTTAAAGTAGCAGCTGATTAGGGGGCTCTGCCTCACTCAGGACGGGATAGGGAGGGGTAAAGAATGCAGGGTGAGCCTGCAGTGTTTGAGGCCAGCATGACATTCAACAGCCTGAAGTGTACCGTGTGTTCTCCTGGGGAAGTTGTCCCTGGATCACGGGACCCTGTCAGTGATGGGCTGCACAGGCTCCTGGTAGGGGACGTATGATAGTGACTTGTGCTTGCACACAGGCTTCTTGTGGCTGCAGCAGTAACCTTAGTGTCTCATGCCTTTCTCTGTTGTCTGCGCTGGTAGCCGCAGCTCACACCTTTCTCTGGAGCTCATTTAGGCGGTGCTCTGTATCCCCTATCCTTGCGCACCCTGAAACAATGGTCCCTTGCTTCTTAGGCAGTTCCAGACATTTTCCCGGACTCCCTCCAGGCTAGCTGTGGTGGACTAGCCCCCTTCAGTTTCTGCTCACGCAGCCAACCCCAGTCCTCTCCCTAGGGTCTGACTACTGAAGCCAGAGCCTTAGCTCCTAGCCCCTGCCTGCTCCAGCAGTTGAGCAGAGAAGCTTCTAGGACTGGTGAGTGCTGGTCGACATCGATCCTCAGGGCAGAAATATCTCTGCTTTGCCCTCTGCACCCCTGTTTCCGTGCTCTCCTCCATGTCTCTGAAGCTTCCCCCCTCTGCCCACCACCTGTCTCTGCCAGTGAAGGGTCTTCTTAGTGTGTGGAAACTTTTCCTCCTTCACAGTTCCCTCCCAGAGGTGCAGGTCCCATCCTTATTCTTTTGTCTCTGTATTTCCTTTCCTCATTTGCCCTACGCAGGTATGTGGGGAGTTTCTTGCTTTTTGGGAAGTCTGAGGTCTTCTGCTAGTGTTTAGTAGGTGTTCTGTAGTTGTTCCACATGTAGATGTATTTTTGATGTATTTGTGGGAAGGAAGGTGATCTCTACATCATACTCCCCTGCCATCTTGATGGTTCCTCCTGCCATTATATATTAATTTTGATGCTTCCTTTCCTCTACTCAAACATGCTGTTTGTCTCTCAATACTGTCCCATGTTTCAAAGCTTAGCTTAAGAATCAAATTCTCTGTTAAACCTTTCTTATCTCCCCAACCCCAGCTTGAGTGGATAGCTCTTTTGTTGTACCCTGTACAGACTTTCATTTCAGTAAATGTGACCTATTATGGCCCTTTATGTTTTTACATGTATAGATCCTCCTCATCTGATGTGTCTCAATTTGGAATCTTGGTCCAACTCGTGAACTCTACAAATGTATTTGCTGTGTGCGGGCTTTCACTAGTTGTGGTGAGCAGGAGCTACTCTTCATTGCAGTGTACGGTCTTCTCATTTCAGTGGCTTCTCTTGTTGTGGAGCATAGGCTCTAGAGCCAGTCTCAGTAGTTGTGACGTGTGGGCTTAGTTGCTCCATTGCATGTGGAATCTTCCCGTATCAGGGCTCAAACCCATGCCCCTGAAATCGCAGGCAGATTCTTAACCAGTGAGCCAACAGGGAATCCCTGCAAATGTATTTTTTAAAGTCTGTTGTCTTTGCAAAAATAATGTAAAAATGTATTTTTATCTGTTTAAGAATAAACCTCTCTTTTACTGTGACAATTTGTAGTTGAAAGATCTTTTCTCAGCAAGAAAATGTAATTTCTATGTAATTTGGTGGTTTCATAAATTGTGACTTATGAACTACTTCACTAGTCCTTGGGATTTCTTTTTGCTTAAAAAGGAGCTAAGCCATTAACAGGCACTTAAATTCCAAATGTGATGATTATGGCACTTGTTACTCACTTTTCACTTCTTTATGGTTTTTTTATGGAGCTGACATTTCCTGAGTTCTCTCAAGAATGTGCATTTTAATATTGAAGTATTCCCTCTCCCTCAGTCATTGGCATTCTAGAGTGGAGAATCCCTAGTCCATTTTTGAGTTGGATCAGTCATTTAAACTCAAGAGATTCAGCTTCATTACCTTTCATTGAAGGTGTCAGAACAGAAGGGCTTTAAAGTTCAGTCAAGCTCTAAATAGGTTGCTACAAACAGTGAACCCATAAGCCTACTTGCTTGACTGATATCAAAGTTCTGGCCCAGGATTGTGAGGTCATAGGAATAAAATCCCACATATGCTTAATCCCAAAGAAAATATTCCATAGCTAAGATTATGGTGAGAATTTAAAATTATATGTGAGAGAGTTTATTTTTAGACTAGTGAGAACAGATGAAAGAACCTAGTTCCATTTAAACTAGATATGTAATAACTTATGAAGATTGCAGTAATTACTTACAAATATTGGAATAGCATTAATGCTGGAGGGAATGAACAGTTTATGGAGATGTACATAAAAGAAATAGATTAAATTCAGAGAACATAATTTCTTTATATTAAGAATCATTTTTTTAAGAAGGATGTTGATAATTTAATATTGTAGGAGATAAGTTTCTCAAGCAAAGCCTTAATCCTTTAAATTAAGACAAAAAGTATTGAGGGAATTGTACCTGTATAAAAAATTTTACGTTTTGAATTTTAAATTTGTTAACCATTTTTTGAAAATTAACTGGAGGTTTCCTACCTGGTTTGCTTTTTGAAAAATTAGCTTTGTACAGCCTCTATAATAACTTATACAGGATGTCTAAAATAAAGAGAATGCTTTTTCTAGCATACACAGATTAAGTGGACAGTCCTGAATAATTACTACTTTTTGATAATTTAATATAGTATTTAGCAGCAAGACTGTAATACTCAGAAATCAGTACAAAATGACTACTTTTTTCTTGTTTCTAGTAGTGGCCTTTTCTTTTCTGCTTAGAGAAGTTCCTTTAACCTTTGTTGTAAAGGTGGTCTGGTGGTGCTGAATTCCTTTAGCTTCTGCCTGTCTGTAAAGCTTTAGTTTATTCATTGAATCTGAAGGAGAGCCTTGATGGGTAAAGTATTCTTGGTTGTACATTTTTCCCTTTCACCACTTTAAAATATTGTGCTACTCCTTTCTGGCCTGCTGAGTTTCTGCTGAGAAATCAGCTGATAACCTTATCAGGATTCCCTTGTATGTTATTTGTTGCTTTTCCCTTGTTGCTTTTAATATTTTTTCTTTGTCTTTAATTTTTGTCAATTTGATTACTATGTGTCTTGGTATGTTCCTCCTTGGGTGTATCCTATATGTGGCTCTCTGAACTTCCTGGACTTGGGTGACTCTTTCCTTTCCCATGTTATGGAAATTTTCAGCTATCATCTCTTCAAATATTTTCTCAGGTCCTTTCTTTCTCTCTTCTCCTACCATACTCCTATAATGCAAATGTTGGTGTGTTTAATATCCCAGATATCTCTTAGCCTCTCTTAATTTCTTTTCATTCTTTTTCTTTATTCTGTTCTGCAGCAGTGATTTCCACCATTCTGTCTTCTTATCTGATAAGAAGATAAGTGAAGAGGTCACTTACCTGTGCTTTTGCCTCAGTTTCTCTGTTATTGATTCCTTCTAGTGTATTTTTGTTTTGTTTTTTTCAGTTATTGTATTGTTCACCTCTGTTTATTTGTTCTTTATTTATTCTAGGTCTTTGTTAAACATTTCTTGTATCTTCTCAATCTGTGCCTCCATTCTTTTTCTGAGAACTTGGATCATCTTCACTATCATTACTCTGAATTCTTTTTCTGGTAGATTGCCTATCTCCACTTCACTTAGTTGTTCTTTCCACTTCACTTAGTTGTTCTTCTGGGGTTTTATCTTGTTTCTTCATCTGAGATTTTATCTTGGTCCTTCATCTGGGATACATTCCTCCTTGTCTAACTTTCTGTGATTGTGTTTTCCATTCAGCAAGCTGAAGTGTTGAAGTTCTTTTTGCTTCTGCTGTCTGCCTTCTGGTGGATGAGGCTAAGATGCTTGTGCAGGTTTCTTGGTGGGAGGGCCTGGTTCCTGCCCAATGGTGGGTGGGGTTGGGTCTTGTCCTTCTGGTTGGCAGGGCCATGCTCAGGAAGACTTTAAGCAGCCTGTCTGCTGATGGGTGGGACTGTGTTCCCACCCTGTTGGTTGTTTGGCCTGAGGCATCGTGTCCCAGCACTGAAACCTACAGGCTGTTGGGTGGGGCTAGGCCTTGGTGGGGGAAGTGGTGGCCTCCAGGAGGACTCATGCCAATGAGTACTCACCAGAGCTTCCTCTTCAAGTGTCTTTATCTCCACAGTGTGCCACAACAACCCCCCCTCCACCTCCACAGGAGACCCTGCAATACTAGCTGATAGGTCTGGCCTAGTCTCTTATGACATCACTGTATTTTGGAGGATCCTGGGGCACACTCTACTTTGTGGGCACCCTCTAAGAGTGGAGTTTCTGTTTCCCCCAATCCTGTGAAATTCCTGAGATCAAACCCTGCTGCTTTCAAAGCCAGATTCTCTGGGTGCTCTTCTTTCTGTTACCAGAGTTCTGGGCTGGGAAGCCTGATGTGGGGCTCAGGACTTTCACTCCTGTGGGAGAACTTCTGTGGTATAATTATTTTCCAGTTTGTGGGTTGCCCACCAACTGAGTATGGGATATGATTTTATTGTGACTGTGCCCCTCCTACTGTCTCATTGTAGCTTCTTTGTCTTTGGGTGTAGGGTATCTTTTTTGGTAGGTTCCAGCTTTTTTGTTGCTGTTGATAGTTTTTCAGCAGTTAGTTGTGATTTTGGTGTTTTTGTAAGAAGGGGTGAGCTCACATCCTTCTACTCCACCATCTTGCTTGTAAGTCTCGAAAAATGATCTTAGAATATAATGTTAATACAGTGGAACACAAAGTCCAATGTACTGTATGTTCTAGTTTTGTAATAAATTCAAGTTTACATCTATATGCACACACATAGAAATACACAGGTGAACACACAAGGTTAGGAGGATATACACCAATAATTTAAATGTGGGCAACTGAAGTGATAAAATAAGTGATATTTATTTTATTTTCTATATGCTTAAGTAATTTCTAAAATTTTTACAAGTAGTATATACATTATATTTATGAACATAAAACAATAAAATTATTTTAAAATCTAGTTGAGATGGATCACAGATTCTATTCAATCCATTTCTCTTATTTTATAGTTGAGGGAAGTAATGTGTAATGGCTTGGCCAAGTTGACACAATACATTCAGGCCACAGATGGACTAATTCCACTTTTCTTGCTTCTGATATAAGGATTTTTCAATTAGTACTCTCTTACAAACTTTTACTGTACTCTGTTGTATCTATATCCTAGGGACTTTTTATATTTCTCTTAGGAGTTGACTTTTACACATGACTTTAAAGCTCTTTGAAATTTATAAATCTGATAGTAAACTGTGGAAGTAGAAGGATGCCTAGAGCTGGATTCTGCACAGAATAGCCTAGACATCTCTGGCAGGCAGAGATCAGTACCTGGAATGTCTGAATGGAGTTTCCAAGGCACCTGAAGAGGCCAGGATAGAGAGGACAAAAAGACAGATTTAAAAACTGGCTTCACAATAGATAGCATATGGAAATCTTAAAGGGTGCTGATTCAAGTTGGAAAATTGATAGACCAGAAATAATGGATTTAATTTGGAGTTACATAAAAATCAGTTTAAATAGTAGCAGGGGGGAAAGTTTTTAAGAAGAGCTGTTTTTAAGAACCACCAGGAAACAGAATAACCCAAAAGGCTGTAGAAACAAATAACAAAAATACTTCAGCTCTTGATCAAATCAGAGATTAACAAATATGTTTTAAAAGTGATTTAGGGACACATGAATCATTGAAAATCCTGTTTAAGTTAGGAAAAAAAGGAACCAAATAGAGATAGTTGAATCATAAGCTAATCTAAGTCAGTTTTTGAATATTCCTGAATTATATGAATGCCAAATTATTTCCCTAAAAACATTGCTTTTGTTCTTTTAAAATATAAGCATACAATTTTTCAAATGTAAAGGAAAGAATATCATAATGAACTTTTGTTTATCTACCAACCAGATTTAAAACTTAAATATTAAAAATAAATTTTAGATTTAAAATTCTAGTTTTAAAAATAAAATTCTAGATTTCAAAATATAAATATTTTGACACATTTACTTGCTTATTATTTATTATTCCTAACCATTTGCAATATGTTTCAGACATCTTGACACTTCACCTCTAAGTACTGTTATCATGCATCTCCTAAAAATAAGCACAGCCAGAAATTTCACAATAATATCAGTAAAACCATCAGTTTTATTTTACTAGTTTTCTTTTATTGTTTATTTGGTCAGTCCACAATTAATACAACAATTTGGTTACACCCACACTAGAGGAAAACATATTATAATTTCTCTATTCTGTAGTATTTACTCTAGTACTCTACAGATTATAAATTCTATAAATAAATTATTCACAGGAATGTCAAAGGACCTCTAAGACTGGAAGGCATGTTAGTCCATAATGATGCTGTGATCTACCATGGGTATTGAATGCAACTTTACTACTAACTTTGTAGAACTTGGAATATGACTCTTGTCTGTTTCATCCTGTGTATGTGAAAAACACAGATCACTGCAGTGACTCTGGAATATGATGCAGCTTTACAAGTTTTGATTATAATGAAAAGTTCTATCACATTATCATTATTTTCTTCTAGCTACTGTGAATGACGTATACATCTTCAGTTTTCACATTTTGCCAATCTGTAATCTGGTTTCCTGTTGTTGAACTTAACCATTTACCCTAGTTCTAAGGGTGCCTATTAATGACTTTCTGGGACAGGTGCTGGAGCCAGCTACCACTGAATAGTTTAAAGTTTGCTGGGGCAGGGGTTCAACTGATCTGATCTCGGAGGCTGCAAGGGTGACGTACAGGGCCATGGTCTCCCTTTCACACTTCCCCTCCCTTCCTCCCTCCATGCCTTCTTCTTTCCTTCTTTCATTCTTCTGTTCTCTTTTCTCTTACCTTTTATTAAAAAATTAAAGCTACACAAAGCTGAAGAAACATTGAATGACCATAAAGCCTCCATCAAGGTTCCCAAGTGTTTATAATTTGCCACGTTTGTTTTTCTCTTAATATACATATTCATAGACATCTGTGTACTTTTCTTTGAAAGTTTGGTTCAGACATGTTGAACCTTCCTGAACTGAACACTTAATAACCCATTATGATTCCATTATGACTGTATATTCCTTATCTGGTTACATATTTCAAAGAAATAATTGCACAGGAATAATTTTGATAGAAATTTTCCTGAATTTCTTGACAGAAAACTTTTCTTGAATTTCTCATAAGGCAAAATTTTTGTGTACATTTTATTAAATCTATAGTAAAAAAAATAGTAAATATACAAAACAACCAGTATTACATATCTCAGAATAGAAGAATAACAAGCACTAAAGAATAAGATAACACATACAGTTGATATAATTTCCTTTTTAGCATTATTTTCAAATTTATTTTAATGATAATATATAATCTGGCCTTTCCCAAGACTCAAATCTTGGGCCAGCTCATCATGCAGATCAGCTGATTATCAGACTCTGACTTAGTGATCTTTAATAGCTTTAGAATATTCACTCATCTTACACCTCACTCTTTATGGTCATTGATCTTATTATGGAGTTCTGGCTCTCTAGGGCCTTTGAGTCTCTTGGAATTAGACTAGCACATCAATTTTGCATTAGCATTTCTTTCTAAGGATTGCATGTGAAAATTTAGTTACTCTCCAAGGCTGCTATCTATTTTTAAAAGGAACAAAATATATAGGGTGCTTCTAGAAAATATAAAGAATAACTTCACTCTTATACTAATGGACAAAGGAGAGCCTAGAGAGACAAAATGAGGGATAGAAGGACTGGAATGCAAATGAGTGGCTCTTTGGAATACACTTAGGAAAGCTAGAAATGTTTTCTAGACTTGGGATAAAGTAAACAAAAAATTTTAAAGCCTAAGGAGAAAGGGGTAGGAAGGAGATAAGGAGGTAGAAGATGACAACAGACATTCTCCAGCAAGCAGGAGCTGAGGGGCTCAGATCCATGAACACTGGACAATGATTAAGTGGCTCATTGGATGGAAGAGTTAGACAGTTTGATTTACATTTCACATCAAGATCATTGTTTGAAAATGCTCATACACAGATTTACATCTGTCAGAGTTTGATGTGGGCAGATCATAATTAATAATGAGATTGTCTATCAAATTTAGAAGTATCTCTACATATGAAATAGAAGTGAAATTGAACCGAGAATCTATTTGGTAGAAACTTGAGTGGCTTTACTAAGTATTTTATATCTTCTGCTGCCTCTTGGATACCACTATATACTTACTAATGTTGAAGGAGTTGAGGGTTAGAAATCATAAGGGCCAAACTGGTTTGATTTGCCTTTGTCTCTGATTTGACATTCACTTGTAAACTACCTTGGCTTATGCCTAACTTTTCATTCCCATAAGTCTTGTTTTCTCCCATGGACATTAAGCTCCTTGACAATAGTAATTGAATACTGTGTGTCTTTTTCCATATTTGCATTATATCCAGAGTGTTCCCTCAACAAATCTTTTCTGAAAGAATAAACTACAATAGAAAATTAAGGGGGCAGGTATTTTTTCAGATACATATAAATCTGAGAGACACTGGAACATGGAAATCTAGTGAATTTCTTGTTGTCTATAGGACACCTTCTTAACTTATTAGCATGGCCCTCCAAAATCTCAGAATGTTTATCATTCTCTACCTTACCATTCACCCCATATTCTCAAACACTGAACTAGTTGTCATTCCACAATATGCCATAGAATTTATTCTTTCCATGAGATTCCCTCTGGAACACTTTAGCACCACAATTTTCCTGACACTCAAAATCCTACTTACCTTTCAAGTTCCCTGTAATATCCATTCCTTCCTTCACACCTCAACATCAAAATTCATCTCTCCTTCATAACGTGTAGTCATATGCCTATAGCTATTTTTGTAATTACAGTGTAAATAAGTTAGCTGTTAACTAACCTGGTGGATAAAAATATCAGTCAGTCTCTGTTTTATTCATGATTTTATCTCACATGCATATTTTCATGACAGGCACTGATAAAAACATCAGTCAGGGCCATTAGGGCTACTACTGTCTCACTTTCCTCCAGTGCAAACATCTCCAGCATTTCCTATAGAAAATCAGAAGAAGGCTGCTTGAGAAGAGGAACAGGCATATAGCTCTTTCAATTTATTCTGGTTTTGATCCTGCAGGGGCAATGTAATACCCAAAATCACCATTTGTTTTCTTCAGAAAGAGGACTATATTCTTATTGAATGTCCTGCAATGACATGCAGCCTGAAGAGCCAGTCCACTAAGTTTCAAGGTCAGTTTAGTTTAAATACCAAACGTAGGGAATGGCACAAAGAACTTCACCTCCTGAACCAGTGAGAATTGTGACAAGACTTAACTGACCTTGAAAGAATTATTTAGTTTCAAAGACATGAATATTTACATTTTAACTGTAGTATTACTTTAGTTATTCCTTTTTTTTAAACAACTTTATTGGAGTATAATTGCTTTACAATGGTGTGTTAGTTTCTGCTTTATAACAAAGTGAATCAGTTATACATATACATATGTTCCCATATCTCTTCCCTCTTGAGTCTCCCTCCCTCCCACCTTTCCTATCCCACTCCTCTAGGTGGTCACAAACCACCAAGAGGGGTGGGATAGCTGATCTCCCTGTGCTATGCAGCTGCTTCCCACTAGCTATCTATTTTACGTTTGGTAGTGTATATATGTCCATGCCACTCTCTCACTTTGTCACAGCTTACCCTTCCCCCTCCCCGTATCCTCAAGTCAGTTCTCTAGTAGGTCTGTGTCTTTACTCCCGTCTTACCCCTAGGTTCTTCATGACCATTTTTTTTTTTTCTTAGATTCCACATATATATATGTTAGCATACGGTATTTGTTTTTCTCTTTCTGACTTACTTCACTCTGTATTACTCAGCCATAAAAAGAAACAAAATTGAGTTATTTGTAGTGAGGTGGATGGACCTAGTCTGTCATACTTTAGTTATTCTTATTGATATTTGCCTTTGCCTATGTTAGTTCCTATTTGTATATATGTATATAAAATATATGCAAATTAATAAGATTTATATTGAGAAGTGTACAAGTATTTAAGTATATTTAATGTGCCCTATCAACACATATTTTGTTATTTGCACTGCTCGTGTGGAAAATAAATTAAGATCAGAACGTTTGTTTTTAGTCTAACTTAGATTTAGGACTCTTTCATCAACAATTTGATATCCCAGTGAATATTTTCCTACTCTAAGACATTTAATATTTTATTGTATTTTTAATCTCTCACTTCCCAAGATTTAAGCCTACACTTGAAAACACTGATGCAAAATAAATTAATGATGGGGCTTCAGAACTGTTGGCACCAAAAAGTTAATCAAGCAGTTTTTAAGGAGTGTACCCATCTCAGAGACAAGATGGATTGATGTTTACTTCCTTACTCCTAGTGATACAAGAGAGTAAGTAAGTTCTTGTCTCATCACAGAAAGAATTCAGAGATTAGACAGGGAGGTCAAGAAGGTAAAGTGAGGATTTACTAAGTGATAGTACACTCTCAAGGGGAGAGTGGGCAGATTCAGGTAAGTAGCTGCCCTGAATTTGTTTGCCAGGCAAAGAAACTTCTCTGTGGTGTATGCAGACCAAAAACAAACAAACAAAAAAACAACCAAACAAATTAGTGAAAAATGTGGACTCAACACCATATCAGAAAATTTCTCATTTTTTCCCAATGGATTTTTGCACTTCCCTTCCCTTCACAGCACTATATTTTCTCTTTGTTTGTCTTATAACACTCTTGGTCATATGGAATAAAACAAGGATTTTACAACTCCATTTCCAATGAACACATAAGAGCTTTTGAATTAGATGTTTTGTTGTCTTGTGTTTTGCTACTCCCAGTGGGAAATCTTGGGGTTATAAATGGGATAGGGTGATTAGACAACTTCCAATGGAACTTTATTTTACAGCTCATGGAGGTGTGTAAGGTTAAAATCCATAAAGGCTGTTACAGAGGGCCGAACTTGGGAGGATACTCCTCCTGATGAAATACACCACTTTAAATGAATTTATATCACCTTCATCTTCCCTGTCATCATCCAAGACACAATCCTGCAATCGTTATTTAAGACTTAGAGAGTTGTTTAATTATTACTTACTCCTTTGTTTCATTTTACTAATGAAGGACTAAGGCCCAGAGAAGTAAACTGATTTTTCAAAAATTATAAGCTGTGATAAAGAGATAAGAATTGACTTCAGTTCTCCTGTTACTCTGAATGTTTTTCAAACATCACTCTATTACTCTACTTTACAGCCTCCTTCTTGGAGGGTATAGCCTAGATACCATCTCTCAGATCACTTCCTTCTGTTCACATCTTAAACATCTAGGAATAGGAAGGCAGTATACATAGAGTATAAGAACATGGACTCCATCCAGAATTCCTGGATTTGAATATTGCCTCTTGGAAAATTACTTAATATCTATGATATCAATTTCCTTTATGTAAAATAGAGATGTAATTAGGGCTCTGAAGAGAAATACATAATAGGATATCTATATATCACTATCTCTATTACTCTATCTCTCCACCTCTCTCTCTCTCTCACCTTAGAAATAGATTTATTAAAAAGAAATGGTAGACATGAATGTGGGGGCTGAGAAGTCCCATGATCTGCTGTCTGTAAGCTGTAGACCCAAGAAAACAAGTAGTTTACTTTGAAGGCTTGAGAGCAGGAGAACTGATGGTGTAGGTTTTAGTCTGAGTCTAAACACCTGAGAACCAGGAGCACCAAGAGAAGAATACCTTTGTGTCAGCTCAACCAGGTAGGTAAAGAATAAATTCAACCTTCTTCCACCATTTTGATCTGTTCAGACCCTCAATGGATTGGATGATACTCGTGAACATGCACATTGGGAAGGACCATATGTTTAACTCAGATCTCAATTCAAATTCTAACCTCCCAGAAACACCTTCACAGGCACACCCAGAAATAATGTTTAAGTGGCTATCTGGGCATCCTCTGCTACAGCCAAGTTGATACATAAAATTAACCCTCACTAAGATGGTAAGAATTTTAACTACCTTATAGTATTTTCATTAAGATTAAATGAATTTATATATATACATATAATTTAAAATTGAGCCTGGTACCTATAACAAAATAAACACAATATAGATATTACCTATTAATATTAGGAAATTATGAACCTATTTGAAGATATACTTATGCCATCTTAGAGGATATTTTACTTAGAGAGTTCTCCATTTAGTTTACCTAAGACCAGTGTCTACTTAGTACAGTCACTATTTGCATAATCCTTTCAGAAATATGCTTCCCTTTTTAGTTTTCCCTTCATATATGAACTTTCCAGGGTAACCTTCAAGATCATGCAGAAAACAGGCTTTGTTATCAAATTTCTAAGGCCGGTTAAGGTGGTGTCCTCTAAGCCTGATTCTTTTGAGATCCTAAACATTGGGTGTGTGCTGGTAATTACAACATTTCAACACATTTCTAGAAACTTAGTATAAATGCAAAATAGTGAGAAGTATTTCTTTTTCTGCTGTGTTGTTACAATTTGGAAAACTGCAAATTTCCTAATTACTGGTAGATGACAGCCCTGTGCTGCTGGTAAGAAAGAATAAGGACTGAGTTACAGTCAACAGTTTCCTTGATTCTGGACATTATTCAATGAGTAGATTGCTATCATAAAAAGCCAAAATACAGAACTTTCTAGAGAGACTGACAAAATATCTTGTTGAAATAGATAATAATATTAAATAAAAAAGAGACAGTTTTTACTAGGGTCCAATTTTCATTAAAAAAATTCCAAAATGATAAGGATTTAGAATGAAAAGACATGAGCTTATGTCCTGCATCCTCCATCTAGTAGCTGCAACTCTATGAAGAAGAGTCACCCTGAGCTTAAAATTTATGTAATCTGTAAAATGGAAATAAGAAGTTTTTTTGCAAGCTTGTTTATAGGATCAATTTAGTGATTGCTGGAAAGTACTGCTTTTAAGCTTTTTCACCAAGAGTCTTTACTTTCAACACAGAATTAATTCTTACCTGTCAGGGTAGAAATGTAGTCCCAAATAGAGTACAGAAGAAAAATGTAAATGCAATCTTCCTGTGTGGTTTTGAAAATGAATCTTTTCTACTGCAGAGTGTAATCATATTTGTGTAAATGTAAAAGTAAAGGTTTACTTTTTATTTTTTCTAGATTCAGAAACTAATACAACATTGTAAAGCAATTATACTCCAATAAAGATGTTTAAAAAAATTAAAGGTTTAAGTGACATCATTATGTAAATTTCTAAACTTATTTATTAATATATAAAATCCCAGGTTCTGTGTCTTTTTCATGGTGGGCATTCACAAATTGGGCTTTTTATTTTATTAATATGCAAGGGCCAGAAACTTTGCAAAGTGGATAGTGTTTCACCTTCATAATACCTTTTTAAGTTGCATCAGATCTTCAATTAACATTTAGAAAAACAGTTTTAGCAGTG
This sequence comes from Phocoena sinus, assembly GCF_008692025.1. Lineage (NCBI taxonomy): Eukaryota > Metazoa > Chordata > Mammalia > Artiodactyla > Phocoenidae > Phocoena > Phocoena sinus. The sequence goes on along the minus strand of NC_045770.1, from coordinate 36,884,092 downwards.
ATAAATATGTGCTTAAGGTCACATGTAAATGCAAGATCCAGAATTTGAACTCAAGTCTTACCTCTGTGGCACAAATGAATTGTAATTTAAGGAAAATTATTTAATATCTCTGAGCTTGCAGTGATTAGCATGTCATTTGGATAGACTATTTTTCCTGGCCAACTATACCATTGTATTACATGTAGACATTTAGGTAAACAAGACTCTCTACAGCTATGTTGTTACCATTGAATAATGGTGAACAGAACATTTTTTATTGTAATTTCTCAAACTGTAAGAAAAAAGGCAGTGAGTACTCTCACCTAAACAGAGGGGCTTGATACTCCCTTACAAGGAGATGACTAAGCCGTTATTTTGAGCTTTGCCACCAATACTCTTTCAGTCTATAAGCAGAAAACATAAATAGGGGAGTCCTGGAAGAGTAGCTCAAAAGCCTAGAGAATATGTTCTTTGGCTGTTGTGCTTCTTTTGCATTCAAATAGGATAGCTTATAGAGACCAGCATTGCTTGTCTGAGAGACTGAAAACATATTCTCAGGCAGATGCTTGCTGAGGTGTAGAATCTCAGTGGAATTCAGTGAAAGTCCTTTGAAGAATTTCACATAACTCTGGAAGCACACAGAACATACAATGTAGGTTATACCTAAATACAAAGACTGGTGTCTGTTTATTACCTGAAGAGTTTTGAAGATGGAAGCTAGCTGAATTAGGTTGAACAAACCATATACGACATACGTAAAGTAAATATTTTAATTGAATTCAAGATGGAAAGCTATAGATTCTTTTTCTAATTTTCAGAGAGAGATGGCATGATTTATCTTCAGATTATTCTGGCCACTGCATGGAGATGAGTCTATCACATGGAATAAAAACAGGGTGATCTTCAGGAGATTATTGCAGTGAGCGGTGTGTATTGACTTAGGGTGTAGCAAGTAAAATTTACATATCTCCCTCTCCCTATTTTTTTTTTAACATTTCCTTAGGAATTAGATGAAAATGATCATACATTTTGGTAAAAGTAGTTCCTATAGAGTAGGAATAATCAACAGATATAATAATCAGGAGAGGAAAGTGGGTTCTATTTTATTCCTAATGGGTGAGGTGCTTTTGATTTGAGTGACCCTGATAATGTACATAACTTCCTCACTTTCTACTAACAGAAGAGTAGGCATTTGTTATTGCCTTGGCACTCAGTGCTTGCAAGGAGAGACAGGAAGAGATCCGTGTTTGTCTTGAGCAGGCTAGTAATTTGCCGTTGTGTCCCCTCCAACTTTGAATACAAAATTATCATGTGTTGTTTAACATTTCTTAAAGTACAAGATGAGAACTGTTTGACGAATAGAAGATGAAGATATTGTGGTGATAATACTCTACCTCGTCTCCATAATTAAGGAAATCCAAAGCCATATCATTTCAGAAAAATGTTTTTTTAAGAAGTGGTAAGTTGGGACGAAGTGAGAGAGTGGTGGACTTACATATACTACCAAATGTAAAATAGATAGCTAGTAGGAAGCAGCCACATAGCACAGGGAGATCTCGGTGCTTTGTCTCCACCTGGAGGAGTGGAATAAGGAGGGTGGGAGGGAGACACAAGAGGGAGGAGATATGGGGATATGTGTATATGTATTGCTGATTCACTTTGTTATAAAGCAGAAATGAACACACAGTTGTAAAGCAATTATACTCCAATAAAGATGTTTAAAAAAAAAAAGGGATTTTCGCTAACTCAAATTGTTTTGCTAGAAGGTCGCTTATAGGTCTTGCCTCCCATTTTAAGTTCTTACTGAAGTATTTTTCCCAGCCATACTTTTTACTCCAGTCTTACACCTCCCCACCCCTTTTTTTTTTTTTTTTTTTTGGTAATTTAAGACTATTTGTAATGCTTTCAAGCCCCTTATAGGTTAATGATCAGAGAACCTGTCTGGTTGGCTTGCCCTGTAATCTAGCTTTTCTAATAGATGCTGGCTTTTTGGCTATTTGCTTAATATTTCTATACTTAAGAAAGATGAACCTTGTACCATTTGACCAGTTGGTAAATATAGACTATAAGCATCCAAGTCTTGAATTAGATAATGGCCCTTCAGAGAGTCAGTCCTTCTGGCATGTTCAATGGCTATGCAAAAATAAGAGAGATCCCACTTATAATTAATTTGAGTATATTCAATCATCAGGTAAGAGGAGTTTTCCAAGTGGAACCAAGATTTAAGACAAACTTTTCATAAAATCCATTAAAACAATCAAGAAGTGTTATCACTCTTCCTGAAGGCAATAGTTTTGAATAAAGAAATCATGTACTTTGGTGTTGAGTATGTGTTATATATAGGATGCTAGGCACATGATATTTAGACAGAGAAATTAGATAACATGAAACATTTCCAATTGAAAACTCTCCAAACCACTGCCTTCATTTGAGACTTGCTGCCAATTTCAAAACTATACAGGCATCACGGATGCCAAGGAGAGTCTTGCAAATTAACCTCTATTACATGATCAGAAGGAAAGAGCCAAAGAAAGTAGAGAGATCATTAATCTTTGAATTTGTCTTGAGGTCACCTCTGCAGGAGGTGGGAGCTCAGACAGGAAGTAGGAAATCTGGGAAACCTCACATATAGATTTAATAATGAAAAATCTGATGGGAAAGGGAATGTCACATCATTCACCACTGACTGTCTGGATATTACCAAATTTTATGGTGGAGGACGCTAGATCCTTTCTTTAACCTACTTGGCCTTTAAACAGAAGAAAAGGTAGCATTGCCCTATCATACTCCCTGGATGAAACAATTCACATCGTGTTTCTAGAAAGAGAAATAGAATAGTTATGAGCATGAGCTTCAGATTCAGGTGAATCAAGCTATGCTCCTGACTCCCTTATGTATTGCATGGAAAAGTTGCTTAAATTTACTGAGACTCATTTTTCTCATCTGCAAAATAAGGCTAATAATACATAATCACATTGTTGTTTTGAGGTCAGGGGAGATAATATTTATAAATTCCTCAGCACAATGAGTGAATGTTCTCTGTTACAGTCATTAGGCTGATCCATCAGCCATGGGATGAAAATTCTGTTTCTCTCTTTGCTAGTTAAGAACCCTTGGAATCACAAAATTCAAGAAGAGAAAGTTAATATCCTGGACATAACATATTTTGTTACAATTTTGCCTCAATTTGTCCTTCCATCTCAGCAGTTATCAACGCCTGGTACACACTAGAACCACTTGGGATGTCTTAGAAGACACAGGTTCCAGCCTATTCTGATGAATTAAACCACAGTCTTAGGTGGTTCTTTGTGTAACTGTGTTTTAAGTATCACTGCTTAAACTCACCAGGACTCATCTGTGCACAATATCTGAAGATTTTCTGTATTACAGCAGAAACACTTTTCCTGTGAAGAGCTCACTCTCAGCAGGGTTGAAAGTGTAGCTTGAACAATTAAATTTGCAGATGCTAAATATTTAAACTAGTAATAGTATCCATTCTGAAGAGCAAATGAAAGATTTGTTTCTGTGGCTTATGTACTAAGTACAATACTACAGTAATAATAAATCCTGGTTACCTTCCTTTTTCACTTTTTGATTTTATAAATTTTAATGAGCACACCCTATTTACCATTGTCAAAATTTAGTCAGTGGAATAGACAAACATGAAAGCACAAGTTTATAGGTTATGGTAAAGATATGCTCAGGTACCAACACAAGGAAGAATTATTTAAATCCAATGGAGAGGGCTTTTTGGATGATATTATACTGACGTTCACTTGTTCATTTATTTATTCAAAAAAAGTTCTGGTAGACTCTGATAGAAAAAAACCAAGAAGAAATATTTTGTCCTTGACATCATGGGATCCATAATTTAGAAATCTTGACAGATGCGTAGAGTTAGTTAAAAAGCAAAGATAATTCTACTCATAAAGAACAGCATGTGGGTTAGTGCAGATATGCAAATGTAAAGGGTTTTGGGGAGTATTATAAAATAGGGAAAGCAAATATGAGATGGGGATTAGCTTTCATTGCTATCCCTGAGTTTTGAACTTGATCCTAAGGGCTTGACTAATGAGCCATCAAGGTTCTTTTCAAAGATTTTAATGCAGAAATGAAGTAGGTAGAACTTAGAGGTAATGCAGTAATTCAGGTGGGATCTGATGAATGCACACACTAAGGCAGTAACAGTAAGTTTGTGAATGATGAAGGTTGATTTAGGTGTATTCAGAAGTTGAAATATGAAGGAGTTGATAAATGCCAGACACTGATGGCTACATTGGAGAATAGATAACTTTAAGGTTTCCATTTGGAACTTGAGAGTAAATAGTGTTTACCATTAATGGCAATAAAGAATCCCAAATTCGGAGCTGTACTGAGAGAAATTGATGAATTGAGAGTGAAATGCTTGGGGAGAAATAACACGATAGTATCATTCAACATTGTTTTTTGTGATTAAAGTGAGGTATGTGGTCAGATAAGTGATACAAATTTCTTAAAATTATCCTTCTTTGTTAGATATTCAAATACGACTTGCAAATATCCACAGATTCTACTAAAACAGATAGTGTTTTCTATTCTATATGCAGGAACACTGGCTAAGTTATTCTAAGAAGTGTCATTTGGATACAGACCTTGTGGTATATGTGCCAAATATTAAACATGTAACCTGTACATGGACAAAGAGAATCCTTGAGTTATCTTAAATTATATGCATCAATATGCTAATTACAAATGAACAACGATGGCCTTTCTTGTGGTGTCACATGAAGTCTTGACCAGACCACGTCTTCTTTATTCTTCCTTTGTAGTTTTCCTGGAATGGTATTGAACTTCAGTCATCTCCAAGTACCACACTGGTTTTACCCTTTTCTAGGTAGTTCATTCTTTCTCTTAGGGCTCTCTCTCATCAGCAGCATAAATTCCAGGTTGTGCGTTGTTGAAACAAGAAAAAGACCTTCTGGGAGTTGTACTAGGTCACTGTCATTTCTCATTGGCATAGCTAATGCCCCAATATTCTTTTTTTTCACCTATTCTAGGTAGCAATTTGGAATGAAAAAAAAATATATTACTCTGTCATAAGTCCCACCAGAAGTATTAAACCTGGCTAGCACTACTCGTTATGAGAGAGTAAATGAATACATTCACATTTTAACCTGGTCACTTTTCCTTAAGGGTTAGTCCAGGGAGAGTTACTCTTTTTTGCTTTCACAAACCCTGAACTGTTCATTGTAGTATGTGTATACCTACATGGATCATGCATATGAATGTGTTAATGTACCAATATATAGTTGAAATTGTGATATTGACTACAAATTGATGTCACCTACTGATCATATATTATATATATATTATTTATCTAACCAATAAGTTTTCCTTGAGAGAGACAGTATCTATAATAACATGACAGCATCTTTCTATACATACTTCTGTACATTGAAAAATATATATTTCAATATATTTGCTAAGGAGGAAAAACTTGGGCAACATGGACAATCCTTATGGATTAACTGAGTATTTTCCTTAACTCAGTGGTGAGAACACCAGAATTTAAACAAGAATTCACTGAAAATTCTTTGGAAATAGAAAAGTCTTTTTGGGGGCAGGGGGGATGTGAAAGGGGAAATATATGTGGAAAAAACTCAGAAATTTCACTGAGATAAGGGATACCTCAGAATATTGTTCCTTGAAATTTTAGTAAAATGCATTCTTATTAAAATATAGATAGCTTGTGCATTCTATAGTCAAGAATAATTCATGCATAAGTAGTACCAGTAGATAATAAATTTGGTGTTTTCTTTTTTGTTGTTGCTTTTAAAGATTCAGTGTTCATACGTAAGATTCACAGCAAAACAAAAAGCAGTCTAAAAAAGGCCTAGTACTAGTCTAGAAAGGACCCCACAAAATATTTATATTGATAAATTAACCACAAATTATGGTCTTCCTGGTCCATAGAAACCCGATTTTTCTGGTGTACTGAGAGTACGTGCAAAATAGCAAGAGCTGTCAACTAAGGAGGCTTAAGGAATTTTCAGCTTCTATAACCTGTCTTCTTAACCTCAGGCCCATAAATAGAATTTAGGAGGACTATAACCTCTCTGAAACAGTGTGTATTTCTGAAGAGGTAGTCAAACTCTCAAATGGGTCTATGAAAAAGGAAAGAAAGGAAAAAAAGAAAAAAACTGATCAGGTTAAAAATAGCCAAGCCAAGAAAACTGCAATATTTTCAACCAAGACTCTCCTTCCTAGGAAGAAGCCTTATAATATTTGATTCTCTCTTAGTTTTTTCTCTCCATCCCTGTCACTTTCTCACTCTGTTTTTCTCAATCTTTCTTTCTTTCTTTTTTTTAAGCATTCCTATTGTTGCTAGTAACAGCTAATACAATTGACTAGATTTGTTTCCATTAAATTCTCATATTTTAATTATTCAACACTGAGATTACTTACAGATTACCTTGATTGTTATTTTGAGTGCTCCTAAACTTCTTAATCTACTTCAGATTATTTTAGTTTATTTATTTATTTCTTTTTTGTTGTACACAGGCCTCTCACTGCTGTGGCCTCTCCCATCGTGGAGCACAGGCTCCGGACGCACAGGCTCAGTGGCCATGGCTCATGGGTCCAGCCACTCCACAGCATGTGGGATCTTCCCGGACCGGGGCATGAACCCATGTCCCCTCCATCGGCGGGCAGACTCTCAACCACTGTGCCACCAGGGAAGCCCTTATTTTGGTTTATTAATACAGATGACATTATATCCAGTACATATTTATTTCACTATTTTAAATATAAGGATAACCTTGATTCTGAGCATTTTGATGCATCTCTGTGTTAGTTGTCATTTAAGGTAAAATTTAATTTTAACACACACACAATTTTCTCCCTTTTAACATAAAATGAATTATCATATAAAACAGGATTTACAGCATTTGTACTAACTACAAAGATTAACATTTTCAAACTGAATTATGTTTTAGTTTGTCTCTAGATAAGGATGTCATGATTGATTTCTTCATGTTAAACATAAAATCAGGAAAAAATAAGAATATTTTTTATGATTTAAGGATATTTTTTATGATTTATGATTTTATGATTTTAATATTTTATGATATACAAAGTATATCATCTATAGTCTTATTGGGAACTTCCTTATTGTAAGTTTATAGGTGTTGTTCTGAGAACCAGCCACCTTTGTGCATTTTGGGCTTATGTATCTTTGGTGGGATAAGCCACAGTTACAGTTTATTAGACTTTGATAATTTTCTGTTGGATGTGGAAGCTATACACCCCATTCTTGCAGCATACATCTATGGCTCAGAACCAGTATTCACTTAAAATGCAGAAAAAATATTATTCTTATAAAAATTAAAGTGAACTTTGATATATCATACTTGTGTGGATAAACTTACAAAATTTCTGATATTGATATATCCAAGGTAACTACAGTTTAATATCATAGTGAACAGCTGTAAACTAAGATGGCAACGGGGAAGATCTTTTACCTTATCCTTCTTGAAAGTATTATCAGAACATACTGTTTGTACTTACAGCATTATAGCTGTCATCCTCTGTATTTATGTTGTGTCTACCTTTTCTACTAGACCCTGAATTCCCTAAGGGCCATGTCAGTTTCTCTATATCTTCACAGCCCTGAGCAAAATGATATCATACAACTGCTACCCTTTAAGTGTGTGTTGGAGTACAACTGATTGCTACATTTCTACAGGACAATCCTTTTTAGTGCCATGAGGAATAGGTAAGACTAATAAGCTACTTTGTGTTAGAATTTCAAAATTGTGCACTTCTTGGAGGGTAATATAGAGAAATGATCTCTGATAATCTTCTCATGTGACATTGAAAAAACTAGGTAAACTACTAGAGTTTTGGCATCTTTAAAATGGGGATGATATTTTAAAGTGTGTCACAGTTCATAGGCTTAACTCATTTTTTCTCTGAAGTTTTCATCAGCTCAGCACCCTTCATAGTGCCCTCCATGATTCCCTGCTATGCTAAATAGTCCTGCTGTCTACTATGGAGACCTCCAGAACTACTTGATATCACTCATAATTTCCCTCTAAATTGACTTAAGACCATTGCTCTAGCTTTAAGAAATGTCACAGACTGACCAAGATTTCTCTTAGGTTTAGAAAGTAAGTGTATGTGGGCATATAAAACATGATAATTAGCAGTTGTCCTCTTTTCTATAGTATCTTGAAGAAAATACCACTGCAAGTATCTAAAGTCTGAATATGTTAGCAGCCAAGGCTTATGAAATTTATGTATATAAATAACATCTGAAAGCCTTTACCTTCATGTTGTTCTAATCTAGAAATTAATGCCTCCAAAGACTGTTTTAAGAATTAAATGAAACAGGTCCAAAGCACTTTGGACCAAGGTAAATGATACAGGGTAAATGACCAAGAATGGTGGTTAATGTCGTTATGTTTTAGGTAATACTTAATAGTGAGAAGTCTTTCTCAACAAGAGTATATTCACTTGAAATAATTAATAATTAAAAATGCTAGTTAAGATTAGAGTACCCATTATGTTCTATGCATAGTATAGAACAACATATGAGCAGATAAAGGCACAAAAAAATAAGTACCTCATTTACAGTCACACAGATGATAAGCAGTAGAACCAGTATTTGAACCCAGGAAGGCTGACTCCACAACCCATACTCCTTTTCTGTAAGGGGTCAGAGAGTAAATACTTTTGTTTTTTGGGTCATATTGTCTCTGTTACAACTACTCAACTCTATAGTGTGAAAGCAACCTTGAACTATACATAAACAAATGAGCATAGCTGTCTTCCAATAAAACTTTATTAACAAAAACAGGTGGCATGCCTAATTTGGCTCATGGGCTGTAGCTTGCTGATACTTGCTCTAAAACAAAGTTTCCAAAGTTTTGGAATATTATTAAATGTTTTCCACAAAATAAGGAGATAATTTTTAAAAGAATTCAAGACAATCCTAGGCACTTATCCCTAGGCTACTTAATTTATATCAATTAATCCACCTCTTTATTGATCCCAGGGGTGCTTAAACATGAACTGAAAATATCAAATGGGTCCAGTTTCAGGGAGACTGAAATACAATAATTAAAATTTTTACCTTTAGAATACACTAAGGCCCAGAGGGTAAGAAGAGTGATCTGGGTTGTCATCTCTCAAGGCTTTTTCTTTTTTTTGCAGTACGCGGACCTCTCACTGTTGTGGCCTCTTCCATTGCGGAGCACAGGCTCCGGACGCACAGGCTCAGCGACCATGGCTCACGGGCCCAAACGCTCCGTGGCACACGGAATCTTCCCGGACCGGGGCATGAACCCGCGTCCCCTGCACTGGCAGGTGGACTCTCAACCACTGCGCCACCAGGGAAGCCCTCTCAAGGCTTTCTTGCCAAAGTTGAATGGACTTCGATTAAATTGTGTGAGGATCTAAAAGATGGCTCTCTTTTAGACTTCAGAAGTTCTCTTATGATCTTTAACCTGAAACTTTCACATCAACTACTCTGCTAATCTATTTGTAACTCGGTTAAAACTAGAAATGGCTAACTTATTTAGAAAATAAAAAGAGAAAAATAGAACGGTAAATCACCACCCTTCAGGAATTACAGCTTTTAGCTGAGCTTTCAGAAGAGATGTTATAAATAAAAGAGATAAAATCCAGACCAAACTCACGACAATTAAAAGGCCAAAAAGAGAACTCCTGTTTCTAGGGACAGTAGATAATGAAAGCTATGGAGCCCTGGAAAAATAAATGTTCAGCTCTGACCAGGAGAAGGGAGGCAAACAATATTGTGGATGGACCTAGATTCTGTCATACAGAGTAAAGTAAGCCAGAAAGAGAAAAACAAATAAATATCATATACTAACACATATATGTGGAATCTAGAAAAATGGTACAGATGAACCTATTAGCAGGGCAGGAATAGAGATATAGATGTAGAGAATGGACATATGGACACACGGTGGGGAAAGGGGTGTGGGACATATTGGGAGATTAGGTTTGACATAAATACATTACCATGTGTAAAATAGATAGCTAATGGGAACCTGCTGTATATCACAGGGAGCTCAGCTGGGTGATGACCTAGATAGGTGGGATGGGGGAGTGGGAGGGAGGTCCAAGAGGGAGGGAATATAAGTATACATATAGCTGATTCACTTCATTGTAAAGCAGAAACTAACACAACATTTTAAAGCAATTTTACTCCAATAGGAAAAAAAAAAAAAAGCATATTGTCTATGACTCTGCCCCTATAATTGTCCTCTGAGGGAGTTGGTCCACCTTTGTTCAATACTGTCCTTCAATTCTCAACTTTTACCTTAGAAAACAGATAGATTTCCTTGTAAACATGGAGGCTACCTTATCAAATACATTTCTCACCACTTTGCATTCTATCTTCTTTTGAGTCAAAAGTATGTTTCCAAAGAAGTATTGCTAAACCTCTTAACATCTATCTGCCTTAGCTATCTCAGTAAGACAGTTGACAGGCTATGTCCTCAGTAATTCAGTGCCTTGAACCTTATGAGAAAATATTTACTGTGTAAATGAAATCCTATAATTAGATGTAGTCCAGATGGCCTATTTTTAGATTTTCCATAAGATGGATGCTTAGTTACCGCCTCCTTATTATCATCCTAAACCTGTTGTCAGGTTGTCAGAATGTTATACCAGGTTCCAGATAGAACTTGGGGAGATCTTGGAAAGTGTGTGTCAAAGCTGTTACAAATATTTGATATACATCAAGTGATGGATCACTCAAGGTTAAGTTGACTCCTTTAGACCACCACCTTAACTATGTCAATATCATATCCATAAGGAGGTCAAATATGTTAATTCTATACTTCTGTGTAAAAAACCCACTAAGTTAAGAGCTTGAAACCATATTCATTTATTATCTTGTATTTCTTCAAGTCAAAAGTGCATGTTGTTTCACCTGGGTCTTCTACTTAGGGATAACAAAGCCAGAATCAATGCGTTGGCCAGGCTGGGCTCTTACCTGGAGGTCCTGAGGAAGAATCTTCTTCTAGGCTCATTCGGGTTATAGGCTGAATTCAGTTCCTTGTGACTTTAGGACAGAGACACCTACTTCCTTGCTGGCTGTCAGTTGAGAGCTGTTCTCAGAACTTAAGACTGAAATTCTTAGTCACAAGCCTTCTCCATCTCAGCAATAGAGAAACCACCTTGTGTTGAATCCCTCTCAGGCTTCAAATCTCTATGGCTTTCTCTTCTACTAGCTGGAGAAAACTCTTTAATTTTAAAGGGTTCATGTGTTTGGATTAGCACATGCAAATGCTCTCTCTTTTGCCATGTAATATAACTTAATGACAGTAATGATATTTCATCATATTCATCATATTGCATAAAGAGACACCTACTTTCAGAGGGGAGGAGATTATATAAGGGGGGAAGGTAATTGGATGATATTCTTAGAATTCTGCCTCGAGTATCCAAGAAGCCCTTCACTATAGAAAAAATTGGCCTGTGGTCCAAATCCAGCCAAATGACTTTTTCTGTAAATAAAGTTTTACTGGAATACAGCCATGCCCATTTGTTTAGATACTGCCTATGGCTGCTTTCACATTACCACAGCAGAGTTGAGAAGTTGCAACAGAGGCTATATGCCCTGCGAAGCCTAAATTATGTACTATCTTGCCCTTTATAGAAAAAGTTTGTCAACCCATGACTTAGTATGTTGTACCTAATTTAGAGAGGTTAATTATTCATGTTTTATTTGCTAAAAATAACAATGACAAGAACATCTAATAGCCTATGGTATTCTTTGTTCAGTATCTTCAGGCCACAAAATAAATTGTCATCCTTCCCTTCCTCATCATTTCATATCTGGTATTATTCTCTTTTCTCTTTGCATCCCCACCTGATGCTATTTATTTCACTGTGGTTCACTTAAGCTCAGCCTTCTTTAGAACACCTATTAACCCTGATAGCCAATATGTTTTCATTCATATGGGAGAGTTAATTGTACACCTAGACAATTATGTCCCAATATTTCGCTCCACATATTTCTCACAAATCTTAAACCAATATCTAAAGAATAAGTCCTGCACATTCAACCATTAGTCAGTATTTTGTGAAGTTTTACTCCTGTATTCAACAGCTGAAACTAACTCCTGGAAGGACTCCTTGCTTATAGTATAAAATGTCGCAAAAGGCTTTAGCAAGTGCTACAAGGCTTACAGTATAGCAAGAAAAATATATGCCTAACATACAGTTAATGCTCTATTCATATTTGACAACCTTAAAATTATAGCAGAAACAGATAAAGAATTTGGGATTAATTTAGATAAATTCATCATTCAAAAAGGCTATTGTATTGCAGCCTTTTGCTCCAGTGCACCTATGATGCCTGATTTTAAAGAGGCCTGATGTATGGTCAAGTTCTCAATGCTATGGTTAAAAGAAAATCAGCCAGACAGATAATAACACAGGAATCATAGAAGTATACTGTTACAGGTAGCCAAAAAAAGTCAAGCTGAAGTATGCTCAAGCAATAACAGACAATATCCTGGCCTGCAGATGTGGTACCTGTGAAGTCCTAAGTGAGGATTCCTGTTCCTACATCCCTAGAGATTTGTCCAGGATCTTTAAAGTCACCAAAATGACCTGGAAGACGTGTAAAAATTAGAAAGCTTAGCATAATACTAGAAAAAACTTACCTTAGTAAAGGAGATGGAGAATCTTCTGGCAAGCAATGGGATCACTTTTCTTGGCTAAATCACTTTTGTTGGAATTCTCATATTATGGCTGAGAGGAAAGTATAAGGACTGCCAATAATTATTTCATTTGTTCATCTCCCCTTCAACCAAGTGCTGTTGTTCATCTGCTCACTAAATAAATGATAGAGCTAATAATTCTTAACTTAAAGTATAATTTAAGAATACTTGGATAACTTAAAGTATCCAAAGAACTCTTCATAACCCAGGTAGAGACTACAGACACCATGATTTGACATGGATTCTGAATAGCATAGACCTGAACATGGCCAATAAGGGAAAGGCTTCCTTTTGATGAAAAAGAAAGACTGTAAAATGTTTTGATTTCTGCAATACCTGAGTGATTTGGGGTTGCTTTCTATAACTGATCCTTGTCAATGAGTCAGAATCTTGATTCCAAACCACCTGTATTAGGACATATAATTCTGCAAACCAAGAATGACTATTTATTCTAGCAAAACATGTGCCTCACATTTGTCATCTTTATTTTTATACCCTTTTATTGCAACCAAAATATAAAGTCTCTGATAACTGCCACAATCAGGCCAACCTACCTTGATGGTTATATTTAGGATTCTGGAGATTTCTCACCGGTCTTCTCTCTCTCTAGAAAGTGCTTACAGATCTTTGAAATCACTGCCTGAATATTAGCTCCTCTGTGCCATGTTTTCTCACACATTAAACAATATGAAGTTTAAAACTCCATCATCACACTTAACGTATAGTGTTATATGCTGCTTCCTTGTTTCCTTTTTAGGTTGTGCTCATCAAGTAAAAGAAGATTATTTCATTAACTTTTATTTCCCTATAACCCAAACCAGTGCCTGGCATAGAGTTAAATAAATGTGATATGACAAAGTGGTTAAAATAATGTGCTTTTAAGTCAGTCTAACTTGTGTCCCTATCCTGCATCTAAATGCATAAGCTGTTAAAATCTTTTTTTTTTCTTTTTAAAAAACATTTTATTTTAAATTGGAGCATAGTCGATTAACAATGTTGTGTTAGTTTCAGGTGTACAGTAAAGTGATTCAGTTATACGTATACATGTATCTATTCTTTTTCAAATTATTTTCCTATTTAGGTTGTTACATATTATTGAGCAGAGTTCTCTGCGCTCTACAGTAGGTCTTTGTTGGTTATCCATTTTAAATATAGCAATGTGTACATGTCAATCTCAAACAAGATGTTAAAATCTTGACCAAGTTACTTAATTCAATTTATATACTTATAAACATAATCATGTTTATAATATAAAACATCTTAAGGGTAAATTTTATATATTTGGTGAAAGAGGAATAAGAATTCCACTTTTTATACGTTTATTGAAGAATAGACTACGGTTCATTTCCTGATATGTTCTGACCTCTCTTTGACAAGAACTAATGTCTATATAAGTGAGTCATGGGACTCAGAGGTAACTCAATACATTACACATAAATGAAGACAGATGCCAGGATCCACTTTTAAAGGATGCAGATTCTATGGATTGCCTCTCTTTGGGTGGTTCAAGGTGAAAAGTTAACTGATGTCACTAATATTATATCTGCATTTGATGATTTCTTTGGCCATTTCAATTCTTTTGAAGTGTGAAGAACAATTGTTATTGGATTTCTGAGCCCCCTGGGAGTAGATTTTAGTTTCAGTCATGCATAGAAATATGTGTTAAACATATTGCAGTTCTATAGATATATATCTTAGATAATATAAAGACAAGGTGAAATATAAACCTTGCCACTGTGGCCCCAAGTCCTTCTTAAGTGCTGATGATATGAGAGCAAAGGATATATTAGTTTGGGGTAATGATCTGTTAGTGGTTATTGTTATCATTGTAATTCTAAAATGAAAAATGTACTGCAATTCAAAAGATTTGTTTCCCTTTAGATCTCATTTGTAGCTCTATTATTTGTAATATAGAATTTCAATATATATATATATGTGATATATGCTGCTACAAATATGCTACAACATTGAAATAGGATTCTTTGTATAAAGTTTTCTTGTTCCCCCTTTAATGAGACTTTTAAAATATTTATGAGGAGTAATGCATATAATATACTATTTTAAGGGTGTACCAGCTGTTCCTCATACCAAGTGTCTATAAGTACATATATTTAGCCTGTATTCACAAACTTTACTATGTCTGGTAAAAATTAAGAAGAAAATTTAGGAAGCTGGTTTAGAGCAGAGGGAAGTAGACACGGTGTGGTTGAGTTTAATATGTAACATTCAGGGATCCCTAAAATTTAATCTTATGAGATGCTCCTCTAAATCAGCAAGAGTTGCAAGTGCAAAAACTACTTCTAGGTTAGTGACTATGTTTCTTATTCATCCTTACATATTATGGAGACTTAAAGTTTGCAAAATGGTTTCATAGACCTCATATAATCCCCATGATGACTATGGAGTAGTCGGGGCAGGTATACCTCAAGTATGTTGCTGACCCAGTGCTAGTACCTTCCACTCTATCTCTCTCCACCAAATCTTTTCACTCCTATTCTAGTGTTACTTGAACTAAGTCAGATATACTTAGTATACTGTGCTATGTACTACGTTTAATACCTTGACATTAACTATAGTTAATTTAAGTGTACATTGCATATAATTATAAATAAAATATAAGTATAATTTAAATGGAGGTTTCTCCTAAATATGAATGGAGGTTTTCCATAAATTTATATTTATAAGCTAAATTTATAACATAAGATAACTTATTTTAAACTAGAGTAGTCACATATAAATCTTATAAAATATGTATAGGATCTGTGCTCTGAAATCTACAAATTACTGATGAAAGAAATTAAAGATATAAATAAAGAGAGAAATATTTTATATTCATGGATTGAAAAATGTCAGTTCTTTCTAACTTGATCTAGAAATTCAATGCAATCTCCTCCCAATTTCCAGAAAGCTCTACATATCTAAGTATAAAATAAACTGATTCTAAAGTTTATATGAAAAGGCAATAGACCTAGAATAACCAACATAATACTGAAAAAAAAGAGAACAATGTTGGAGGATTCATACTACCTGATTTCAAGACTTACTATAAAGCTATAGTAATCAAGGTAGTGTGGTATTTGTAAGAGAACAGGCACATAGATTAATGGAACAATGAAGAGAACCCAGAAATAGACTCACACAAATATACTGAACTGATATTTAACAGAAGCATGAAGGCAATCCAATGGAGAAAATACAGTCTTTGAAGAAATGGTGCTGAAAAATTGGATACCATATGGAAAACAAAGGCAAAAAAAACACTTAAATTCAGATTTAATAACTTTTCCCAAAATTAAATCAAAATGAATCATAGATCTAAATGCAAAATTCAAAACTATAAAACTTCTAGATGGAAACATAGGCGATAACTACATGTCCTTGGGTTTGTTGATGAGGTTTTAGATACAACACCAAAGCAGGATCCATGAAGGAAAAATTTGATAAAATGGACTTTATTAAAATTAAAACTTCTCTGTGAAAGACACTGTTAAGAGAATGAAAATACAAGAGAACGTTTGGGACAAAATATTTTCAAAACACATATGACAGAGGACATATATTCAAAATACAAAAAAAAAAATAATTGTTAGAATTCAACAATAAGAAAACAAAACAACTCTATTAAATGATGAGACCAAGAGCTGGATACCTCATTGCTGCATTCTTTTGTTCCTTTGGCCATTTCAATTCCCTTAGACTATGGAGAACAATTGTTATTGAATTTTTGAGCCCCCTGTGAAGATACAGAAGACACATAGATGGCAAATATGTGTATGAATAAAAAACAATATTACTGTCATCAGGGAAATGTAAATTAAACAAGACATTACACACACCTACTAGAATGACTAAAATCTAAAATATTGACAATGTCAAGTGCTGTTGAGAATACAGATGAAAGAAACTCTCATTTAATGCTGATGAGAATGAAAAATGATACAGATACTTTGGAAGACAGTTTGACAGTTTCTTACAAAGCTAATATTGTCTTGCAATAGGACCCAGTGGTTTCCTGACCAAGTATTTCTCCAAATTAAAAATGTGTGTCCACACAAAAACTGGTACGCATACATTTACTGGAGCTTTATTCATAATAGCCCCAAACTGGAGGAGACCAAAATGTGCTTCAATAGGTTAATGGATGAAAAAAGTAGGGTTCATCCACACAATGCGATACCATTCAGTGATAAATAAGAATGACTAATCAGGCCAGATAAAGACATGATTTAACCTTAAATGTATAATGCTAAGTGAAAACATAATGCATTTGTCAAACCTTATAGAACTTTACAGCACAAAGAGTTAAACTTAATGTGTGCAAGTTAAAAAAAGTCATTTAAGAATTTGGGGCATCACAGGATAGAATGCAGAATATGATAAAAGAATCTAATTGTATTTCTTAGATTTGAAACAATGTCACTGAAAGTGCTGGCAGAAAAGGTGTTTCTCTAAGTAACTTTGAAGACTGGAGTCTATCAGACTAAAGGCAAAGGAAATATATATAAGCAATGTGCTCTAGTTGGCTAAATCTCTCTGCCCTGCACCCAAAGGGTTAGAGGTTAAAAAATAACTGCATGATAAATAGGGAGAACCAGGTTTCTCACTGTTGAATTGGGTGGGTGATTACAGATAATCAAGGGAAGGAGGCTAGAAACATCCATGTGGTAGTAGATTAGAGTTGGAAACATCAGTATGAGTTCACATACATACATTTGGTATAGTATAGATAAATATGTTTACATGTAGAAATATTTATAGACGTGTATATTTGTATAGGTGAGATATACACATATAGTCCTCTGAAAATTGAGATAACTTAGAAACAATGATGCCCAGTAGCACCATGAACACCTAGTGCTTGAATCTTAGTTTCTAAAAACAAAAGGAACCAGCATTATTTGGAGAAATTGCTGTTTCTAGGACTGGACAGAAAGTATACAAGATGACCCTAAAACACCTTGCAGTTCCAGAAAGTAAAATGCTCAAAAAAAGAAAAAGCAACAATACAAGATAACAACAAAAAAACACCCAAAACAAAAACCCTCACAATAATGAGGGTATGCCAAAGCGACATAGGAGTCAATTGAAAGATTTTCCAATAGCCAAAACCTGTACAATTTGGAAAGCCCAATAAGTAAAGTAGTATCAGATTATAACACAAGGTATAAAATAAGTATTCAAGAGTTCATATTGAGATATAAATGATTGAATAAATAAATCAGTGGGGAAGAATAGACAAATTTTCCCCGCAAAATAATTCCGCAATGAACATAACTATCCACTCCTTAAGAATGAGTACAATAATGACTTAATTCCAAAGAGTGCAGTATGAAACAAGAAAAAAAATTACAGTGGAGAAAACTGATAAACACTACATCAGCCAGGTGATTAAAGTTAACATCAGTGATAAGTCATGCTGATAGTATTTACATTTTAGATGGTGTGATGAAAATGACACTTTACCTTTGTGAGATTCCTCTTAAAACCCCATGAATCCAATCTAAGCATGAGAAACACATTACTCAAATTCCAACTGAAAGAAATTTTATAAAATACTTGATCAATACTCATTAAAACTGTCAAAGTCATCAAAAGCAAGGGAAGTCTGAAAACCTCTCACAGCCAAGAAGAGCCTAAGGGGACATAAGCCTAGGAGAAAACTGGGTAAAATATTAACTATAGTTAATAATAAGGTATCAATATTGTTACCAAACCAAACTTGGGTCCATTCACCCACATGCAGTATAGCCAATCTATTGACACTGGATTGTGGTGAAGGAAAGTACAGAGTTTATTGCAGGGCACCAAGAAAGGAGAACAGGAAGCTCATGCTCAAAAGCCCCAAAATCTCCCATTGCTTTCAGGGAAGGGATTTTAAAAGCAGTATGAATTATGGTTTTCTATGAGTATACGCCCAGAAGAGGGATTGGAGGGTCATATTGTAACTCTATTTTTAGTGTTTTAAGGAACCTCCAACTGTTCTTCATAGTGGCTATACCAATTTACATTCCCACCAACAGTGTAGGAGGGTTCACTTTTCTCCACACCCTCTCCAGCATTTATTGTTTTTAGATTTTTTGATGATGGCCACTCTGACTGGTGTAAGGTGATACCTCATTGTACGTTTGATTTGCATTTCTTTAATAATTAGCCATGTTGAGCATTTTTTCCTGTGCTTGTTGGCCATCTGTATGTCTTCTTTGGAGAAATGTCTATTTAGATCTTCTGCTCATTTTTTTTAACATCTTTATTAGAGTATAATTGCTTTACAATGATGTGTCAGTTCCTGCTTTATAACAAAGTGAACCAGTTATGCATATACATATGTCCCCATATCTCTTCCCTCTTGCATCTCCCTCCCTTCCACCCTCCCTGTCCCACCCCTCTAGGTGGTCACAAAGCACCAAGCTGATATCCCTGTGCTCTGCAGCTGCTTCCCACTAGCTATCTACCTTATGTTTGTTAGTGTATATATGTCCATGCCCCTCTCTCACTTTGTCACAGCTCACCCTTCCCCCTCCCCATATCCTCAAGTCCGTTCTCCAGTAGGTCTGTGTCTTTATTCCTGTCTTACCCCTAGGTTCGTCATGACATTTTTTTTTCTTAAATTCCATATATATGTGTTAGCATATGGTATTTGATTTTCTCTTTCTGACTTACTTCACTCGTATGACAGTCTCTAGATCCATCCACCTCACTGCAAATACCTCAGTTTCATTCCTTTTTATGTCTGAGTAATATTCCATTGTGTATATGTGCCACATCTTCTTTATCCATTCATCTGTTGATGGACACTTAGGTTGCTTCCATGTCCTGGCTATTGTAAATAAAGCTGCAATCAACATTTTGGTACATGACTCTTTTTGAATTATGGTTTTCTCAGGGTATATGCCCAGTAGTGGGATTGCTGGGTCATATGGTAGTTCTATTTTTAGTGTTTTAAGGAACCTCCATACTGTTCTCCATAGTGGCTGTACCAATTCACATTCCCACCAGCAGTGCAAGAGTGTTCCCTTTTCTCCACACCCTCTCCAGCATTTATTGTTTCTAGATTTTTTAATGATGGCCATTCTGACTGGTGTGAAATGATATCTCCTTGTAGTTTTGATTTGCATTTCTCTAATGATTAATGATGTTGAGCATTCTTTCATATGTTTGTTGGCAATCTGTATATCTTCTTTGGAGAAATGTCTGTTAAAGTCTTCTGCCCACTTTTGGACTGGGTTGTTTGCAGCTCAATATCAAAAAAACAAATAATCCAATTCTGCTCATTTTTTGATTGTGTTGTTTGGTTCTTTTGATATTGAGTTGTATGAGCAGTTTATTTGGGAAATTAATCCCTTGTCTATTGCATTGCTCACAAATAATTTCTCCCATTCTGAGGGTTGGCTTTTTGTTTTGTTTATGGTTTCCTTTGCTGTGCAAAAGCTTTTAAGTTTAATTAAATCCTTTTTGTTTATTTTTGCTTTTGTTTTCATTACTCTGGGAAGTGGATCAAAAAATATCTTGCTGTAGTTTATGTCCAAGAGTGTTCTGCATATGTCTTCCTCTAAGAGTTTTATAGTGTCCGGCCTTACATTTAGGTCTTTAATCCATTTTGAGTTTATTTTTGTGTATGGTGTTAGGGAGGGTTCTAATTTCATTCTTTCATATGTAGCTGTTCAGTTTTCCCAGCACCACTTATTGAAGAGACTGTATATTCTTGTCACCTTTTTCATGGATTAGGTGACCATAGGCATGTGAGTTTAACTCTGGGCTTTCTATCTTGTTCCATTGATCTATATATCTGTTTTTGTTCCAGTACCACACTGTCTTGATTACTATAGCTTTGTAGTGTAGTCTGAAGTCTGTGAGCCTGATTCCTCCAGCTCCGTTTTTCTGTCTCAAGATTGCTTTGTCTATTTGGGGTTCTGTGTTTCCATATAAATTGTAAATTTTTTGTTCTAATTTTGTGAAAAATGCCACTGGTAATTTGATAGAGATTTCAATTGAATCTGTAGATTGCTTTGGGTAGTATAACCAGGACATGGAAGCAACCTAAATATACACCAACAGAGGAATGGATAACGAAGATGTGGTACATATATACAATGGAATATTACTCAGTCATAAAGAAGAACAAAATAATGTCATTTGCAGTAACATAGATGGACCTAGAGATTTTCATACAGAGTGAAGTAAGTCAGACACAGAAAGACAAATATCATATGATATCGCTTATATGTGGAATCTAAAAATAGGGTACAAATGAACTTGTTTACAAAACCAGGACAGAGTCACAGATGTAGAAAAGAAAGTTATGTTTTAATAAGGGATAAGTGGGGGGAGAGATAAATTGCAAAATTGGGGTTGACATATACACAGAGCTATGTATAATATAGATAACTGATAAGAACCTACTGTATAGCACAGGGAACTCTACTCAATACTTTGGCCTGTGTGGGACAAGAATTAAAAAAAAAAAAAAAAGAGTGGATATATGTAAAATAAATAAATAAATAAAGGCAGTGTGAGAGACGGGGTTGCAGCATGTGTGATCAACTTGCGCAAAATTCATGGATTGGTTGACATCAAGGTGAGGTATCAGACATCATCAACCTTCTGGTTTCAACTAGTCTAGGTTCTATGTTTTTTCAGTTAGCAGATTTTATCTGGTGGAGATCTGCTTCCTAAAGCAAAAGCCTTTTACTTCAAAGGATAGGGACATGGGGCTTGTATATTGTTTCAGCATTAGTTCGTTATTTGTGACAAATGTACCACGTTAATATAAAATGTAAATAGTGGGGGAAATTGGGTACAATAATACACTATGTATTATGGTCATGGTTTTTCTATAAATCTAAAGATGTTTCAAAATACAATTTATTAAAAACATAGGTAGTTATCAAGGGAAATATAATTATTGGTACTATTTAAATGTACTAGAGAATTATTGATAAAAAGGAGAATTTTACAAATTCGGTTTTGCTCAAGAAGAGTGATGCAAACATAGAGATTTATGTATGATATTTACCATATTCACCTGTCAGGCACAACAGTCTATGAAATTATGACACATATTACCATTTTTATAACTTTTTTGTGTGTGTATGTAGTTTGATATTCTCAGTATGGTTATCTGCTAACAATTTAAAATAAATTTACAGCAATTATACCAATGAATACTGCTTTTTCCCCTGAAAATAAGTAATGTTTGTACTTAATTAATATTTGCTTTTTACTTTGTCATGATTTGCAAATTAAAATATTGTATAAATTTATACATTAAATTTAGATTTATATCTCAAAAACTAATCAAAAGAGGATGAGGGGACAATTAAACATGAGTCAATCTCAAATAGTAGCCTTTACTAAATATGTGTGAGGCAAGACACTGGAAAAAACAGGTACTGAAAATGAGTGATTAATACTTATTTGAGAGTATATATATATATATATATATATATATATATATATATATATATAATATATATAAAACATCTTTATTGGAGTATAATTGCTTTACAATGGTGTGTTAGTTTCTGTTTTATAACAAAGTGAATCAGTTACATATATATATATACGTATGTTCCTATATCTCTTCCCTCTTGTGTCTTCCTCCCTTGCACCCTCCCTATCCCACCCCTCTAGGTGGTCACAAACCACCTAGCTGATCTCCCTGTGCTATGCGGCTACTTCCCATTAGCTAACTATTTTATGTTTGGTAGTATATATATGTCCATGCCACTCTCTCACTTTATCACAGCTTACCTTTCCCCATCCTCATACCCTCAATTCCATGCTCTAGTAGGTCTGTGTCTTTATTCCTATCTTACCCCTAGGTTCTTCATGAACTGTTTTTTTTTTTTTTTTTTTTTTTCCCTTAGATTCCATATATATGTGTTAGCATACGGTATTTGTTTTTCTCTTTCTGACTTACTTCACTCTGTATGACAGACTCTAGGTCCATCCACCTCAATACAAATAACTCAATTTCATTTCCTTTTATGGCTGAGTAAGATTCCATTGTATATATGTGCCACATCTTCTTTACCCATTCATCTGTTGAGGGACACTTAGGTTGCTTCCATGTGCTGGCTACTGTAAATAGAGCTGCAATGAACATTTTGGTACATGACTCTCTTTGAATTATGGTTTTCTCAGGGTATATGCCCAATAGTGGGATTGCTGGGTCGTATGGGAGTTCTATTTGTAGATTTTTAAGGAACCTCCACACTAATCTCCATAGTGGCTGTATCAATTTATATTCCCACCAGCAGTACAGAGTGTTATCTTTTCTCCACACCCTTTCCAGCATTTACTGTTTCTAGATTTTTTGATGATTGCCATTCTGATTGGTGTGAAATGATATCTCCTTATACTCATTGTAGTTTTGATTTACATTTCTCTAATTAATGATGTTGAGCAGTCTTTCATGTGTTTGTTGGCAATCTGTATATCTTCTTTGGATAAATGTCTATTTAGGTCTTCTGGCCATTTTTGGATTGGGTTGTTTATTTTTTTGTTATGGAGCTGCATGGGCTGCTTGTAAATTTTGGAGATTAATCCTTTGTCGGTTTCTTCATTTGCAAACCTTTTCTCCCATTCTGAGGGTTGTCTTTTGGTCTTGTTTATGGTTTCCTTTGCTGTGCAAAAGCTTTAAAGTTTCACTAGGTCCCATTTGTTTATTTTTGTTTCTATTTCTATTTCTCTAGGAGGTGGGTCAAAAGGGATCTTGCTGTGATTTATGTCATAGAGTGCTCTGTCTATGTATTGCTCTAAGAGTTTGAAAGTTTCTGGCCTTACATTTAGGTCTTTAATCCATTTTGAGATTATTTTTGTGTATGGTGTTAGGGAGTGTTCTAATCTCATCCTTTTACATGAACCTATTCAGTTTTCCCAGCACCATTTATTGAAGAGGCTGTCTTTCTCCACTGTATATTCTTGCCTCCTTTATCAAAGATAAGGTGACCATATGTGCATGGGTTTATCTCTGGACTTTCTATCCTGTTCCATTTATCTATATTTCTGTTTTTGTGCCAGTACCATACTGTCTTGATTACTGTAGCTTTGTAGTATAGTCTGAAGTCAGGGAGCCTGATTCCTCCAAGTCCATTTTTCATTCTCAAGATTGTTTTGGCTATTTGGGGTCTTTTGTGTTTCCATAAAATTGTTAATTTTTTTGTTCTAGTTCTGTGAAAAATGTCAGTGGTAGTTTGATAGGGATTGCATTGAATCTGTAGATTGCTTTGGGTAGCAGAGTCATTTCAGAATGTTGATTCTTCCAATCCAAGAAAATGGTACATTCTCTCCATCTATTTGTATCATCTTTATTTTCTTTCATCAGTGTCTTATAATTTTCTGCATACATGTCTTTTGTCTCCTTAGGTAGGTTTATTCCTAGATATATTTTTCTTTTAGTTGTAGTGGTAAATGGGAATGCTTTCTTAATTTCACTTTCAGATTTTTCATCACTAGTGTGTAAGAGTGACAGAGATGTCTGTGCATTAATTTTGCATCCTGCTACTTTACCAGATTCATTGATTAGCTCTAGTAATTTTCTGGTAGCATCTTTAGGATTCTCTATGTATAGTGTCATGTCATCTGCAAACAGTGACAGATTTACTTCTTCTTTTCCAATTTGGATTCCTTTTATTTCTTTTTATTCTCTGACTGCTGTGGCTACAACTTCCAAAACTATGTTGAATGAGAGTGGTAAGAGTGGTCAATGTTGTCTTATTCCTGATCTTAGTGGAAATGTTTTAGTTTTTCACCATTGAGGATGACGTTGGCCGTGGGTTTGTCATATATGGCTTTTATTATGTTGAGGAAAATTCCCTCTATGCCTACTTTCTTCAGTTTTTATCACAAATTGGTATTGAATTTTGTCAAAACCTTTCTCTGCATCTATTGAGATGATCATATGGTTTTTCTCCTTCAATTTGTTAATATGGTGTATCACATTGATTGATTTGTGTATATTGAAGAATCCTTGCAATCCTGGAATAAACCCTACTTGATCATGTTGTATGATTCTTTTAATGTAGTGTTGGATTCTGTTTGCTAGTAATTTGTTGAGAAATTTTGCATCTATGTTCATCAATGATATTGGCCTGTAGTTTTCTTTCTTTGTGACACCTTTGTATGGTTTTGGTAACAGGGTGATGGTGACCTCATAGACTGAGTTTGGGAGAGTTCCTCCCTCTGCTATAGTTTGGAAGAGTTTGAGAAGGATGGGTGTTAGCTCTTCTCTAAAAGTTTGATAGAGTTCACCTGTGAAGCCATCTGGTCCTGGGCTTTTGTTTGTTGGAAGATTTTTAATTACAGATTCAATTTCAGTGCTTGTGACTGTTCTGTTCATGTTTTCTATTTCTTCCTGGTTCAATCTCGGAAGGCTGTGCTTTTCTGAAAACGTGTCCATTTCTTCAAGGATGTCCATTTTATTGGCATATAGTTGCTTGTAAGTAATCTCTCATGATCCTTTGTATTTCTGCAGTGTCAGTTGTTACTTCTCCTTTTTCATTTCTAATTCTATTGATTTGAGTCTTCTCCCTTTTTTTCTTGATGAGTCTGGCTAATGGTTTATCAATTTTGTTTATCTTCTCTAAGAACCAGCTTTTAGTTTTATTGATCTTTGGTATCATTTCTTTCATTACATTTTCATTAATTTCTGATCTGATCTTTATGATTTCTCTCCTTCTCCTAACTTTGGGGCTTTTTTGTTCTTCTTTCTCTAATTTCTTTAGGTGAAAGGTTAGCTTGTTTATTTGAGATGTTTCCTGTTTCTTAAGGTAGGATTGTATTGCTATAAAGTTCCCTCTTAGAACTGTTTTTGCTGCATCCCATAGGTTTTTGGTCATCGTGTCTCCATTGTCATTTGTTTCTAGGTATATTTTTTTAATTTCCTCTTTGATTTCTTTAGTGATCTCTTGTTTATTTAGTAGTGTATTATTTAGCTTCCATGGGTTTGTATTTTTTACAGATCTTTTCCTGTAATAGATATCTAGCCTCATACTGTTGTGGTTGGAAAAGATAGTTGACACAACTTCAATTTTCTTAAATTTACCAATGCTTGATTTGTGACCCAAGGTGTGATCTATCCTAGAGAATATTCAATGAGCACTTGAGAAAAACGTGTATTGTTTTTCTTGGGATGGAATGTCCTACAAATATCAATTAAGTCCATCTTGTTTAATGTATCATTTACAGCTTGTGTTTCCTTATTATTTTCATTTTGGATGATCTTTCCATGGGTGAAAGTGGGGTGTTAAAGTTCCCTACTATGATTGTTACTGTTGATTTCCCCTTTTAGGGCTGTTAGTATTTGCCTTATGTATTGAGGTGCTCCTATGTTGGGTGCATAAATATTTACAATTGTTATATCTTCTTCTTGGATCGATCCCTTGATCATTATGTAGTGTCCTTCTTTATCTCTTCTAATAGTCTTTATTTTAAAGTCTATTTTGTCTGATATGAGAATTGCTACTCCAGCTTTCTTCTGCTTTCCATTTGCATGGAATATCTTTTTCCATCCCCTCACTTTCAGTCTGTATGTGTCCCTAGGTCTGAAGTGAGTCTCTTGTAGACAGCATATATATGGATCTTGTTTTTGTAATCATTCAGCCACTCTGTGTCTTTTGGTGGGAGCACTTAATCCATTTACATTTAAGGTAATTATCAATATGTATGTTCCTATTCCCATTTTCTTAATGGTTTTGGATTTTTTATTGTAGGTCTTTTCCTTCTCTTGTGTTTCTTGCCTAGAGAAGTTCCTTTAGCAGTTGTTGTAAAGCTGGTTTGGTGGTGCTGAACTCTCTCAGCTTTTGCTTGTCTGTAAAGGTTTGAATTTCTCCATCAAATCAGAATGAAATCCCTGCTGGGTAGAGTAATCTTGGTTGTAGTTTCTTCTCCTTCATCACTTTAAATATGTCCTGCCACTCCCTTCTGGTTTGTAGAGTTTCTGCTGAAAGATCAGCTGTTAATGTTATGGGGATTCCCTAGTGTGTTATTTTTCCCTTGCTGCTTTTAATATTTTTTCTTTGTATTTCCTTTTTGATAGTTTGATTAGTATGTGTCATGGCCTGTTTCTCCTTGGATTTATCCTGTATGGGGCTCTCTCTGTTTCCTGGACTTGATTAACTATTGCCTTTCCCATATTAGGGAAGTTTTCAACTATAATCTCTTCAAATATTTTCTCAGTCCCTTTCCTTATCTCTTCTTCTTCTGGGACTCCTAATAATTTGAATGTTACTGCATTTAATATTGTCCCAGAGGTCTCTGAGACTGTCCTCAGTTCTTTTCATTCTTTTTTCCTTTATTCTGCTCTGCAGTAGTTATTTCCACTATTTTATCTTCCAGGTCACTTATCCGTTCTTCTGCCTCAGTTGTGCTGCTATTGATCCCTTCTAGAGTACTTTTTATTTCATTTATTGTGTTGTTCATCATTGCTTGTTTCCTCTTTAGTTCTTATAGGTCCTTGTTAAATGTTTCTTGCATTTTCTCTATTCTATTTCCAAGATTTTGGATATCTCTACTATCATTATTCTGAATTCTTTTTCAGGTAGACTGCCTATTTCCTCTTCATTTGTTAGGTCTGGTGGGTTTTTACCTTGCTCCTTCATCTGCTGTGTGTTTTTCCATCTTTTCATTTTGCTTAACTTACTGTGTTTGGGATCTCCTTTTCACAGGCTGCAGGTTCATAGTTCCCACTGTTTTTGGTGTCTGTCCCTAGTGGCTAAGATTGTTTCAGTGGGTTGTGTATGTTTCCTGGTGGAGGGGACTAGTGCCTGTGTTCTGTTGGATGAGGCTGGATCTTGTCTTTTTGTTGGGCAGGTCCACGTCTGGTGGTGTGTTTTGGGGTGTCTGTGGACTTATTATGATTTTAGGCAGCCTCTCTGCTAATGGATGGGGCTGTGTTCCTGTCTTGCTAGTTGTTTGGCATAGGTTGTCCAGCACTGTGGCTTGCTAGTCGTTGAGTGAAGCTGGGTCTTGGTGTTGAGATGGAGATCTCTGGGAGATTTTTGCTGTTTGATATTACATGGAGCTGGAAGGTCTCTTGTGGACCAGTGTCCTGAAGTTGGCTCTCCCACCTCAGCGGCACAGCCCTGAAACCTGGCTGGAGCACCAAGAGCCTGTCCTCCACAAGGCTCAGAATAAAAGGGAGAAAAATAGAAGGAAAGAAAGAAAGAGGATAAAATAAGTAAGATAAAGTAAAATAAATTTATTAAAATAAAGAATAATTATTAAGAAAAAATATTATAAAAACTAAACAAACAAACAAACAAAAAAAAAACAAAAACAGACGGACAGAACCATAGGACAAATGGTGAAAGCAAACCTATACATAGAAAATCTCTCACAGAAGCATAAACATATCCACTCACAAAAAGTGCAAAAAGGGAAAAAATAATATATCTTGCTCCCAAAGTCCACCTCTTCAATTAGGGATGATTCGTTGTCTATTCAGATTTTCCACAGATGCAGGGTACATCAAGTTGATTGTGGAGCTTTAATCTAGTGCTTCTGAGGCTGCTGGGGAAAATTTCCGTTCCTCTTCTTTGTTCACCCAGCTCCTGGGTTCAGCTTTGGATTTGGCCCTGCCTCTGTGTGTAGGTTGCCGGAGGGCATCTCTTCTTCGCTCAGATAGGACAGGTTTAAAGGGGCAGCTGATTTGGAGGCTCTGGCTCACTCAGGCCCGGGAATAGCAAGGGGTATGGATGCAGGGCGAGCCTGTGGCAGCAGAGGCTGGCATGAGGTTGCACTAGCCTGGGGTGTGCAGTTCAGTCTCCCGGGGAAGTTTTCTCTGGATAACGGGACCCTGCCAGTGGCGGGCTGCACAGGCTCCCTGGAGGGGAGATGGGGATAGTGACCTGTGCTTGCACACAGGTTTCTTGGTGGTGGCAGCAGCAGCCTTAGCATCTCATGCCCGTCTCTGTGGTCCGCACTGATAGTCGCGGCTCACATCCATCTCTGGGGCTCCTTTAAGCAGCGCTCTTAATCCCCTCTCTTCACGCACCAGGAAACAAAGAGGCAAGAAAAAGTCTCTTGTCTCTTCAGCAGGTCCAGAATTTTCCCAGACTCCCTCCCGGCTAGCCGTGGTGCACTAACCCCTTCAGGCTCTGTTCACACCGCCAATCCCAGTCCTCTCCCAGCACGCTCCGACAGAAACCCGAGCTTCAGCTCCCAGCCCCCGCCTGTCCCAGTGGGTGAACAGACAAGCCTCCCAGTCTGGTGAGTGCTGGATGCCACCAATCCTCTGTGCGGGAATCTCTCCGCTTTGCCCTCCACACCCCTGTTGCTGTGCTCTCCTCCATGGCTCTGAAGCTTCCCCCATCCGCCACCTGCAGTCTCTGCCCGCGAAGGGGCTTCCTCATATGTGGAAACCTTTCCTCCTTCACAGCTCCCTCCCACTGGTGCAGGTCCCATCCCTATTGTTCTGTCGCTGTTTTTTCTTTTGCCCTACCCAGGTATGTGGGGAGTTTCTTGCCTTTTGGGAGGTCTGAGTTCTTCTGCCAGCATTCAGTGGGTGTTCTATAGAATCAGTTCCAGGTGTAGATGTATTTCTGATGCATCTGTGGGGAGGAAGTTGATCTTTGCATCTTACTCTTCCACCATCTTCTCAAATCCCTCTGAATTTTCTTAAAGTCTGAGAGTATATTTTTATTATAACTCATTCATACACTTAAAAAACATCTCTTGAGTGTCTCTTCTATGCCAAGCCCTATATCTGTATTATGCACTCAGAAACAGTCACTGATAAAGCAGACATACATACTTGCTTGAATTAGCATATGTTTTTGTGTGGAGAGTGGAACAAATAATATTTAAGTAAATAATTTTAGGACATGATAAGTGTTTTAGACAACACCAAAGCAGGGATGTTGGTGGCTTCAATTTTAAATAGAATAGTAAGAGAAGGCCTTACTGAGAAGATGGCATTTGCATAAAGACATGAATGTGATGAGGAAAAGAGTCTTGAAAATATCTTGTGGGAGAGCATCCAAGCAGAAGGAACATAAACTGCAAAGACCTTGAGCCTGAGGGATGGATGATGCATTTGAGAAATAGTGTGGCTGAAGTTGGGGAAGGAATTGGGATTGAGTTGGGGATGAGATCAGAAATATAATAGTGGTAATGTTATGGGAGAGGGTACAGATCAAATAGATATAGCAGACCATTGTATAGACTTTCAATTTTACCATTTGTAAGTTAAAAAAGGCTTTGAGCAGACAAGTAGTAGGGAAAGGATTGAACCAGAAAGATCAGTAAGAAACCTGTCATAATAATCCAGGCAAAAGATGATGTTTGCTTGGTTGAGGATATGGCAGTGGAGGTGCTGGAAGTCATCAGATATAGTTTATATTTTGATGGCAGAATCAATATGTTTATCTGATAAATTGGATGTGGAGTGTGAGAGATAGGATGATTCCCAAACTTGGGAGATCTATGCATGAGAGAGTGAAGTTTCTATTAACCAGGGTTGAGAAGACTGTAGGTAGAACAGGTGGAGGTGAGTTATAGGTAGAGCAAGAGTTCAGGTTTGGACATGCTCAGTTTGTGATGTCTTTTAAATAACTAAGTGGAGATGCCTAATGGAAAGATATGTAAATCTGCATTCAGGGGAGAGACTTGGTTTTAAATAAATCTTTAGGAATTTTTAGCATTAAGATTACATTTAAAGTCATAAGTTTGAATGAGACCCCTTCTAAAGTTAACTGTAGATAGAACAAAAGATGTAAGAACTGATTCCAACTTTAAAAAGTCAGGGATATGAGGAGATAAAAGCAAAAGTAATTGAGAAAGAGGAACTAGATGGATGTGGAGAAAACCAAACTAAATGTTTCAAGGAGGGAGAGATCAGCTATGTCAAGGGCTGTATATAAATCAAGGAAGAGAAAATTTGACAACATTAGCAATGGTAAATCTCATATAGCTCCTTTTTATGTTGAATATTATAGTTCACAAATCATTTAAAAAGAGTCTCCTTAATTTGTTTTCACAGCAAGCCTAGGTTGTAGACATTATGAACCTTTTATTTTTTAGTTGAGAAAACTGAGGGAAAAATGAAATTACTTTCCAAAAATTATTTTGCTACCAAATGATATAGCTCAGGCTTAAGCATTTACATGGTTTTAAATCTAGTGGTCTAACATATTTTGTAATATATTTTGTGACACATGATTGGCACTAAATAAATTATTTTTCAGACTTCCATTTTTCTTTAAAGAATACCATCAGATTGCCAACAAATACATGAAAGAATGACCAACATCACTAATCATTAGAGAAATACAAATAAAAACTACTATGATGCATCACCTCACACCAGTCAGAATGGCCATCATCAAAAAATCTACAAACAACAAATGCTGGAAAGGGTGTGGAGAAAAGAGAACCCTCTTGCACTGTTGGTGGGAATGCAAATTGATACAACCACTATGGATAACAGTGTGGAGGTTCCTTAAAAAACTAAAAATAGAATTACTATATGATCCAGCAATCCCACTACTGGGCATACACCCAGAGAAAACCATATTTCAAAAAGAGTCATGTACCACAGTATTCATTGCAGCTCTATTTACAATAGCCAAGACATGGAAGCAATCTATGTGTCCATCGACTAATGAATGGATAAAGAATATGTGGCACATATATACAATGGAATATTGCTCAGCCATAAAAAGAAACGAAACTGAGTTATTTGTAGTGAGGTGATTGGACCTAGAGTCTGTCGTACAGAGTGAAGTAAGTCGGAAAGAGAAAAACAAATACCGTATGCTAACACATATATATGGAATCTAAAAAAACCCCCAAGGTTCTGAAGAACCTAGGGGCAGGACAGGAGTAAAGATGCAGATGTAGAGAATGGACTTGAGGACACAGGGAGGGGGAAGGGTAATCTGAGACAAAGTGAGGGAGTGGCATGGACTTATATATACTACTAAATGTAAAATAGATAGCTAGTGGGAAGTAGCCGCATAGCACAGGGAAATCTGCTTGGTGCTTTCTGTCCACCTAGAAGGGTGGGATTGGGAGGGTGGGAGGGAGGTGCAAGAGGGAGGAGATATGTGGATATGTGTATACGTATAACTGATTAACTTTGTTATAAAACAGAAACTAACACACCATTGTAAAGCAATTATATTCCAATAAATTTGTTGAAAAAATAAAGAATATTATCATTCTAGCATCAATACCCAATTTGATAAAGCACAAATACAGTTATTTAACTAACATGTCCATTATTTATTAATCAATTTTTACATGGCAGTCAGTAGGCTTGCAAGGGAAACAAAACTAAGTAGGAAATAATACAATACTTTGATGATCTCTCGTTGGTGTAGGAGAGGCAGACAAATGTTTATAATACATTGTGCTAAGGACTATAGTAGGGAAAGGATTATAGGAACACCAAGAACAAATAACTAATTTAGCTTGAGTGACTGTAGTGAAGTCATACATTGTAGGTGAAAGTCAAAATGATTGAAAACAGAAGAATAAATACAGTGTTCTTCTCAATTTGGGCATTCTGGGCTGTTCAAGCCTTGGGGTAGTTATAACTGCTCACATATCCATCAAAGGCTTTATCTGAGCACCAGACACACCAAGGTCAGGACAACAAGAAAATAGCACACATCTAAGCAAGCATCATTGTTGATGGATGACTTAATTATCTTGGTCCCCTGATGAATGAATAGTGTAACCATTTCCAGGAGATATTTTGCAGTCCCCAGTTGACAATGACTTAGTTAAGTAGGATATTACAACCATGATCTGATAAGATAAAAACATTTCAAAACTACAAAGCTTCAATGGTTTGCCCTTAGCAAGCTCTACTGTGGGCTTAACAATGTACTAGTGACATAACAAGACAGCCAGCTTATGAATAGATGTCACTGGTATCCTTTTGGATATGCTTTCAAAAAACGACATATTATTCATTTGCTATAGCAGATGTTTTGTCAGACAAGTTCAGCAGAGATGATTGAGTAGTTGAATGCCTAAACCACATGTGAGTAGACATATACACACACATGCATACTCACACAGCTGTAGAGTAGTAACATTTCTATCCAACTGGTGAATCTCAAAACATATTCAAACAACATAAATGCCAGTTAGTTTTTCATAAAAGAGCAAACACCTTGTCTAGAAATTGAGAAAGACTTGAACAATTACTCAGGTAGGAGTAAGTATATGGTATATTTAGAAAAGATTTTTAAGTTTTATTTCAATCACAACTTTTAAAATATTTACGCAGTTGCAATAACTAACCCTGAGTCTTTTAAAAAATACATTGTTGGACTTTTTATATGTAAGGTAGGAGAAGATAGAGCTATAAGATTTTCAAACAGGTACAATTTCTTTCCAAGTACAAACTTAGAGATAATTATTTTTGCTGAGCCAGAAGATACAATTTATAGTGGGTATTATGAATGTATTATATGTCAATGAACTTAGAAAAGCCCACATTTACAAAATATACTTAACCCCAAACATATCTCCCTCATGTTCACTGTAAACCCTCATGAACTTGGGAGCTTCCCTCAAATGGATCCTGGCCATGAGCCTACAACATCATCTAGACTGGAACTCACTAATTTAGCATCAGCTTCATGCTGGCTCAACTATGTCATATTTTATTTTACTACAAATCCTAATCCAGCTCTGTTTCTTTGTTTGAATGATTCTAATACTGCAGACAAATTGGTAAAGTTCAAATCTTGGTTAAAAATCTATAATCTGTAATTTTCAGTACCATATTTAAGTCTCTGATTCTGTTTTTTTTAATTGAAATATATTTGACATATAACATTGATAAATTTAAGGTGTGCAACCTCTTAAACATGTTAATTTGGTACATTTCTATATTGTAATATGATTGCCATTGTAGAAATAATGAACATGTTACATAATTATCATTTCTTTTTAAGGGTTGTAATAATTAAGTTCTAGACTCTTAATGAGTTTGATGATTACAATACAATTTTGTTGTCTATATTCATTATATTGTGCATTAGAGCTCTAGGACTTATTTACTATTCATTGCAAATTTATACCCTTAAACACCACCTGTCCTGTTCACTCACCTGCCATGCTTTTGTAGCCATCATATTACTCTGATTTTATGAATTTGGCTTTTTTAGATTCCATATATGGGTGATATCATAC
Organism: Phocoena sinus; assembly: GCF_008692025.1. Classification (NCBI taxonomy): domain Eukaryota; kingdom Metazoa; phylum Chordata; class Mammalia; order Artiodactyla; family Phocoenidae; genus Phocoena; species Phocoena sinus. The sequence goes on along the minus strand of NC_045770.1, from coordinate 36,850,226 downwards.
AGTATCTTTCTCTATATGACTTACTTCACTTAGCATAATGTCCACAAAGTCCATCCATGTTATCACAAATGGAAGGATGTACTTCTTTCTCAGGAATGAATAGTTATATTACAAGTTCTTTATCAACTCATCCATTGATAAGCAGCTAGGTCTTTTTTTACCTTGGCTATTATGAATAATGCTGCAGTAAATGGGAATCCCTCTTTGATATCCTATTTTCATTTCCTTTGGATTTAAACCAGAAGTGGTATTCGTGGATCACATGGTAGAACTTTTAAAAAAAAATTGTGGAACCTCCACATTGTCTTCCATAGTGGCTAAATCAATTTACATTTCCATCAACAGTGTACAAATGGTTCCCTTTTTTCAACATCCTTCCCAATATTCACTATCTCTTGTCTCCTTGATATTAACCATTCTAGTAGGTGCAGAGTGGCATCTCGTGGTTTTGTTTTGCATTTCCTTGATGATTAGTAAAGTTGACCATTTTTTAGTCTACCTATATGGATGTAGGATGTTTTCTTTGGAAAAATATCTGTCTAGTTTCTCTGCCCATTATTTAATCAGAATGGTTTGTTGTTGTTGAGTTGTATGAGTTTTATATATTTTAGATATTAACCCCTTATCTGACATATAATTTGCAAAATTTTCTCCCATTCAATAAGTTGTCTTTTCATTTCCTTTGCTGTGCAGAAGCATTTAAGTTTTACATAGTCCGACTTGTTGATTTTTTTTTTTTTTTCGTGATTTTGGTGTCATAATCAAAAAGAATCATTGCCAAGACCAGTGTTGAGGAGTTTCTTCCCTAACTTTTCTTCTAGGAGTTTAATGGTATCAGGTCTTAAGACTGCGGTATAAGTCTTTAATCAACTTGGAGTTAACTTTTGTAAGTGGAGTAAGATAGGGTCCAATTTAATTGTTCTATATATGTTTATCCAGTTTTCCTCATACCATTTGTTGAAAAGACTATACTTTGCCCATTGCACAGTTTTGGCTTACTTATCCAATATTAGTTAACTGTATATGTGGGATTTAATTTTGAGGTCTGTTTTCTGTACCATCAGTCTATGTGTCTGTTCTTATGTCAGTACCATATTATTTTAATTATTGTAGCTTTGTAGTATAGTTTGCAATTAGAAAGTGTGATACCACCAGCTTTGTTTTCTTTCTCAGGATTGCTTTGGCTATGTGAAGTCTTTGTGGTTCCATACAACTTTTAGGTTTTTTTTTTTTTTTTTTTTTTTTTTTACTGTAAAGAATGTCATTGGACTTCAGAAAGAGATTGTGTAGAAGTCAGATGGTTTGGGTTAGTATGGATATTTTAACAATATTAATTTTTCTGATCCATTAATACAAGATATCTCTCTCAGCTTTTGCTTGTCTGTAAAGGTTTTAATTTCTCCATCAAATCTGAATGAGATCCTTGATGAGTAGAGTAATCTTGGTTGTAGGTTTTTCTCCTTCATCACTTTGAATAGGTCCTGCCAGTCCCTCCCGGCTTGCAGGGTTTCTGCTGAAAGATCAGCTGTTAACCGTAGAGAGATTCCCTTGTGTGTTATTTTTCCCTTGTTGCTTTTAATATATTATCTGTGTATTTAATTTTTGATAGTTTGATTAATATGTGTCTTGGCATGTTTCTCCTTGGATTACAACAAATGCAAAAGGAACTTCTCTAGGCAAGAAACACAGCAAAAGGAAAAGACCTACAATAACAAACCCAAAGCAATTAAGAAAATGGGAATAGGAACATACATATCGATAATTACCTTAAATGTAAATAGATTAAATGCTCCCACCAAAAGACACAGACTGGTTGAATGAATACAAATTTAAGACCCATATATATGCTGTCTACAAGAGACCCACTTCAGACCTAGGGACACATACAGACTGAAAGTGAGGAGATGGAAAAAGATATTCCATGCAAATGGAAAGCAGAAGAAAGCTGGAGTAGCAATTCTCATATCACACAAAATAGACTTTAAAATAAAGACTATCACAAGAGATAAAGAAGGACACTACATAATGATCAAGGGATCAATCCAAGAAGAAGATATAACAATTGTAAATATTTATGCACCCAACATAGGAGCACCTCCATACATAAGGCAAATACTAATAGCCCTAAAAGGGGAAATCGACAGTAACAATCATAGTAGAGGACTTTAACACCCCACTTTCACCAATGGACAGATCATCCAAAATGAAAATAAATAAGAAAACACAAGCTGTAAATGATACATTAAACAAGATGGACTTAATTGATATTTATAGGACATTCCATCCCAAAAAAACAGAATACACTTTTTTCTCAAGTGCTCATGGAACCTTCTCCAGGATAGAACATATCTTGGGTCACAAATCAAGCCTTGTTAAATTTAAGAAAATTGAAATCGTATCAAGTATCTTATCTGACAACAATGCTATGAGACTAGATATCAATTACAGGAAAAGATCTGTAAAAAATACAAACACATGGAGGCTAAACAATATACTACTTAATAATGAAGTGATCACTGAAGAAATCAAAGAGGAAATGAAAAAAAAATACCTAGAAACAAATGACAATGGAGACACAATGACCCAAAACCTATGGGATTCAGCAAAAGCAGTTCTAAGAGGGAAGTTTATAGCAATAAAATCCTATCTTAAGAAACAGGAAACATCCCAAATAAACAATCTAACCTTGCACCTAAAGCAGTTAGAGAAAGAATTACAAAAAACCCCAAAGTTATTAGAAGGGAAAAAATTATAAAGATCAGATCAGAAGTAAATGAAAAAGTAATGAAGAAAATAATAGCAAAGATCAATAAAACTAAAAGGTAGTTCTTTGAGAAGATAAAGAAAATTGATAAACCATTAGCCAGACTAATCAAGAAAAAAAAAGGAGAAGACTCAAATCAATAGAATTAGAAATGAAAAAGGAGAAGTAACAACTGACACTCCAGAAATACAAAAGATAATGAGAGATTAATACAAGCAACTCTATGCCAATAAAATGGACAACCTGGAAGAAATGGACAAATTCTTAGAAATGCACAACCTGCCAAGACTGAACCAGGAAGAAATAGAAAATATGAACCAACCAATCACAGACACTGAAATTGAAACTGTGATAAAAAATCTTCCAAAAAACAAAAGCCCAGGACCAGATGGCTTAACAGGCGAATTGTATCAAACTTTTAGAGAAGAGCTAACACCTACCTTCTCAAACTCTTCCAAAATATAGCAGAGGGAGGAACACTCCCAAACTCATTCTACGAGGCCACCATCACCCTGTTACCAAAACCAGATAAAAATGTCACAAAGAAAGAAATCTACAGGCCAATATCACAAATGAACATTGATGCAAAAATCCTCAACAAAATACTAGCAAACAGAATCCAACAGCACATTATAAGGATCATACACCATGATTAAGTGGGGTTTATTCCCGGAATGCAAGGATTTTTCAATATACGCACATCAATCAACGTGATACACCCTATTGACAAATTGAAGGAGAAAAAACATATGATCATCTCAATAGATGCAGAGAAAGCTTTCGACAAAATTGAACATCCAGTTATGATAACAACCCTGAAGAAAGTAGGCATACAGGGAACTTTCCTCAGCATAATAAAGTCCATATAGGACAAACCCATAGCCAACATCATCCTCAATGGTGAAAAACTGAAACCATTTCCACTCAGATCAAGAAGAAGACAAGTTTGCCCACTCTCACCACTATTATTCAACATTGTTTTGGAAGTTATAGCCACAGCAATCAGAGAAGAAAAAGAAATAAAAGTATCCAAATTGGAAAAGAAGAAGTAAATCTGTCACTGTTTGCAGATGACATGACACTATACACAGAGAATCCTAAAGATGCTACCAGAAAACTACTAGAGATAATCATTGAATTTGGTAAAGTAGCAGGATACAAAGTCAATGCACAGAAATCTCTGTCATTCCTATACACTAATGATGAAAAATCTGAAAGTGAAATCAAGAAAACACTCCCATGTACCATTGCAACAAAAAGAATAAAATATCTAGGAATATACATACCTAAGGAGAAAAAAGAACTTTATGCAGAAAATTATATGACACTGATGAAAGGAAAAAAGATGATACAAATACATGGAGAGATATACCATGTTCTTGGATTGGAAGAATCAACATTTTGAAAATGAGTCTACTACCCAAAGGAATCTACAGATTCAATGTAATCCCTATCAAACTACCACTGTCAGTTTTTCACAGAAGTAGAACAAAACATTTCACAATTTGTATGGAAACACAAAAGACCCCAAAGAGCCAAAGTGATATTGAGAATGAAAAATGGAGTTGGAGGAATCAAGCTCCCTGACTTCAGACTATACTACAAAGCTACAGTAATCAAGACAGTATGGTACTGGCACAAAAACAGAAATATAGATCAATGGAGCTAGATAGAAAGCCCAGAGATAAACCTACACACATATGGTCACCTTATCTTTGATAAAGGAGGCAAGAATATACAGTGGAGAAAAGACAGCATCTTCAATAAGTTGTACTGGGAAAAGTGGACAGGTACATGTAAAAGGATGAGATTAGAACACTCCCTAACACCATACACAAAAATAAGCTCAAAATGGGTTAAAGACCTCAATGTAATAGCAGAAACTATCAAACTCTTAGAGGAAAACATAGGCAGAGCACTCTATGACATAAATCACAGCAAGATCCTTTTTGACCCACCTCCTAGAGAAATGGAAATAAAAAGAAACATAAACAAGTGGGACCTAGTGAAACTTTAAAGCTTTTGTACAGCAAAGGAAACCATAAACAAGACCAAAAGACAACCCTCAGAATGGGAGAAAATATTTGCAAATGAAGCCACTGACAAAGGATTAATCTCCAAAATTTACAAGCAGCCCATGCAGCTCAATAACAAATAAACAAACAACCCAATCCAAAAATGGGCAGAAGACCTAAATCAACATTTCTCCAAAGAAGATATATAGATTGCCAACAAGCACATGAAAGAATGATCAACATCATTAATTATTAGAGAAATGCAAGTCAAAACTACAATGAGATATCATCTCACACCAGTCAGAATGGCCATCATCAAAAAATCTAGAAACAATAAATGCTGGAGAGGGTGTGGAGAAAAGGGAACACTCTTGCACTGCCGGTGGGAATGTGAATCGGTACAGCCACTATGGAGAACAGTATGGAAGTTCCTTAAAAAACTAAAAATAGAACTACCATACCACCCAGCAATCCCACTACTGGACATATAACCTGAGAAAATCATAATTCAAAGAGAGTCATGTACCAAAATGTTCATTGCAGTTCTATTTGCAATAGCCAGGACATGGAAGCAACCTAAGTGTCCATCATTGGATGAGTAGATAAAGAAGATGTGGCACATATATACAATGGAATATTACTCAGCCGTAAAAAGAAATGAAATTGAGTATTTGTATTGGGGTGGATGAACCTAGAGACTGTCATGCAGAGTGAAGTAAGTCAGAAAGAGAAAAAAAAATACCATATGCTAACACATATATATGGAATCAAAAAAAAAAAAAAAAAAAAGGTTCTGAAGTACCTGAGGGTAGGATAGGAATAAAGATGCAGATGTAGATAATGGACTGGTGGACATGGGGAGGGGGAATGGTGAGCTGGAACGAAGTGATAGAGTGGCATGGACAGATATACACTACCAAATGTAAAACAGATAGCTAGTGGGAAGCAGCCACATAGCACAGGTAGATCAGCTCGGTGGTTTGTGACCACCTAGAGGGCTGGGATAGGGAGGGTGGGAGGTAGGGATATGCAAGAGGGAAGAGATATGGGAACATATGTATATGTATAACTGATTAACTTTGTTATAAAGCAGAACCTAACACACCATTGTAAAGCAATTATACTCTAGTAAAGGTTTTTTTTTTTTAAAAAAAAGGTATCTTTCAATTTGTTGTATCTTCTTTAATTTTATTCATTAGAGTCTTGTAGTTTTCATTGTAAACATTTTTAACTTCCTTGGATGAATTTATTCCTAGGTATTTCATTGTTTATGATGCTATTGTGAATGGGAAAGTTTTCTTTATTTCTTTTTCAGATGTCATTATTAGTGTATAGAAATGCAATCTATTACTGTGTGTTAATTTTATATCCTGCAACTTTACTGAAGTTTTTGATTAGTTCCAACAGTTTTTTGATGAAGTCTTTGGGATTTTCTAAATGTAACATCATATCATCTTCAAATAACAATTTTACTTTTCAATTGAATGTCTTTTATTGTTTTTTTCTCTTGCCTACATGCTCCAGTTAAGACTTCCAGTACTATATTGAATAAGAGTGGGAAAGTGGGCATCATTGTCTTGTTCCGGATCTTAGAGTAAAAACTAAAAATTTTCACCATTAAGTATAATGTTAGCTGTTGTTTTGTTGTATATAAACATTAGAATGTTGAGGTATGATTTTTCTACGTCCAAAGGAAGGTTTGAGTGTTTTTGTCATGAAAGGATATTGTAATTCATCAGATGTCTTCTTCATCTATTGAAATAATCATGTGATTTTTAAAAGTCTTACACTCAATTACCATGATATATTACAATATATTTATCTGCACATGTTGAAACACCTTTGCATCACACAGATAAACCCCCCTTGTTCATGGTGTATAATCCTGTTAATGTGTTCTTAAGTTTGGTCTGCTGATATTTTGTTGAGAATTTTTGCATCTATATTCATCAGGGATGTTGTTCTGTAGTTTTCTTTACTTACAGTGTCCTTAACTGTAATAAGAATCAGTGTAATGTGGACCTCATGAATCAAGTTTGTCAGTATTTCCTTCTCTTCAATTTTTTGGAAGAGTTTAAGAAGTATTGGTGTTATTTCTTCAAATGTTAGCTAGAATTTGGTGTCTGGTCCTGGGGTTTCTGTGTTGGGAGGTTTTTGATTACTGATTCTTGTCTTTACTTGTTACTGATCTGTTCAGATTTTTTATTTCTTCCTTATTTGGTCTCATTGGGTTATGTATTTCTAAGAATTTATCCATTTGTTGACATACACTTGTTCATAGTATTTTCTTATGATTCTATATATTTCTGTAGTATTAGTTGTTATGTCTCTGTTTTCATTCCTAATTTTGTTAGAAAATTAGATTTTCTAACAAAATTTCTAATGAAATTTTGTTAAGTCTGCTAAAGTTTTGTCACTTTTGTTTAACTTTCCAATAAAGCAGCTCTTAGTTTCATTGATCCTTCTTTTTTTTCTAGTCTTTATTTCATTTATTTCTGCTCAGGTCTTTATTATTTCCTTCTTCTGCTAACTAGGGGAATAATTTGTTCTTCTTTTTCTAGTTCCTTGAGGTGTAAAATTAGTTTTCTTTTTATTTGAGATCTTTCTGATTTCTTAATATATACATTTATCCCTATAAACTTTTTTTCAGAATTGATTTTGCAGCATCCCATAAGATTTGGTATGTTGTGTTTCCATTTTCATTTGTTTCAAGGCAAATTTTTATTTCTTTTTGATCTCTTCTTTCATTCATTGGTTATTCAGGAATGTGTTGTTTAGTTTCCACATATTTGTAGATTGTCCAGCTTTCCACTTGTTGTTGATTACAAGTTTTATACCATTGGGGTCAGAAAAGTTATTTGGCATGATTTCAATCTTAAATTTGCAAAGAGTTGGTCTATCATATTATCTATCCTGCAGAATGTACTGTGTGTTCTTGAGAAGAATATGTGTTATGCTGCTGTTAGAGGGAATATTCTGTATATGTCTGCTAAGCCTATTTCATCTAAATTATGGTTAATTCCAATATTTCCTTGTTGATTTCCTTTCTGGATGATCTATCCATTGCTGACAGTGGGGTATTGAAGTCCCTACTATTATTGTATTGTCCTTTTCTCCCTTCAGATCCATTAGTGATTGCTTATATATTTAGATGCTCTAATTTATCTATGATTGCTTATCTTCTTGAATAACTGACCTCTTTATCATTATGCACTGACCTCCATTGACTCTTGTTACCTTTTTTTTTTTTTTTGAAATCTATTTTGTCTGATATAAGAATGGCTAATCCCACTTTGTTTTGGTTTTCACTTGCATGGACTATCTTGTTCCATCCCTTCACTTTGAGTCTATGTGTCTCTTTAGAGCTAAAATGAGCCTCTTGGTTAAAGCATATAGGTGGGTCTTGTTTTTTTAAGCATCCAGCCACTCTGTGCCTTTTGATTGGTAAATTCAACCCATTTATGTTTAGAATGATTATTGATATGTAGGGACTTACTACTGCCATCTTATCATTTGCTTTCTGGTTATTTTCTCTTCCCATTGTTTCTTTTCCCCTTTGTATCTGCCTACTTTTGTAAATTGGTTAGTTTTCCATGGTTATATGCTCTGTTTCCCCTTTTTTACGTTTGATGAACCTACTCTAGATTTTTGCTTTGTGGTTATGATGAGGCTTACATAAAACACCTCACATAAAATAGTCCATTTTAGGCTGACAGCAACTTATCCTTATGTGCCTATAAAAGCTCCATCCTTTTTCTCTTGGTATATATATATATATATATATATATATATATATTTTTTTTTTTTTTTTTTTTTTTTTTTTTTTTTTTTGTGGTACATGGGCCTCTCACTGTTGTGGCCTCTCCCGTTGTGGAGCACAGGCTCTGGACGTGCAGGCTCAGTGGCCATGGCTCATGGGCCTAGCCACTCCGTGGCATGTGGGATCCTCCCGGACTGGGGCATGAACCTGTGTCCCCTGCATCAGCAGGTGGACTCTCAACCACTGCGCCACCAGGGAAGTCCAAGCTCATACATTTTTGATGCCACAATTTACCTCATTTTATGCTGTGTATTTGTTAACAAATTATAGTAACTATAGTTACTTTTAATACTCTTTTCCTTTAACCTCTATACTATAGTTAAGTGGATAACACACCATCCTAACATAGAGTTATAGTGTTCTAATTTTGACTGTCTATTCTCACCTTTACCAGAGTGTTGTGTACTTTCATATGTTTTCATGTTGCTGATTAACATCTTTTCATTTCAGCTTGAAGAAGGACTATTTTCAGCATTTCATGCAAGGCAGGTCTAATGGTGGCAAACTACCTCAGTTTCTGTTTGGCTGGGAAAGTCTTTATACTCCTTCATATCTGAAGGGTAACTTGCAGGCAAAGTATTCTTGGCTAGAAAATTTTATCTTTCTATACTTAGAATATGTCATTCTACTCTCTCCTGGCCTATAGAGTTTTTGCTGAGAAATCTGCTGATAGAGTCATGTGGATTCTTTTGTAGGTGAATGTACCCTGGCTTCCTTAAAATTACTTTTTATCACTGATTTTTGTAAGTTTCATTACAATGTGTTTTGGAGAAGGTCTTTTTGCACTGAGAAAACAGGGTATTATGTTAGCTTTGTGGATTTGTATATCCAGTTCCTTCCCCAGGTTGGGAAGTTCTCAGCTACTACTTCTTTAAATAAACTCTCTGCCCCCTTTTCCCTCTCTTCTTCTTTTGGAACACCAGCTATTCTAATATTTGGATTTCTGAATGAATCTGAGAGATCTTACAGGGTTTCTTCACTTTTTAAGAATTTTGTTTCTCCCTCTCCTTCTTACTGAATTATTTCCATACTCCTATCCTCCAATTATTTATTCTTTCTCTCATCTTATCTGCACTGTTACTGATGGCTTCTATCTCATTCTTCATCTCATTAGTTGAATTCCTCAGCTCCAGAACTTCATTTTTGATTCTTTTTTTTTATTAATTTCAATATTTTTTTTGTTTCAGAACTCCTTCTGTTCATTGATTTTATTCCTGGACTGTCTTTCTGAGTATCCTTATAACTTGTTGAATTTCTTCATAACAGCTAATTTGAATTCTTTACCAGTTAGATTTCAATATTCTATGACTTTGGTTTCTGGAGAAATATCATTTTCTTTTTGTGACATTGTACTTTCTTGATTTTTATTGTATTTGTAGGTATGTGCTTTGGCTTTCACATTTTATTAAGATGCATATTTGATAGGTTGCATGCCAGGGAAAGGAAAATCCACTACAGCAGGAGACCCTCCTGAGACAGCAGCATGGGATCACCACCCAGAAGGGGAAGATAGTAAAGGGACTCCAAGGGAAGAGGGGAATTGTAAAGGCACTTACATGTTTATGTGATGTTGCTAAATAAGATGTGGAGCCTTTGTGTCAGTGAGATCTAGAAGGCAGCAGCAACTTGGGTTTTTTTACAGCCCAGGTTTTTTTTTTTTATCTCTGTCCAGCAAATGTTGGGTGCAGTTTCACAGGATATGAAAACAGGCAGGTTCTAAATGGTAGAAACATTCTTATTTGGGCTATATTTAAAACATTTGGATGTGTAAAAATTTACCTTTGCCACCTATGTTTTCAAGTTAATGGTCCAAGCTTACTGTGAAAAAGTAAACAAAATAGCAATATACATGGGCCATCTTTTCATCATTCATGCAACACTAACATACACCAGTATAATATTCCATGAAAACCTTTGCAATACTGAAAGTCACAGACAAATTGTCTTCCCACAAGACTGCACCAGATTTGGAGGTTCATTTGTAAACTCTGATTACTCAATCATTTTCCTTTATTACAATGCTCCTTATTCTATCCCTTACCCTGTGCATGACCATTTTTAAGTTTTTGCCTGTGTACTAAAACAATATTCCTTTTTAGTCCCTGTTACTAAATTCAAATCAGTGACTGAAGTCCTCAAACATCTTAACCCCTATCTTCTAGTTTTCTTGAATTCTTCTTTCCTCTTCCTTCTTTCCAAGTTTTGAAGAAATCTCTTGCTAACTCTCTAGTTCTCTTTGACCTTTTTGTATTTGTATCTTTACAGCTATTTTAGTAGTGCTGCAGGAGGGAATAACTAAATTTTAAAGAATAAGTAAGATATCCATAAGAGAAGAAGGAGAAAGCCTTTATTACAAGAGAATGTACAAAGGAACAATTTTAAGAAAACTGTAATATACTAAACTCCTTCACTTCTCACCAACCAGGCATCTAAATCTGGTCTGCTGGTTGGTTTATCTTATTCCTATATATACTGTAATATATACTATTCTGTCATAACTTCAGAGTGCAAAACTGTCTACAATGAGCAGTGACTGTATAGTTTGTGCATTGTGTTGAAAATTTTAAGTATTCTTCTAAGCATCATTGTGAAAATTAAAATAGTGAGATCCATAACAAAATAATAATTTGGGCATGTGTGATGAGAAAAACAACTTTTGAGGAAAACTGTTTTTTCTGATTTGCTACTTAGCACTGTGTAGTTATGATAACCCTGCTCACACCCAAAGTCTGGACTTTTAGATAAGGACTTATTTTTAGGCTGTCTACCATAAGTTTTCGCTTTACTTTTCCTGGGTAACTTTTAAAATAACCACTTAGAATAAAGCCTGAAAAAATTAGTGACCTCCACCGAAAACATCTTATAAGCCATAAGTGCTTGCTACCCTGCCCTCTCTCTCCTGCTAGCCTGTGACCTGGGCCAGAGGGCTGTCTTTCCCCTGGCTCAACTGTGCCCTCTCACTTCAGGGATCTGTGAGTAATAAATGTTACTGCTTCCTTTATGTGGGTGTATTGAAACTGCACCTTCAATGAAAACTGACCCCACAGATTTCACGTTCCCAAAGTGGAAGCTGAGATGCTGAAAGAGCTACCTGCTGTGGCGTGTAGGTGGCTTGTGTCTCCTCGTTCAGCAGGTCACAATCTGTATATTCTTAAGTCAGTACCTCAGTTCCAGCTTCTCAGTACAGGAGTGCTCATTCTCACAAGTGAGTAAAAAAGTTCAGAGTTTTAAATTACTTCCTCTAATTTTAAACAGTTAAGAAATGGCAAAGCAAAGAGCTGAAACTCATACACCTGACATTAACACTTCTCATTCTATATTCTCCGTCTCCAGGCAGGTATGAAGTACATATGGGGAGCTATTATAATCCCCGGTATTGTAAATTCTGTATATGTGAATAAAAGACAAAAATTAGATTGAAACAGGACAACACTAAATAGGTAGGTACATGTTTAATAGACTTCAGACTTTATTTCAATTTTGATCTCCCCACTCAGGACAAAAATATCTAGTAATAATTAGATCATCTAATCAACTTAAAATCCCTAAATATGGGCTTCCCTGGTGGTGCAGTGGTTGAGAATCTGCCTGCCAATGCAGGGGACACAGGTTCGTGCCCCGGTCCGGGAAGATCCCACATGTCGTGGAGCCGCTAGGCTCGTGAGCCACAGCTGCTGAGCCTGTGCGTCCGGAGCCTGTGCTCCGCAACGGGAGAGGCCACAACAGTGAGAGGTCCGCATACTGAAAAAAAAAAAAAAAAAAAAAACACTAAATAATTCTAACTGGTGGACTTCTTATACTTTTTTTATACATGAGCAAGTAACTATTAGAATGCTATTGACTCCTCATGACCTCAGATTCATGTTACAGTAAACAATGCATCATTGCCTCTCTTCCCTGAATTTCAAAAGACCTCTAGCTCTGTGTCTTTGACATGGATGCTTTGCATTACAATGATGGGTGAGATATGAAGCTTGTAACCTAACCTGTGGGGATGTCATGTTCCTAAGTAGCCAGAGACACCTCCACATTCTGACTTCATGCTACTTTTCCAATTTTATCAATTTTATCTCTTTAATTCTCCAAATAAGAACAAATACGTATGCTTATATTTTCTCATTTCTTTCCTTTGCCGACTCTGCTTTATTCTCATTTACATATTTCCCTACAGCCAATCCCCCACATTCCTTCAAGCCAAATTCAAATTTCACCTATACTAACATTCTTTTCCTGATCCACCCATTTTTCTCAAACTGGCCAGTATCTATCCATTCTATGGAGTCCTATAATCCAGAGAAATGTGAACGGCTCAGTACTTGTAGGCACCAGGTACTATGGAAGAAGAAGGTGAAGCATGGTGCTCCCATGAAGAAAATCCTGAGAAAGGAGACAAAAAAAAAAGAGAATCAATAAGAAAAGATAATATTTTGGAGAATTAATACAAGGGGTCCAGTATCTTATCATTAGTAGATATAGAATGAGGCAACAGAGGAAATGGATGAGATAAAATTATAAATAAATATGATTGTTTCCCATACTGGAGGATATCATTCTCAGGATTGGTCAGGGAATTATTTGGGTCCATTCAATCTGGAAACAAAAAAAAATACATACACATATTAACATATATGGCACTAAAGTCCATAATTATGAAATTGCTAAATACTGAGGAAAAATTAATAAGCAAAGGGTCCTAAAAACTATTCCCTAAAAACTTGAAGAAGAAAACAAAATATCTTATAAAAAAGAAGAAGAATCACAATGTCACAAAATTCTCAACAGCCGCAATAGGAAAAAGAGGAAAAGACCTAGAAATTCTGAGAGAAAATTATTTATATGCCAAAATTCTATCCCTATTGAAAGTAATAATCAAGTCAGGGAAGTATAAAAGTGTTTTTGAACATTTGAAGAGTCAAAATATATCTGTCTTACACTGTTTCTTAAGAAACTACTGAAGATGGACTCCATTAAGAGGAGAAACTATGTTAGGATGCAAGACTAGAGATGACCTGCAGAGGCTGTAAACCATGTGTGTGGGGTGCTCTTGATTGATTCTTATGGTGGTCAGGTTATCTCCGCAGTTCTTCCTGCTATAATATTACCCAATTCTGATTTATTAATAGTGAGTTATAATTCTCCAGTTTTATCATATTGAGAAATTGTTAGGTTTTATTTTTCAAAATTTATACATACTTCTTGAAGTGGTTATCAATCAGTAGTCAGGAAACACTTCTTTATAAGTGGTTCACACATATGATTTATCACATGTAATTTATCGACAGGTGCAAAGTAAATATTTTTTCTTGATAGATAGTGTTGTTAAAGCAATATTGAAGTAGGCGGTGGATCAAAGAGAGAATGTACAACATGAATAAAGGCCATCTGGGAACTTCCAGCTTTCAGAGTCTCTAAATAATTAAATAGATGCAAATGCATTCATAGTAAGGAAAATTAATTGTTTTCATCATGTTAAAAAACTGATATGTTCAAAGACATGATACATCATCTCATAAGAATCTCCTCTTATGAGTAATTTGAGTTCTTATGAATAATATTAATAATGAAAACATAGTTTTCTGGTTAAGTCCTTTATGTATTCTTTATTTTACCTTCTTTCTACAAAGAAATATAAATTATAAATTTTTATCCCAATTCATCTTATGATCATAATATGAAGGAATCCTTTTCCACTGAAGCTCCTTTTTGTTTCTTTGTATATTTAACATTATCAATTTCTCTTCCTTTTAATTGTGATACCCTTGATGTGACTGAAATAACTCAGAATCTCATTCTCTCTCTTTCAGCCTCTCTTTTTCTTATACACACACACACACACACACACACACACACTCCCAATATATGTCCTTTGTATTCAATATCTTGCCTACATTATTAGAGCTGCCACATTAACAGTTTTATTCATAATAGTTTTATATCATATTGGCATTTGTTTTCATTAATATGACAAAAACCTTATTAGCAGAGACTCTTACTAGTATTTTGTCATGGGAAATAGTTTCTTCATTTTATATTAGCACCATAAGATGAGATAACAAATGACTACTTAAAATCTTTGCAACTCCTCCATTTGAACAATGGAACACATCTAGTACAGTGAGTAGGAGGATATTGTAGATGCTGTATCTATCTTTGTTCCAAGAGATTTGGTAAGAAACAACAGTAACAGTTACAGCAACAGCAATTAAACATTACAGTTTGTGTACTTGATATTCTATGTTCCTCTTTCATCATTTTGAGAAGAACCTATCTCGGACTCTAATAGTTTGTTCCTAGATGTGATAAGGACAAAATTTAAAAAAAGAATATTTACATCTAGGCATTGACACTAATAATCATGCCTTTACAAGTGTTGCCTCTGTTCCTGCTGCACCACTGACAAAAACAGATAGTGAAATGTATTTCCACCAGTCTGTGTTGTCTAAACTAGTGATATTAAGGAAAGGATCAAAGGAAAAAGAGCTCCACACTTAGGGAATGGACCTCAGTTTCATTATTATAATTCACCCATTGATAGAAGGGGCATATATGTGAATTATTTCAACAGATAGCCTATGTCTTCAGAAGGCATGATTATTTTTAGGTAACTCAAATTAAAAGAGAATAAACAACCCAACTTAAAAACAGAGAAGGTATGACAGAGGCATAAAAAATACACTATAAGATTAAAAACAAGCTTTGGAGCCATATATACTTAGATTCAATTCCCATGTTGGCCATTTAATTCCATTGTGACTTTGGTCAATCTCTTTATCTTTCTTCATCTATGAAATGTAGATAGTATTAAATCTGCTCAGAGTTATTGTTAGAATTAAATAAAATTTTAAATATCACACTGATAATTTATTGCCTGGTATATAGTAAATTCTATATTTGGATTGCTAGATCAAAATATTCTAGGACTGAGATGGTCCCTAGAACTCATCTAATTCTAAGTTCTAATCTCTTACTAAGTACTTTATTCCTTTAGTCATTTACTTAGAACCAGATGTCTACTAGGAAAGAAACAATTTTCAGATTACTTTCTTATAGTTGGGGTAACTTAGATTTACATTTGTAGTACAATTGTACTTAGAATTGCTGTAGAGACTTTTTTCTTAATATTTATGGTTTATATAGGGGAATAAATAAAAATGAATCCTCTCCCCCAAATGTTACTTCTCTTAATCTCATTTTGTATTCAAGATAAATGGCAATCTTAAAAAGTGCTTAAGAATAGTGAAGAAAGGAAAGTGGTCTTGAGGTCAAGTAATTTCATACATAAAAGCAGCCAATATACAGAAAATATACTCTTTAAAGAAGGCATTATAATCAAGCACATAAAATCACCATCACTTAATAAAAATTTTCAAACAAACAAACAGAAAAATGTGATCCATTTTATAAAGGAAATGTTTTATATCTTGATTGAGATTATATTTATGCAGGACTACACATTTATCAAAAATCATCAAATTTTTAATCAATATCTATGCATTTCAATGCACATAAAATTTAGCTTAATTTAAAAAATAAGGGATCTAAGGTTTTGCTGGTTTTATATCTTGATTGTAAATAAGGTATTAAGATCAACCTAGTGTTCAGGACGGTAATAACAACTAACTTTATGTAGTCCAACAAGGGTTGGAAATGGGTAGGCAAAGATAAAGGGTTTAAGGTAGGGAGAAAGAAAACCAAAACTGTTTTGTTTTAGATTTGTAGAAGTTATTCCTTGGCATTGCATGATATTCTCTTCAAAAAAACAATGCCTTTTTCAATTTTCATTTAACTTTTTTCTTTTAGAAGCTTTCCAGTACTTATTACATATCATTAAGCATATTCTTGCATATGGTTTCCAAATTTCTAGAATGTTTACATTGTAGAAAATTCTACAAAGTTGTCAGTCACTTAGTATTCATTTGGGTGGTAAAATGCTTGGGTACATGATCTTGACAATTACATATGTTGAATTTTCAAGCTGCTTTAAGGGGGAATATTGGAATCTAGACTTGACAGAAGTTCTTTTATTTTTTTTTAAATTTTGCTCTGCATTCCTATCTTATATCATTATTCTGCGGTCTTATAGTCTGGGAGTCTATGTTAGGCTCCTACTGAAGGCTTGGTCCAGGGGTGCATTGGACATTCTCTGAACACAGACAGCCTAGAGACAGCTGAGGCCTGGAATGATGAGGAATGCTATATTGGAGTGTAAGCAAGAATTAATAGATAGAAACATAGAGGGGAGAAAAATTATTTGTTCAAAATAAAGGCTAAGAGCAAACCCTGGGATCAGAAAGAAATTAGTTCATATGGGGCATGAAATAAAATGATGAATTCCATGAAAAACCTAGTTGAAATTATAAATTGGGTGACTTCTACAAATTAGTTTTAGGAATAGATGTGTTAGAATTCTCCAGATAAATGGAATTCTTTAGATAAACTAAATATATAATGTTATATATAGGATATATAGATATAGATATAGGTCACTTATTCATTATGTCTAATTTTCTATCATCTACCCATCTACCTATCTCCAAGAGAGAAAAATCTATCTCTGAGAGAGTAAGACACACACACACACACACCACCCCCACACACACAGAAAGAGAGAGATATCTCCAATGGCTTCTCTGTGTGTGTGTGTGTGTGTGTGTGTGTGTGTGTGTGTGTGTGTGTGTGTATATATATATATATATATGTCACACAAACACAAACTAATGAGAGAGAGAGAGGGAGATATCCCACTTCTCTGGAGAATCTTGACTAATACTACAGATAGAATCAGTAGATTTTATAGATAGATAGATATCATGAAGAAATGATTGGCTCAAGTGATTACAGAGACTGAGAAGTCCCATGATCTGTCATTGGCAGGCTGGAAACCCAGGAAAACCAGTGGTGTAATTTAGTCCAAGTCCAAAGACTTGAGAACAAGAGGGGGTCAATAGTATCATTTCCTGTCCAAGGGTGGGAGAAGACCAATGTCTCAGCTTAAATAGGCAGACAGGAAAAAAAGGAGGTAATTCCTTCCCGCCTCCACCTTTTGTTCCATGTAGGCCCTCAATGGATTGGATGATGCCCATCCATATTGGGGAGGGCAATCTATTTTACCGAGTTCACTGATTCAAATGCTAATCTCATCTGAAATCACTCTTGTAGACATGCCCAGACATAATGTTTAATCCTGAAAATCTGCACAGACAAGTTGACCTGTAAAATTAATCATCACAAAAGGGTTCCATTCTATTAAAATGTTTTGGAGCTGGAGGAACACCATGATGCTCTTGAGAAGTGGATGTGACTTCCCAGAGTGTAATTGGAATATGTCAGAGAGTGGGGTTTGTTTTCATTGGCTAGCTGATACTATGTCTGGTCCTTTCAGGATCCATTTTTCTTCTTATAGAGGATGTGCTCTGCACATATTACTCAAGTTCATGACTGAGGGAAAGGAAACAGTCATTTCCCTTTTCCATGAATGCAACAAACTATAGAAGGACAGATATATCCCTAATCAAAGATGAATGGCACATGTGAGAATATGAACAAGTTGAATTTGTTGAATTTGAGCTCAGAATCATCTTCATGCAGATTGTCACACACCATTTAAGTTAAATATCAGAGCAGTTGGGATCAATATAAGCAAGCGTCACTTTTAGGTAAATAAGGTAGCACTTTAAAGTTACCTAAACATCAAGATTGCATTGATTGTGTCTTTTTAAAGTATGTTCATTTACATTATAAAATCCTGCACAAAATTTCATAATTGTGTAAGTGTTGCACAAAAACTAATACGATATGCAAATATAAATGTCATGTTGTCTCATTAGTCATGCGTGAATCTTTATTACAATAAACCCCAAATCTAATTTGGAGTTTTTACATAATATATTTTAATTCATGGATGAAAGATTTGCATTGTAATTACAAAACTTAATTAAGTCATTCATCTGATAACATTTATGCAGATTTATACATATTCAACTAACATCAAAGCTGATGGCACTGGTAAGTTTTACCCTGGTTTCCAATATTTTAGTTCTCAAAATATAATTTGGATATGTAATAGTGAAGATAAATAGTGATGCTCTGGAGCATGCATTGCATAGTGGAGAAAACTCCTTAACCACTCTTTCCATTTCTCAAAGTTTTTTAAGTCTCACATCTTCTGAGATGTCTGTAAAGAGAATAATATTAAGTTGCAATATAACTTTCCAGTTGCAAAAACACTTACCTCATATTAATACTGTAAGGAAGATACTGATATTTACACTCATTTTAGAGATGAGAAACTTAGAAAACTGAGACTGATTTCTCCTGAAAGCATGAAATTACTAAATTGAGAAGCTAGGCTCTGATTTTAGTCTTTATTGGTTTCCATCTTTCTTAAATGCCCAGAGCATGTTCTGTACCACTCACGCTGACTTTTGATCATATGATGCCTTAGAGTTATAAAATAATATCCTAAGAGCTGAATCACATATCATGCAAAAAGTACTGGAAAAATCACCTCTTTGTTATCTATTATTACACATCAACTCGAAATTTCATTGAGCATTTATGATATAGAGTAAAAACTTATAAGTGTTTTATATACATTATCATGTATAATCTTTATAACAACTTTGTGAGGTAGATACTATGTTTTTCTTCAAATGAGAAAATTTAAGACACAAAGAAAGTTTTAAAATTTCCTAAGGTTATACAAGTAGTAGGTGGTAGAATCAGGATTCATTTGCTTCCATGTAGATTCATTTGCCCCTATTTGGAACTCTTTCAAAATAGGGAGAAGTTTAAAAATGTATCTAGACTAATCTGTGACATTTAATATAATTGAAGGAAAATAAAAATAGGACTTGTAACTGAATGGGTTTAATAAACAATCATAGTGCTTGGTTTCCATGTGGATTTCACATTAACGTTCTCTCTTTCCAATACTGCAGTATTTTAATAGAATGTGCTGCTTTAAAAGGGTTGTTTGTTGATTAAAATGATTTACTGAGGGCAATGCATAAAGATGAATGTTTTCATTCCAAATCTGATCCTATACAATAGGCTAAAAATAAATTGACTTTTGTTTAAAGCAAAATCTGTACTTGACAGTTAAGCAGAGTTCTCATTTCTGAGAACTTTATGGAGGTGGGAATTCAATAGCAGTAACTGGACAAAATTCCACAAAAGCACTCCTTCATACACCAGAGGCATGAAACTCAGAGATAAGTGTTCCAAATTTCACGCCAATTGCTCTAAAGCCTTGCAAAATGCCAATGTGTAAAAACGGGTCATTTTCACTGAACCACTGCCAACATGTCAGAGTAAAACATATTTCTTGTTGAAATGTAAATGATTGAACCCTAAACTGTTTCCTAATATATTTGGCATACAGGAGATTTGAGGTCACTGTTTGACCTATGCTAAAAATAAAAGCCACAGACATTGGTTGACCTCAATTTATTACCTGGAAACCACTCTGCTATAGGGGAGAAAGGACCTTAGAGTTGGAAAGTTTGAATATCTAGTTTTCGTCCATATAAAGTAAAGCTAGCCTTGTAAATTGTAAACTAAATATGCATAAAATACACATCTACTTGACAAGGACCTTTTATATAGAAGTAATTTTATATTAAAAATAAAGTTTGCAATGAATTATCTATTTTATATTGAATCTTGGCAGTTAACTTATTCTGGATAAACGTTACATTTTTCCATTAACATCAAGAGATTAAGAATTGGGAATATGATTTATGTTTTCAGGAAGTAAGTACATATTTATAGACAATTAAGGGTATTAGTTCTTTCTGCTTCTCCTAAATGCTCCCAGCCCACTTCCATAATTCCCATGAGAAGCCTATTTTGATTGATTTAATTCTGTGATGTTGATTTGCCCATATTAACTATTGCACAGTAACTGTGTTAATACACTATGCATATATACTCTCTCTTCTTCCTTTCATAGAGTCAGAATTGAACCTTTTATCATCATAGTAAGAGACTCAGTTGGTGTTTCACTCATAAAGAGGAGTAAAATATATGAATTCTGCATAAATGATAAGCTGACTCAGCCAGTTCTGGCATTCTTTTTGTCTCTCTTTCCATTGGCACAGTCAGAATTAGCTAAATCCCTAAATTCAAGTTTAGACTTGAGGAATAAAAGGAGGTCTCATAGGCCTAGGTAATCTCTCTAACCTTGAAAATTAAATAAACAGTTGAGGGATAAACCTGGATAAAATAATGATCTTTCCCCTTTATCATGTCTCTCATGCATTTACTTCTTGCCTGAAATTAAATTAAAAGGGTAACTGTGTTAAGATAGTGTTTGTGCATTCCTGGGCATGATACCATCTAATAACTCTTTACTTTCATGATCATTTATAATCTCATCTACTATCTTCTTGTTATTAATAACATTGGCTGAGCACGGTGGGAGATGAAGATATACTCAATTCAGTCATTTCTAAATTTTTATTTTAATCTCATTCTTGTTCACATACATAATAATCCATGGGATAACCTGATTTCCATATCTAGCTTGGATTTCTGCAGGGTGTGTTAAATATAGTTTATTGCATTCTTGCACACACAAAAATAACCCACCAGTGTGTTGAGACTTTCTGTAGAGAAAGTGTAAATTATGTCCACTGGCTTGGATAAGAAGGAAGCATCTGAGCAGGAAAGGCGGAGAGATCTAAACTAGAACTTAATCTTATTCGTGCAAATAATCTCATAAAATAACATGAACCAATTCTCCAATAAGCAATCATTTGAACTTATGTCAGCCACTTAACTTCTCCAGAAACAAATTTCTTCATTTGTGTTACCAGATTTTAGACTAGCAGATAAGTAGCAACCCTTCTAGATCTAATATATCATGAACCTAAACTTAAAATCCTTAAGGTGAATACTAATTTTTATTTCCCCTCCTGAAATATAGGTACCCTAGAATAAGTGAGAAGTTGGTGGGAACTTAGAAAAAGAAGAGGTAAGGAAAGGATCAAAAAAGAATTACTCCAAAGGATCCTTGAACCGATGGCTGGATTAGAGTTCAGCCACCTCAAGTACATGCCAGGTTTAGAATGCAGTTAAAGAATTATCAGAGCAGACAAAGAGTTTCTAGGTAAAACAAAGGAAACATCATGCAAAAAGATACCTGGAAGCCTTAAATTGCTAATGTCTACTTCTGCACTGTTACTTTTAATAACTGAGGTCAGTTTATGCACTGAGTACTACATTAAAAGGTCTTAGCCTTCAAGAAATGCAAAATGTTAGTCTTATTTCGATTTTTACTTACTTTCTATGGCATAAGTAAGGGAAAAGGTTTCTTTAACAAAATTCCTTTAAGAGGCTAATTGGTACATTTGACATGCTGGAATCCTACATTGACAGTTGATTCCTTCAGCTTGAGATTTTGATTTCTGTAGAAATGTAATCCCCCGTGGGAGAAGTATGGCTTTAGTTTGAGTGTTTTTGATAATAGGTTTTTATATGGCCCCACCATGAAGATCAGGAGCCCCAAAAGATGAAGCAGGAATAAAAAAAATTGGGAAAGGAGAGCCATGGGTCAGGGCCATCTTATTTGGATTTTCCTGTCAGAAATCTCTTCTTAAATATCCCCTTAACAATGGATGAAACTGCATATAAGCATCACCTTCATTCATCATACTCCCTAAAAAGCTTTTTAATTTTTTTCCACAAAGAAAAATTACAACCTCATTGTCAGCTCAATAAATGGTATGCATGGCTATAAAGCCATCTTATATGACAAGGATAAATCTTTCAAGCAAAACCTGCTTCCCATTCAAGATAGGGTTACAGCTGCAATAACATTTACAGATTTAAGAGTTGAACTGTGGGAGAAAAAGACGTCTGAAGGAAAGGATTTTGGCTTTATATTGGCCCAACCTAAATATCCTAAAACCCAATGGGGTGGGGGGGTGGGGGTTGTGACTTTCCCCGCTACTTTGTTGTAAGTTTCAGAAAAGGTAAAATGGAGAAAGTGAGTTGAGATTATTAATATGAAAATGTGTGTGGTGGGTGTGGAGAGGGAGGGAGAATTTATTAAAATGGTTATTATTTTATTTTAAGTTTTACATTTTAAGCACAGCAGATCAATCAGTCAAATGTATTTATTGGGCTCATTCAAGATCTCTAGAACAATTTTTCCCAACTGTATTTCTGCTATAATATATGTGACAGTAACACATATATGCTTGAGAAATCCATGGCAGACCAGATTATATACTGGCTTTAATAAGAGAACTGAGTCCTATGTAAAATTGAAGATGAGCTATCTATATCTTGACCTCAGGTAACAAATTTTCAGTACTGTTTGTGGGGGGGGGGGTAGTGGTTGTTTACCACCCACATGCCATATGGTAGAGGTTTAGTGAATACTTACTGTATCAATTAGTGGATGGATGTCTATGGTGGCACAAACTGCACCAAATATCTGTACCCTCAAAGAGTGTGGATTTGTGGGGCAAGCTGAGGCAAGAGGAGTAATAAAGAAGAGAAGCTTTTTAGTGTAGAGATGTATATCAAGGGAAGAAAGATTCCTATGTATCTGGAGCCTTTGTGTTCAAGATTATTTTCATTTGTTCTTTTAACAAATACTTTTTGTGTACCTAGAATAAACTACAATATATGCCAGGCATCAGCAAAACAGAAATGAATATGACACAGCTCCATCTTTGAGTTCTTATTCCCTTGGGAGTAATTCTCATGTAAACAAAGAGTTATTTAATAGAGTCTCTTCTTCTGAAAAGACATGAAATAGAGTGTGGCAGAGTAATTTTAAAATTAGAATAGCAGTTCTCTATCTCATAACTGGATACAACACTGTTACTTTCTTATTTCTTCCTAGTTCTATAATCCTATAATCCAGAATAAATATGTATCAAGGACAAACATATTTTGCTAACTAAACATATTTGTAAATTTAATTGAGATTATATGCAGAAACTGATAAACTTCTTCCCTCAGAATTCTTTCAAAACAGTAAAATTTAATATCATTTTGCCACTATGTAAACTGAACTCTTTAATTCTTTACTCTTTGACCAAGATTTGAAAACAGTTCTAGGAACCAGACAGATTTCACTCAGTAGATGATGTGCTTTTCTGAACTCGGAGTGACATGAGAATCTTTTCCCTTTGTGGAACCCAAGATGAATTTTTGAATGTCAGCGAGGCATTTAATATTTGAGTACCATATATGATGAGTCTGTTAGACTTTTATAAGTCCACTTCCTAGGATCTTTTTCAAAGGAGAGCTATAGATATTTTGTACTTGGCAAGGAGGAAGAATGAACTCTTGAAAAAGAGGTAGTGGTTAAATTAAAGGCATTAAATTGGATGGGATCAGGAAAGTAATATGGTGAAAATGGCTTATCATGTTAGTAACCTTGTGCTAAGAAGGGCAAGCTCTGTGGGAGTTCTTGGCGGAAGCGCTGTAGAAATTACCAAAATGGGAGAAATCTGAGCTTTTTAAATGTGATAGGTTTGATCTAAAATCTTGTTTTCCTTATTGTTCTTCACACACAATTTCCCAAAATGAAAAGACTAGAAAAAGTAACACCGTATTCCTTCATTCTGTCTGTTTTGTACATTTATTGTATGTGTTTATTTATAGAGAAATAACAAAAGCCTCTGAAAACTCTATTCTTCCTAAATAACTGCATTTCTACAATCATTATTTTAAAAATACTGAATAGATTTTAATGGACTCTATATTATTCCTTTCCATGGGAGCTATCACTTATACCTGTCAGATGTAGGGATTCAGCAAGATATAAATAGAGCAAAGGAAAAAAGACCAGAAATTGAATAAAATGCATCCAAGAGGTAGAAAACGTGCTGATAGAGCTATAAGTGTGGAGAGTGATAATCGCTTAGTTTGTCTGGCAAGCATAATGTATCAGGATTATTGTATTCTCTGGCTACTTATTGTCCAGAAAAAATGTTATCAATTGGGACTTGAGAATGAAATTCTACTTTAAGTACCAAAAGTGACTGGGAACCAGGATGCATATAATATTAAGTGTTCAGGAAGACTAGGAGGTGGTATAAATGGTAATAGGACTCCAGCTACTATGGTGTTCTAAGATATATTCCTCAGAAACAGAGGACATGCATGCCTTTGTCACTGTTAGACCTTTATAAGTCACTGAAGATGCCTACAAAATGTAGCTTCTGCAAATTCAACACCTGGTTCTGAGCCCATGGCCATTAATAGTTGCCGTTCTGCTTCAGAACCGGCCATCCATGGACTTTGAAGCCCTGTTGGAAAAGACTTTATGGCTGAAAGGCTTAGTCCAGGCCTTTGGGGGTGTTTCTCACTTGGCCTGATAATTAACCTGCTGAAAAAGTTATCCAGTCCAGCATTCTTCTGCATTCCAACATTGTCAGCCTCGTCAAAGACTGGGTGATTCTGAAAGTGTACTCTGGAGAATCAGAAGTGGTAGATGGGCTTGTTTTCCAGCATATCACTCTCCTCTTGTACTTGGCTTACAGGAACCAGTTTCTCAACATCTGCAACTAGAATTGACAAAATCATGGTAAGGTTTATTCCTAGATGCAAGCAGAAATTTAAGCTGGTAACCAGAATAGGAATTTACCCTTTTTATTGCTGTCTTGTATCATTATGGTATTGTCTTTAAGGTAGTAAAGTGTAGTGGTTAACAGTATAGATTTAGCAGCCGAAATGCCTAGGTTCATAGCTTAGTTCTACCATGTTACTTAACCTATTTACCTTAGTTTCCTCTACTGTAAAATAGAAGTGGTAGATGAATTAGTGACTATGTTTTAGGCTTGTTTTATTGAATAAATTAGTTACTTTAAAACATGCAAAATAGTAAGTACAAAAAATATTAGCCCTTACTAGTTTTCCTCTTGTCACCTATCATTTGGATCTTTGTAATGGTCTTCTCTATAGTTTCTCTAAGCTTCGAATCTCACTACCGTCTAATGTATTTCCCATATCTATCATGGAAATTCTTAGAGTTTGCAAATCTGATCTTGTTACCTCCTTCCTCAAAATTCTTCAAAGACATCTTTTATTTAAATAACTTACATGAACACTAAACATATTAGAAGATAACTTAGGCCCTTCTGTCCCTCCTTACTTACGTAACATTACTTTCTGGTACTCATCATTCATCCTTTCCCACTGGAATTTTCCCAGGTATAACCAGCCTTTTCCTGCTTTCAATGTATTTTTTACATCAAGTGCTCCCCAGGGATTTAAACCTTCTCTCCTTGCATTCTTCCCTCCGTTTTCCCCCCATTTCCTCCCTTCTCATCTTTCCTTTAATTTTTCTGTTTGTTTGACAAATCATCCGCAATCCGTGCTGAAATACTTTTCTCAGTAGCTCCACATTGCTTTTATAGACCTTTTAACTTGCTGAATTATAGCTGTCATTTTATTGAATTAAACAATTTTGTTTGCAAATCTGTGTTTGCAGAAGATTCAAAACACTAATATCTTCTTTCCTTAGCAGCTAGTACAGTGTCTGACACATAATGGCCACTAAATAAATATTTGTTGACTAGATGAATTATATTCTACCCTATATTTCTCAATCTCGGGATGAGAACATATTTAGTGGAAGATCTGGGGCTATTACTGCAATTCAGATGTACAATCTCATGCACACCTGTTAGTTGTTGTCAAGAGCTCACAAATAATAGAGCAGATTCTGTAATGGGGAAAAGTCATTCATGATATTTGTACATTTTGTGTTGCCTGAACTACTTTACAGTGAAGTTTTTAGGCTTAACCATAGGCACCAGATTATGTGCTCAGACTGTTCATTATGAAAGTTTAAAGTAGCACAGAATAACCAGTGGTTAGTAATTAAGATTCATCAAATAGCAATGTCTACATTAACAAAATCATTAAGGACCATGCTAATTTTACCAAATCTCTTTATTCAACAGTGCCTGAAAGCTGGTTTTCTTTTGCCATTTTTAATTTTAATATCATAGGAGATCTCAAGTAAAATATACTTTGATCATTTGAGCTAAGTTTGCATATTCTCAGCATATGGGTAATTTTATCATCCCTTTCAATGTGAAAGCACTTAAAATTTTTTACAATTGTATCTAGATGTTCACTGAATGAAGTGAAGCACCTTGGCCCCCATCCCACATGGCCAGAATTTAGCCGTCACTGCATCATGAGAGCTGACACATACACAATTACTTTCTATTCACAAGGTTCTGTACTAAGTGCTTTCCATCTTTAACTCATTAAGTCCAAACTTTCTCAGGGCTCAGCCAATCTTCATTCCCAAATCATCATTATTCACAACATTATTCTGACTGCTATATGTTCTCTTACCTATAAATGATATTTTTTGCTGCCATAAAAATGGATGCAGGGAAAAGATAAATGTCTTCAATGAAAACACTTGAATAAGTGGCTCCACATAAATAAAGCCTAGGAATGTAATAAGTCCTTAAATTGTAAAATTAATGTAGAAAAGAGAGGAAGATTTTGTAAAAAAAAAAAAAAGAGAGAGAGAGAAAGAAAAGGTAGATAGTAAACAGTTTAAATGTTTACTACTTGGCTATAGATTGAATTTTGAGCAAAATTGTATCCACAGATATTTAGACAGTGAATTTTACCCAAGATCAATGTTTCTGTTATCAGATAGGCCCTAGCTCTGTAAGGGAGTGATGAAGGTCATATAGAAAATAAATTCGATTTCCACAGGTATAGAGAAATTAAATTAAAGCTAAAGCTTTAATATCTAAGGATATAATTTTTCTAACGTAACCTCGTTCTGAGACTTCCATGATGTAAACTGAAATTACCAGAGAGAAATATTTTGACTTTTGGGATCTTTGTATACTTAAAGTTTTCAGGCTTTATATAATCATCAAAGGCCATTCCAAAGATTTTTTCAAAGCAAATAGTCAACCTATTTTAAGAAATTGACACTGGTAACAAATTTGAATTAAGGGTTGTCATTTATTTCCATTTTCAAAGTATGAAGTCTGTGAGAATGGATGCAAAATTATGAAGTAAAAATGCTAGAGAAATGTAACAGTCATAAAGCTATAAATAATCAGTTTTGGATTTTTTCTTCCAGTGTTTACTAGGACTAAATTCTTTATGTGAAATAAATGTAGTAACAAATTCTAGATATACCCTATTTTTCTGATAATTGGAATCCTACACAAAATCACATGGTGTATAGCCACCTGGGGTAAAGGAACTAAATACTATCCCAAGTAGCTCAAAGAAACTGGAGAGTTTATGGGTCTAAAATATTTATAGAGGAAATCAAGATGTGAATACATTTTGACTCCAAGTGACATGATATCCATTTATTCTTCCTTCTCTAGTCTTTTTCGCGCTTACAGCTTTATGAACAAGAAAGCTATATCATGACCTATATTACTCAACTGCTTACCCGAACACCATTCCATTATTCATTTTAAAGTTGTTTTTTTTTTTTCTGGCATATTAAGGATCATATAAAGAAACTACAATGTGGAGACTGTTTCTCCATTTTCTGTAGACATGCTGTTAAAATTTGCAGCTTCTTTCATCAGGTAAGAGTCTAGAATATGGGACACCACAGTTAACATAACAAAAACGTCCTTGTTGTCATTAATCTTACAGTTTAGTTATAGGGGATCAACAATAGACAAGATAAGTCAAATATATCAAAAGTTAGACAAATGTTAAGTGTTATGAAAGGAAGGGCTTCCTTGGAAAGTTTTCATTTGATATCTCAGTCAGTGAAGCCTACACTAAAAAAGAAATACTTGACTAACGACTAGAAAGTGGTGAGAGAATAAACCATATGGATATCTGGAAGAAGAGTATTCCAGGTAGTAGAAACAGCAAGTGCAAAGGGCCTGGGGCAAAAATGTGACTTTTGTGCATAAGGCAGCATAGCTGGAGTGGGGTAAGAAAGGGGTATAGGGTAGGATATGAAGTCAAAGAGGCAGCAGGGAGAAGTTTATTTAGGAGAATACAGATAACTGTAAGGCCTTTGACTTATTTTAAGTGAAATGAGAAGTCTTTGGTTTTGAGCAGAAAGAGTGACTTGACATTATTTCCTTTTTAGCTGGATTACTCTTACTACTTTATTGAAAATAATTTTTAGGGGGTAACCATATCCAGTTAGGAGGATGCTGACATTTATCAGATGAGAAATACCAGGGACTAGAAGGGTGGTAAGTTTAGAGATGGTAGAAGTTGTTGCATTTGGGATATAATTTGAAAATAAAAACAAGAGGGCCTAACAAATTGCATGTGGAATGTGAAAGAGAACCTTCTTTTTCTAGTTAACTAGAATGTTGGAGTTAGCTTATACTTAGATAGAAGGACTAAAGGAAGGAGCAGTTTTGAGGCAACTGCAGGAGTAGATGAAGAGTAGAGATCAAGAGTTCAATTTGTATACATGTTAACTTTGAGACAGACACTCGTTTGAAATCCAAGGGGAGGTCTTGAGTGAGCAGTTGGAAATATGGTTCTGTAGTTCAGGTGAGTGGTCCAGGCTAGAAATAGGCATCTAAGGATTTTCTAAGCATTGACTGTCTCCTATATTC
This sequence comes from Phocoena sinus, assembly GCF_008692025.1. Lineage (NCBI taxonomy): Eukaryota > Metazoa > Chordata > Mammalia > Artiodactyla > Phocoenidae > Phocoena > Phocoena sinus. The sequence continues at coordinate 36,821,069 of NC_045770.1, read as the reverse complement.
CATATAGCTCAAAGTCCTTCTTCTCTTTCATCAGATGGTGGAAATACTAAAGAACTTTCTCCTGGAAAATGTTGACTGTTCTCATAACACTCATTTCCATATTCTCTAATTGTGTTTCTTCTACCAGTTTTAATTGAAAAAACAGGATCAAGTCTGATTGAGGCAGACCCAGGACAGGATGTGAACAGAAATCTAGGAAGCACTGTTTTGGTACTTCAGCAGGCTCGATTAGGAAATGCGAGCATGCCAATGCAGAGAGTAATGTTGACTTAATGTTCTTCAATCCACATGAACTTCCCAGAAGTTCACAGATAAAAGCAAACAAGAGGAAAGGAAGTGAATAGCCTTCTACTTGACCTTTGTTTTCCAAATAGTAATTTAGTCATTTGCCAGATTCAGTTGATCTTTTCCCAAAGGGAAGCAGCTCAGAGGGTATCCGGCAGCACTGAAAGCTCCCACTAGTTTGTTGATCTCGTGCAAGATAGGTGTATCACAAGGTCCCTTGTCACTGTTCCCATCAACTTGCTGCTCTCTATCTCCAGCTTTTAAATTAAACCATTTTTTTCCTCTCCAGCTTAGTAATAGGTTCTTATAATTATTTACACACACATACACATATTCATACACACCCACACACATGCCACCCACTTACTTACATATTACAGGGACACAGCCTTCTATGGTGGGGAAATTATCACAATTCCAATGGAAATATGAACTGCTCTACAAATTTATTACATTCTTTGGGTGGCATCTTTGGGAAGGGGTGAAGAGAAGCTTAGCTTTGGAGGGAAGAGTTATGGTATTATAAAAGATATTTCAGTTACGAACAGAGAAATTTTAAAATATTTTCTAAAAAGTGATAGTCCAATCTAAAGTAAAGATCAGTCAGTAAAAGGAAGTACACATTTTTGAATATGCCAACCATAGGGTGATGACTGTGACAGGTGAAGAGGAAACAGAGAACTAGAGATGACTAGATGTTTAAAAAAAAAAAAAAAGAAACAGAAAGCAGATGTTGACTTCATTGGCAGTCCAGTGGTTAAGACTCTGTGCTTCCTCTTCAGGGGGAGTGGGTTTGATCCCTGGTTAGGGAAATAAGATGTGGCATAGCCAAAAACAAACAAACAAACAAACAAAAAACGGATGTTAAGGAGCAAATTGAACAAAAGTAAGCTTGAAATTTAGATGTTTCATGGAGATGACAGCAAAAATATATAATAACTTTAGCAATAAAAGCAGCTAATATTTGCATAGTGCTTTATACTTTGCACAAATATCACATAACTTATTTCATTTAATCCTATTATGTAACTCTCTGAGAGGGACAGAATTACAACCTTTTTATGAAGATAAAAAACAAGTCTAGAGTGGGCACTTAATAGTCAAAGAATGCTACAGTGAACAAGAAGGACAGTCAGAACTGATGCACAATTCTTCTGACCCCCCATCCTATTTGTTTTTACTGGCATCCTAATAATAAAAAATGTGAATATTTTCTATGACAAACATGCATGAAAGTACTTTCCAAGTTTGCTTATTATAAATACATAGCAAGGCATTTTTTTCTTTGTTATTATCACCATTTGTCCTTACACTGAATTATTTTGTATAAACGTTCTATTATTGACTATCTGAAATAGCCCTCATATCTGTATAATTTTTTTTTGTTTATCTAGTTTCTACTCTAAAATAGCTCAAAATCAAAACAAGGAAAACTTTGTAAAATACTATCATTTAAGCCGGAGGATTTAGTAAAAGACTAACTTAATTGCTTATATTATTCAGTGAATTAATCCTTGGAATTGTTTCTAGAATTACTGGCTTTTTGTATTAAATAAAATCAGAATCTAAGCAAGACTGAAGAGACATGTGGTTCTAACTCATCCTGGAACGAGTACTGTGTATTGCTTAAAGAACTACACTAAAACAGCCAAAAAATCATAGTTTGAAAGACCAGGGACCAGACTCCAAGTCAAATACCTAACTCAGAGAACAGAAAATTCTATACTTGAATTATTTCTAAAATATTTCCAATGTCATTTTATTTTTTATGGATAAGATAATGATACTTAGGAACCAAAAGAGAACAAAAAGCTTAGATACATATTTCTTAAGACATACATTGATGCTGTGATATGAATATGCCTTGAGAAACTTAAAACTATTCAGAAGACTACCTCTTTTCTTTTAAACTACCAGCAATGATGAATAGCTCCACTTCCCATACCCATGACAAATGCACAATTATATAATTTTAGGCATGTGATTCTTGCTACAGACTTGGGTATATTTACAAAGAAACAATACACACATAGATTGGATGGCATTTAATGAACAAATCAATTGAGTAAATTATTCAAAGGTGAGGAAGTTGAATAAGCTCATTTCATAAATTCAAACTGTAAAGGTAGAAAGAGAACATTGAAGTGCTGGTTTAATGAAGTTTTCTTCTTAATGCATAACCATGACTAACCACAGCATGGGGGAGCCTTCCGTTAATGAGGCAAACATTCATTGACACAAGTGAGCATCTAATAATGTCTACCTTTGGGGCAGATGAATCTATTATTTCAGTCCTGGTGAACAACAAAGGGGGCAGATAGGGCAGGAAATGTAATATAATTGCCTCTCTTAAAGGAAAATCTGCTCTCCTTTGAGATATAGAATTTCATCTCTGGCTTCACAGGAATCCTTTTCTTTATGCAGGATGCCAGGTACGTCATAAAATAAAACAAGCTTGTTTTCTTCTCTTTGGGTTATATTAACTGAATTAATAAGCCGAGTGAGTCCTCTAACTACATCTCATTTTTTTTTTTTTTTTTTTTTGTGGTACGCAGGCCTCTCACTGTTCTAGCCTTTCCCGTTGTGGAGCACAGGCTCCGGACGCGCAGGCTCAGCGGCCATGGCTCACGGACCCAGTTGCTCCACGGCATGTGGGATCTTCCTGGACGGGGGCACGAACCCGTGTCCCCTGCATTGGCAGGCGGACTCTCAACCACTGCGCCACCAGGGAAGCCCCCATCTCATTCTTAATACTAATTATTTCAATTTATGAAAAAATGTGCCCATTACCTGGAGTTCCATTTGTTATGTGTGATCTAATCTGAACACAACAGGGATGTAATACTGAATTCTGTTTCCATTGAATCTCAAAATACAAAACAGAACAAAACTCAAGAAAACTAAAGGATACAACAAAGTGATGGTTCAAAGTCTGGGGTGGGAGACTATTTGGAACAGATATACACCCTCAGATTTGAGGCACTATGGGACAGTGGAAATGAAATGGGTCCAAAATAGAAAGATGGAGGTTTAAACTCCCCATTTTGTTATTTAATATGTAAGCCTTCTCAGTCATATATCTTAAGCTCAGTGAGCCTCATTTCCCCTTTATGTAACAGGGATGATAATACGTACCATAGAGCAGAGTTTTCATGACTCATAGATAATGTCTATAAAGAACCTCATTTTCTTCTTTTTTCATTTGCTTGTTTATTTACTTATCTTTATTTTACCTAAGCTATTTTTTGCTTTCATTGTCTGTGTTTGGCAGTTCTCATCTTCTGTCCTTAGGAAGAGAATGCAATCTCACACTTAAAGTTCATGTCCTCCCACTAATTTTGGTGAGCCTTGTAACAAGCTGTCATTGCTGTGTACAGCATTTATAAGCATAAGAGAAAATTGACCCAGTTTTCAAGATATTTTGAGTTCCTATGGACTCATTTATTTACCCTCTGAGCTGAAGTGATGAGAGAAACTGAGATTCACCAAAATCTTGGTACCCGAATCCTTACCCTGTAATTACTGTTTAGTCTTAAAGATGTTCTAGCACTCAATTTGTGATGAGAGCAAATAGAAATTGGATAGTCTCTGATTCCCACTTAATCCTTGTTCCCATTAAGTAGGACTAGATGATGAGTCCTCATTTAGCAGACCTGATTCCAATGCAGGATGTTACCATTTTGATTTTATTTGGTTATTTTCTCGTTCTAAATTTTTAATTAAAAATAAATGAACACTTAATGGGGATAGTAAGGCTCAGCTGCTACAGTCAAAGCATAACGTAATTCAGATTACTGAGTATGGTAATTTAAAATAATTTGAAAATATTATGAATACTAATGGGCCATAAAACTTGTTAGAAAATATAAGACTAATATGTATATGGTGACTACTTTTATGTGAAATCTTGATGATTTCAAACTTAGGTTCCAAACTTGGTAGACCAAACATGTGGCCTCTTCACTCTCATTATACGTGTAAAAGGATCACTATATCGGCCATAGGACATCAATGACAGAAGACTTGACATGCATTAATTCAAGTTGTAGAATGAAATTTCAGTAATGATTGTTTCAAATTCGAGCTGGTAGCAACCCTGAAACTATTTATGTTTCAGGGCAAGGAAACTTTGAAGCTGCATCTTGGACTACTTGGTTGTGTCTGGTCACAAACTTGGATTGACAATTATTGCAGGCTAATGATTCTAAAATTAGGCACAAATCATTAAGATGCAAGTCCTGTGTATGGCTATAAGAAATCACTATTTTACAGTCTCTTCTAATGATTCCTCAAGGAATCCATGAGGAATGTTTATATATTTTGCAAATGCATTCTGGGTGTTACTTGTTACCTCAGCTCACTGTCTAGTAGGCTCTAGACCATTGCACCATTTGTCTTGTGGGTCTCGTTTTGCAAACTATAAGCTTTTGACAACTTTTACTTCTTTGGTGCTACTTTGCACCTTGTAAGGTGTGGGACCCTTCTATATTTTCTTCCACATGATTGTTGATAATAAGATTGACCATTTAAGAGAATTTACTTAAAGAGTAGGACAAACTAAAGATAACTGAAACAACAAACTTTAAATCAATGATAATTAGTCCAGTCCAAGGTTCATCATAGGGCTTTGCTCTTGGATTATCTTTCTCCATCTTTCAGCCAGTTTCTATGTTGCAGGGGCCAGTCTATAACGTTTTTGCTTCAAGGGGACAGACTTGTACTTTCCTCTTCATTCTAGAGCCCAAGTTCCAACCTCTGGGCAGTGTTGGCAGTGGAAGGAGACAGGAGGATTAGAGGATTGTTTTCCTAAAAGACAAAATAATATACTGGAAAGCAACTCTATCAATAATGACACTAAATTTCATTGTTATGCCAAGTTTGAGTTTTCATTGACATAAAACATTCCTTCTCAGAATAGAACTCTGCTTTATCATTGTATAACAAAACAATTTTATGCAAATAAAAGGCAGATTGCACTCACAAAGGGGTTGAAAAATGTTAGACAAAATTAATTAAGCAGTTTCTCTCCTTTTCTAACTATCAAGTCTTCACAAAAACAACTGTGGTCTAGGATCATCCTGCCCAACCTATCACTTACTGGAAAATTATTTAACATAGTTTGTTTCCATAATATCCATCCAGCACTTAGATGAAGTTATCTTTTCTTAACTTTAATAGTTAATAGTATACCTTGCAAACTTCAATACTTTGCTATCATTATCTGGACAAACTATCTTTGGAGAAAGTCACATTTAAACAGTTTACTAATCAATTTTCTCTTTTGTAAAGTAGAAATAATAGTGCCTGCTCTTTCACATTAATTGGTTGGCTGGTTCACCCCAGTGCCCTATAGACCCATGTATGTGGTAGTGTGGAGTCTTCCAGGTTTGACTAAGGGAGTTATTGGTCTGATCAGTGTGCTGATTGTTGCTCTAAGAAGCACTTAACATTTATTTCCTCACTGAATCCCACCTCTATACACAAACACACAAACACAGAAACACCACAACCACTACCATCTTGTATGAAACTGGCAGATTCAGAATATCTTAAAAGTCTTACTTTAAACTATAATTGAGTCCATACTTCACTAAAAGATATTTTCAGCCACATGAGTGACAACATAATGATGAGGCCATATATCTTTAAAAAAGAGGGGAAAAAAGTCACAAAAATGACGTAGAATTTAAAATTAGACTTGAAAGCCACGATCAGCTATATTTAGCCAATGAGGTTTAGTGTAAAATAAGGGTAGGTTTTTTCTGGCATGTATTATTTACAAATCTCTAATGTTCTTCTAGTTTTTGCTTACAAACCAGAAAAAAGTGATAGAGGTGAATGTTCACAAATAGAAAATTTACATACACATATGTAGCAGATGTGGTATATAAATATACAAAGTACAATAAATAAAACTCACCAAAAAAAGTGTATCTGATGGACTGTGCATAGTGTAGTAATATAATTCACATTGGTAATGATTCTGTTTACAGTACTTTAATAGCTACATTGATCATATTTGAATAATGAATTGCTTATGTTAATAGTAATTGGAATTTGCTTATTTAAACACTTATCATTGCTAATTTCAGTTACCCAATAATGGGAAGTTAAGATTACACAATTAAATAGATTTTATCAAGCTTACTTTGGGGAGAAAAACACATTTATTCTGATATGAAAACTGTTTTAATGCCAGATTTATTTTAAGTTAACAGGCTTATTTTAAATTAAAAGTCAAAGCTGTAATTATTAAAAATTGCCTTTTAAACAGATGTGTCTAGTTTTAGTATAGACCCATTACTATAGGGAATATTTTATGAGATTTTTCTCTAGAACTTTATATTTTTCTTAAGTGGTTTTAAATTGTTTTTATAAGCTATTTATCACAATAATCATATGACATGAGTTAACAGGTTTCCAATTTCAGAGATGAATATATAAGATTATTAATGATTAAAGTAAAAAGTAATGAATGCACAGAGGTAGTTTGTGCTCATATATGAATCTAGCTTTTCCTATAGATAGGTTAGCTAGTGTTTGGTATAGAGAAGGTGACCCCAAAATACCACTATAATGAGTGAATTTTTGAATTAATGAATTAAGCTCCAGTCTGCTACTTAGTTGAAGTCTAGTCTTCTAGCCTTTTAACAACTACAGCAGTCCCCCCTTTTCTGAAGTTTCACTTTCAACAGTTTTCTGAGTAGCATGATGTAATCTTGTGCTCTCCTGCTCTGCCCAGCCTGGGATCCCCACCCTTGACAAGCCTGATCCTCATCCAACCATCAACATCATCACGGCTCCATGACCAAGGATCACCTAGATCAGATAATTTTCCTTTTAATGTATCACCAGGTCTGTAGTAGTCTGATGCTAAGTCACAATGCCTAGTCATTTACCTCACTTCACTGGCATTTTATCACATCACATCATCAAAAGTAGAAGGGTAAGTACAAAACAATAAGGTATTATGAAAGAGAGACCATAACCCTATAACTTTTATTACAGTATATTATTATAGTTCTTCTATTTTATTATTATTGTTGTTAATCTCTTACTGTGCCTAATTTATAGATTAAAATTTATCTTTGGTATATATGCATAGGAAAAAACAGTATATATAAGGTTTGGTGCTATATGCAACTTCAGGAATCCAGTGGGGGTCATGGAATGTGTGCTCTACAGAAAAGGGAGGACCGCTGTAATATTGGTCCCTAGACATAATCCATTTGAGGTATGCTGGATAAAATCTATATGCTGGCCTAGGCCAATTGTCCTTATGTGGTTCTACCAAGGACAAGATAAAGATCTGTGAAACTGTTCTGTGGGTTTAGAATATTGTTCTGGCCCTCTGTTCTTCATCTGTAAGATGTAAACAAAAAAATTTATCTTGCAGAGTTGTGACAATTAAATGAAATAAATAATATAAAGTATGTAAACTGTATCCGACTGCACCAAGAATGCACTCAATAAATTGTATATATTACTAGTTTCAGATTAAAATCAACAATTTATGGAGATGAGTATACTTATTTACCATTTTAAATTACTCAATAAACATGATTCCATAGAATTATGTAACATCCTAATCTTCTTACATACACTGTAACACTGTTATAAGGCCATCAATTTTTGTGATATTTTTTCCTTCTCTATGTCTACATTGTGTAAGATTTACCTGCTTCTAACTATTCTTAACCTCACTACAATGTTGTTTTCTAACCTATAAGTTATTTATTTATGCCTCAATTTACTTTTGTGAATCCAGTGTATGTATAATACTATGCTATGCTTGGAAAAAATTGTTTTAGCCAAATATGAAGACTAATTTTAAGAAATATTAACCTACTATCTGAGAGAAACATAAATATATAACTATTTTGCAAGATAGAATTTGATATGTGTAAAACTGGTAACATAAATTCTATAGAATTTCAGAGAAGCTGTATATATTTATTGCTGTTAGGAAATTTGGTCATGTAAAGATGTAGTTTTAAAATATGGGTAGAAGGGCAACGTTCAAGATGGTGGAGGAGTAAGACGTGGAGATCATCTTGCTCCCAACAAGTACATCAGAAATACATCTATATGTAGGACAACTCCTACAGAACACTGGCAGAAGACTTCAGACTTCCCAAAAGGCAAGAAACTCCACATGTACCTGGGGAGGGCAAAAGAAAAAACAGAGACAAAAGAATAGGGACAGGACCTGTACCTCGGGGAAGGAGCTGTGAAGGAGGAAAAATTTCCAGACACTAGGAAGCCCCTTCACTGGCGGAGATGGGGAGTGGTGCGGGGAAAGATTCAGAGCCACAGAGGAGAGAGCAGCAACAGGGATGCAGAGGGCAAAGTGGAAAGATCCCTGCACAGAGGATTGGTGCCGACCAGCACTCATCAGCCCAAGAGGTTTGTCTGCTCACACGCCAGGGTGGGTGGGGGCTGGAACCTGAGACTCAGGCTTCATAGGTCAGACCCCAGGGAGAGGACTGGGGTTGGCTGCGTGCACACAGCCTGAAGTGGGATAGTGTGCCACAGCTAGCTGGGAGGGAGTCCAGGAAAAGGTCTGGAACTGCCTAAGAAGCAAGAGACCATTGTTTTGGGGTGCGTGAGTAGAGGGGATTCAGAGCACCACATAAACAAACTCCAGAGAACAGCGCGAGCCACAGCTATCAGCATGGACACCAGAGATGGGCATGAAATTCTAAGGCTGCTGCTGCAGCGACCAAGAAGCCTGTGTGCAAGCACAAGTCACTATCCACAACTCCCCTCCCAAGAATTTGTGGAGCCTGCCACTGCCAGCCTCCCGTGATCCAGGGACAACTTCCCAGGAGAACACACGGCATGCCTCAGGCTGTTGCAACCTCATGCTGGCCTCTGCCTCAGCAGGCTTGCCCCACATTCCATAACCCTCCCTCTCCACAACCTGAGTGAGCCAGAGCCCACTAATCAGCTTCTATTTTAATCCCATTCTGTCTGGGCGGAGAACAGATACCCTCAGGCGATCTACACACAGAGGTGGGGCCAAATCAAAAGCTGAACCCCAAGAGCTGTGTGAACAAAGAAGAGAAAGGGAAATTTCTCCCAGCAGTCTCAGGAGCAGTGGATTAAATCTCCACAATCAACTTGATATTCGCTGCATTTATGGAATACCTGAATAGACAATGAATTATACCAAAATTGAGGTGGTGGACTTTGGGAACAACTGTAGACTTGGGGTTTGCTTTCTGCATCTAATTTGTTTCTGGTTTTATGTTTATCTTAGTTAAGTATATAAAGTTTATTATAACTGGTAGATTAGTTTATTGATCTGGTTGCTCTCTTCCTATATATATGTATTTCCTTTTTATCTTTTTTTGAGTGTGTATGTGTAGGATTCTTTGTGTGAGTTTGTCTATCTACTTTTGCTTTTATCATTTGTCGTAGGGTTCTGTCTGTGTTTTCGGTTTTGTTTTTTGTTTTTAGTATAGTTTTAGAGCTTTTTTATCATTGGTGGATTTGTTTATTGCTTTGGTTGCTCTCTTCTTTCTTTCTTTTATTACTTTTTAATTTTTATTGTTTCTTATTTTAATAACTTTATTTTATATTATTTATTTATCATTTTTAAAATTTATTTCTCTTTTTCTACCTTTCTTTCTGAGCTGTGTGGTTGACAGGGTCATGGCGCTCCGAACAGGTGTCAGGCCTGTGCTTTTGAGGTGGGAGAGCCGAGTTCTGGATATTGGTCCACCAGAGACTGCCTGGCTCCATATAATATCAAATGGCAAAGCTCTCCCAGAGATCTCCATCTCAATGCTAAGACCTAGCTCCACTTAAGGACCAGCAAGCTACAGTGCTGGACAACCTATGCCAAACAACTAGCAAGACAGGAACACAACCCTACTCATTAGAAGAGACGCTGCCTAAAATCATAATAAAGTCACAGACACCCCAAAACATACCACCACAGTCCCGCACACAAGAAAGACAAGATCCAGCCTCATCCACCAAAACTAAGGCACCAGTCACCTCCACCAAGCAGCCTACCACAACCCACTGAATCAAACTTAGCCACTGGGGGCAGATACCCGAAACAAAAGGAACTATGAACCTGCAGCCTGTGAAAAGGAGTCCCCAAACACAGTAAGTTAAGCAAAATGAGAAGACAGAGAATCACACAGCAGAAGAAGAGGCAAAGAAAAATCCCACCAGACCAAATAAATGAAGAAGAAATAGGCAGTCTACCTGAAAAAGAATTCAGAGTAATGATAGTAGAGATGATCCAAAATCTTGGAAATAGAATAGAGAAAATACAAGAAAGATTTAACAAGGACCTAGAAAAAGAAAAGAGCACACAAATGATATTGAAAAATACAAAAAAATGAAATTAAAAACTCTCTAGAAGGAATCAATAGTGGAATAAATGAGGCAGAAGAATGGATATATGACCTAGAAGCTAAAATAGTGGAAATAACTACCACACAGCAGTAAAAAGAATAAAAAGAATTGAGAACAGTCTCAGAGACCTCTGGGACAACACTAAATACACACCAACATTCGAATTATAGGTGTCCCAGAAGAAGAAGAGAAAAAGAAAGAGACTGAGAAAATATTTGAAGAGATTATATTTGAAAACTTCCCTAATATGGGAAAAGAAAGAGTCAATCAAGTCCAGGAAGCACAGAGAGTCCCACACAGGATAAATCCAAGGAGAAACATGCCAAGACACATATTAATCAAGCTATCAAAAGTGAAATACAAAGAAAACATATTAAAAGCAGCAAGGGATAAACAACAAATAACACACAAGGGAATCTCCATAAGGTTAACAGCTGATCTTTTAGGAGAAACTCTGCAAGCCAGAAGGGAGTGGCAGGACATATTTAAAGTGATGAAGGAGAAAAACCTACAAACAAGATTACTCTACCCAGCAAGGATATCATTCAGAATTGACAGAGAAATTAAAACCTTTACACACAAGCAAAAGCTAAGAGAATTCAGCACCACCAAACCTCCTTTACAACAAATAATAAAGGAACTTCTCTAGGCAGGAAACACAAAGGAAGGAAAAGACCTACAAATATAAATCCCAAACAATTAACAAAATGGTAATAGGTAAACACATATTGGTAACTACATTAAATGTAAATGGATTAAATGTTCCAAACAAAAGACATAGACTGGTTGAATGGATAAAAAAACAAAACCATATATATGCTGTCTACAAGAGACCCACTTCAGACCTAGGGACACATAAAAACTTAAAGTGAGGGGATGGAAAAAGATATTCCATGCAAATGGAAATCAAAAGAAAGCTGGAGTAGCAATTCTCATATCAGACAAAATAGACTTTAAAATAAAGACTATTACAGGAGACAAAGAAGGACACTACATAATGATCAAGGGATCAATCCAAGAACAAGATATAACAATTGTAAATATTTATGCACCCAACATAGGAGCACCTCAATACATAAGGCTAATGCTAGCAGCCATGAAAGGGGAAATCAACAGTAACACAATCATAGTAGGGGACTTAACACCTCACTTTCACCAATGGACAGATCATCCAAAATGAAAATAAATAATGAAACACAATCTTTAAATGATGCATTAAACAAGATGGATTTAATTGATATTTAAAGGACATTCCATCCAAAAATAGCAGAATACACTTTCTTCTCAAGTGCTCATGGGACATTCTCTGGGATAGATCATATCTTGAGTCAGAAATCAAGCCTTGGTAAATTTAAGAAAATTGAAATCGCATCAAGTATCTTTTCTGGCCACAAAACTATGAGACTAGATATAAAATACAGGAAAAAAAAATCAGTAAAAAATACAAACACATGCAGGCTAAACAATACACTACTAAATAACAAAGAGACCACTTAAGAAATCAAAGAGGAAATACAAAAATAACTAGAAATAAATGACAATGAAAAGACAATGACCCAAAACCTATAGGATGTAGCAAAAGCAGTTCTAAGAGGGAAGTTTATAGCAATACAATCCTACCTCAAGAAACAAGAAGCATCTTAAATAAACAACCTAACCTTACAACTAAAGTAATTAGAGAAAGAACAAAACTGCAGAGTTAGCAGAAGGAAAGAAATTATAAAGATCAGATCAGAAATAAATGAAAAAGAAATTAAGGAAACAATAGAAAAGAGCAATAAAACTAAAAGCTGTTTCTTTGAGAAGATAAAGAAAGTTGATAAACCATTGGCCAGATTCATCAAGAATAAAAGGGAGAAGACTCCAGTTAATAGAATTAGAAATGAAAAAGAAGTAACAGCAGACACTGCAGAAATATCAAGGATCGTGAGAGACTACTACAAGCAACTATATGCCAAAAAAATAGGCAACCTGGAAGAAATGAACAAATTCTGAGAAAAGTACAACCTTCCAAAATTGAAACAGGGAGAAATAGAAAATATAAACAGACAAATCACAAGCACTGAAATTGAAACTGGTATTAAAAATCTTCCAACAGGGCTTCCCTGGTGGCGCAGTGGTTGAGAGTCCGCCTGCCGATGCAGGGGACACGGGTTCGTGCCCCGGTCTGGGAGGATCCCACATGCCGCGGAGCGGCTGGGCCCGTGAGCCATGGCCGCTGAGCCTGCGCGTCCGGAGCCTGTCCTCCGCAACGGGAGAGGCCACAACAGTGAGAGGCCCGCGTAACGCATAAAAAAAAAAAAAAAAAAAAAAAAAAAAAAAAAAAAAAAAAATCTTCCAACAAACAAAAGCCCAGAACCAGATGGCTTCACAGGCAAATTCTATCAAACACCTAGAGAAGAGCTAACACCTATCATCTCAAACTGTTCCAAAATATAGCAGAGGGAAGAACACTCCCATACTCATTCTATGAGGCCACCATCACCCTGATACCAAATCCAGACAAAGATGTTTCAAAGAAAGAAAACTACATGCCAGTATCACTGATGAACATAGATGCAAAAATCCTCAACAAAATATTAGCAAGCAGAAGCCAAGAACACATTGAAGGCATCATGCACCATGATGAAGTGGGGTTTATCCCAGAAATGCAAGGATTCTTCAATATACACAAATCAATCAATGTGATACAACATATTAACAAACTGAAGGAGAAAAACCATATGATCATCTCAATATATGCAAAAAAACTTTTGACAAAATTCAAGACCCATTTATGATAAAAAACCCTCCATAAAGTAGGCATAGAGGGAACTTACCTCCACATAATAAGGACCATAGATGACAAACCCACAGCCAACATCATTCTCAAAGTAAAAAATTGAAAATATTCTCTCTAAGATCAGGAATAAGGCAACGTTGCTCACTCTCACCACTATTATTCAACATAGTTTTGGGAGTTTTAGCCACAGCAATCAGAGAAGAAAAAGAAATAAAAGGAATCTAAATCAGAAAAGAAGAAGTAAAGCTGTCACTGCTTGCAGATGACATGACACTATATAGAGAGAATCCTAAAGATGCTACCAGAAATCTACTAGAGCTAATCAATGAATTTGTTAAAGTAGCATGATACAAAATTAATGCACAGAAATCTCTTGCATTCCTATACACTAAGGATGAAAAATCTGAAAGAGAAATTAAGGAAATACTCCCATTTACCATTGCAACAAAAAGAGTAAAATACCTAGGAATAAATCTACCTAAGGAGACAAAAGACCTGTATGCAGAAAACTATAAGGTACTGGAGAAAGAAATTAAAGATGATACAAACAGATGGAGAGATATACCATGTTCTTGGATTGGAAGCATCAAAATTGTGAAAATGACTCTACTACCCAAAGCAATCTACAGATTCAATGTAATCCCTATCAAACTACCACTGACATTTTTCACAGAACTAGAACAAAAAAATTCACAATTTGTATGGAAACACAAAAGACCCTAAATAGCAAAAGCAAACTTGAGAAATAAAAATGGAGCTGGAGGAATCAGGCTACCAGACTTCAGACTATACAATGCTACAGTAATCAAGATAGTATGGTACTGGCATACAAACAGAAATATAGATCCATGGAACAGGATAGAAAGCCCAGAGGTAAACCCACACATTTATGGTCTCCTTATTTTTGATAAAGGAGGCAAGAATATACAATGGAGAAAAAAAAAACTTTTCAATAAATAGTGCTGGGAAATCTGGACAGCTACATGTAAAAGAATGAAATTAAACACTCCCTAACACCATACACAAAAATAAACACAAAATGGATTAACGACCTAAATGTAAGGCCAGACACTATGCAACTTTTAGAAGAAAATATAGGCAGAGTTCTCTGTAACATAAATCACAGCAAGATCCTTTTTACCCACCTCCTACAGAATTGGAAATAAAAACAAAAGTAAACAAATCAGACCTAATGAAACTTAGAAGCTTTTGCACAGCAAAGGAAACCATAAACAAGATGAAAAGCCAACCCTTATAATGGGAGAAAATATTTTCAAATGAAGCAGCTGACAAAGGATTAACCTCCAAAATTTACCAGCTTTCATGCAGCTCAGTATCAAAAAAAGAAACAACCCAATCCAAATATTGGTAAAGACCTAAATTGACATTTCTCCAAAGAAGATATACAGATTGCCAACAAACACATGAAAGGATGCTCAAGATCACTAATCATTAGAGAAATGCAAATCAAAACTACAATGAGGTATCACCTCACACCTGTCAGAATGGCCATCATCAAAAACTCTACAAACAATAAATGCTGGAGAGAGGGTGGAGAAAAGGGAACCATCTTGCACTGCTGTTGGGAATGTAAATTGATACAGCCACTATAGAGAACAGTATGGAAGTTCCTTAAAAAGCTAAAAATAGAACTACAATACAGCCCCACCATCCCACTACTGGGCATATACCTTGAGAAAACTATAATTCAAAAAGTCGTGTACCACAATGTTCAAAAGGTCTGTGTACAATAGCAAGCACATGGAAGCAACCTAAGTGTCCATTGACAGATGAATGGATAAAGCAGATGTGGCACATATATACAATGGAATATTACTCAGCCATAAAAAGAAATGAAATTGAGTTATTTGTATTGAGTTGGATGGGCCTAAAGTCTGCCATACAGAGTGAAGTAAGTCAGAAGGAGAAAAAAAATTACCGTATGCAAACACAAATATATGGAATGTAAAAAAAAATAGGTTCTGAGGAACCTAGGGGCAGGACAGGAATAAAGATGCAGACGTAGAGAATGGAATTGAGGACACGGGGAGTGGGAAGTGTAAGCTGGGATGACGTGAGAGAGTAGCATGGACGTATATATACTAACAAATGTAAAATAGATAGCTAGTGGGAAGCAGCCAAATAGCCCAGGGATATCAGCTTGGTGCTTTCTGACCAACTGGAGGGTTGGGATATGGAGGGTGGGAGGGAGCTGCAAGAGGGAGGAGATATGGTGATATGTATATATGTATGGCTGATTTACTTTTTCATAAAGCAGAAACTAACACACCATTGTACAGCAATTATACTCCAATTAAGATGTTAAAAAAATAAAATATGAGTAGAATTCTCACCACAAAAAATAAATGTTAATTATGTGACAGGACATGTTAGCTAATGCTACGGTGGTGATAGTTTTCTAATTATAAGTGTATCAAATGATCACATTGTGCACCTTAAACTTACACAATGTTATATGTCAATTTTATCTGTATAGAGCTGGAAAAAACATGGACAGAATTTCAGAAATTGGCCAACACCATTTTACAAACATAGGATTTCCTAATCTTTATTTTAAAAAAATTCTCCCCATGTGATTTTGATGATTAGCCATGTTTGGAAATCACAATTAGCCAAATTCATGACCTTTTATCCTTGGCCAAAGTCATCTCAAGGTGCTAGAAAACTAAGGAGAAAACTAGGGAGAGAGGTGTTATTACAGGAAGAAATGAAAAGAAATGCACTCACATGTTTCTCACGGTAAGGTAGATTTTTCTAGTAATTAAGTTCAGCTAGTTTTGGTACACTTATTCCTCAGACAGACCCTCTTAAATTGTAAATTCCTGATTTGTTATTTACTAGCTATGTGTCAGAGTAAATTAATTAGAAACTCTAAAATCTCCTTTTCTTTGTCTTTAAAATGGGGCTAATAATGACTATTTCATAGGCTTTCATTGTGACTGAGATAATGCTGTGTAATCAATGTATTAACATGTAGAACATAAAGGGTTATTCTCTTAGATCCCCTTTTTACTTTCCCACAATTGCTTTTCCAAACATGTTTCATGGTGTTTTTCCTCCATGGTTTGGATGAAACTGAAGCCTGAAGACTCTTCTTGTGTTAGTGGCTTCCAGAGAAACAGAATCAATAGGAGTGGCTTAAACTAGAGAAAGATATTGTCTCACAGCTCTGGAGGCTAGAAGTCTCAGATGAGGGAGTTGGCAGTGTTGGTCTTTTCTGAGGGAAGAATGGGTTTCAGGCCTTTTGACTTGGCTTGTAGGTGGCCTCCTTCTCCCTGTCTTCACATCGTCTTGCCCCTGCGTATGTCTCTGTGACTAAATTTCCCTTTTTAAAAAGATGGCACTCATATTGGATTAGCACCCACCTTAATGAGATTATTTTATCTTGATTATCTCTGTAAAGACCCTAACTCCAAATAAAGTGAGGTACTGAGGGTTAGGACTTCAACATATGAATTTGGCAGGAATCATAATTCAACCCATTAATACTTACCTTCCAGTCTCTCCCAGTTCCCATTCTAGTCTTTCTTCTCCAGGAGTAACTACTGTCCTGAATTTAGTGATTATCATGCCCTCTTTTTTCCATATTATTTTACCAAATACTTAAGTACAGCAAAAAAAATATTGTTTATGCTTGAAAGATAATTTCCTTTTTATAAACTGAGCCATTAAATAATTACTCTTGTATGACTTTTTATGTCAATATTTTGTTTCCCGAGATTTGAATATGTTGATGTAAAAGCTATAATTTGTACATTTTCTTTGTAAGTAACTATATCAACACATTATTTATCCATCCTATATTTGATGGGCATTTGGATTGAATTCAGTCTTATTACTGCAAATACATTGCAATAAAATTCCCAAACAAAAACATTCTTTTTATATTTTCTGATGTACGGGGACAAGAAATACTTCAGAATATGTACTTAAGAAAGGCTTTGCAGAATCAGAAGTTACACATGGGTCAATGTTTGATTAGGGTAATAGAACTACTATGTATTATGGAATAAGGAATTTATTATAAAAATTAATCTTATAAAATTATGGGAAGTGCTGGAGAAGTAAAGATCTGAATAGGATCAGAGAAAAGTAATTACCCACTCCTGATGTAGTTAAAACAGTTGAAGCTTGTGGGAAAGGAGGCATATCCAGGAGCTGGAGTGAAATTGTTAAGGAGTTTGATATAGAAGTCTAAGGAAGTTTGCTGGATTTTTGTGGATATCACCTCTGAGTTTGCAGGAATACATCCAGCAAAACTGACAAAGAAAGAAAGCTGGGCAGGTTGAGGAGTGAAATAAGAGGACAAATTGGAACTCACTATCACTATTGAGTCTGCTACTTACAGATGCTAACTAAACAGGTAAATTTTTTCATATGGCAAACCCTAACTTGAAACCACTCAGGAAAGGGAATTTTGAGATTCATGTTCACAGATTACTTGAACTGAAACAGTATCATGCCATTACATCAACTTTACAAATAATTCCAAATAATTTTCCAAATTTGATCCAATTTATACTCTATACATAAATTTTTCTTGCTCTGCACTCTTTTTAGCACTTGATTTGTCAGGTTTTTATTTTGCATATCTGGTATGTGTAAGATAGTATTTTATTCAGGTTCTACTTTGTATTTTCCTGCTTTTTAGAGGGATTGAACAACTTCCAAATATTTACTATGCTTCCATAGTTCCTCCTCTGTGAAATGCCTATTGATAGCATTTGTCCATATTTTTTTTCCTATTTAGCTGATTTTCTTTTTTCCTATAAATTTATGGGTTATTTTTATATCCAAACAATTATATTTGTTACAAACATCATTTCTAATTTTCTTAGTAGTATTACTGTCATATTTATCTCTTTTGTGTGTGTGTGTGTGTGTGTGTGTGCTCTCTATGCCTCCATATAGTTGACTCTCTATATCCATGGAACCTGTGGATACAGAGGGCCTGCTGTACTGTGCCATTTTATATAAGGGACTTGAGCATCTGTGTATTTTGGTATCATGGGGGTAGGCAGGAATCCTGGAATCAGTCTCCTGAGGATACTGCAGACAAACTAATTTTTTTGGTTATTCTGATATTTAAAAGATTTAGAGGCACTTATAACAAATTTTAGAGATTTTTTTTTCTAAAGTAACAATAAAAACTTCAGACTTCCTTTCCCACTTCCAGCTTGCTTTACGCTTGGAAAAATTGTAGTGAGAAAGGGGGATAGCTAGCTTTTCTATGTTATCATACTGTGTTTCTTGTCTACTGCAAGTTAACTAGTCATGGCTTCTGACAGCTCAGCATTTGAGTACTTTGAAGCTGGAGCAAATTAGGGATAATTAAGGAAAAATCATTATTTTACTTGCCAGGTCTTGTCCTAATTTAACATCAGGACTTTCTGGGATTTGTGGGTATTTGGTGCTGACTCTCTCTTGGCAGTGTTTTTAATGACCTTGGACTGTCTTTCCCAAGATTCTGGTGACATATTTGGTATTACTTTTTCCATATGGTCACTTAAATTTCTTCTCTGGATTCTTGGACAATTGGCAGTTCATCTTCTCTGTCAATATCATATCACTCCTACAGCCCTGCTTTGGACAGGACTTAAGAGGGCCGCAGTCAATTCTATCCAATGGCCACTCTGCCTCATGAGCGAGATTCATGCATTGTCACCCCACTGTTGGTAGAAATAAAGTTCAATCCTATTGTCATCCCATTGCTCTCCCTTTCATGCCTCAGGCTTATAGATTCATCCTCTCAACTTTACATTCCTCAGAGGCATCTGTCAAACATTATTTACGTGAAATATCCCACCCAAATGTCAGCAGAGTTACAGAAAATCCTTTACCAAGCTCCCTTAACACCCCTCTAACCCAGATTGAGTTGAAGGGAAAGCCCCTCTGGCAGAGAAGGGGAAATTTGCAACACTTCCTGAAGTAATTCACTCTTCCAACTTCTTCAAACTCAACCCATTTACACTTCTGATTAGATATTGGGCTATGGGTCTGAAAACCAATTTAAGATACTTTCTTTCTTGCAAATCCTCACTTTGGAATTTGGAAGGCTGTGTCACAAAGTAGTTTCTTGGTGATATTTTGCATCTTCAATCAAATCTGAGACAGAAAAAGTCCCATATTAACCTCCCACTATATATTACGAATAAAAAATGACTGACTTCTAGTAGATGTTCAATAAATGAAGACTTTAATTTGTGATTATCATTTCATAGAAAAAAATACAAATTATATTTGACAACTGGATGATTCAAGATCATCAAATCTTAGTTTTAAAAGTTCTTAAAAAAAGATACTTAATTGTAACTTCCACCATTTGGACGCTTGAATATCATCTTCAAAAACCTTGTCAAAGTGGTGATTTATGAAAGACAGTTTTTCCTCAACAGTCTCTGAATAAACTTTCTGGAAGAAGAAAGCACATACTTTCTTTCTTCTCCTATCATTGGATCCTACTGAAATCTATCCTAACTACCCCACTCCATCTTAAAAGTCAAAGATGAAAAGGCTCAGTTTCTAAGCATAAAATGTATTTTCTCTTAGCAAACCCTCCAGAAGCTAAACTTCCAACTAAGTAGTTTTTCATCTCTGAAACTTTGCTTCAATTCAGTCTTGGGTCAAAAGTTTTTCTTATGAAATCTATGGGCACATGTAAAATAGAGCGATTTTTTTTTCCACTAACCAGACATTACATTAAAGAGGTAGAAAAATGTAGGAGAGAACACCCTTCACTATATCAGAATTAGGTTTGAGTCCTGGCTGGGTCGATAATGAAGAAATTTAGGGCAAGTCATACCTTTTCAATATTGTCATTCTCCATGTGACCACCTCCCCTACCTCCCACTCCCAAATTACATCTCCATTAGTTTTTACCTTCCTTTAAATATCCTGTATACTGTAGTCCCTGAACTTCTTGGTGGCTGGCTTTTGCTGAAGTTAATCCAGTAATGTGCGGGATCCAGCTCACTGCCAACTTGCAAAAGCCAGTTATGTGCATCTATTCCCACCTCCAGTTCAATGATATCACACTGGTAGACTGAAATCAGCCATGGTGGAAGTGCATACACCGTGGGTATTAGCAAATTCTAAAATCAAGGTTTTGTTTTTGCTTTGAAAGCCATTTCTTAAGCATTTCACTTATCAGTCCACACTGCATAGGTCAATGGAAGATAATAGTAGGAGATCAGAATGCAGCAAGAGAGATACTTCGTCCCTGGTCCCTTCTTGCTTCAAGGGCTCCATTTTTTAAATCATCTCCTCAGTTCTCCTTCACAGTTCCATCAAGCAGACCCACCTCATAGTCAGCTCTCACAAATGATATGATAACATTATTTCATCCCTGACTTTTTAGCCCTATAGTTTTCTCTGTTGTCTGTCACTGGTTGTCTCTGTACTCTTTACAAGTATCCTTATACTGCCCACAGCTCTCTAAGTTAATACCTTCATTAAATCTCGTTTGAACCAACTGGTATGCATTCTGTTTCTTTCCAAGACCATGAATGATTCATCAATCATGACAATTTTTCTGAAATGACCCAAATGCTGTTTCATTTTGTTAAATACAATTCCTCTATCATTGTATACAATTTAGCATGCCAGTTGAATCTCCTTTAGAATCCATACCATGGACTATGAAATGATGGCAGTCAGTTTAATCATTAAGTACTTTTATAAAGTTATAAATTTTCTTATTTTCACATTGACTAATTGGAAGTTAAAAAGCCAAATATTTAGCTTTGGGCTACTAGTGCCCTTCCAAGACCAAACACTTGTAACATTGTTTTTTTCTTTTCTTCAAATAGTAATGGTTTTCACTTTACTTGAGAATCTGAGGAGCTTCATAGTTGCTGCTCTTCTCAATGAGCTGCCAAATAGTTTACCTATTGACATTATTTCACCAGGGGCAGGAAAAGAAGAGGCTTACTGTGACTTTTGAAAATCTAGCTTTGAAGAGGGACATATAAGGAATATTAATGTTTGTTCTCCTTTCTACAACCAATTAGTCATTAAAAAACACATTGGGCCAAATAAAGTGCAAGGTCTAACCCAGTTCCCCCTCACCCCTTTTCTAATTTCAACAAGACAGTGTTTTAGACAGCGGAAATGGCATCCTACAGCAGATTGCCTCTTTAAAGTTTGGTTATCTTAGCAGATATTACATATTTTATTTCTGAAATTAAAAAAAAAAGGTTTTTTTCTTTACCCAAAGACCGTATGTCAATGGAAATATTTTATACATTGAGTCTCTCAGAAAACTCATTTTGTTTTCCATTTTTACTGCCAGATTTATTAGATTGATTTTCAGATCAGCATACTTCTTTTTGACATGTTGTCTTTTGAAATAGCTCTGTGTCCCATTATCTCCATAACAATTAAACACTGTCTGAAATCATAGCGATAATTATTTCTAGAGATGCAGATGGAAGGGACCCTAATTGTGTACAGAAACACCCTCCTAGATTCTCCTGTTTTATGCTCAGCTGCATTAAAAGAGATAAATAGAAAATGGGTCTATGGAAATCAAAGTCAGGGCCAAAGTTTACAAATACACTTTGTAAATGCATATCAATGGTCATGAAAAAAATGTTGCCTGTTGTCATGGTTCAAAGAGGAAATCAAAGCAGAAATTACTGATGGGAGATAATTCTTCATAAGTCTCATACTTCTGAACATCTTGAGAGCAGAGTCACTGACAGTATTTGTTACAGACTACACTTTCTTGAAAGGGTAGGTTTCCATTTCTTTCTTTCTTTTTGTTTTCTTTACTGTCCAGCATGATAAAAGTAATGTCTCCATTCTCTGGGACAAATGTCAGGCAGACTTGCTGCTTATTTGGGTTCTCAAACTTGGGATTCCTCAGCTATGATACAAATTAACTGCATGTTCAGGGTTTACATGGGCCTTTCTAATTCACTCCTGTGGGACTTGTGCAGCAAGTGGAAGCAGTGCACATGTGATACTCATGCTCCTTGCTGTGCTATGTGTAATATACCTCTTTGATTCTGACCCAATTATTGTGTGTCTTCAGCCAGCATTCATGAAAATGTCTGCATAATTTGTTAGCTTGTAAATAGGGTAAAATAGCAAACCCTTCACAGTTAAATTACTTTTATTTTTTAACATTTCTGTGTCTTTTTAAAGTCTGTCATAGAAAATATTTTGAAACAAATGATAATTAAGATATGAGAGAACATACTATTGATATGAAATGCTTAGAAGGAAATGTATAAATGATAAAAGAAAGAAGTCTGTAAAACAATAACTTAAATGTCTAAGTCAAGAAGCTTAGAAAAGAGCCATGCATTAAACACATAAAATAGAATGATGGAAATAAAGATTAGAGCAAAAATATATGAAATAAAATCAACAAATTCCAAAGTTGGTTCATAAATATGAATGACAAAGGTAATAAATCAATGAGAAAAAATGAGTGGACTTACAAATTACTAATGTGTGGAATATGAAAAAATATGTTTCTACAGATTGTACCAACATCAGAAAGATAAAAGCAGATAACATGAAAAATATATGTCAATAAAATTAATCATTTTGGGTTAAATCCTAGAAAAATACTGTGTTAATGAGGATATGGAACAAGAGGAACTATCATACACTATTGATGATGTGTAAATTGCCTTAACAACTTTGGAAAAATATTTATATATACTAAAACCAAATGTGCTTACCTTATGAAATAAAACTTTACTCCTAGGTATTAGTATTACCCAACAGAAATTAGTGTTAATATTTGTTACATTTTTGCAGTTGCCAGAAAAACTAAAGACTACCTATGTGTCTATCAACAGTGGAACAAATACCATACAGCAATATGACAGTGACTGGAATACAATTACATGCAACTCAAGTAATTCATGAGTTGAATCTCGCAAGTATAGTGTTGAAGAAAAAGAGCCAGACACATAAGAGTACACACTGGATTATTCCACTCATATGAAGTAATGACAAGGCAAAGCCATGTGATGCTTATAAATCAGGATACTTGTTATTCTGGAGATGTTAGCGACTGGAAGACAGCAGGTGGAATGGTTCTGTGGTGCTGAGTTGGATGTTGATTACACAGGTGCGTTCAGTTTCAGAAAATTCATTAAACTATGTACTTAAGATAGGTTTAGTTTTCAGATTGAATATTTTTCTTCATTAAAAAGTTAAAGGATCACCTCTGTTCAAGTTATTATGCTAGATATTGTTGAGGCAGAAAATGTGTAAAATAAAAGTTTTCTCATATCAAGGGACATAAAATGTAATGCAAATATAAAATAAGCATACTTTAACATAATGATACTTGGATGGCTTCTCCAAGAGTAGTTGTAGAAACACTACTTTATAAAAACTTTTAAATAGACTTTACTTTTTAGAGAAGTTTTAGGTTCACAGCAAAATTGAGCAGAAAATATGGAGAGTTCCCATATACCCTCTACAACCACACATGCATAGCCTCCTTCACCATCTCCATCTCCCTCCCGAGTGGTATGTGATATATTTGTTACAATTGATGAAGGTACATTGACAGCATTATTATCACTTGAAGTCCATAGTTTACATTACAATTCAGTGTTGGTGTCATGCATTCTATGAGCTTGGACAAATGTACAATGACATGTATCCACCATTATAGTAAATATGGAATAGTTTCACTGCCCTAAGAATCCTCTGTGCTTCAGCTATCCATCCCTTCCTACTCCTTAACCCCTGACAACTACTCATATTTTTCTGACTTCTCCAGAATATCATGGAATCATACAGTATATAGCTTTTTCAGATTGGTTTCTTTCACTTAGTTATATATATTTAATATTCCTTCATTTTTTTCATGGTTTGATATCCCATTTCTTTTTAGTGCTGAAGTTGTCTAAATGTACCACAGTTTATCCATTCACCTGCTGAAGGATATCTTGGTTGCTTTCAAGTTTCAGCAATTATAAATAAAGTTGTTATGAACATATGCATGCAAATTTTTGTGTGGACCTAAGTTTTCATTTTGTTTGGATAAATACCAAAAGGTGTGATTGTTGGATCTTATGGTAAGAGTGTGTCTAGTTTTGTAAAAACCACCAAACTGTCTTCCAGTGTGGTTATACCATTTTGCATTTCCACCAGCAATGAATGAGACTTCCTGTTGCTCAATATCCTCCTCAGCATTTGATGTTGTTACTGGATAATGTTCTGGATAATGACCATTCTAATAGGCATGTAGTAGTAACTCATTGTTATAACTTGCATTTCCCTCATGATATATGATGTGGGGCATATTTTAATACGTATATTTGTCATCTATATATCTTCTTTGGTGAAGTGTCAGTTCAGGTCTTTTGCCCTTTTCTTAATTGAGTAGTTTGTTTCCTTATTGTTGAGTTTTTAGAGTCCTTTGCATATTTTCAATAAGAGCCCTTTATAGATGTATCTTTTGCAAATATTCTCCTGATCTGTGGCTGGTTTTCTCATTATCTTCACAATATCTTCCACAGAGAAATACTTATGTTTCATTTCATTTTGGATGGATTATTTTTTACATCTCTTTAACTATTTGCTAATCTCTTTGAATATTACTAGGTTTCAAAAATCCTTTTGAAAACCAATAGAATTAGATACCTTAAACATTTTCACATCCTCTAGGTCAATGAGTGAAATCTCAGCAGCTTCCAAATTATAAAGTTATTTAGAATTAGTTATCCTACAATTTTATGACATTATTTACCTTATTGATGTTTTTGAAAAATATAGATAATATCATTGAGCATTCTCTCTGTGCCAAAACTCTGTTGATCTCTAGAAATACATCACTCAATCCTCATTAACACTTTGAGTGAGTTACTATTATAAGCACATCCAGGAAAGAAAACTGAGGCACAGATAAGTTAAGTTCCTTGGCCAAGGTACTAGAACTAGTAAATGGAAGGCACAGGGTTTGACTGAGGCAGTCTGATAGAAGAGCTCACTGTATCATCTATTTCAGATTTCTATGCCTGTTGCACCAACGATCCTCAAAAAGGAAAATCTCTTATTTATTACAATATTGTACACTCATTATTTTGCTAGAAATTGTTGTTTTTAAAAAAGTTACTTAGTTTTATTTATTAAAATAGAAATAATTGTTTATTCTAGAAAAATGTTACAAGTTACAGATAGGTCTAAGGGAAAAGGAATGCAAAACCAATGAACCCTTAGGTGTACAAATTCAGAGCTATTTTTCTACTCTGTAGTACTAATTTATCGAACAGTCTCAACTGAGTGAGGTAGAAACATATCTTTTTGTTTTTCTTCTACCCCTGCCTTTATTTTTCACTTATGCTATATTAAATATTCCTTTCCAGTCTTTAGTGATATTTTGGGAAGGTCTTTCTAGTCACCTAAGTCAACTCCAGTCCAGTCTAGTCAATTGGTAAGACCTCGGTTTCTTAACTATTTGAATGTTTTTCATGTTCCATAAGTTTATGCTTGGATTTTTGAAACAAGGAACCTATATTTGGACAGAGGGTAGGTCTAGCTTTTTATTCTACTAATACTACCTTACTTTTGCACATTCTTTGACTCCTGTTTTTGCTCTAGAGTGGCATGGACTGGGAAAAGAACTTGGAAGAATATAGGAAAAGTCTTCTACTTACTCCTTCTATCACATTCTACCTTTACTTTTGATACCCTTTAGGCATCTACCTTTTGGCTCCCTCATGGGGCTCTTATGTCAATTTTTGAGAAATCTTCCACCACCCAGTTCCCCTCAGTTATATTGTATTGACTTGCCCCAAACCTCCTCTGTTTTTATAATTTACTCTCTCTAACTTCTAGTCTTCTTTGGCTCCATAATTAGCCCACTTGGCTCATATATTGGCAAAGTAGACAGAGCCAGGATGTCTTTCCATTTGCTCTAGGAAACTAAAGAATTTGTTAAATCAGAGGAGTGAATAATGCCTCATTCTTCCCCCTTTCTTTACCGTCTGTCTCCAGATTTCTTTTTTTTTTGTTAATTCAAATATGCTTAGAGTTATCCATGCTCTTCAGGCAAAGACCACCAGGGATACACTTGTAATTGAACAAGTTGGTCTATTGTTCATGATAACAAGGGAGATTGTACACCAAGGGGAATTGTGGGAGTCTAGGTGAGAATATATTACACAGGGTTTATTATACTTGGGCCACTGTTAGGTGATTTCATGGAAGGTTTAAAAAGTAGGGCTTTGCTCTGTATTATATGCTGTCAGCAAAAAGAAGTAATTCTAAGTTTGGGTGTCTTAACGATTCTTATCTAGAAGGAGGGGAAGCTAGAATGCTAATGCTATAATTGACAAAGAAACAACTCTCTTTCATATTAGTGAAGGTAGGGTGATGTCTGGTCATTTTTGTGGTTTGAACAATGTTCATGTTTTCTATGTATTCAGATACAGCTATGAAATGGTGTTACTCTTTCCTTGTTTAATCACCACTACAGAGTAGCCCGGTGGGATATTGACGTTCTGTGTTATTATTTAAGTTCAAGAGAGGACACCAAGGCCCAGCTGTGGCAGGCTGGCTTCTAGCAGCACCACAGACAAATTGATCCACTGGGCTGGGTGGCTGCTTGCTGCTTTTATCTTTTGCAGAGGACAAAGCAGCAAGTTCAAAGTCAAAAGCAGACATCACCCTGGTAATGACTTGCCAGTCACTTTTCCTGGCAGAGTTCTGTGTACTCTATGAGTAATCTTTTGGAGCCCTCTTCAGCTCATTAGAAGGTTGTGGTGACTCAGATTTCTAACTTTTTGTTTATATAGGCAAGTAGAGGTAGTAAGGTGATGGTAGATGGCAGCCTTATAGCAAGTACCATAGGGATGTGTCTCATGACATTGTTCAGCTGGTCTCCTTGAAAAGGCAGTTAAATAACTTTTGCTCTCCCAGCCTTGGGATAATTCTTAAAATTGATGTAATTCCAAGATAATAGGAAAATATTAATTCATCTTCCTAGTAAACACACACATATTTATAATCTGTATTTTAACAAAATATATCATGCCAAAAACAGTATTGTATAACCTGTTTTAACCAGCAATATATTGTGCACGTCTCTCTATATACAAAGGAAACATTATTCTCACATATCTGAGGAAAAAAAAATCTAAGTTTAAGACACTGTAAAAGCATAAAAGCCTTTGAATTCACACTATACTGGTGCTATTTTCTGTTTTATCTCACAATTAAATGGTTAGAAAGTATGTAAGACCCTCAATAAGAATTCATTCTGCCAAAGTTGTACTTTTTCTATATTTTCAATTAGTTGTGTCACCAGAAACAATACTCTTAGATCATAATGTTATAGGTTCCTGAAGAAAAGCTTTTGCAGAATTAAAGCTCAGTGTTAAGGAATTGGTTTTTATAAAGGTCCAAAAGGGAAAACTGTTGTTGAATGGAATTTAATAGAAAGAATGTTACTGAATGGAATTCTGAATTCCAGATTTAAATATCCAACTACCTTTTTTACATCTCTATCTGAATTTCTAATATGCATCTCAGACTTACTATGTCCAAAACAGAGCTCTTGTTCTCCCCTCCCACTAAACCTGCTCATCCTATCGCCTCTATGTCAGTAAATGGCAATTCCAATCTTCCAGTTACTCAAGTCAAAACCTGGGAGTCTTTCTTGACCCCTCTTTTTTTCTCATACTCCAATAAAATTAGCAAATTCTGTTGACACTTGTTTAAAACTATATTCAGAATCAGACTACTGCTTACCGTGTCTACTGCTGTAGTCCACTTTCTTGACTAGATTATTGCTAGAACCTTCTAACTGGTTGGTCTTAAAATTTTTCTGCTGTTCTCCACTTAGCAACCAGAGTAATCATGTTAAAAATAGGCCAGATCTTATTAATCTCCTGTTCAAAACCCTCCAATAGCTCTTCTTCTTAACTAAAGACAGAGTCCTTACAACATCCTTCAATACCCTCCCCTTTACTCTCTACAGGCAACCATCCTACTCTCCCTCTGCCCACTCAACTAGCCACACCAGCTTCTTTCTGCTCTTAGAACATGGTAGGCATGATCCTACCTCAGGGTCTTGTATTTGTTGTTCCCTGTGCTTGGAAACTCTCCCTCCACAGAGATGCATGACTTGTTGTCTAAACTTCTTCAGGTATTTACTTGTGTCACCTTTTCATTAAAGTTCTTCTTGGCCACCCTACAAAAATTGTACCTTTCTTCCCTCCACACTATACTACTCTTTGTTTTATTTTTCTTTGTGCTTTTATCACCATCTAGCATATTTTATTTATTTGCACAGTTTATTTTTCCCCACACACAGAGAAAATGTAAGTTCTTCAAAAGCAGAAGTTTTTGTTTATTTTGTCACTTGTGAATACCTAAGCCTAGCAAAATGCCTGGCATACTGCATATTGCCAATGTTTATTAGTTGAATGAATTCATGAATAATGAAAGATTCTCAGTAATGTGCAATTTTCTTTATCTCTTTAAGATAAAGATTCCCATCTCTTTAAGTAGAAACTTTGGGAATTTTTTCCCCTGCTTCTAAAAAAAATCAGAATTCATTTTTGGAATTAATTAAGTCCAGCTCATACTTCCTTTAATTGCCTGATTTTTAAAAGCAAAACCTGGATATGAAACTCTTTGCTTGTGATCTTTGAATTTAATTAGGAAATATATAAAGTAAGATATGAATTTGTTTGGTAGGTTTTTTATATGCTTAATAATAATTTCTATGAAAACATTTACATGATGTTTCTCTTTTTTTATGTTTGGTTTAAATAGGGGATTAAAATAGAATAGTAATACATTTCTTGATCATCACTTCTTGATTTGTTCTTAAAATGATTATTTGTGTTTCCTGAATAATACTTATTTAATAACTGACTCCATAAATTTAAAAAAAATATATTTCTTTAATTATCTTTAAACCTTGATTATAAATATAGTCTTCTGCACATATTCTGAAAATACTATCCAAATATTTCCTAGAAACTGAATAATAATGATCTTTTCACTTGATTACACAAAACATGTTTAACTAGTTATGCTTTGAATCTTTCTTTTGTGTGTGTGTGTGGTACGTGGGCCTCTCACTATTTTGGCCTCTCTCGCTGCAGAGCACAGGCTCTGGACGCGCAGGCTCAGCGGCATGTGGGATCTTCCCGGACTGGGGCACGAACCCGTGTCACCTGCATTGGCAGGCGGACTCTCAGTCATTGCACCACCAGGGAAGCCCCTGAATCTTATATTTTATACTTTTATGTGGGAATGAAGCTGAGTTCCAAGAAAAATCACAAATTAAGAGGAGATGATTCTTAAAATGTCCTTAAAATATTTAAAAATCATATCTTTATTTTTCCAATGGATTCTGTGCAATATTCATTCTTACATTATAATACTGTTCTTTAACACTTGAAAATTCAGTACAGAGATGCTATTGTTTAAATAGAAAAGTAGGAGTCTCTACTACAACTTCCATTAAATGTATCTTTCACAGATTGAAAACGTATGAAATATTGAAGCTGTTGAGGATCCTCCCAGTTCCCTTTACTGCTGATAAACGCATCCTCTAGGTATGGATGTTGGCTGCTAACATCTGACACCTGCACCACCTTCTGAGAACCACCTTACATGGAGAGGCATAAAGTATAATGGGTCTTCTGCCTTGCCTCTTAGAGAGACAACCTTTGTTTCACAATTCACACTCCTAAAGTCTACTTGGCATCAGCCTGACACTAGATTTCTCCAAAAGTCACTTCTCTGCTTGGCTTTTCCCATAGCTTAACTTAATTTCCTTACTCTCTCAATAAATAACTTGCAAAAACTATCCTATTTCGGATTCTGCTTCTATAGAATGCAAACTAAGAGAAATGTTGTAGTATGTTTAAATGTCTTTTGTTATTGTTGTTGTTAACTCCATCTTTCAACCATACTTAAATTCCTTTCATTTATGGTTTACCATTTTCTCTGTATCTGATACTTTGAACACATTTACAACAAAACAGGATAGTTTTGCAACAAAGGATAGTACTTAAAACGAAGTTTATGATCATTCTCTGATATCCTATTTTATGCTACTAGGTTTACTTGAGGCATTCTTAATCTAAATTGGAAATATATTTCATAACACTGGAAGAAGTATTCTATACAGACTCTTTTCCATCCTCAATTTTTCTGGTTACCTGTAATAGGTTACATTATCTTCTTTAGACTTCTGTTTCCTGAACTACCGAGTGAGGCTATTACTGCCAGTTCTACCTTTTTCATATTTATTGTGAAGAGTATATGAGATAATGAATGTGAAAACACTTCCAAATACAGAAATAATTAAATTATGTAAAGAACATGCCTATTGTCAGTGCAAAGGATAGTGTATTTCTCTATGGATATTTTGTTGATTCAAACTGTAGTACAAAATATCACTGTCAGTAACCAATTCTCAACCGGTTCTTAAGGTGTAAAGAAATAAAACAGTTCACAGTTTTAGAAACGGGTATATCACTAGCATTTAATTAGCTGCTATTCTGTGCTAGGCTGTTATGCTTTGGGTAGTTGTAACTCAAATGACAGTGAAAATGAGCTCAGTTGGCTTAATTGCTGGAGATGACTCCCCTCAAAGTGACTCCCAGCTACTTCTGAGAGTATTCCAGAATTTACCTCAAGGATATTTAGGAACTGACCCTCAGATTTGTTGGTGCAGATTTCTTCTCACTGTGTCTTTCCATGGCTATGGTTGCTGCCAACCCACTGTGAAACCACTTACTTAGACACAAATGTCCACTGCAGCAACCAGTCTGAGCTCAGGGAAGGGTCCTGAAAACTCTTGGAGATTCCCTTATCATTCCACACTAATACCTTTGGTGTGTTGTGCAAAATTGGTAGTTTTTAAGGAGATCTGACTGAAGGCGCTTTCAGGAATATCAAAAGCAAATTATAATAATACAATCTTTTTATAATCTTTATTCCACACTAAAATTTCTTACCAGAGTGATTCCTTGTTTCTCTCTGGACTTCTTTTCCACTTGACCTTCAGCAGCAGTACTTTCAGAAACTACAGGACAGGGCTTCTGTGTTGCATATATTTCATTTTCTGGCATCTACTGAGACGAGTTTTATGTGTCTGGTGTTTTTTCCCCTTTTGAACAAGGAACAGATCATTTTCCTTGTCACATTCATTTCATGATCTAAGAGATATGGCTGATATTACTACAATACAGTTATTCTCTAGGCAAATGGTAATTCACTTTTCCTCTGGGAAACTGCCTTTCATTCCAACTCAAACCATGGGTTTAGTTGTGATTGTCTGTACCCTAAGCTCAAGGGATAGGTTACAACTAGTTCCATGAGATGAAGTTAAAACTCAGGGCCTGGGCCTGTTAGAGGATGGAATCTTACAAGAGGACCGTCTCAGATGTCACCCAAAAGGCCTTGTTGTGCCAGGTGACACTTTAGAAGTAGAGCATCCCTGAAGGAGCTGGAAAAAAGGAAAGTGCTGCTTTTTAAGAACTGGGACCATAGAAGAGGTAGAGCCAATGCCTGAGGAATTACCTAAATAGAGACAACTACAAAATTTGTAGGCCCAGTACAAAATGAAAATGTGAGTCTTTTGTTCCAACTGTAGGAAAAGAACTGCCATTACAGATATAAATTATAAAGCTCTTTCCTTTCTTCTGTGGTCTCTCTCTTGATATGTCATCATTTTCCATCTGCCAGTCTAAGTAAAGAAAAATTAAAGTGTTAAGTTATCAGTATAAATTTTACCATTCATTTTCATACTGTGGGATGCAATGCAAACATGAATATTTAATGTGTACAGTTGACCGTGAACAGAAAGGGTTTGAATTGTGTGGGTCTACTTACACTCGGTGTTTTTTAAGTAGTAAATACTATAGTACCACAGGATCTGCTGCTGATTGAACCCATGGAATCAGTACTGCAGATAAGAAGGAAACATGTATATGGATGGAGAGCAGACTGTAAGTTATATCTAGATTGGATTTTCAACTATTGTTCAAGGATTAACTGTATATGGAATCATCAAAATTACACAATTTATAGTTTGCAGCTCATGCAAGCTCTTTGTTATCAGAGCAATGGAGTCACTGCAGAAAACAAAAAATTGTCTTTATTTACTTCTTGATACATGTACATTCTACCAATACACTATGGAAGTGGGTGGCTTCCACACATGCATATCTTATACTTACCTTAAGTCTTGCTGACCTCTTGTCCATTTTGAGTCCAACTGACTTCTGTGCTCATGGAGCATCACAGACACTATATATGAATGGGGTGGCTAGGAGTGGTGGACACACGTACTACACTTATCTCCTCTGCTCACATGTATGCTCCATTGTCCCATTGGACTTCACTCACAAAACACAAGTTCAAAGGTAAAATTATTTTGAACTTCAAGATGACAATAGCACAATACTAAGCAAACATGAAACACTTCTGATCATGATGTTTTATGTGACCATACAGATCCCACAGGCAAGAATGCCTATGTAAAACAGATAAGGAGGGTGAGTTAAGGAGTAACATAGTGGCTTCCTTGTTGTTTCTTCTTTCCAATTTTCTACCAGTCCCTCCTATTTCTCAAAGCTGCTGGAAAGACAGTTGTAAGGGATTTGGGGAAATGTAGTTAGCAAGTATCAGACTTTTGCACAACAGAGCAGAGAAAGATGGGAACTAGATGGGGAGCAGACAAAGATAGCTGTCACATGTACCCTGGCATATACAGTAGAAATCTTCATTTCCTTTTTTACATAGCTTTAATGCCTCTGTTCCTTCATGGTAATAATAAATTTTCTGAAATCACTTCTGAAATCATATCTAAATTGAAAGTATAGACTACATATGCCAGGAAAATAATGATGAAATGTAAATTTGCAGTTAAAGACAATTCATTTCTATTTTTTTTCATTTTCCAGTTTTACTGAGATATGATTAACATATAGTACTGTATAAGTTTAAGGTGTACAGCATAACAATTTGACTTATATACATCATGAAATGATTAACACAATAAGTTTAGTGAACATCTCTCATCTCATATAGATAGAAAATAAAATAAAGAGAAAAAATTTCCTTGTGATGAGAACTCTAAGGATTTATTCTCTTTACACCTTTCATATATAACATACAGCAGTGTTAATTATATTAATCATATTGTACATTACATCCCTAGTACTTATTTATCTTATAACTGGAATTTTGTACCTTTAACCACTTGCATCCAATTCCCCAAACCCCCACCTCCCACCTCTGGTAAACTTTCATTTTCTATGTTTGTTTGTTGGTTCATTTTTTGAAGTATAATTTACCTACAGCACTGTGTTAGCTCACAACAGAGTGATTTGATATTTCTGTATGTTACAAAATGATCACCACTATAAATCTAGATACTGTCACCATACAAAGACATTACATTATTATAGATTATATTTCTCACACTGTACATTTCACACCCATGACTCACTTACTCTGTAACTGGAAGTTTGTATGTCTTGATTTCCCTCACCTAATTCTACCCTCCTCCCAGCATCTCCTTTTATCTGGCAACTGTCTGTTAGTTCCCTGGATCTATGACTTTGTTTCTGTTTTGTTATGTTTGTTAATTTGTTTTGTTTTCTAGATCTCACAAAAGTGATACCATACTGTATTTATCTTTAACTTAATTCACTTAGCATAATATGTGCTAGATACATCCATGTTGCTGCAAATAGCAGCCTTTCATTCTTTTTATGAATCTTATATGGATTCTATATACTATAAATATAAAATGGATTTTGAATTTTGTTAAAAATTTTTTTTGCATCTATTGAAATGATCATATGATTGTTATTCTTCAGTTTGTTGACATGACATATCACATTGATTGATTTGTAGATATTGAGCCATCCTTGCATCACTGGGATAAACCTTTCTTGATCATGATGTGTAATCCTTTTAATGTATTGTTGAATTTGGTTTACTAATATTTTGGTAAGGATTTTTGCATTTATGTTCATCGGTGATTTTGGCCTGTAATTTTCTTTTCTTGTGGTGTCCTTTTCTGGTTTTGGTATCAGGGTGATGCTAGCCTCATAGAATGAATTTGTAAGTTCCTCTTTCTTTTCCATTTTTTGAAATGGTTGGAGAACTTTAATTCTTTAAATGTTTGGTAGACTTCATCTGTGAACCTATCTTTTCCTGGACTTTTGTTTGTTGGGAGTATTTGAATACTGATTCAATTTCATTACTGGTAATTAGTCTGTCCATATTTTGTGTTTCTTCCTGATTCAGTATTGAGAGTTTGAATGTTTCTAAGAATTTATCCATTTCTTCTAGGTTCTCCATTTTATTGGCATATAATTGTTCATTTTAATCTTTTATGATCCTTTGTATATTTGTGGTATCAGTTGTAACTTCCTTTCATCTTTGATTTTATTTGGGCCCTATCTTTTTTCTTTCTGGATGAATCTACCTATAGATTTATCAATTTCATTTATCTTTTCAATAACAAGCTCTTAGCTTCATTAATCTTTTATATTGATTTTTTTAGTCTCCTTAATTTCTACTCTGATCTTGATTTATTTCCTTCTACTAACTTTGGGGTTTGTTTGTTCTTCTTTTTCTAATTTCTTAAGGTGTAAGTTTAGGCTGTTTATTTGAGATTTTTGTTGTTTCCTGTGGTAGGTTTGTATTGCTATACACTGTTCTCTTAGAACTGTGTCCCACAGATTATGGATTGTTATGTTTTTGTCTTCATGTGTATCCAAGTATTTTTTGAGTTCCTCTTTGATTTCTTCAGTGAACCAGTAGTTGTTTAGTAGTATATTCTTTAACCTCCACATGTTTGTGTATTTTTTTCAGTTAATACATAACTAGCTGTTTTTCACTTAATATTTTTTGTATTCTCTCTTTATCTTTAATTTTTGCCATTTTAATTAAAGTGTGTCCTGGTGTGGACCTTTGTGGGTTGATCTTATTCAGAACTCTCTATATTTCCTGGAGGTGGATATCTTTATCCTTTCTCAGGTTAGGGAAAATTTCAGCTATTATAGCTTCATATAAGTTTTCTGAACTTTCTATCAGTCTTCTCCTTCTGGCACCCCTTTAATGTGAATGACAGTATGCATAATGCTGTCCCAGAGGTCTCTTAAACTGTCCTTATTTTTTGGAAAATTCTTTTTTCTTTTATCTGTTCAGCTTGGTTCATTTCCCTTACTCTTCCTTTCAGTTCACTGATCCGTTCCTCTGTATCATCTAACCTACTGGTGATTCCTTCTAGTGTACTTTTTTTGTTTCAGTTATTGTATTCTTCAGCTCTCTTTCGTTCTTCTTTATATTATCTAACTATTTTTAAATCTTCTCACTGTGTTCATCCATTCTTATTCCGAGTTTGTTGAGCATCTTTATGATCATTACCTTGAACTCTTTATTGAGTGGATTGCTTATCTCTGCTTTTCTTAGTGTTTCTGGGGTTTTATGTCACTCCTTTCTTTGAAACGTATCCCTTTGTCACCTTATTTCTTCTAATTCTGTGTTTATTTGCATGTAGTATGTATGTTGATTATATTTCTTGATCTTGTAGACATTCTATGGGGTCCAGCAGTACACTCTCTCCTTGTCTCCAGATTTATGTGATCTATTGGT
Source organism: Phocoena sinus (assembly GCF_008692025.1). Classification (NCBI taxonomy): domain Eukaryota; kingdom Metazoa; phylum Chordata; class Mammalia; order Artiodactyla; family Phocoenidae; genus Phocoena; species Phocoena sinus. The sequence continues at coordinate 36,784,996 of NC_045770.1, read as the reverse complement.
GCCCCTACTTGAGTTTCATTGGCTCCTCTGTTGTGGTGGGAACAACTAATAAGGGCACACTGGTTGGCTGTCAGGCTTTGCCTTATGTGCAGGCAGCTAGCTGCTAGTGGGAAAAGCTGAATTCTGATGTGACTGGCTGTGGGTTCTGGGGGGTTCCAGAGATGGTGCTGGCCCACTGGTGGGCAGTGCCAGGGGCACCTAGGACTAATTGTTCATTTCTAAAATTTCTGTAAGCTACTGCTTGAAAAATGTTAATAATTTGTCAAGTTTGGGATATTAGTGACATATGATACCCTATACTGAGAATAGTGGATGATTTCCCCTCCTCTTACCTCCATTATTCATAGATGTTATTTTGCAACCAGTTAGTGTTAAAACAGAGGAGAGAGAGGAGACCTAAGGCATTAAAATGGTTTTTATTTGAACTAGTAACTGTAACTTGACTTGATGTTCTTTGGGCTCTAAGGAAGCTTCCTGTTGAAACCTCACCTCCAGAAGTTCATTAGGCCAGGGTGATGCATCTCTATGTTGGGTGGCTGCTTGACTCCTGCCTCCACACCTGGGCAACCAATGATAAAATCCCAGCATCCTTTGGCTGAAATTGATAGACCCCTCAGACAATCCCCTTGATGATCTCATATTAACTTTGTCTCTCATGTTGCCTATGGAACACTGAGACATCCTTTACCCCAATGAACCCTGGAAGAGTAGGCTTATCATATTTCTGAAATCTCCTGTGTCTACTTTTCTGTTGCACTTTCTGAGAATCATAATCTGTTCAAGCATTAGCTCCACAGCTTCTGCGAGGCTGGCTCCAGTCCTCTGTGTATCCCAACTACAGGTTATATAATTAACTTATTTTTTAGGAACCCACCTTGAATTTCGTTAATGACTAGGGTTAGAAGACAGCATTTTGTCTCCAAAGCTGTGGTGTAGTTGAGAGAGGTAAAGTGTGGGTCTCTAACTATAACAACTTCTTTCTCCAAAGAGTCTATCAAACATCCCTTGCTCTGCACTTTCAAATTGTTTACATTCTTAGAATTGAGAAGAAATTCAAGAGTTGTATAAAAAGTTATCTTCTCTTCCAACTTATTGGAAGCTTTGCCTATGTTGTGGATTCTGATTTATGCTCACTTAGGTATCCTGATACCTATTTTCTTGGTTCTTCAGTAGAAATTTAGGCTGAAAGAACCCTTTTCTAAGATCTTACTCATGAACAAATAAGGATGTTACTTCCACTCTATGTTAAGAAAAATCCTGATTCTGTCATGTCTTCCTTTGGCTTCAGTTCTATCATTTAGTACTTTGTTGAGGATGCTGAAAATTGAGAATAATTATGACATTGAATTAAAATGTTATTTTCTCATAACATTGGGCCAAGAAATTCAGAAATACCTGACACTTAATGCAACTTCAATATTTCTCTCCCTGGCAAAGTCACTGAAAAGAGAGTTACATAATATAGGCAAAAAAGACCACATCAGATGGCATTAAAGTTTTGGAGACTGTGGTTTCAAATCAAAGTATGGAACTCTACTAACAGAGAAATAAGAAAAACTAACCCAATATTCAAACATGAGTCTCTGACTTTATAATACATGTTGACGGAGAAGTCAAATTTTCTAGGAAGAAAGAAAAGTTGCTAGAAGATAGGGTCATGCAGTTTAGACCAAATTATTTCTATGAGGTTTCATACTGAAAAAAAAATTGTCAGAAGAGTAGTTTAGAATCTGGACAATAGTATTAGCATAACTCTTCTTTGTGAAGTAGAAGAAAGAGATGGGGGAAAAACAAAAGGACTTTCTTTCCTCGGAAGTCAAGCAACCCCTATTATATGTGGCAAAATATTTTCTGTAGCAATGAAGAGATCGTGTCATCTGAGATATTTTTCCATATCAGTAAGATATGGAAAGTTTATCAAATATACGTCCCTAAAAGACAAATGAAGTAAATATCACTTTATCATACACTAAATGAATCATTTTTGAGGAAAAGATAAGAGGTCAACTAAATTAGGACTATCTAAGAAAAATATAAGGAATTTCTAGAGTGTCCCATGTCAAGAAATACATTGCTTTAGTCTATTCAAGCTGTTATAACAAAATACCACAGGCTGCATTGTTCATAAACAACAGAAATTTTTTCTCACAACTCTGGAGGTTGTGAACTTTAAGGTCAAGATGCAGGTATGGTCAGTGTTTGCTGAGGACCCACCTCCTGGTTCATAGACAACAATCTTTTTCCTATAACCTCACATGGCAACAGGGGTGAGGAAACCTCTCTAGGGCCTCTTTTATAAGGGACCCATCCTCATGACTTAATCACCCCCAAAGGGCCCACCTCCAGAAACCATCACATTGGGGATCAAGTTTCAGCATATGAATTGGGGCACGCACAAACATTCAGACCATGGTATACATGCAGGGGCAATTACAGGCAAATTCAGTGTCGCCTCAATGTAAATGGAGATTCTTAGATGAGCTTGAAATCCCATATAAAGCAATGAACCCACAATTACTAATGAGCAGTAGAGGCTTGGCCCTTTAATGGTGTGGTAACTGAAAAATAAAGAAGTACCTGTGTAACAGACAGGAACAAACATGACTCCATAATAGATCTATTCCTTTAGTCTAACCTGTGTGCTCTGTTGCCTGTGCTTAGTCATGCTGGCTTTGCACCTTTGTAAAAGAATGTTGCCTATAGCCTGAAATATACATGATAGCCCATTCTCAAGGCTCTGGCCTTTAAAGGTATAACAATTTTCCATTCATATAGCTATAAAAAGTTGCAGAACAGAAAATAACAACTGTCTTGTTGGAGCTTCATAGGAACATTGTGACCAGACCTATAAGGACAGCTTCAAGAATAAAGGATTCCTATTTCATATGTAGAGATGTGGCGGGACCTAGAGTCTGTCATACAGAGTGAAGTAAGCCAGAAAGAGAAAAACAAATACTGTATATTAATGCATATATGTGGAATCTAGAAAAATGAACCTATTTGTAGGGAAGGAATAGAGACACAGATGTAGAGAACAGACATGTGGACACAGGGGCTGGGGGGGAAGGGGAGGGTGGGATGAATTGGGAGATTAGGTTTGACATAAATACACTACCATGTGTAAGATAGGTAGCTAGTGGGAACCTGCTGTATGGCACAGGGAGCTCAGCTCAGTGCTCTGTGGTGACCTAGATGGATGGGATGGGGGTTGGGAGGGAAGTCCAAGAAGGAGGGGTTATATGTATACATATAGCTGATTCACTTCATTGTACAGCAGAAACTAACACAACATTGTAAAGCAGTTTTACTCCAATAAAAAAACAAAAACAAAGAATAAAGGATTCCTGCATCAAGAAGTTTGCAACAACCAGCCACACCCCCTCCTCTTTTAGTATAAAAGAAGCCTGAATTCTAACTTGGGTAAAATGGTTCTTTGGGACATGAGTGCTATCTTATTGATCTGCTGGCTTTCTGAATAAAGTCAATATTCCTTGCCCCAGCACCTTGTCTCTCCATGTATTGACCTATCATGCAGCCGTACGAGCTTGGACTTGGAACACCTGTGCACCAAATAACACGTGAATATTAACATTCAGACACCCTTACTTATTAAAGTTATCTGTACTGAAACAGGATTTTTTTCTATTTCTGTCTTTTGTTTGTTTCATTTTATACGTGAGCTATAATATCTGTGCTGTTACTCGCTTCTTCACTGGGACTAAGAACAAATACATACACGTTATCCTAGTTTATATAAATCACTTGGTTCTTATTTACTCTGAAATCATTTTTAAATTGGCTTCTTGATTTTTTTTTTAATTCGAAGTTTATTGATCTGTATTTTCCTCTTACTATCATTTATCTTTCAGGTGCTTGCCTTCGTGAAGTGTATATACAAGGCAGCCATTCCTAACCTTCTTTGGAGCATTTTAACACACAAATGTCTTTCTAAATAAATGGCTTTAACTATCTTCAAATCTCCTTTGAAAATCCGTTTTATTTCTATTAACTTAGTACTCTCTTTAGTGTATTAAAGAATTCTTGTAAATAGCTGATCAAACATAAGTTCAGAAGAGCTGTGTTACAAATTTATTAATGAACAGCTCAGAAGGAAAATAGAGTTCTATCAATTTATGATATAGTGTTATTATTATCAGTGTTATTATATAGGGGGTCACTTAAATTACAAGATAGAGAAGCAAAATAATTATAAGCATTTTAAGATATCAGATTTAATTTCCTTTTTTTTTGAATCATACTCAAGTCCAGTATGTAGACTGATGATGGGAAGGATTTCTTAGTTTTTTATTATACTATCACAATATGAGGCAATAAAGCAGAGTGGAAAAGCGTAGAATTTGGCATCACATGGACTTTCCTCTGCCCCACAGGAACTGTGTGATTTCAAATGAGTTTAATATTGCTGAGCCTCTGCTGCTTCATTTGTAAGATAACAGAAATGACATATACCATACTTCCCATATGCAACACTTTAAAAAAAATGTTTTTTTTTAAAGTGTTGCATATGGGAAGTATGGCCTCATAGCCCCTCCTGGATATTTATTAAATTGAATTCAATTTTATTAGTTAATTGACATAGAAAAATAAGGAGTATTACTAAAATAGGATTATTCAAGTAGTCACTTATTTTTTAAAAATCTACTTTATAGATACATAATTTACATATAATAAAATATCACCATTTTCAGGGTACAGTTGGATAAATTGTACCAAACATATACACCCATGTAATCATGATCTCAGTTGTGATATTGAACATTTCATTACCACCAAAAGTTCTCTTTTGACCCTTCATAATCAATTCCCTTGCAATCCCTGACCCAGGTAATGACTGATCAAATTTCTATCGTTATACATGCATTTTGTTTGTTCTAGAACTTCATGTAAATAGAATCGTATGGCTCACCATCTTCTCTCTCTGGCTTCATGTACTCAGCACACAAGTTTTGAGATTTTTCCAGGTTGCTGCACATAAGCAGTTTGTCTCATTATATTCCTGTATTCATTTCACTGTGAGGATATGCCATATTTGCTAAACTATTGATGGACATTTGGATTGTATGCTGATTTGCACTATTACGAATAAAGCTTCTATGAATATTTGTGTACATTTCTTTGTGCAGTCCTATGCTATTTTTATGGCCATGTAGTTGAACTGCTCAGATACCCTTTCAAGACAGCTCCTTGGAGCGCAGTTGACTGACAATCTCCAGCTGTCACACCCTTGTATCTGCTGCAGTGGCCTTCATATCAGTATCTCAGTATCACACTTGCCCCAGGCTGTTCCTAGCCGATGACTAAGCCCTGAGCTGAGCCATTTTCACAAGATGCAGGACTCCTCTAGCAGGCCATATCTCCTTGCAGTATCCCATCAGTCAGGCAGAGACTCTCAAAACAGTGTGTGCGGCTTCCCTGGTGGCGCAGTGGTTGAGAGTTCGCCTGCTGATGCAGGGGACACGGATTTGTGCCCCGGTCCGGGAGGATCCCACATGCCACGGAGTGGCTGGGCCCATGAGCCATGCCCGCTGAGCGTCAGAGGCCCACATACCGCAAGAAAAACAAACAAACAAAAAAAAAGAAAACAGTGTGTGATGATTCCTATTGAATCCTTTATCCATTCTATTTTTTCACAGTGGTCAGACTTGTATATGCTCTGAAGATTCTACCCACAAAACTCCCCCTTTACCTTTTACATGTGTTTCTTAAAATGAATCTCTTGTACATATAATCACATCTTGATGTCTGCTTCAGTTATTAATATTCTTTGGTAAATACCTGGGGATTACTCTATCATGTGATATCACACGTTGGATTCTATTTACACCTCTTTGATGTAAAGTCCTTTCTTTCCTTTATCTGGTACATTTTGCTCCTAGATTGGCTATACTGTGACTTAACTTTGATCATAGGGTTATAGGGATGGCAACCATGAGAGGAGGTGGAGACAGCTTTTGAGGTGGTCACTTTTGCCTTTTGAGTGAAATAATTATGTATTTTTTTCTGCATCAGTGGGGTGCTAACTTTAATAGGCAGGGATAGGCCACTTCTATAAGCCCAGAATGCTTAGAGAAATCTGAGAAGTAAATATTTGGGGGTCATCCACTGAAATATTCCCATCCTATCTGTCGGGATTCCTGGTTTTCCAAATTCTGGCCATGATTTTGGAATAACACATTTGCCCAGGCTGAGTATTCAGTTGCCTTGATCTTCAATTGTTGTATGCTCATTCACTGCATAAAATGAAGGCTTTTTTGTAAACTACCAATGAAACTCTATGACTCTCATATTCAGTTATCAATTGTTTGTTAATTGGCCTCAGTTTTTAATTATCTGCCTAAAAGGCAGCAAGGTAACTTGGTAAAAACCATACAGCTTCATTATTTTTTTATTTATTATCATGTCCACTCATGCATTCTCCTCCACCAGCATCATACCAGCTCATAACAGATGAAAATTTTAACAGCTGGACTCTCATATTGTGCTAGAAGCTGTCCACACCACCTACCACCAGGGAGGGAATCTTCATTTGCAACTAGTTGATGGATAATCCAGTCTCCCAACCCCATTCTACAGCTTGTTTTCTCATACCACTCATAGTGCCAACTGTCCTAGGTTGGGTTTGCTGGGAAGCAGATACTGAGAGAAAGTTAGGAGTGCAACAGTTATATTCAGGAATAACACCTGTGGTGGGGGAAAAAGGCATGAAACAGGATTTGGTAGTAGAAGGTTTCAGACAGCGATACACACTATAAAATAAAGCCCAACAGGGAGCTCCAGAATAAAGATCACCAATGAAACAAATCCCACGTTGCACAGAAATGGCTGGGCCCTTGTACAGCATTACCTCCCTGCTTAGTCATAGGTTGGGGGTTACACTGCGGATAGCACGATCTCAGACTAAAAACTAAGGGAAACCATTACAGAGCTGACAGCTGACAACCGAGTAATGTGTCCTTTCTTGGAGGGAAGTCTGAGTGACAGATATGTTTGCTACATATGATAAGCGTATGGCAATTTCTTACAGAATTAAGTAAACTGTTTTCTAAAGTGACTGTGCTATTTTGTGTGTCAAAAGCAGTGCATGAGAGCTCCAGTTGTTCCACATATGATACCTTTCTCCATTTATTTATTTTCTTTAATTTTCCTCAACAATGTTTCACAGTTTTTAGTGTAAAGACATTATACTTGTGAAATATATACCTAGGTCACCATGATTTTTAATACTGTTTGAGTTCCATATTTGATGTGAAACTCAAATAGGTTGTTGATGGCATATTGAAATATAATTGATATTTTATATTGACCTTATATTCTGTGATCATGCTAAATTTACTTATAATTTTGGCAGGATTTTTGTAGTCTCTTTAGTATTTTTTACATAGATTATTATTATTGTTATTATTTATTATTATTATTGGCAAATAAAAACAGCTTTACTTTCTCCTTTCCAATCTCTATGTATGATTGCACTGGCTAGGACTCCCAGGACAATAGTGAATTGGAATCTTAAAGATGAACATTCTTACATAAATCCAGATCTTAGGGGGGGAAATTGTTCAGTCTTTCTTTCTAATAAATATGATGAAATATGACATCTGATCATAAAACTACTGTGTTCTGCTTGGATTCTCTCTCCTTGCACTTAGAATGGGAAGTACTTCCAGGCATAATACCTACCTGGTGGTCAAAGTGCTTACCTTGCTATTTTTTCTCCTTTCAGAGCTTACAGTGAGCCCTTCCTGTTGTTCAGTGTCTGAGAACTATTGTTCTCTATGCCATGTCCATGTTCCTTTTGTTTACAGTGGGAGAGCTGGTCTAGTCCCAGTACCCAGTCATGGGTAGAAGCAGAAAGTACCACTTACTTTTAACACAGATTATAGAGGGAGATGTGTAGAGGAGATAATCTGAGGGACCAAAAAAAAAATCACTTAGGTATTATTAATGAAACATTCTGCAACAAAACCTTTTGTGGAGTCTCAGGTACCTAAGAAGTCATTTTGTCTAGAAATAGTCAGATTTTACTGTCTGGAGCTAAATGCAGGATTAAGTGATGACATTTTTTTCACAAGTCCCACACCATCATCCTAACCTTTGATATTTTGCCATCTCATCATAAGAGGAGGCAAGTGAGGATAGATGTAATGGAATGGGGAAAATTGCTTGTTCTAATGGCTAGAACGTCTGTAATCCCACATTAGGCCTCTCTATGGTAGAGAGCTAGCTGCTAAAGGATGGGCAACTTCAGGCACATTTTCTTCTTCCAAGCACATGCAAGTAAATGGTTTCAAAGAGAGTAAACTGACCAAAGACAAGAAAAATGATGATGCTATATGGAAGCTAAATTTGTAACCTGCTTGCTTATCACAGTGGAAGTTTTATTTACTGGAACAAGGCCTCAAACTTCACTCTACTCTGAATTTTATAGCTGCCCTTCTTTTGGAGGAGAGTGTGAAGAAAACCATGAACTGTTCTAAGAAGACAAACCTTTTAAATTTATAGTTTTTTTATTATAGTTTTCTTTTTTCTTTCATACTTGTCCTAACCAGTTACCAAGGCCCATCAAGTATAAGTCCAAGATATTTTCAAATTCATCCACCTTTTCTTGTCACTACTCTAGTTCAAACCACAATCATTCCTCACCTGATTACTCCCACACCCTTGATCATCAGCTTCCTGGGATCATACACCAGCATTCAGTGTATTCCAATTATTTTTCATACTTTAAAGTGTGTATGGATCACCTGTGATTCTTGTTAAATGCAGATTCTAAAACTGTAGCTCTGGTATGGTCTAATATTATGCATTTCTAATAAGCTCCTTGCTGCTGTTGATGCATGAACCATGAACTGAGAAACAAGTGTAGTCTCTTCCCTGGGCAGCAACATTACAGATACAGCTTCACAATTCCCAGTTTCTATCAGCACTACTGGAATCTAGCAGTAACATAAGACCCTTTACTGCATTCTGTTCTATAGAAGTTTATATTGAGATATACAATCTATCAGATTCTAGAGGGAGGCATTCTTTGTTTTTATTACTGGCCACGTGTACTATGAGACAATGACTACCAGAAACTTCTTGTAATATCAAGTCTCATGTTCAGTAGATTTGCCCACCTATAATAATATCCACATGTATGGATGGGATGGGATCATTGGATCATTATACTCAGCCTCACCATTTCTTCACCCAGAAACTCAAATAGCATAACTCAGACTTGCAATCTCTTTTCTGAAGAGATACAGGGCATTTCCCCATAAACTACTAAGGAGACGTGAAGGAAACTGAACATCTCCAGGCTCTTTCAGGAAGGACTTTGTTATCACAGAGACAAACCATCTGAAATCTTCTGCTTAAATCATTGTCAATTGTTCCAATAACCCTTGCCAAGTAATGATTATACAAGTTTTCTTTTTGCTTTTATTTATTTGGTAACTACTTTGAATCAGGCTGTGGGCTTAATATGTATTATTTAATTCAATCTTCAAAACAATCCTATGAGGGTTTACTTCTAAAAAAATTAAATTTGCTCTACAATTGAAGAAACATAGATTTAGGAGAGTTAAATAATTCACCCAAAGTCACAAAGTTTATAAAGCAAGGCTTTGAAATCTCAGTATAAGGAAACTGTTACCAAACTTTTTAGTCCTGACCCCATAGTATGTCTCTCTTGTCTACTTGCATCAAGCCTATGAGACTCTTTCTCCCTGAGAATAATGAAATTCTTCCTCAGCTTGGTCAGTATTGACTCAGAACATGGACTGGAAGTACGTGTGCATTTTGGAGGTCTTTGTATTTTTCTGGTGAGACTGGCATGGCAGGAGGTAGCCAGTATTGATACATGGTCATATATGAGAGGATTCTTTATACCAGCTCTTCCATTCACTGGTCTATGATTGGGACAACTTACTCAACCTTTCTAAACTTCAACTTCCATATCTGTAAAATAGAGATAGAAATATATTCCTTGCAGAAATTTTGTGAGAAATGAATGGTATAATGCATATTAAATACCCAGCACAATGTCTACTAGTTGTATAGGTTATAATTTCACACTCATCTGTTAATTTTTTTGTATGCTTGAATGACCAGTTTCTGATAGATACAAAATAAAATTTCCAATTTTAATTTTGGGTTTATCTCTTTTCTCTGTAAGTCTGTTAGCCATTGTTTTGAGACTGTAAAAGAGGTATATGTATGTTTGTGATGGCTATATCTTCTTGTTCATTGCTCCTTTTTATAATACATAACAAATCTTCTATGATCTGATTTCTTTTGTCTTAAAAATTTATTTGTGTCAGTTATATTATTTTAATTCCAGCTTCCTTTCATATGTCTTTTTTGTAATTAATTTTTATTGGAGTATAGTTGTTTTACAATGTTTTGTTAGTTTCTACTGTAGAGCAAAATGAATCAGCTATACATATACATATACCCACTCTTGTTTGGATTTCCTTTCCATTTAGGTCACCATGGATCATCAAGTAGAGCTCCCTGTGCTACATAGTAGGTCCTCATTATCCATCCACTCTATACATAGTATCAATAGCATATATATGTCAATCCCAACCTCCCAGTTCCTCCCACCCCCGCTTTCCCCCTCAGTATCCATAAAATACATTTGTTCTCTACGTCTGTGTCTCTATTTCTGCTCTGCAAAAAAGATCATCTATACCATTTTTCTAGACTCCACATACAATATTTGTTTTTCTCATTCTGATTTACTTCACTCTGTATGTCACTCTCTAGGTCCATCCTTTTATTTCTTTTTCTTCTCTGATTGCCATGGCTAGGACTTCCAAAACTATGTTGGATAATAGTGGTGAGAGTGGACATCCTTGTCTTGTTCCTGATCTTAGAGGAAATGATTTCAGTTTTCACCATTGAGAATGATGTTTGTTGTGGGTTTGTCATATATGCTCTTTATTATGTTGAGGTAGGTTCCCTCTATGCCCACTTTCTGGAGAATTTTTATCATAAATGGGTGTTGAATTTTGTCCGAAAGCTTTTTCTGCATCTATTGAGATGATCATATGGCAACCGTCATAATCAATTTCCCTTCCACTCAGTAGAGATGCTGACATTAAAGGAAATTTGAGTTAAACCCTGCTTTTTCCACACTCAGGATTGTGATGGCAGTTATCATAGGAGAAGGATATGTAAGTGTTGTTGGGAGGTGGAGGGTGAGGGGAGCTGGGACCTCAGAAGGCTTCTGTTTATAAAAATGTCCCTGGCACAGACTCAGAAACTCTAAAAAAGTTGAAATGTGGGCCCTTCAAAAATGAAGCCAACAATTTATTTGAGTAAAAGCCCAATGTAAATAGAATTATAATTAACTCATTTATTTATTTAACAAACCTTTATAGAATACCTACTCTATCTTCAAAGCCCTAAGATAGACTTGCAGGGCATGGCATGTTATAAAGCTTACAGTTTCTACCTTCAAGGAATTTCTGGAAACAGCAGAATATCTGTAGTAAAATGTAAATATGAGAAAGTCACTGGGATTTTGCATGAACTCCCCTGTTCAGTTTCTTGAGGCTAATATAATAAAATGTTAAAATTCAAATGTTACTCTAGTGAAAGAAATTATTTTAATACTTGTAGCATTTACTAATATATTGGTCACAGTATTCACATGCTGGAATGCGTGTTCTTGTTGGCAAGCCCAACCATCAGCCACTCCACATGTTTCTGGGATCCATTATTAACATTAACTCTTTACATATGCTGGTGCTTTGAAAGTCACTTTCACCCAGACATTCTTACTTGATTCCTCTAACAGACTTATGTAGGAGGCAGAAAGTATAGAACTTATAGTTTGGGATATTGGCTCTGAAGCAGTTTATCTGGTTCAAATCCCGGTTTCTAGATTTTATTATCCAGTTTAACTTGGGTGAGCTATTTACACTCTCTGGGCCTCAGTTTTCTTATACAGGAAAGGTAGATGATAATAGCATTCAACATATAATGTTGCTGTGCATATGGAATGAGTTAATACCTAAAAGAACAGTAGCAGTGATCTGGAGCATCCTGTTCCAGTTATGTAAAATGTGTTCTTTAGGTTTCACTGCTTGTTCAGGCTATATTGTAATTATATCATGGCTTAGTCTTGGAGAAATGATCTATCCAGTTCTCTGATTTTTCTTTAAACCACCATACTAATTTCTTCTTTAACTAAGTGATCTTTCTTACCCAGATGCCTATGATCTCTTGATCTATAATTCAGTTATGACCCAGTACCTTGTATTCTAATCAGAGATGTCACATTAGCTTTCACTCATATGCTAACTCTATGTAATTAGTAAGGTCTGTCTGGAACTAAGCTTTGAGAAAAATTCTAAGGGTCAGGAAAAAAAATGGTTTCCAGATATATTACTGATTTCTCCTTTAGTCACCTGAGAACAGGGAAGAGCACAAACATGGAGGTCTGATTTTCCATCCCTGATGTAATGAACCTACTTCTTTTTATTATATTGGGTTGGGCAAAATATTCATTAGGGCCAACCCACTATATAGTAAAAGTTATTAGGATTTAGAAACTTTCATAACTAATTATTTTTATAAAATTGATTTTCAAATCCTTTGCAATATTCAAAGTGGCAGTGCAGGAGATGGTTATGTGCAGGGATCATGGTGTTTGGGGTACAATGGTTAATTATTGTTAATTTCTGGCTCAGTTTAAAAAGATCTTTAACACAAAGAAACAGGTGAAATATGAATGATGTCAAAGAATATATGCCTGAGTCCTCAATTAGGGTTTTTGGCAAACTGTAAACAAACTTAAAATTTAAGTTTTAATCTAAAAGAGTATAGATCTAGAACTGTCTTGTCAGTTGATCAAGATCTACAATGTTAACATTACCCAAGAAGGGCAGAAATTATTAATAAATAACCCATTAAGTTGAAAACAAAAATGTCACCTTAGTCTCATTGTCTTAAATTAAGATCATATGGTAAAGTTGAATCATTTAAAACCCAATAAATTTAAGAATTGAGGTAATTCAGACATGCTATCTGAAATTATTATTCTGTGAAATGCTGGATATAACTCCTCCCTATGCTAATTATTAGGGTTTTGAAAGGGAATCTATATACCTACAAAACAGTATATTAATAGGGAGGTTATTTTTGTTTTTTGTTTCTCTGACACAAAACTTAATTTTTTTATATTTACAATTCACAAATATATATCTCTTAGAAATTACAATTTTAAAACTCTCTTTAATGTTTTTATAGCCATGTCACTCTGAGTTCTCACTTTGTGGTTCTGATATTGTGGTTTCTTTATTTATATTCACTTTTTTTTTCACTTTGATCCTTTCCAGATTTTATCATATTTTTCTCTTCCTTGCTTTCTATTTACCTTTCACTCATTTGGATTTCTATTTAGCATTTTGTGTGTGTATGTGTGTGTGTATGTGTGTGTGTGTGTGTGTGTTGTGGCCTCATGTTTATCTTTTCATGTTTGTTTTTAATGTTCCTAGTTATTGTCTACCTCCAGATATGTTTCTTATGATTATCAATTATTCTTATGATACTTTTTAAAGGACATTTTACTTTAAATATAGCAGTGTGTACATGTCGATCCACAAACTCTCAATCTTATGATACTTTATCTTTTTCATTTTTACATTAGATATCAATCTCTATTTCTTGTCACAACTAGAAAGTAGGTAGTTTATATTGCAAACCTTCTCAAGATTTTCCTTCTTATCGTCACCATGGATTAATTTGTAAAGTGGTTTTAAATCTAGTATTTATTTATGATTCCTTCAGGCTTTGTCTGTTATCAGGGATCCTACTGACTTTAAAAAAATAGGCATTGCATTTTACATATAGGTCTTGAATCTTTATTTTTTAGTGCAAATGAAAGCCCTGATAGACAATGTAAAACTTACAAGGTTATCTTAAAAGACAGCAATCTTTTAAAATAACAGTTCATTTATTCAAACCCCTATTAAACTAAAAAGTATGTGAGTATCCTTTGGTAGATTTCTGATTTTTGAATGTAATTTTATCATAATTCCATATGTTCTTGGTACATACTAATGTTTGGTAATAAATTTATTTATTGGTAAAAGCATAATTTTTTATTGTTTAATTCATTCTTTCAATCTTTCATTCAGAAAAGATTAATGAAATCCTCTGGAAATACTTCTATAAATAAGTATATACTTACACTTATTTGTTCTTCCATTCAAGTAGTTGACAGACCACTTGGAAATAAACACACTGATAAGTAATTGGAATTCAAATTTGTAGTTGGTGATATATTTGTTTTGAATATTTTTTTAATATGAATTTTATTTTATTTATTTATTTTTATACAGCAGGTTCTTATACTTTAAAATATCAAGATAAGGGACTTCTACCACATCCTGTGCAAGGAAAGAGATGATATGAAGGCTTCCAAGTGAAGTTTACACCTAAATTAAACCTTGGAGCATAATAGGAATTGGCCAGCTAAATGATAAGGAGGGAGAGGACAACATATCAGATATATAAGCAAAGGCACTCTATCTGAGAGAAAAAGAGGTAGATGAGAGGGAGAGATGGAGAAAGAGACTACAAGCAGACAAGTAGTTTGGAATGCTAGATCTTTGTGCCTAAGTATGTGTACGTGTTTATCATGGAGGTAGGGTAGGGAGGGGAACACGTATCTGGGTTAAGGTTTCTGAAACAGGAGAAATGAAACATTTAATTCTAAAGTTAAACTCTTCAACTGTGTGTATTATGTAATAATAATTAACTGTTATCATGTATTTCACTCTTCGCCCAAAATTCCACATTAATGATACTATTCATTACTAGGGAGAATCCTATGAGGCTAGCCTAAGATAATTTCCACCTTACCATAAGGAAACTGAAACTTATGAAACCAGAATCACAGAATTTATAAGAGGAAGAAGGAACCAGTATATCTAAATTGAGCCATCTCTGCCCATGCCTGCATCTACACCTGAACTTATATCAATATCTATATTTGTATTCTTACAGTTTACACTACAATAATACTTCGTACAGAAAATATTGTATTTCTTTCATAATGTGATATATGAGAAAACTGAAATTTCTGTTTGGGGCACAATAGCCACTAGAGAGTAATCTTGAGCCCTTGGATGGGGACTAGTTAAAGCAGAGAATTAATGGAATCATTCAATTCTAGACACCTCAATTGTTTGTGGAACCCAGACAAATATTTCCTACTGAATTATTGGCCATACCTTCTATTCATGCAGCACATTGATAAGACGGATTGGAAAAAAATTTACCACTTACTGATTGCATGTCCCTGAAAGTCAATTATCATCAAGAATGGCTCAGTAAGCTGGCCTGTATCAACCTGCTCTGACTACAATTTTTTTTTAAAGTTTAATAATAAATCTACCCCCCTCTATTTGCAAACAATTTTATTTAAAGTTCACACCTATGTAGAATTCTACCTGAAACCAGTTGTCATGGAAAAGATTGTTTAACTCGGCCAAATACATAACTGCATGTGTACAGTTTATAAACTCTACATATCATATCTTAGATATTTAACACCACCTGCACTCCACTAGCTAGAGTTATGATGTATGAGTGTATTTATCCTTTCCTTGTTTCTTTAAATCCTCTCCGTTTTATCTAAAGTCACTTGTGTGGCAAGTCTCTACTGTTGATTCAGAGGAAACAGCATCAGGGTATGTTTTGCCTAGAGCTCTGCTTATTCAAGATTATAAACATTCATAAGGCAGTAAACTTGAATTTTAAATAACAGGAGAAGCAGAAGACTAGGTATAAATTATGAACTACTTGGTTTCTATCTCTGGAATATTAAATAAATATGCAGAAATGAGTGGTGCTAGAAATGTACCTGTCATAAATGGGGGACAAATGCTTTCACACCTGTCATGGAAAGAGACATTTTATCAAGTTTCTCAATATC